>NW_017728906.1:39157703-39181785 GCF_001723895.1 Crocodylus porosus
TGGGGCTGCCTGTGCCTGCTCTAGACAGCCCTGCGCAGGCTGTGAGTGGCTGCAGCGCAGGGTGCCAGCCATGGGGTGGGCGAGGGGCCACTTTCCTCCACGCTGGGAAGGAGCCCGGGGAAAAGCTGAGCACGGGGAAAGTGACCCCTCCCCCTCCATTGAATGAAATGGAGGGGTTCAGTGGAGATCCTCTTCCTGGGGCCCCTGGGGACAGTAGTACTCACTGTCTAGGTGTGAAGTTGCATGGCGCTCTGCCTTCCCTACACCCTTCCCACTTGCCAACCGAATGGGTGCCACCTGTGTGGTTTGATCATGCTCAATCAACCCCTTTCACTGGGGAAACCAACATCAGCTTGGTCCTGGTGGGATTAGCTTGGCTGTCTCGATGGCTAGTGTCTCCGCCTCGGACGCTGACAGGCTGGGCTTACGTAGGCTGGTGTCCTCTTTGACACCTCTGGACGGATGCCTCTAATTTTGTTCATTTACTCCCCCAAAAAATGGACTGCTGGAGAGGAGAGGGGTGTAGGATTGCCTCTTCCCTCCCAGCCTGCTACAGGGGCTCAACTTCCCCCTGGTTAGGATGCCAGCACTGAGCCTGCTGCACCACTCCTGCCTGCCAGAGCAAGAGCCTCAGCACGTCTGGCATGCTCTATGCTGGTGTGCTCCCTCACACTCCTCCCCCCACAAGTCCCGGTGGGGCTTTTAAATCTTCCCGCGGTGGCTGTTCCAGCCCCTGTGATTGATCCGGCTTTTCCCCACTCAAGGAACAGCTGATTAAACAGCCGGTGTAATGCCAGCTTGCACGGATGCAGCCGTGGTTCCTGTTCTGGCTGTGCCCTTGGAGGTGAGTTTCCCTGGCAGGGGTGCTGCTTGTGCATCTTAGGGCCTGTGGGGACTGCCCTCTCCCCTTTGGGAGCCTGTGGGGGCGCCTCGCCGCCACACCTAGCAACCCTGGTGATGTCATTTCTGAGCATTTCAGTTTTTCAGTGACATCTTTTGTTTTGTTTTTTGGCTTGTTTTGTGCTCCTGGTTGTGGTATATGGTGAAGATATCATCCTCCGAGGTAAGCACTCTGTATAGGTTTTAGATCAGTATGGTTTCAGCAAACCGCTCTAGAATTTATTTTAAAAGGAAATACATTTCACTCTTACGCTTATATGACAGACATCTTAATCACTGTCTCCTTCCACTTTCTCAGGGAAAGTGTTCTTTTGAGGCTTGATACAACCCCTCACTGAAGTCTATGAGAGTCCCTAGAATGACTGCTAGTGGATTTGAATTTGACTTGTTGAATGGATTTTCCAAGTTATTGCACAATTCATTTAATTAATTAAAAAAATAATTTGGCCAATGTTAGAGTTAGTTCTTCAGTGTATGCAGTTTACAGAAAGTAGTCCATTTATGTTTAGTATCACCTGTCACAAACAAATTTGTCACCAAGTGCTTCACCCAGCAGTGGCCTAAAATGTCACTGTCTTGCCATTTATTCAATCTTGTTCAGTACTCATAAAAACATTTCCTCTTCTAACTGATTTTAAAAGTACAGCTGCTTATGTATCCCATATTTTTCTCCCAGCTGATGTTTTAATTAGGCTGCAGTTTCATGAACTGTAAATTACTTTTTAAAAAGATTAGTATAAGAATTAAAGTTTTCCATGTTCATTTAAATAAAGCCCTCTTTTATACCAAGCATGACCATTTAACATTTGTCTGAAGGCTTTACTTCTGTTTTTTTTCCCCTCCTGTGGATCTAATCCACAAAGATTTTCTACGAATAAATAAGAACTCTTTCAACCAGTCCTAATCAGTCCCAACTGTATCTTTCACCCCTATTGCCAAATACTCTGTTGTATAGGGGAAAAGTACGCACTTGCATTTTTATAACTAACCTTAGCATTTTAAACAGAGAAGTGTTCACCAAGGAATGAAAGAATTCACACTGTTTCTGTTGTGCTCCTAGATAACTCTTTGTATAGCAGTCTCCTTTTTAGCAGGCCAACCAGTTCCTTCTCCCAGCTTTGTGACGGCCAGAACCAGAGGGATTAATAAGCAATAAATATGTGCTTCTTGGAGGCATTTGGTATTTTTCCTAAACAGGTAATATTAGCTAATACAAAGCTTGTAAGTTCGTAACCTGCAAATGTAACTTGTCTGTCATAAGTTTAACCAAAATGATAAATTAACTGTTCGTGGAACTGACTGGGCCCCATAGGCAAAGCTGTAGCTGCAAGATTAGCTGACTGAACTTTTTTTGCTCAGGGTTCAGCCTTGATGATAAACACTGGATCCAACTGCTTGGCACACCCAACACATTCCAGGAAAGCACATCTGAAGAAAGCATATTCAGAGAAACCTAAAAGGGGTTGGGCTTAGGCGGAGCAATGTCAATGTCAAACCTAAAGGTGCTGCATTGTAATTTGCTTATTGGTTACACCTGGGTCTAACTTTTTATGATAAATTTTAACACCTTTCAATCCCATAGGGTAACAGCTATAGGGCAAGATTGTGAGTGGCTCTAAAGCCAACAGATTAGCATAAGACTAGGTATAAAAAGTGCGTGTATAAGGTGACCAGCAGGAAGGAGGGAATAGAACGGTCATTGCTGTTCTACACCTGGACTCCTGGTGTGAATGAGGATTGGATCCTGATCAAGGGATCTTCCCTGGTAATCCCTCCGACAGCGTTGATCGGGGATGCCTGACTTTGCTGGAATCACTTGATGTGCACCTGGCATTGAGGGACTATCGATAAGTTGCCAACCCATGTCTGTCTATCTGTTGTTTTGAACAGCCCAGTGGCTGATACCCTCTCGGTGCCCAGCTGGCCTGCGGCAGATTGATCTATCTATCTGTTGTTATTATCTGTTGTTATTATTTACTATTAGCTTTTTAGTACTGCATTATCTGCTTATCACATTTATCTTTCTGTTAACTGCTGTGTGTGTGTATAAGCTATAATAAATTTGTCATCACTTTACTCCCAATTCTTCCTCCTCAATCTTGAATCAAACAGCCCAGTGGCTGATACAGTTGCAGCACCCAGTCAGCCTTCAACTAAATTGATACACTCACAGTGCCCAGCTGGCCTGTGACACAGCTTATATACAAGTACATGGGAAGTCAAGTGTAACCACTTGCTTCCTATTTCACCTAAGCACTCCTAGCCAACAGGAACACAGATGGCTTTTGTACTGTTTCTTAGCAGCATAACGAGGCAGCCAGGTGCGTAGGGCAGTGGTGACTTACAGCTGCTACCATGAGTGGGAGTGCAGAGGCATCAGTCAACAAACAAAACTAAGTCTACAAAGTCATTGTGTTGCCAATCCTGGTATATGCATATGAAGCCTGGATGGTGTTCATATGCTATACTATAAAGCTGAACCACCTTCACATGCGCGGTCTGAGGAAACTGATGAGGATAAGATGGCAAGAGAAGGTCCCAGACACTGAAGTTCTTACTCTGGCAAGCATTCCAAGCATCCATACTCTGTTGATGAAATCACAGATGAGATCAGCTGGCCATGTCACCAGGATGTTAGAAGAGTGACTGCCAAAGAAGATCCTTTACAGTGAGCTAAAGGCAGGAAAGTGCTTTTAGGGAGACCAGAAGAAACAATTCAAGGACTCCCTCAAGTCATCCTTGAAACATTTCAACATTGACCTGAAGTTCTGGGAAGATCTTGCTCATGATCATTCCACCTGGCAATGCCTCATCCATTCTGGAGTTACCATCTATGCATGGAGAAGAACTGCTGAGGCAGAGTAGAAGCACAAACAGCACAAATCTCGCAACAACAGCATGTCCGCCATTGATCAAGCAACCCAAAGTGGCATCTCTTGCTCTGTACGCCATAGATGGGCCAAAGTACAAATTAGCCTGATCAGCCATTCATGTGTTCACAAAAACCAAACCAACCAGTGATGGTCATCTTCAAATTCAAAGAACAAACAACACCATGCCATCAGTACAATTGTATGGCTATGGTGGTAGATATTAGTTTTGTGTATGTCTCCCAAGTTGGTACCTGGAGCTGCTGCCTGGTCACCTTGCCTTAGTTATGCTGCTGATGGTAGGTAGGTGCATACATGCTAAGCCAATGTATCTTTTGGTGGTTTGACTTCAGACATCAACCAGACCCAGTGGAACATTCTGACTGTTTTGCAAATGCTCTGGTCATTCAGAACAGCTCTAATCTACCGTAACAAACCATTATACAGGGCTGTTGGTTGGAAGAGTGGATAACAGGTATAGTATACCAGTGAATAGGGCTTCATGCATTCAGTATCCTTGAGGCCATCTGT
Source organism: Crocodylus porosus (assembly GCF_001723895.1). Taxonomy (NCBI): domain Eukaryota; kingdom Metazoa; phylum Chordata; order Crocodylia; family Crocodylidae; genus Crocodylus; species Crocodylus porosus. The sequence goes on from NW_017728906.1 coordinate 39,162,005, forward strand.
TTTCAGGGACCCTAGTCAATAGTTGGAAGGGTGTTAATCATTTTTCCTGGTTGTGCCACTATTTTTCCAGGCTTACAAAATATGGAGACCTAGGACCCACAATCAACTTGAGTTTTACTAGGGATATTTTGCTCAGATCAATACTCCTGGTTTTTTTTTTCCTTGATCTTATATTATTTTCAAGGCAGCAGCATACCTGTTTGTATTTCATAGTCCAGATGTTTGTTCCCCATTTCATAGATTAGACATTTTTCATCTTTTTTAAGTGTACAAGCTACAGAGCATCTGTTCAACTTTCACTTCTGATTCAATCCTTTCTCCTTGATAGCAGAAATCAGATTTTTCTTGAAACAAATTAGATTTTTTGCTTGACAATCGATAAATAAAACTTCTAATTGAACAAACAATTTCAAGCCAAATGAAGTTGGAGGGGTTGAAAAACATGTCCTATTTATAGCCATCTTGTTGGAAATCAAAAAAAAGAATGGTTAAAATCGAGACAAAATTTAAACGATAAAGACAGCTTTGCTGAATCAGGCAAGTGCCCAGTTCATTGTTTACATGGAAGCATGGTGCTGTGCTCACCTGCCACATACAATTTATAATTCCAGCAGGACTCCTGCCTGGTCCTACCATCACTCCAGCTGATTCCTACCATCACTCCAGCTGATTCTACATATTTACTTGGAGGGAGTGGAGGGTTGACACCACACATTTTTTATGAATTCAGGTTGAAGTCCGGGAGGAGATAACCATCCCTGTCAACTTCAAGTTTGTCAGCTCTCTCATGCAGTTACTTAATTTTCTCACTTGGAAAGGTACTTTAGCTAGGACCTATTGAAGTGGCTATCTGGGCTGGAAATTTCTTTCCATGTACGAGCTGAGAGCTGAGGGGTAAGAAGAATTTTTAAGGCAAGAACCCAGGAGTTCCTTCTGTTCAATAGCTATTGGATTTATGATTGGTAACACAGAATTTGGGGGATGATGTGGGGCCCTGAGGCTCATCTAGGTCTGTTGAGCTGTCTTCCAAAAGATGACTGATGCGTTTTGTCTTGTGAATTCAGTCTCTAAATAGTGCTGGAATGGCAAAACTGAAGGCTGAACTCTAACCACAAAACATACAAAACAAAGCCATTGGCAGTGTAAATTTCTCATTACCCAGCCACCAGTCTGCCTCACTTCAGACAGGGAGTAAATGCCTCTCAGGATAGAGGTATAATTAAGACCCTTTTTTTACTACCCTTTTAAGCACGTGAGAAAACCTGTAAATGACGTGGTCCTAACCTAGACCTGGATGTGTTTATGCTGGTGCAACCTGCCCTTGCACTGATGTACACAAGGAATGGTCACACACAATACAGCCCTATATCCGTGCAACATTTTAGAATCCAGTGAACAGTTACCCAGAACGGGGCTAGCTGCCCAGCTGACAACCTGTGGACTGCGTGCAGCCTCTGAGGAACCAGCACTTCATGCAGCTTGTTAGCAGTTAACATGTGACATGCGGGCCTCTGCAGCTGCCTCTCCCAATGTTGTGCAGAGGGCAAGGGCCTGTGTGGGTATAAGTGTTGCTGCCATAGCCCTTGTAGTGGGAGATAGGGCACTGTATGCTGCCAGAGAGGGACAGGTGGGAGCTAAGCGCTACCCCTGCCTACAGAGTAGAGAGCTGCCCACTGCTGGCACTGCCTGTACGACACTGGTAGAACCAGGGGGGAATTCCCTGTGGTTACTTGATGCGGTCATATCTGTAGTATAGACATGTAGCCTGACTGTTCAGTCTTTGGCCAACCTGCCTAGGATGCCAGCGAAGTTGGCAGTTATTGCAATGTTGTGAATAACTCTCCACTAGGAGTTGGGTTGAAACAATAGACATTTCCTATAGATGATTGAAAATGCGATATAAGACTTTAGTCCCTCTTGCCAAGTTCCCCTTTGCTAGGCTGATAGCAAAAAAGGAATAAAATCAAAACCTACAAAAAATCCCCTCCTCAAAATATTGCTGGTAAAACTTGTTTCTTCTGCAGCATCCAGTCTTTTCAGCTACATAATCTAATTTATCTGTTTGACTTATAGTTGACCAGAGATTTTCTTCAGGAATGAAACTAACATAATTGTCCCATGGAAGGAGGTTCATACATGTTGCAAACATCATGCTTAACTGAGCTTGCATTATGGATGCCCTAGGTGCAGTCTTCCTCTGCAGAGTACATCTGACAATGGCAAAAGCAAACAGTAGGAGGTATGTGAGAGAGATTTATGAATCTAAACATGAACTGAATGCATAATCCCTTTAAAGCTACAGAACTTGGAGAGCAGAGTAGCAGGTCCTTGGACTTTGAGGACTGTTTTAAAAGATGTTTCAAATGAAGTAAAAGGGGCCTGCTGAAGCATTCCACCCACTCATGCCATTCACGAATTAGGGTGATTGAAATTAGGAATGTCAATGAAGGTAGACGAGACTGAATGCAATATTGGCAGGAGAAGTGATGGGTGAAGGAGGAATATTTAAAAGTAAAAAAAAAAAATCAAAATGTATTTACTATATCATTTGCACCTTTAAATTTAAAGTGTATTTCTAACTTTGGCATGTCCGGTCCATGACAGTCACCTCCAGAGAATCTGGAAGAAAACTCTCTACCCCTAGTTTATGATTTTGATTCACAGGACATGTGGGCGCATGCATGTGTAATTACAAGAGGACTGGAGGCCCATATGGGAAGAGATCCTTTTGGCAGCCTAACTTTTTTTCTGGGAAGTCATCCAGGACAAATTCTAGAGGCATTCTTAGGGACAAATAAAATGGAGCAGAACGAGAGATTGGTAAATAGAATAAAGATATACTGGACTGCTGCAAGTGATGAATTCCTGATCATCCCTGAAACTTGGCAGGAGTCTGTAGTGTTCTAATGTAGGAGTTAACAATTTACCATCGGCCATAGAATTACAGACCTCAGACCCTGCTGCACATTTCACTGGATACAAAGACAGCAGATAACATAAATGGAGCATGAAGAATAATATTATCTTATTGCTTAAGTTTCTGTTGACAGGGTTAGAGAGTGACAGATAGTCCATCATCCCTGTGTCTCAGAAATACTGCTGTCAAAACCATATGTGTTTTGCTTCACTAAGGTAGTTCCAGAGGCTTTGGGGTAGAGGGAATAACACTTGTGCTTGATACAGTGGAAGAAAGAGAGCCAGAGAAGGAATACCAAGCAGAGGTCATTTTTGCCATAGTAATGGGTAAGAAGAATGTTTATGGCAGGTGTATTGTGAATCTGAGTGGCCTAGTTGGGTGTTCTGGTTCACTGAACAGAGAGTAAAAAAACTCCACAAATCTTAGAAATGAAATGGAAGAAGTGCCAAGATGTGGACACAGTCTAGATGTAAAAGGGAGGTGTCAGAGTAGACTCAAAGATGGCTTCCAAGTTGAGGCCTGAGTGACATGTAGGTTTGTAATTAAGCCCACGGTGATGGAGAAGGGCTTAATGTAGGAAGGTCTGGGTGAAACAAAAAATCAAGACTTTAGTTTTGGCCATGTTAAATTTAAGTTGATATTGATACCTCCAGGAGGCTGGGTCAGAAAGATGGGCAGAGATGTGGGCCTGGAGAGGGTTAAGCAGGATAAGTTAGCCTGAAGGACTCTGTACAGTACTGGTTCCAGCAGATTGCTTTAGGTATCAAGCTGTGAGGGTTTGGTTGGGACATAAGCAGCTGGGCCTGTGGACAGGCCCTGAGAGACAACTAGGGGGTTAGCAGGACTGGGGCACACGTTTCTAGATGGTTGAGTTGGGGCCTGGGTCAGCGGAGCAGAGAGCTTGGGAGCCAGTTCCAGGGGGCCAAGGAGGGAGATTAAAGAGACATAATCTGAGTCATAAGAAGAGTTCAGGAGCCAAAGGTGAGAAAGCAGGTGCCAAGTTCTCGAGATAATCCAAGATCAGGGTCAAGGAAGGCAAGTCACATCAGGATGCCAGAGAAACCAGAGAGACCAGAGCCAGCACTGAGTTTCAGGGGAGATCCATGATCAGGAACAGGAAAGCCAAAGCTGGGGTCAGAAGTCAGGAGAACCAAGCTTGTTGGAACAGATTGAGGCTGTAACAAGGCATGTCTGCAGCCTAAGGCAGCAGGTAAATTTATGAGGGGTTTGTTGCACTTTCAGAAGCCAATCTAGCTGCAGAGGACTGGAGTTGCCAGGGATTTAGAGGCAGGTGAGTTAGCTCAGATGCTTGGCCCAGCCAGGTGGGCTTGATCAGAGGCCCTGAAGCAAGCTACGCTGGGCATCTATATGTGATGCTGACATGCAGATGTTTCCTACATCTTCCCTTTGACCTTCTCTTTATGTTAACGGCATGCCACAGTCTGTTCTTATATCAGTTATGCTAGTTGAAGCCACATGAGCAATGCAGTATGTGATAATGGATGTTATCTTTGGGAATGGGAGTAGCTTGTGTTTGGTACAGGGGTAGCATCCCATGTCTGCCTATATCACTCTGGTTAGCTCTGTAGAGGTTTCCCAGTTCCCCCTCTCTAAATCTAGCATTTCAGTTAACCCATATCTTACCTGTAATGAGGCACCAAAGTGATTTGATTTTGGTTTGTATGCCAATTATCATTAGTTGGAAGAATTAAAACCGAGCAAAGTTAGTCTGATTTTTAAAGTGACAAGATTGACATGTATACATTTTTCATACTTTTTTTTTCAGTTATGTCTGATGTATCCATTATTAAAACAAATTTACTTCATTTTGTGCCACAGATGGGCCCTTGCAATATAGAGATCTTATTAACAATATGGAGATCCAACCAGCAAGTCTCTGACCTACCTTCTTGGCGTAGGCTGACTGAATAAATGCTTTTCTGTTTTGGATGCTTTCCTGTTCACCTGGCCTTTTCCCACTTCTCACTAATTTTGCTGTGGAAGTAGGCTTGCAGTAGCATTATGTTACATTGCAATATTTCAGTGGTGTTCCTAGACCTTATGGCACTGAAATACCAATATTTGGCAGATGGATATCAATAATATTAAGGATCATTTAAGCCAAATGCAAAGTACAGATAGGTCAGTTGAGTTCTATGCAAATGGCTTACTTGGGTATATAGTTGTATTTGAAATAGTTGTGTGGGGGCATAGCAGAAGAGTGCAATTGGAACAGAAGCCATTTTTTCATTTGTGAGAGTGTGCTTTATGGCTTGTAATCTGTCTCATGGATGTGTTGGTGTACAGAGATGTGACATCCATGGAAGCTAATATGGTGTTAGCTGGAAGCTTGGCAATGGAGACCAGATTCTGTAAGGAATCTGTGGTGTCTTTCAAATAGCTCGCAGCTCCAGTGGCATATGAGACCAAGATAGAATTCACACAGCCAGAAACACCCACTCTGATGGTTGTCAGGTTTGTGGATTTTGGGTATTAAGTAAAAGTTGCCTGGCCTAGGCTCTTTGGAGGTAGAAGCAATAATTTTCTCTTGTGTTTTCTGAGGTAGGTCCTGTAAGGGTTTATCCTATTCCTTCTGAAATTTTGCCATGGGATTGCATTCAGTGTGTCACTTGGGGAATGCCATGAGCCTGATTCCCAAACGCTTTTCATGTTGTGTGGCCATTTACAGTTGTGTATGCAAAGGGTAGCAATTCTGATCCAGCAGCATTTTAAATCTACTTGCATGATTGTACATATGTATACAGAGCTCAAAAAAAGTGTGAAATTAGGTCTTATATTCCAGCCTGTTATTTATGTATGCATGTTTGGCTACAGGATGAAGCCACCTTGAAAAGACTAAGGTTTGCCTACCAGCAGGATACAGTAGGAAAGTACATTTCTTTTTCCAGGACTGAGTGTGGCTAGGAGAATGGCATTTAGTGTGGATGTGTCTACACAAGACACTATGTTGCCGTAGTAATGTGCTGCAGTGACATAGCATTGGCAGGCATGAACCATGACATCGATGCTACTGCACAGTAGTGTTGGAAATGATCCCTGTGGCACTGGGACTGTGTAATAACAGCAGTTACTGCTCAGTCCGGCGCATGTGTAGATGCACCCTGTCTACTTTGGGCAAGGGAATTTGTATTATTTCTCAAGTTTGTACTGGTTTCTGTAATAGACAGTGCCCCAAAACAATGACAAAAACTCATATGCAGCACACATCTCATAATAGCCTGTGACCCATCCACTCAAGAGGAATGCAATTTGGGCATATGTGACATATGAATCTGGTAATTAAGAACTTCATATTCCCTGGGGTTTGTTTTTTTCCTATGTTCTGAATTGCGACCCTGAGATAATTGTGCCAGACCAGGAAGTGTTGCATTATGGAAAAATCATTCACACACAATTTATCCTGTGTCTATTGTCTCAAGCATATGAAATGCATTTGACTTCTTTTCAAATTGTGTGGCTGTTTTGCTATGTGTATTAAAGTAATTTCATCTACTTTTTGATTTAATTAAAATACATTTTGAAAAAGTTAATCTGTATTCATATTCCTTTCCAAAACATCTTCTACTGCATAGGGAACTTTGGTCATTGGCAAATTACCAGTGCATTGGGCTTCTAGTAAACTCTGTTTTTCCAAATATCATTTCTGTCGCACATAAAATGATTTGGATGTCCTAATGATTTTATGGAAGAAAGATTTAGCCAAAGTGAAGAATGAGTATAATTTCTGTTATGGATTCAAGTATGCAAATATCTCATTTAAATAAGGTTCTGTACTCCAAAGGGAACTATCGGATTACACTCACCCATGAGTACACAGCATAACACATAATGGTTAAACAAAATGAGTCAAAAATTGAGCTGCTTGACAATCTGAAGGAAGCTGCTCTCATTTACTAAGCGGTGTGACCAGATTCTCAGCAGGTATAAGTTTGAACAGTTTCATTTGAAGTAAAAGAAGCAAGATGATTATCATCAGCCCAGGACTTGGCCTTGCATGTGTTATATTTTGTTTTGCCTCGTGCACATTTTAGGGTGAAACATAGTCTGTTCTGTGCATCTTAAAAGGGACATGAAGCATATAAACCAATTACATAATGATACAGCATCAGAATGATGTCTAAGAACATAAGAAGTGCCATATTGGGTCAGACCATGGGTCCAGCTAGACCAGTACTCTTTCTTAGATAGTAGCATCAAACCAAGAATCTTTAAAGTTAGATATCCCCTATTCAGTACCTTTTTACTCCTGTATTTCATGTGCTTTCATACTTCCATTTAGCTTTTCTTTTCATTTCAATCTACCTTCCCAAATCTTATTTACATACATGGGAAAAGTAAAATGATAGCTCATTTACAAGAAGGAGTAGTGACTCATTTTCTCATGACTGTTTAACTTGTGAATTATAGTCCTACCCTTCATTGTTGAGTCAATGAAGAAAATGTCTCATTGGCACTTGTCAATCTACATGTATATGTGTTTCCATCTGTGTTTATGTTTGTGTGTGTGTGTGTGTGTGTGTGTGTGTGTGTGTGTGTGCGTGTGCGTGTGCGTGCGCACATTGTTGCAGATAGTAATGTGTATTGGCAGCTTCGCAGCCTGTGAGAAATTTGAAACTTTGACGTTTGTACCTGGAAACCTTAACACTTGAGGAAGGAGAAAGCTACATAGTTATGGGATTGCATAAGAGTGGATTCTGTGCATATAAATTTCTTGCCTTTGATTTACTAATGTGGAATAATTGGAATAATGCTAATTTGGATAATTCTCTGGAATAAAATACAGTTCTTCTACCTCACTTTGCATGGCTGTAATCAATTTTGTTTTTGGTTAGTGTCTTTCATACTCAAAAAGGGCTTTGAACTATCTTAAAAAAAAATAGGTTACATGCTAATGGTTCAGTGACCAAGTAGATAAATGCAGAAGCTGTTAATTGGTCACACCTCATTTTGTACATTAGCACCTATTCAAGTAAGTGGATATTAATATCATTCTCTCATTTTTTACAAAAAAAATAAAATAGCCTTCACTTGAACTGCAATCAGGAATCCTCAAACAGGGCATAATATCTGTACAGTATACTTCATCTATATGCACAGTGGACTTCATCTAACTGCATAACATGACTCTGATCCCAGTGTTGTGCCTACTGCTTATATTCTACAGCAAACACTGATGATTTGTAGATGGGTTAAATGCATAAACTGCTCAGGTACATAGGAATTCTTTGCTCCATTGTTTACTTTGTAACACTAGTATACTCAATTTCTAGATTTTTAAAGCAGCTGAGTAGGTTCTGTCAGAGGCATATGGCTGTCTCAGAAACAAGGTGAAGAGCTTTAATGAGGTCTGCAAAGTTTAGTGCAAGCTGTTCCTGTAGCTAATGAGCACTGTTTACATTAGGTCGTCTTAAGCACATTCCCTGGGTAAGTGCATAACCTTTTTCAGTCCCCAGGCTCTACATTTAGAGGGATTTCACTCTATGCTTTTTCCTAGTTAGAAAATGGAATCTATTAGTATAGATAGCTATGCCAACCACCATGTTACAAAAGGATTGCCTATGTGTATCAGTTCTGATTACAGAAATGTGGCTTATTCATAAGGGTACCGTTCTTCTTAACTCATGCCTTGAATCCATAACTAGTTTGACTTTAATACTGAGTATGAACCCAGTAGAAAACCACAGCATAAGAAATTTCAAAATTGTGAAACTTTCAATTTTGCAGGACTTAAGATAGACCCAGTTTCTATCTTTGTAACCATATCATAGAAAACTAAATCAATGTGTTTCACAAAACAGTGTTTGAAATCAATGTAATTTTTAACCAAAGATTACATTTTTAGTAATGGAAATTGTTCAATATTTTGAATGTAGTTTTGATACCTGATTACAAAATAGTAATGAAAATGTTACAGATTTTTTAGAAAAATTGACTATATTGACAATATTGCAATTTCCTTTTAAAAGTAATTTTTTATCAGAAAAACTTTATGTGCCTATATTTGCATTCATGTACAGATATACTGAGTATGTATAATATATGCATCAGTGGGCCTATCCACACAAGACACTACTGCTCAGTAGCAATGAGTTTATTACTGTGCAGTAGCTCGTTGTTACTGTGCAGTAGGGTTGGAGGGCAGTAACAGTGATGCAACACTTCTGTGCAGTAGTAATGCGCGACTGCACAGTACCTCATTGGTACTGCACAGTAGTATATGAAAGAAACCATGCAGGGATGGGACTCATTGCTACTGTGCAGTCCACATGTTGTGTAGACACAGCCAATGGGTCTTAATAATTTGCCAATTGACTTTGATAATTGTGACCCTGCTCCTGAACACAGGTTACAACCTGAATTAAGAAATATTAGTAAAGTCAATGGACTATTCATGTCCTTAAATGTACTTATTTGGGAAAAGGTTTGTAATATAACATAACATTTTGTTGCAAATATAGTTATGCTCAGTTTTCAGTGTTCAAAGTATTCTGCATGCTAAATATAGGGTAGTACAAAGCGAAAATATGTACTGAGGTAATCTTAGCTATTACTTTGGCAAAATCAGCCCTATGCTGTTTTCTAGTATTTAATTTAAATATTTTTGTTTTCATATTTTATGCTGTTTCTGCGAGTATTTCATAAGCTCTCATACCTCTAGTATATCAGTCCAGCTTTTTGTTTTGGATTATGATGAAATGACAGATGTTCAGATCAGACTCTGAATACAGAGTTATGGCTAAAAAAATCTAGTGACTATCTTCCCACGATTATTACATTTTAAGCTGTTTATGACAGTGTCTGACATATATTAGACATAACAAAGAGGCTAATAAATGTTATTAATGAAATCACTGCTGAAGATAGGTCAAAACATTGGGAAGAGGCAAACACTGTTAATTATAGCTGGAAAGCTAAATTCTGAAAGTGCTGGGGGGTTTATTTTAAGGATCTTTATTTTCAGTAGGTTATGAAGAAGTCAAAAGAGCACATCGATATCATCAAATATGTATGAATGAAATTTAGAAATAACTATCCATTATACTCTTTTTTCTAGTTATCAAGAAAAATAAGATATCATGGTCTTAGCTTAAATCTTTATTGACATGGTGTTTTTCTGTTTTCTTCCTCAAGTTTTTTTTTTCCCCACTAAGCGGAAATGATTTTTTCCCTCTTTTATGCCCAACTTAAATCAAACGGGCCTCTAAACTGTTTCTAGTTTTCCACTGATCATTGCTACTTTATAGCTGTGTAATGAAAAAAAAATCTCCTCTCAAGTGTAAAGAACACAATCTTCTACAGAAACTCTGATTACTCTTAGCATTATTTGGTCTCCCTTGCCACAACTTACTTTTCTTTTCTATAAAGTACTTCAGAGCTTTAGGAATTATAAGGATTTTTTAAATGTTCTTCATTGCATGTTCATTTAATATTTGCCCATCCTGTGGTAACTTCTCCTTGGCCAAAGGATTGGTTTTATTTTGATTAGCTGTTGTGTAGCCCCCAGGTTTGTGATGATGAGTTTTCATATATAAAATAGTACTTTAGTATTCTGGTAATAGTTATATAGTAGTTCTCCATCAAGAAGAATGACCGTTCAGTAAATGTAAAACAGTAAATTGCCTTACACTAAGGGTAAGTGTTCTGGGAAATATCTGCTTCATTTCATACTTGGAAACTTTTTCATCAGACTGTTCTTGCACTAAATAATATCCCGACTCTGAAGTAATCCTCTTAGCTTTTTCTTATGTTACCTATTGACACTAGCTTTTGGATGCAATACTGTTGTATGACCATAGGAAAGTAGGGCTGGATGAGGGAGGAAGCAGGACCCAGGAAACTATAGGCCCATTAGTCTTACCTCGGTCCTGGAGCACATCTGCAAGGGACCAGCAGGGGAGATTATGCTTAGAGGTAACCAACACGGGTTCATTAGAGGCAGTCCTGTCACACCAACCTGGTGGCCTTCTATGACCAGGTCATAAAATCCTTGGACGTAGGTGTCGCAGTGGACGTAGTCTTTCTGGACTTTAGAAAGGCCTTCAACACTGTCTCTCACTCCATTCTCATTAAGAAATTAGGTGACTGTGGCGTTGATGCCTATACAATCAGATGGGTTGCAAATTGGCTGGAGGGCTGCACTCAGAATGGTGGTGGACAGGCCTTATTCGACCTGGAGGGATGTGGGCAGTGGAGTCCCCCAGGGCTCAGTCCTGGGCCTGCACTGTTCAACATCTTCATCAGTGACTTGGATGAGGGGGTGAAAAGCACCTTGTTCAAATCTGTGCATGACACTAAATTGTGGGGAGAAGTGGGCACACTGGAGGAGAAGGACAGGCTGCAACTAGATCTAGACAGGTTACAGGGGTGGGTGGGTGAGAATAGGATGGGATTCAACACTGACAAGTGCAAAGTGATGCACCTGGGGAGGAAGAACCAGCACCATACCTACAGGTTGGGGAACTCCCTTCTTTGTCAGTGCGGAGGCAGAAAAAGATCTTGGTGTCATTATTGACTCCAAGATGAACATGGGCCGCCAATGTGGGGACGCAGTCAGGAAGGCTAACCGCACCTTGTTAGGTGCATCACTAGCAGGTCCAAGGAGGTGATGCTCCCCCTCTACGGGGCACTGATCAGGCCGCAGCTGGAGTATTGCATCCAGTTCTGGGTGCCGCACTTCAGGAGGGATGTGGACAGCATGGAGGGGGTCCAGAGGAGGGCCACTCGCATGATCAGGGGGCAGCAGGGCAGGCCCTATGAGGAAAGGCTGCGAGACCTGAACCTGTTCAGCCTCCACAAGAGAAGGCTGAGGGTGGGATCTGGAGGCTGTCTACAGATTGGCCAAGGGGGCCCTGTTTCCCCGAGCACTACCAGGAGTTACAAGGAAAAATGGCCATAAGTTGACTGAGAGTAGATTCAGGCTAGATATCAGGAGGTGCTACTTCACATTCGGGTTGGCTAGGATCTGAAACCAACTTCCAAGGAAAGTGGTGCTTGCCTCTACCCTGGGGGTCTTCAAAAGGAAGCTAGATAATCACTTAGCCAGGGTCGCTTGACCCCAGTAGTGTCTCCTGCCATGGCAGGGGGTCAAACTTGATGATCTGCTCAGGTCCCTTCCGACCCTACCAACTATGAAACTATGGAAGGGATCTTACGAGATCATCTAATCCAGCCCCCAAGGCAGGATTGTCCTTGTCTAAAACCTGACTAAATTGCACTGAGAAAATCTTATGGGTGTGTAGTGGGTTGACACTTCCTTAGGCAGAATCAGAATCTGATTCCCTCATAAAAGCCAGTCAGTCTGCTTATTATACATGCAGAAAGCTATGCACCATAGGAAACAACAAATAAGTATGGATGCAAAGAACAAACACAAAACCAAACCTCTGGTCTTTTTTCAGACCTGAAGAAGTGACACAGGGCCTGTGCTTCTCCCTAACACCAGCCTCCTCTCCCCTCCCTCAGTTTCCCTTCCTGGGACCGTTTAACTTTCTCTGAGCCCAGCCAAGCATCTCTGCTGGCTGACCCAGTGTTTTTTAAGCTCGTAGGCTATTATCCCTTAATGCCTGCATCTGGGCTCCAGCCCCTGACCCATGCACAGGTCTAACTCAGAGACAACAATAGAGACATAAATGAAGACCTGATATATAGTTGAATACTCACCCAGAAAAGCAAAGTATTTCTGTGCCATATGCTCTTATGTCTGATAAGAAAACAATATTGAGAGAATGGGAATACAAAAAAAAAAAGATTAAAAGAGAAAAAAGAGATAAAATGCAACCCTCTGCTGGCTTTACATAGGGCAGTTCCAGAGGCGGGGTGTAGTGTTGCCGTCGTGCCCTGCACCCTTTTGGCTGTGTGCTGCAGGTGCAGTGAGTTCTCAGAGCTTGCGGGCATATCAGTGGCGTTTCTCCTGAAGGGTACCAGTGGCCAGCAGTGGCACTCATCCACTGCTTTCAGGAAGTTTGGAGGCTCCTCTCTGCTCACTTCTTGTTCCTCTACTTCCTTTAGCTTGATGCTGAATTCGGGGGATGTGGTAGAGCAAGGAGGGAGGGGAAGAGAGAACAGCAGCAGGCTCCAGAGCTGCTTGAAAGTAGGGACTCTGGGCAGAAGACCCCTGTAAGAATGACCAGCCACTAAGGTCATAGAGCTCACAGTATACACGCAGCTCTCTGCAGGAGCTGTGTAGACAGGTCAGTAAGCTCTGAGAAGATCCAGGATCACAGGGAGGGGTTTTGACCATGCCTGCTTCAGCAGTGTGGCATGTGCATAATGAACTTTCTTTACTGTGCATGAGCCATCCAGCAGAAGGGATGCAAATCCTCATTGCCGTGATCCTGAATCTGCCCATGTACACAGAACCCATTAAAATATAGGGGATAGCTAGCATGGCTAAAAACCATTGTAAATTGCACATTTATGTGAAGTTGAGAGGATATGTAGAAGAAGGGTGGAAATTCCCAGTTATTTTTACAGACAGTTTGAGTGCTTTGCAGGTTAGTGCAAACCATGTATGAGGCTGAGGAAAGAGCTGTGTCATGTATGCCCAAGGGCTGATCAGACATCCACATCTGCAAGAACTGTAGTACAAACCTGAAGAGTGAAAGTATATTTCAGCATAATTTTCAGTACTTGCTGAACACAGTGTTTATGCAATGCTTGGTGGCTACAACTGTATACTGTGGACACTTGGGTCCTAGTTCTCTCCAAAATACCAGGTAAGGAAATATAGTCTAGTTCAGTGGTTCTCAACCATTTTAGACTAAGGCACCACTCAGGAAATGCCAGTTTATAGCATTCACTCATTTTTTTCAACTAAGGAAAAATGCTAGAACAATTCTTCTCTTGCAAACAATTCAGAATATTTTTGATGCTATGGCTTCCTATTTGACATCTCTGGGCTCATCTTGTGAATCATGTGTAGATGTTTGCACAGCTTACAGTGCTAATATTGTGTGGCTCCCTGCAGTGCCCTTAAAAGGATCTCCTGGCATCACAGATCCTTCCATTTTCAAGGGGAAGCTTTCCCTTGAGACTCCCCAAGAAGAAGCCTTTTCTCTCTCTTCCAAAGGACTTCTAAGACATACTAAGACTTCTGACATATTAAGACTGGTGACAAATCAAAGCTTCTGTTGAGCCCTGCCTTGAGACCTTTGCTACAGACACCTGAGTGAATCTTTACTGCACTCTCCTCCTCTCTATCTCAGAAGAGGCATAGACAGCATGTTTTCGCAAAAGTTACTTAGATACAGAAGTTTTAAAAACCATTGAGCCCAGTTATGACTAGTGACATTTCCTTCTCTTATTTAGGTGATTTGTGTAGATCCATATATTGGTTGTGCTATATATAAATAGGACAACCAATCATGTCATGTACATGTGACATGACAGTTGTCAAGATATCAAAATTCATTATTTTATCCAACTGTAGGGGAAAATGCATGAATCTCACAGGGAATAGAATCAAGTAAGTTACCATAAGGGATTATCTATAACAAATCCTCTTTTTTAATCCTATACAATTAAAATATTTACCATAATATAGTTTCTCTAAATTACCTATGTATATAAGCTAAAGAATGTGGGACAGATACAAAACATATATTTCCTGTAATTGGAAAATGGCCTGGGAACAGTATCATTTTCTGTATGATTAAGACAATATAAATTACTATTCTGGTGGTGCTGGTATTATAGGTGATACCAGTCATACCCCCCCATTATTAAAATTGACCAAAATTTCCTATCATAAAATCCTGTTTTCAGTAGCTGATAAATGTGTCAAATGTTAATTCAGTTTGGGCTGAAATTGTCCCTGCTGGGTCTCTTCCTTAGGCTGATTTTTTTTTCCCAAGGGGGAGCATTTTTAGTCAAATCATTCAGCTGCCACTGGCCGTGTCTACACATGTGGTAGACTGTGCAGATGTTACTGCGCAGTCATTTAGTACTTAGTACTGGCGTTACTGCTCAGTACCATCACTACATGTTTTTTTTGTGATGCTGCTGTTCAGTAGCAATTAGCTACTGCACAATAGTTCATTACTACTGTGCAGTAGTGTCACCTCACGATTAGTACCCAGGAATGCTACTGCAGTGTAGCGCATTGTATTGGTCCGAGTGCCTCTCCTGATAACCTACCAACTCTGAAGGCAGAAGCTGCCTGATTCAAATGCAAAGAGAGCAGATAGAAGTGGAGGGATCTGGATGAGTGCATTGAGACAATCAGCTTGGGGGTGAGATTGGGGATGGAAACTAGTGGAGAGAGAGAAACAGGCATAGGGAGTCAGAGCAGAGACAAAGGAGATTGGGTGCTGGGGTAAAATGTAGGGGACTGGACACAGAGACTGGGACTGGGAAATGGGAGGTGAAGGCTTGGACTTGGAATCAGGGGAGGAAAGAGACTGGGACTAACTATGTAAGGAAACCAGAAGTGGAAGTAGGGGTGAGACATGAGGGAGATGATTGGGAAACAGTGAGGTCCATAGGTAGAAAACATTATAATGTTTCAATGTATATACAAAGTGTGATGAAAATACTGCATTTTCCTCCTAAACATTTTGCTATGGACTAAGCAAAACTAAGTTACTGCCAATTTGAAGCACATTTGAAGGTTTGAGTGAGGAATATTCTTTCTTGACCCCACTGACATTCACCATAGTTGCCTGGCTAAATCACCTCTTTATGTCTTTTTTCACCAGGTGGTGACTGTTGTTCTTCAGAGTCTTGGCACAGTGAACAGGGCCTCAGAACATCTTGCAAAGTCTTCCTAGGAGACTGACATTAATTTTAGTTCATTGAGTTTACTGTTACTTGAAAGTAATTGGCCATTGACAATATCTAACAGTAAGTGAAGTAAGAATTACTGAAGAGCCATTTAAACTTTTAAACACTTTTCATATAATTTATTTCTTCTTATAGTCCATTCTTCTGGTACTTTATTCACAAAATATTATGCATGGTCTAGACTAATGTTACTTGATTGTGACTACAGCATTTCTATTTTCGTGCTGCATTGGGCCAATAGGAAGGAAAACCTGACAGATTACTTGCTCAGTTAGCCTGATCAACCCTAATCGAAGTAAATGTAAAGATCCTCATTCACTATCCAGTCCCAGACCACTGTGAACATATCGTAACCTGCTCCTGTATTTAGGAACGTATCTACCTTTCTTAGAGTTAACATATGTTTCAAGTGTATTCCCTCCTCTTCCATATAACTTCTCAGTGGCTAACACAGGGGAGGATAACTATTTTGGCCTGGTGGGCTACTTAATGAGTTTTCATGAGCTGTCAAAGACTGCACATATGAAATCTTTCGGAAGATATCATTTTAACAAATTATAGATAAAATAAGTATATACTAAAAATCAAATATTTATTGTGACATTTAAATTTGATTTCAAAAAATAATTTTGTCTTGATTGATGTGTGTTTGAGTAGTGTATATAGAAACCCTTACATAACAACCCAAAATAAAATTTTACTTTGGTATATTGTGAGAGTGTGGGGAAAATGTGTGCGTGGGGGAGCCGTGTGCACATACATGTAGGGGGCTGCCCACACCTAAGTCCCAGGAGCTAGCTGGGAGTAGGAGAAGGGAGGAAGGAGACAGGGGACTTGTGCAGCAGAGCTCGCCTAGGCAGTGCAGTGTAAGTGCAGTCTGCTCCCTCCATATGGCCTGTACCTGTCTCTGTGGCACTCCACTTGGGGCCAAGTCCCACCTACTCCTACTTGGGGCAGCCTGCGCTGCACTCCCACCTGTGCCTGCCAGTGGTCCTGGCCCTGGCCAGCATGCACAGCTTCCTGGCAAGGCTGCTCCCAGTGCAGCTGCAGCTGCCTGGGTATTGTCCAGCTTTCTGCCACCTCCAGTAGCTCTTCCTCCTCCTCCTCCTGCCCCTGCTGCATCAATCTGGGCAGAAGGTAGCACGGGGAACGGGTGGTTTCCTTCCATGCTATCACACACTCAGCCAGAGGAGGGGGAAGCTACAGCTGGGTGACTCCTGCCACAGCGTGTGGGACTCCAGCTCCAGATACCAGCCACCTTCCACCCATTCTATGCACCCAGCGTGATGAGCAGCCATCTGTGGGTAGCCAAGTGGGTGGAAGGTGGCTGGGAGCTGGAGCTGAAGCCCTGCATGCTGGGACAGGAGCCACCCAGTTGCAGCTTTCCCCCATCTAGCTGGGTGCGTGGAGCCCAGCATAGATCCCCATCGCTACCTTGCTTCCCCCTGCTACCTGCTGTCCAGAGTGGTACAGCAGGGGCAGGAGGAGGAGCCACTGGAGGTGGAGGGATCTGAGCAGTACCTGAGCAGCTGCAGCGGCACTGGGAGCAGCGCCCCCATGGGAAGCTGTACCTGCTGGCCAGGACCAGGACAATTGGCAGGCAGGAGGGTGGTGGGGGCTCCCCTGGACAGGAGAAGGCAGAGCTTGGCCCCATGCAGAGTGCCTTGGGGAGAGCCATGGGCCAGATAGCATCTATTGTTGGGTGCATGCCCGTGGGCCAGTTCCAATCAGTTGGTGGGCTGGATCCAGCCTGTGGGCTGTGTTTTTCCCACCTCTGGGCTACTGTCAAGTGTAGGGCAGGGTATGGCAGGTAGGGGTGGGCTTGTTCTGTTCCACACAATACAACTATAGAAAGGAACTAGCAACCCTTAAGACCCGGGATGAGGTCTTCTAATTCAGTGGTTCTCAATCTTTTTCCTCCTGGGACCCATTTGCAAAGATCCATGGCCTGTCCCAACCCGCACTCCCTGGCCCTGCCAGTGCCCAACTCCCAGTCCCCTGCCCCCCACGCCATGCTGGTGTCCCTCACTCCTGACCCGCAGACCCCTCCCCACTTCAAGCCCTGTTGGAGGGTCCCCCAGCTGCCCCCATCCTGCTTGGACCAGAGCATAGTGGCTGAGGTGGCTCTGGCTCATGTGGGCGGCAGTGGATTGAGTCTGGCCCCAGCATGGATTGAAGGGAGGAGGAAGAGAGGCCTGTGGCACCCCTCTGCCTTGGGCTGGGGCTGCCGCACCATGCCAGGCTGCCTGGTCAGAGCTCTTCCTGCCCACTGAGCTGCGTCTCCCGGCTGCTCTGCCCCCATGAGTGTAGCCATGCCAGCCGGGCCATGCAGCTTTCCTCCATCCCCTTCCCCCACTGGAAGGAGCAGGTACCTTTCTGCTACCCTTCTGCTCTGCCACAGCTCACGACCCTTTGAAACTTGCAACCTGCTTTTGGGTTGTGACCTATGGGTTGAGAAATGCTGTTCTAATTAATGTATTTGTTCATGAATCCCACGGTTCTGTTAGCAAGAAGCAGGATCTAACTGAACCCTAAATGCTTGTATGGATGCACAGAGTACTTCTGTCAGGGTGACTGGGCTGGACTACAATCAATTTATTTTTACAGTGTTTACTGAGGCAACTAAATAATCTTTCTGAGAGTAGAAGATTATTGCCTCCTGTGACAGGGGTCTGGCTCCAGCATCATGTGCTGTTTGTATAACAACTAGATTAAGCTGTCAAAGGCCAACCCAGGTTCTTAAATTTAAATTACAAGCTGCCAAGAAATAAACATAAAATTGAATGGCTTACATCTTAAAACAGTGCTCCTCTGTCAGAAATCAGCATAAAATGGGACATCTAATGCAATGCTTAAAATGGGGAAAAGGATTTACAAGCTAGGAAGAAGAACTATTAATCTCCTAAATTAGTATGTTAATGGACTATATTAAAAATGGACATGTAAAAATATATTCTTGTGTTTATAATATTGGTTTACCATGTCATTTGGATATATTCAATTATTTCATCTGATTATTTAACATGTTTACATCTCACAATTGGTAACTATTTGTAAACCAAGACATTCTTTTTAAAAATGCATTTCTTTAAGAATCTGTCATGGCTTTGACCTTTACCTAAAACAGGGGCGGCAAACCTGTAGCACATGTGCTACAAGTGGCAAGGGCAGCAGACCAGGAAGGGGACAGGTGGCAGTGCAGTTGATAGGTCAGGAAACAAAAAGCAGAGCAGGCAGGGAGCTGAGGGTGGGAGGGAGAAAGCAGAGCAACAGATTGGGCAGGGAAGGGGATTGGAGTAGCACTTGGAGAGTGTATCGGGCTACTTTGTGGCACACCTGCCAGCCCCCACTGGCCTAAAGCGTGATGAGGGTGGCTAAAACCAGAGATATTTGTGGTTTGCAGTACTGTAATCCTCACTTTTGCTGGGAGTCTGTTGCTGAAGCTCTGAAATAGGAACAGGCTATTGGAGGAGCTATAGTACTTAAAAAGTATTAGATACAGCTTTGCTAATTGTCCTGGTGGGGATTGACAAAAAGCCATTTCCCGTAGTATATCCTGGTAATGTCTCTGATGGCTAAGAGCTCCTGAATCGACAAATATACCAAAGCACACAAAATAAAGATATGGACAACGTTTTTGTTATGTGAACAAAATGAGGTCCTGGTGAAGGTTTATGATTAAGGTACTGGCTAGAGCCAGGGGAGTCTGCATTTAACTTTATTTCCTTTTTTTTTTCCTTCTTGTCTTTCCATCAGTTTCTGAGGAAGTCACTGTTTCCTGGAACCAAACACAGTTGTTGGTCTTGGGTGAGGCTTCTCCATGTTACCATAATTCAAAGTAAAAAACATCTTGGGGCAAGCCTGGAAGAAAACATGTCAGGTACAATTTCAAAGGTCAAGTCAGAGGCTGGCACAGTAAGATAGATTTAAATATTATTGACAAAAAGTTGGTAGTTGATATGATGGGTCCAATGAGATTACTAAGAGATCAGTAACGATAGAAAGTAGGGAGGTTGGAACTGGCTGTAGAGTCTGCTGTGTACAGTTATCAGTGATTTCATAG
>NW_017728906.1:39183195-39186634 GCF_001723895.1 Crocodylus porosus
TGTAAGGAGTGCCTTACTCCTAAGGCAACACAAAACGTTCTTGAGCAGGGGCAGGCAAAATATGTCCTGTGGGCCAGACCCAGCCCACCAGACAATTTCATCTGGCCCATGGGTGCCCACTAATTAATTGCACCCCGCCCAGCCCAGATGCCTTGCTCCCATGCTCATGTGTAGAAGGGCCCAGACCAGCCAGCACGCACAGTTTCTGCCACTGCTGCAGCTGCTGGGGGACCTGGTAGGCTTCCCCATCATCCTGTGGCTCCTCCTCCTGTCTGTGCTGCAGTGCTCACTCTGGGCATCACATAAGGAAGCAGCAGGGGAGGGAGGGTGGGAGGGGGAAGCTGCAGCTGGATGGGAGTGTGGAGCTGGCGGGAGCACAGACCCTGGAGCTCTCTCCCAGGGGGGTGGCAGGAGAACACAGCTTGGATAGGCAGAGGGTGGGTTTTTGGGGTCTGGGGACCTCCCCATACATTTTCCCATCATAGTGCAGAGATCCCACCACCAGCAGTAGCAGTCGGTGGCAGGCCCTCAGAGGGCCCATGGCTCATGCAAGTGCTGCCATCTGGCAAAGCATGGCTCCAGCTGAATGTGGCAGCAAGGAGTGGAACTAGGCTGGCCTGTTTCTATCACACGGGACTCTCTGTGGTGCACATACAGCTTCCAATACTTGCATGCCACTGTGGGGGGTTGGAGGGAAGGGGGAAGTCAGTGCCAGCAGGCTTTCCCTCAGTGGTGCGTGAGTGCTGGGAGCTGCACATGTGCTGCGGGGAGCCCCGTGTGTGCTAGAGGTGGGATGGCCTGGCTGCACTCCTTGCCACAATGTTCAGCTCCCAAAACTGGCTGGAGCTGCATGCTACCAGGTGGCAGTGCTGCATGGGCCATGGGCACCCTGAAGGCCTGCTGCTGCTGCCAGCAGCGGGCACTATGGGCCATGGGCAGGTGTGTATGGGGAGGTTCTCTTACCTCCCACACCCTCACACCCCAAAAGACCCACACACCCACCTCCTCTTTTACCACCCTCCACATATACAACCCCTCGCAACATACCCCTCCCACAGCCATACCTCCTTACAAACCCCCACACCCACACCCCCCATACCTCACAATACACACATACCCACCCCTCAACCACACTTGACATACACAATATACAAGAAGAAGACTATTTTTGAGCTATTATGCAATCAACTCTATATACACTATGTAAACCCAAATAATGACACAAATATTTTAAAAAATAAAATTAAAATATGTTGTAGTAGATGTTTGACTTTTATTATATGATTTTTTTTTTTTTTGGATCCAGGATGGCAAGCCCTGCTCCCAAAGGAATATGTCTAGGGGTAAGGGGAGGAACTTCCAGTGGCAAAGGTCAGGGGTTGGGGTGGGACTTCTGGTCCCAAGATGACGAACAGGGGGTGGGGCACCTGTGAAGGGGCGGGGCTACCCTCGTGGCCCTTGACTGCTCACCAAAACTCATTAAATGGCCCTCCAGCCAAAATAATTGCCCACCCAGTTCTTGAGTATGGAAACCTTTAAAAACCACAGAAAGATGATACTTCTCCAAGTTGCCATTGCTTAACTGCAGCCCCTCTCCCATCCATCATTGTTGTGCAAGCATCTTAAATTAGAACAATTTATTTCAACAGTACAGCTTGGATGTGTTATGAAATAACAGACTCCCAGTTGGGTGGTCCCAGCATGGAACTAGCACTTACCCTGCTTTTCAATAGCAGGTGGATTTTGACTCTGTATAGACTATATTTCTATCCATTTTGGGAAAATAAGGTGACCTAAAAAGCTAAACAGCTATGAAGTTAATAGCGCTGAATTTGACTCATCTATTCAGCTGAAATGTACATCGGTTATGTTTTTGGAAACACGCATGCACATATATTAGAGTTGCATATTGTTTCTCCCAGTTCTTTGCACTGAAACTTGCTTTCTTAATGGGTATGTTTTTATTCTAATTTTGTTGTACCAGTGTATAAGTATGATAAAAATGTACCTGCAAGCTATATAAAATATTTTCATTTGTTTTTCTTTCAAATTTGTATTTCAGTTGTGTTATAGCTACACCCTACTCTTAAAAAAGCTAAATAAAATATCACAATAGAAAAGAGTTTTTAAAATTATATTTTTAAAAAGAACTTTTTTATGTTTCTAGTACTTTGTGTTTTAAAATCTTCAATTGTTAAAAGTGGAAGTTTTGTACTTCTTTTTTCATTAGCTTTTTATGTTACTAGATTTTTTCTTACTGAAAAGTTTTGCACTGAAAATGTTCATGTATACTAAAAAAGACCTAGCAAGCCTCAATAACCCCTCAATGTTGAAAGCAATACAAATACAGAACACAGAAAACAAACTGATTAGCAAATAACCTGTGCCATATTTATAACCATCGTTACTTTGTAGTATATTGAATTTCCATGAATCAAGACAGCTGAAAATGCCTTGACTTGGTGTACTCCTTAATCAGAGTTTGTAGTTTGGGAAATTCTGTGCTAAATCAGTTTAATGTTTTTGCAGATCCCACCAGTAGAAGTTTATGTATGATTTTAGGAGCCTAAGTGTAGACTTGTGTTTTGAACACTATAACCTGTGTTATATATATTAACATATTCACAACCATTTTATCAATGCATTGAAAGTCTAAGTGATTTTTCACTATTAACACTTAAGAAATTTTCTTCTGAAGTAACAAAGATAAAGAACAATATCAACTTTAGACACGTTTTTAACAAAAATGCACTGTAACATTAATCCTGGAGGCTGCAAATACATATCTTTATGCTTAATTTTAAGCACCTTAGTAGTAGTAAAGAAGTCCCTGTTCACTTCTACAGTTACATACTTAGCATTATCAGGATCAGGATCTTAATTTTCATTATTTTGTGCTTGGCCTATAGCAGTTTTATAAAATTCAGTAAGGTACCCTACCCATGGTGGCACTAGAAAGCACCATTTGTAACTGAGTTTATTAAAACACTTCATCAAAAATGGCAGGGCACAAATATAGAAATTAGTTTTACAGGACCTCAGTTGGACTTAAACCAGGGATTTAAAATAATCCAGGGGCTGACATTAGTCATTTAAATTACATTTAAAAACTAGTCCTTGCTGCACAATAGGCCTAGGGACAGACATTACACATAAACTGGTTTAAGTGATCAGAAACTGGTTTAAACCTGCAACAGAACAGACGTTCAGTGCATATAAACCAATATAAAAATGGCCAAAGCCAGTTTAAGATAAACCTGGTTGAATGTAATATCAGACTTAACTGATTTGGGTCAAACCAATTTATGGAATAGATTCATAGATTCATAGATTCATAGATGCTAGGGTCGGAAGGGACCTCAATAGATTATCGAGTCCGACCCCCTGCATAAGCAGGAAAGAGTGCTGGGCCTACATTACCCCAGCTAGATACACATCC
>NW_017728906.1:39187459-39189083 GCF_001723895.1 Crocodylus porosus
TAGCAGACCCCTACCACCAAATCCTTTTCTCCTTGCCCCCCATGTAGCCTAACCCACAGTCCTTCTACTTCCTCATCCTTTGATTCTGTCTTGATTCTGTCCCCGACCCCTTGCTGGTTTAAGTTGAATCAGACACCCCCAGCATCCCGGCATGTTCTCCAGGCTGGGCGGGGCTCTCTGTTCCACAGCAGGGCTGGCCCCTCCTCTCTGCTCCCTGGCTGCAGCTCAGCAGAGACTGCAGGCATCCCTGCTCCCCTCCTTCCCTCTCTGTCCCCTCTGCCTTACAGACACCTTTCATCATTAGCTAGCAGACCACATGCTGGCTACTGTCCATGCTGTGGTAGATGAGACAAAAGGAGAATCAACAGGTATCTGGTAAAGTTCCTCAGTTGTTTTCTTAATGAGGTGATAAACACTGAGTTAGGGGTGATAAACACTGTTATCAATTCCCTGCTGGGTTGGTCAGGGGCGGGGCGGGGGTCCCTAATTAGAGGTCTTGCCAGGGCCTGGCCACACCCCCCTTAGCTTAGGACTGCACAAGGGAAGGGAGGACACCCCCTCAGTTTGTAGCCTGAGCCACTGCAGGCATGTGCCTGTATGTCTGGGATATCTGTGCAGTTACAAAGTGATTCAGCCTAGCCAGGTTAGACTAACCTGCAAAGATTGAATCAATTCAGGCTCAGGCTTTTTCAGTATCTGTCCCTAGCCCAAGAAATGCTAAAACTTGCACCAACACTGTGAAGGCTATAGGAGATAGAATCATAGAAAATGAGGGTTGGAAGGGACCTCAGGAGCTCATCTAGCCCAACTCCCTGCTCAAAGCAGGACCATCCCCAACTAGATCATCCCAGCCAATGCTTTGTATAGCCAGGTCTTAAAAACTTCTGGAAACTCCACAGTTTCTCTGGGTAACCTGTTACAGTGTTTTACTGCCCTCCTTGTGAGAACGTTTTTCCTAATATCTAATCTAACCTTCACTTTCTGCAACTAGATATTGTTGCTCCTTTTTTTTCATCTGCCACCACTGAGAACAGTCCAGTTCCATCCTCTTTGGAACCAATATTTAGGTAGTTGAAGGCTGCTATTAAATCTCCTCTCAGTCTTCTCTTCTCTGGACTAAATAAGCCCAGTTCCCGCAGCCTCTCCTCAGAAGTCATGTGCCCTACCCCCCTAACCATATTCACTGCCCTCCATTGGATTCTCTCCAATTTGTCCTCATCCTTTCTGTAATGAGGGGCCCAAAACTGAACGCAGTACTCCAGATGCGGCCTCACTAGTGCTGAATCACTTCCCTTGATCTGCTGGCAACACTCATGCTGCCTCCCCAGCTCATTCATTTTCAAGCTTAGTTTTCAACTTTCCCCACCTTCAGCTAACAGAGTCTACTGTGGCAGCAGACAACAAGGTGTAGCTTCGTTTCTTCCTCTTCCTGATTGCTCACTATCTCACTCCAATGATAGCAGACTGTTTTTAACTCTAGCTAGAAACACTCAGGTGTGGAAATAACTTTCAGTGAAGCCTTGGGCAAACTGTCAAGATGCCCAAGAAGGCTTGATTTTGTTTTATGACTCTGAAATCAGAGAAGTACATTTAATTCTAATAATTACAGAATTAAAGAAACAAC
>NW_017728906.1:39189583-39199060 GCF_001723895.1 Crocodylus porosus
GTTACTATTACGCAGTAGTCTCACATGGCATGAAGCATGGCGCAACACTACTGAGCAGTAGTAACGAGCAACTGCATAGTCAGTGTCATCAAGAAACTGTTCAGGGATGCTACCGTGCAGTCATTTAGTACTTGTGTATTCAAGTACAAAATGACTGCACAGTGTCTCATGTAGATGTGGCTTGTTACGTGAAAAAAGTAGAGAGCTGTGGAAGTCAAAGTCTTCTTAGAGAACTTGGGAAGCAACTCCTCTTGCCCCCAGACTGGAGAATGAATATTTTAAATATTATTCAGTTTGTTCATTGAATAATTTTGAAGTAGCTATATTTTAGATAGGTTAATTAATGTTCAAGGGTATTTGATATTTGGGGTACTTAGTATCTAAAGGGTAAATGTTATGAAGGGTTAGCCATTTGGGAATGTTGTTATTTTGGGGATGATTGGTATTTGGGATAATTGCTGGCTTGTGAATGTAATAGTTGGGGGGTTTAATAGTTGAAGGGGTAAATTAGATAAGGATTAATTATTAGATACAGATTAATTATTTTATTTATTTATTTACACTTTAATAAACTGTTCACTTTGTTTAGGGGAGCCATGCATTTCAACTGATAAGGTGACTGATTACAGACTAGATGGATCTGGGTTTCCACTCATTGTTTTCACCTCCAGTGTGTCCCTGAGGCCCACCCAGCCTCCTATCCAGTGACTACCAGGAGCTACCAGTGGGTAAAGGCAGTGGGAGTGTGATGCTGATCACATCATCTCCTTCTTGTCCTGAGTTTAAAGAAATAGTGGAGCACTGCCTCAGTGGCCTGTACAGTGGGATACCTTTACCTTATTCACTTTAATTTGCTTGTGAGTGAGGAAGCCGTTCCTTTAGGACCCTGGAAGTATATTGTTTTTTGGGTTTCTGGGTAGGGGTTCTAGCCAAAATCCTCCAAATTGGAACCCAGTCCTTGTACTGCTACCAGGGCCCAGCAGAGGGTTAAAGCAGTTGCAATCGTTGCCCTATCCTTGAAAAAAGCATGGCTCTGATACATTAATAGTTTTGTTTTTCTTTCCTAGTAAGGACAAGTGGACACAACCAGTGCCAGTTCCAGTTGGGTGAGCCCCAGATCTCAACCCAATAAGCAAAGTGGTGTAGAGCCAGCAAAAATCTCACATAGGTCTGGACCTTGACTTTGATCCAACAAGCTAGATGAAGTCAACCAGCAACCCTGACATAATCCTTTCCCTTTGTTTTGGATGAGCAAGCTTAAAGGTATTGAGTTAGTAAACTTCAGAGTCTATTTAGGTGGAGTGTGTGGGGTAGGAAGGCATATTTTGTACTTAGATTTTTCCAGAAAAAGTCTCTTTCTTGTGCTTGAGGAAAAAACACAAAGGCTTTATTGATGGAACTGAGAATAAAGCTCATCTACCTTCTTTCCCCCCTAAAATTAAATATTCAGATATACTGTTGAATATTCAAAACAATGGTACCCAAAATATTTTAGTATTGTATTTTCAGCTTTAAAAGTACCTTTTCTTTTCATAAATATGCTACTATATTTCTTATAATTTGTTTTTTAATTTGTTCATGAAAAATAAAAGTTGACTTATTTTCAGCCTAATTTCATCAAAGTTTCTGCACAGAGTTTTGGCTATTTTCCGTATGGAATGAGTCCAGTGGATCACTGTTTACCTTTGATATTAATGCAGATTTTCAGGTATGTTGTTGTTGTGGATTTTGTTGTACTGAGGGAATATTAGCCAGAAAAGATAGGCAGGTTTGAGGCTGCCAATGAATTTAAGAACCTTTCCAAGTAAGCCTTGGGGGAAGGGAGCTTGTTCTCAGATTCTGAATTTCTGGTGAGTGGCTTGATGCAGTTCTATTAATAACTGCAGACTTTTTAATAAGGTGACAGCTGGTAGGATAATTTAATGGACAAGCCTGCAAGCTTTTTCCAGAAACAAACTGTTCAAACTGCAAATAAACACTACTGGGTACAAAATCACACATTTCTGAGATGTTAATGTAGGTTTTGCAATTTACATACTCAATTAGGAATGGCTAAATAGGTATTGTAGCTCTTACACACTTATTTCTGTAGCCTTAAAATACCTCAGATAGCTTGTTTTATTTTTCATTAGCTCTTGTAATATCACAAGGAGCATATGGACAAACTGGCACAGTTAAGGCCTTGTACAGATTTCTGAGTCTAAATATTCACTCCAGGTTGGAATTTAGTGATCAGTTTGTCCCAGGAATAAGATAACACCTCCTGAACTCATGACCAGAAAAAAATTAGTTCAGCTAATTTATGGGTTCAACTTTGACTTACTGGACCAATTAAATAAAGTATACATAAAAATAAATAATTAAGTGGCATGCGCGTGCACACACATACACACACGGCGTGCACTGATACATTGTTCCCATATGGGATTGGCACCGATATAAGAAAAATCGACTATATTGACAATCGGCTTTTTTGGGGTGATGTGGCCAATAATGGCACTGATAAGTACCCTGTGCATGTGCAGCTGGTACATATTGGTCCTGCTGGTAAGTCTGTTGTGAGGGAAGAGGCACAGGAGGGAGTGGGGCTGGAGCTGGGGTAGGGGTCCAAGATGCATGGTTGGGGAGTGGGAAGGAACTGTGAGCACCTTGTCTGGGGTGCAGGGTGGGGGATGGCTCCTGCTGCTGCATGCATCCCAGGAGGGCTTGGGGGGCATGTGCCCCCTGATGTGCATGCAGGGCAAGTGTGAGTTGCCACAGTGGGGTGGGGCTTCACTGGGTTCTTCCCAGCAGGGGGGTTGGGCTGGGGCTGCACTCAGGGTGGGTAGTGGCGGCACTGGGAGAGGTGGGGGAACTATAGCAAATTTGGGGGTGGTTGCAGCCCCCCATATCCCTTCCCAGTGCTGTCACTGCCCACCCTGAGTGCAGCCCTACCCAGCCCCCACTGGGAAGAGCTCAGTGCTGTTCCAGCAGTGGCAGCTCACCCTCACTCTGCATGGAGATTGGGGGGCACATGCCCCCCATGCCCTCCTGGGGTGTGTGCAGAGGCAGGAGCCACCCTCCCTTTGCCCCCAGACGAACCACTTATGGCTCCATCCCATGCCCTGCCCCAGCCATGCAGCACATGTCACTGCCCCTGCCACAGCCCCACTCCCTCCTTCACCATGGTTGCCTCAATCTGCGCCCCCGACAACCCTTCCCTCCCCCCTCCTCCTCCCCTCACATGGAGTGCAGCACCCAGACTTACCAGCTGGGTGCTGCACTCCATGCTACCCAGTTGCATGTTGGAATTGGATCAGTATTGACCAATATGGCTCATTAAAAATCAGCCATTGGTATCAGCCCAAAAATTCTCTATTGGTGCACTCCTAATACACACGCACGCGCGCACTTTACATGCTTTGCTGAATAAAGATATATATGCCATTTAATTACTTATGTTTATGTCTAATTAATTTAATTGGGATAAATTAACAACTAAATTCCAACCTAGAGTGAATATTTAGGCTGTCAGAAATCTCTGTGTGTGTGTATATATATATATATATATACACACACACACATTTCTGACATATATATACTAGCAAATTGCTTGTCAAGAATGATAAGGGGCAGGGTGAATGGGTGGGGATGGAGCCCCATGTCCCCCCCACTGTACCCCTCCACTGCTTCAGGTCTGGGCCTACTCTCCCCCCCCGCTGTTCTGGGTCTTGCCTTGCTCTGGGTCCGGCCCCACTCTACTCCTTTGCCCCCTGCTGCTTGGGGTCCAGTCCCACTCTATCCCCCCCACCGCTCCAGTCCAGTCCCTTTCAATTCCTCCCTGCTCTGGTCCAGCCCAGCTCCAATCCCCCATTCTGCTACTCTGGGCTAGGATGGCCCCACTCTACCCTGTCTGGCCCCACTCTACCCCCCCGGCTGCTCCAGATTTGGCTTCACTCTACCTCCCCTTCCTGCCATTCTAGGTCCGGCCCCACTCTTCCCCTCCTCCTCGCTGCCCCAGGTCCAGCCTGGCTCAGCATCCCCCCTTCTGCTCTACATCCATCTGGACTGTGTCTTCCTCCCTCCTTCTCTGTCCACCACCTCTCTGTCCCTGCCAGCTGTTTTGGGTGGTGTCAAGGCTGGGCAGTGGGGAGGCTTTGCCACCATCATCCCCTCCTCACTCTCAGGGGAAGCCAAGCGGCTTGGGTGGCAGGGATGTTTTTGCCACTGTCACAAACTTCCCTGGCAGCAGCTCAAACTTGGGCCCGCACAACCCGGGCTGCACCATCAATCGCCACCCGCTTTCTTGGTGGCGCA
This sequence comes from Crocodylus porosus, assembly GCF_001723895.1. Taxonomy (NCBI): domain Eukaryota; kingdom Metazoa; phylum Chordata; order Crocodylia; family Crocodylidae; genus Crocodylus; species Crocodylus porosus. The sequence continues at coordinate 39,193,880 of NW_017728906.1, forward strand.
TATGTAGTTGCCCAAAAGCGTTACAGACACACAGACAGACAGACTAAGCCTTTTATTATATTAGAATATATAGATAGATATACACATGTATACATGTATGTGTGTGTGTGCGTGCGCGCGTGTGTGTATCTATATATAGATAGATAGAGATATATAAAATAAATTATCATCATCATCAATCAGCAATTCAGTATTTCCATAGTGAATGACTCACTATGATCTTTAATAAGGTAGTCTTATAAAACCTATAGTAATTTAAAATTCCATCCGACCAATGACAATTGAAATTAATCTTTCCTCTTTCTGTGATACCAGTTCAGCACAGCATTTAATCATGTATCTATCTTTATATTCACCAAAGCATGTAAAGCATTTGAAGTCAGTAGGACTAATGTTAGTTTTCCAAATTAAGCAGAATCTTAAGTATCTGATGCATAGGAATGTATTGTTTAACTGAGGATTTAGGAAATTAAAGTCGAATGACAGTGTGACAGAGAGCCAGGTAATGAGCAAAACTAAGTAAATATGTTACACTTGAAATACAACTATCAGTAAATCCTGCTTCCATCACATTTGCAAAAGAATAAACATTGGCTCTTTTGCTTGAGGTTGCTGGCAAAAAGAATGGCAGATTATCTCATTTCAAAGTATTTTAACCAACAGGACAGGAGTATGTGAATTTACTAAAATCTTAGTGTTGATATTTTACTGCATTGCATCTGGTTTTGAGTTTTGCCCTGACCAGTCATGAGCTGCAGTAACTTTTTTATAACCATCTTGAAATTAAAGTGAGCTCTCATTAAAAACATCCTAAATCTTTCTTCTACTTTTATTCTTACTTTGCTCCTTGAACCAACAGAATCTTAAAAAAGATAGACTTATTGGAGGACAAGAATACAATTATTTGGTAAACAGATTTTTGTTTCTGGGTTTCTTTTAAGTGTCATGAAAGCTTTATGAAAGCTTTCAGATTTACAGCCCACTAGGTGAGAAAACAAAAAGTTTATAAGAACATTAAATGCATTACAATTATGTTAATCTAGTATTATGAAAGTACAGTAGTGCACTTAACAGCTAGGATATGTCAAAGTTGAGTAAATTTCATAATGATAGATGCTGGCTCCACTGGACATGACTGATTCAAGGCTGGGTGAAGTCACTGGAAGGAAATCTATTGTCTTCAGTCTTATTTGAAATTGGACTTTGGTTCAAGCCCTAAATCAGCAAGTGGGAAATGGCATGGGAAATGGAACTTCCAGAGCATGACACATTGGCCAGCTGGCCCCAAATATTCCTTTGCAACCAACAGAGTGGAGTGCCATAAATAACAAGTGAACCCAGGTTGAAGTATGAATCAGGGTGCTCACAAATGGTCTTGTAATAGTGTCCGTAAGAGCCCTGTTACACCTTACATTGTGAGCTGCACACTGTTGATAGGTGTTAGTGCTAGCTCCAGTTTGAAGCTGTCACACTTCAGGTCATCAGGGGCCTTGAGAACAGCAGGGGAGTCCTGAATGGGAGGGAGAAGGGCTTCTTACCTTTCAGTCCTCTGGTGCCCCTCAGGGTTCCCCCCTGCCTCCTCCTTTCCCCAGGGCATTACTTGTGGCTGCCTGTCCCCAAGAAGCAGACACAGAAGAGATAAGATGGTCCATGCCTTTTTGAAGAAACACCTGGAAGGAGCAACAGATGCCGATCACAATACTCCTCTACCATGTATTCAGATGTAACTCTCTATAACAGCAGCAGCTGCTTAGGAGCAGCATAACACTAGAGCATTAATATTGCCACTAAATAGTGACTGTGTTCTTGTCCTTTTGTAATCTGGACATTGGGTTAATCAAAACCATAAATTGTAAGGGTGCATTGGAAGAACCATTCCCCTTTTTAAGAAAATTCATTACAGTTGTCTTAACAACATAAAGTTCAGCGGTGCCCAGAAATGAAGAGTAATTAGGAGAAGACAGTACAAAAGAAGGGATCTTTGGGGCATCAGCCTCCAACCTCCAAGGCTGCTGATAAATAAGTCAGACTGTGTATTCATTTTGCTTGCTTTTCTTGCATTAATCTTACTTGCTATCAATGGGCATGTCTACATGAGATGCTTAACTGCACAGTAGCATAGTTGGAGGACCAGCTGAGGGACACTCAAGCCTTGAAGGTGAAGGGTGTGGCCCACCAGGACAGGTGGCAGGCAGAAGATGCCACTCATGAGGAGGCACAGGACTGTCACAAGGAGGCGCAAGACTGAGCAGACCAGGGGTTCCACGTGCAGCTTCTGGCCCTGGAGTGTGAGTGGGTGGAGGTGCTGTGGAAGCAGAATCCCATCTTGGCCCAGACAGTGTGTGGTGGGCCAGTAGGGGGTGTTCCTGCATTGAGCCACCCCACTTACTGTGCCCAACCACCTTCCGGGCTCTGAGTGGCTCTCTGGGGGTGCCTCACATCTGGCCGACCCCCTTCCTGGAGCACACCCACAACCCTGGGGGTAGCACTGCTACCACCCAGGGTCTCATAGGTGACTGATAGGGGTGCAAGGGGGTGCATGCTTCTGTCAGATGGGGCTGGTGCCTCCTGATGGCTGACACTGATGCTGTCAGTAGAGCTGGTGCCCCCCCCCCGACAGGGTTGGCAGTTTCTGCGGGTGCCCCCCAGATTCAGGAGGCACCAGTCACTCATGCAGGGTCTGGACTGATCTTGGCCCTGTGCCCCCTGGGAAATACAGGCCTAGTAGTCCTTGAGGGTACTTTACCCACTACAAGAAGTTGGAGTACTTTCCTCAGTCTGAAGCACAAATAGTGATCTCCCTTAGTCAGCTGGACTAAGGGGACCCCAAGGCATAATCTAGCCCCTCTCCCAATAAGTTTCCCATACTAGGTACAGAGGAGAACTTTATTGGTTACAAGGAGTAGGTTTGGAATAGGGTACAAGGTAGAGCAATATCAGAGAAATCCCTTAGAGCAAACAGTGGCATGGTAGCCTTTGATTACGTATCTGTGTTACTGCAAGCTATATATCTAGTTAGATCTTGAGTAGCTGACTCACAAATATCATCCAGAGGTGGATGGAGATTCCCTCTGGAGGCAAGCAGTTCTCTGAACATGAGTTTCAAGAAAGAGAGCGAGTTTCAGATGGTCTACCTTCTCTGAGAGTTCTCATTGTGGCTGCTGCCCCACCTCCTGGGCAGTCTTTAACTTATATAGACCTTATGATCTCACTTACCTGACCCAATGAAAGCCAGCCATTGTTGGCTGCCAGCGAACCAGTTTGAAATGCATCACTGGTTGCCAGGTAGACTGGCAGGGTCTCTAACACCCTCCCAGTCATGATGACTTGCTTAGAAAAATAGGGAGTTTAAGCCCCCTCACCCAGGTGTGTGAGGCCAGTCACATAGGCAGAGGGAGCAGGTTTTCAGGTCCCTCAGGAATGTATTCAGCTCAGGTTACAGCTCAGGGATACCTGAAGCCTATGGGGCCAGGGGTGTCTTCCCTCTGCAGTGACTGTGATAAACAAATTGTGAGATTGGTCATCAGCCTGATAACAGAGTTTGGGGAGAGACAGAGATGGCATTCTGCCACACAGTACAGGCTACAGACAACAACTGCCATTCTGGCCCTGGTAGTCACCATGCTGCCCACTGCCTGGCCCCTGAGCCTAGCCCTGCCTGCCCCCTGGCAGTCACTGCACAGCAGCAGGCCCCCACCTGGGCTTGGGAGGAGAGTCCAGGTCCAGTGCCACCCAGCCCCCTGCCTGGGCCTGGCCTCACTGCTTAACCCAGCTCCACTCGGGCATGTGTGCACCTGTAGGGGAGGGGGAACGAGGTCAGTGGCTGGAGTACTGACTGCTTGTCCCCAGGCTCTGCCCCCTAGTCACCCGCACCTCATGGCCTCTCACCCTGGGATGGCACACAAGGGCAATTATATATAGTTTTCACAGGAAAGAAGAATGTTTATTGTTGGTGGGTAGGGTGAGTGGTGGAGTGGCTCTGTTTGTTGGGGAGGGAGGGAGAGGGCGGCTCTGTTTGATGTGAGGGGAATAATAACATTCTTGTGAGATGCGTCTTCAGTAAACATGGTGCTGGGGGTGAGCAGGAAGGGTGGGGAGTCCTTGGGCAGCAGTGCTGGTGGCCCAGGGTGGGAAGTGCTGGAGGAGGTGATTGGCCAGTGCCTCCACACCCAGTGCCCTGGCTCCTGCTGCAGGGTCCTTGACTTTCTTAGGACCTCAGTGCAGAGGGTGGGGGCACTGCTGCTGCTGAAGGTCATGCTTCTGCTGCCAAACGTTCTCTTCATGCTGTGCCTCCTCCACCCAGGCCTCACCGAGGAGCTCACCCCAGGGCTCACAGATATTATGCAGCACACAGGCTATGACGATGACCTGGGGGAGGTTGTCCTCAGCAAACTCGAGGCAGTCAATGAGGGTGTACCAGTGTCCCTTGAGGTGGCCAAAGGCACACTCCACCAGAGCACAAGTCTGGCCCAGGCACTGGTTGAAGTGGGCCTGGTGGGAATCCAGCTCCCTGGTGTAGGACTTCATGAGCCAGGGCAGGAGTGGGTAGATGGGGTCCCTGATAAGCAGGAATCCTGGTTTTCTCTGTTTAAAAATGGCAAATTCTCTGATTAAAAAATGCAAATTCTCTGATTAAAAAAACAAAATCCATGATAAAAATTAAAGGCCTCCCCATAGCCCCCACTGGTGCTGCTGCTGCCCCTTACTTCCCCACAGCTTCCTCAGGCTTCCTGATGCCCCTTGCTCCCCCACAAGACCTCCCCAGCCCCCCCCCACAGGCACATGCCCGCATGCACAGACACTGATATCTACCCCAGCAGGTAAGTGTGTGTGGGGGAAAGGGGTGGAGCAGGGTGGGGGGAAACGTAAGGTGATGGGGGGGCAGATCAAGAAAAGGGGGGAGTGTGCCCCATGCCCAGTCCCAGAAGTAGAGCCAGGGGGTGAGGGCAGGGCTGTGGGCCACACTCTGTGGGCTGCACACATGCCGGCCAGCCTGACGGGGGGTTCACACATGGAGGCTGCCATCTCAACTCTGCTGCTGTACCCCATGCTGCTTTTCCACGGCTGGCTACATGGCTTTGCGGGCTAGCAGTGTGGGGCACAGCAGTGGTGGTGCAGTGGTGGCCGACGCATGCAGGCTGCACACATGCTGCCCAGCTGGGGGGGTGGGCTTGCATGTGG
>NW_017728906.1:39199160-39213336 GCF_001723895.1 Crocodylus porosus
CCCGCTCCCGCTGGCTTGCACTGGCACCCCCCACTCCATCAGCCCCCAGCCACCTTTCTCTCCAGCCCTGCCCCACAACTTCCAAGTCCCATTTATCTCCAGGCTCCAGGGGTGAAGGACAAAGGGCGAGCCTGAGCCTGAGCCTTAGCCCAGCCTTGACTGACTTAGAGTCTCAGGCCCCATCCTTCCCCCTCTCCCTAACCCTCTGGGCAGGGCTGGGGGTTTCCATGGTGGTTAGCATAGTGGGCCAGTGAAGTGGCCAGCAGGAACATGAGGCATTGGTTGTTGTTGATGGGGGTATGGGCTGGAGTACCCATGGCATGGGGAGGCACAGGCAGTGAGTATAGTGGTGTCGCATCAAATGCACATGTAGACGTGCTCACTGTGTATCAAGAAAATTTTCCTGTTATCAAACAGAGGTGTCATAGTTGGTCAAATTTAGAAAGGGTGTACTCACCTGGAACAAGGTATCAGGACTGGTTTACAGGTCTACTGCCAACTGTGGTTAGTGACTTCCTTCTGCGGGGCACAGAGGCACCAGTTTAGATTTGGGTGCCCAGAAGATGTGTTGCCTGCCTGGAGCCTGAATTTAGAACATCACAGAGAATCCACCAAAGCTCATCCATCCTTTGGACCACTACTCCTTCCTGTTTGTCCAGGTAGGCACCAGGAGGATGGTTGCTAGCCAAAGAGGGAAGAGCATTTGGGGATGCCATTTGGCTAACCTAGTAAGAAGGGCTTTAAATTAGATTTCATGGGGGATGGTGATCATAACCCTCCAACAACAGAGCATGCAGTCCACAGGAGAAAGGACTGGAAGAAGCAAGTCAACTCTGGGAACGGGACAGAGAGCTATAGGTCTTCAACAAGTGGCACAAAAAGGAAGTGAAGCGGTCAAAATGGAAAATACATCTAATGCCTGTATACAAATGTGAGAGGTGTAGAGAATAAACAAGATGAGGTGAAGGCTCTAGCTTGTGAAAAGAACTATGATCTGATTAGCATCACTGAGACCTGGTGGGACAGCTCTTGTGACTAGAATGTGAACATCAAGGGTTGCACTCTGTTTTGGAAGGACAGGGGTGTGAGAAAAGGTGGTGGTGTTGCCTTGTATATCAAAAACACATACACTTGTTCCCTGGTTCAGGAGGAAGAAGACAGCAAAGCAGAATGCATTTGGGTGAAGATGAAAGTGAAAGACGAGGCACCAATACAATGGTGGTGGTGCAAAAGAAGCGTGTAAATATTGAGTCAGGGAAATTGGTATCAAGCCCAATACACAGGCAACATCGAAAAACAATAAAACCAAACATGCAATAAATAGAGCAGGTGCCACAGCTCTCTAAGCCTGGAGTTTCATGCCTTTGTACAAAGAGCTTGAATAGTACTGATGCTTTCTCTACAAATGGCTATGATGTTACATAAATGGAGGGACTATATATTGCTCTCTACAGATAGTCATCCACTCAGTGAAACAAACTCAGTCCTGTGATGCGCATCCAGGTAAAAAAAACAACCCCTCCCCGCTGCAAACAAATCAAACAAACCCCATGAGAATGCAGAGGCTGGACCAACAAAGGTGAAAGTGTGTCACTGCGTTTGGTTGAACACAACTGACACACGTAGCTCTAGACAGAGCAGAGCCTCATTCAGAGAGAGCAGGGAAGTCACTGCTCGAGTTAAAAGGTTCCAGTTGAGATGATGTGTACTGGGCAGCTAAAGTTCTGGGAGCTCTATTAAGATTCCATTGCTGAATACTACTTTGTCAAGGCTGTCGCTCTGAACTTCTCTACTAATCTTTCTCAACACTTTATGCCGAGCACAGCCAGAATTGCATTTTTCTCCCCGTACACCTGGTCTAGTACTTTGACTCTCATTCTAGTTATCACACTTACTGAAAGGAGGACTGGGTCATGAACTCAGCTGTAGGGAAGTTTGTGTGCGTTCAGTAGCTAATGGTGGAGAGTTCTGATTTTTATGAGCCTTGGCATCACTGTCACTGAAAAGGAATGAGGAGATGAAGAGATGCTGTATTCTGAATGCCATTTACATGGCCTGGGTGTTAGTTATCATAAGCATAATAATGCAGAGGAATTCCTTAGCCTTTTTGTGAGAAATTTCTTTTTTTGGAGGGATGTATTTCTATCTTTATTACTCTTCATTTATAGTGAGGTAGGGGAAAGAGTGAATGAATGGGGGTGATATTTCTGAGAGAACGAGTCTGTCAGCAGACAGTTCTGACCCAGATGTGATAGTCAGTGTGTGGGCTTTTCAAAAGCACTCATCATTGACTTCCATGAAAACTGATTTTAGGCAAGTGACTGGTGTGACCCTTTCAAAATGTCCTTGATTTATAGTGGATGAAGTGCTGTGTTGCTCTTCTGAGAAACACCCTGGGTGGTTCTGGGGACTGACAGAGCCTTTGTCTGAATTTAAGCAGCTTATCAGGTTGCGTCACTTACCTTAGACTACTTCCAACTGCAGCTCCACTCTGACCCTTGCAATGCCCCTATGCCAGTTTGCAAATAGGTCCTTGGAAGCCAATCTCTGGCTGTCTTATTCAGTTCCTGAATTGGCTTTGTGTTGATTTATTTTATGATCAAGTGTGCCTCTCCAAAAAACTGGTTTAAGATGATGATGAAATACAAAAATCAAACATATCCTTCAGTGTAATGTTACAGTGTGTTAAAGGAGATACCTCTTTAAAAGGCTGTTTTTAATCGTGGAATGGTTTTTTTAAAAAAAAATTCAAACATGGGAGAGGGAGGATAAGGATTTGCTCACAGTCACCAGAGAGAATATTTCTGTATTTTACATGAAACAGTTATTGGAGATTTTTATATATATATAATTGGATTGTACACACACACACACACACACACACATATACAAACACATACTGCTTCACTGTAGGGAGTGGAACCTAGGACTCCTCTCCCACAGATGAGTCCTTTTATAAACCAAGCCGAAAATTGTTGTCCAACCCTGAAATCACACAGCATTAGCTTAACACAAGCTCTGAAATGGAGTTTATCTTTTTTTTAAAAAAGACACAAACATAAATATTTGTCAGTTTCCTCCCCAGCCATTTGAAGAACACAATATTATTTATGTCACGTAACAACAATTTATTAGGAAAAAAAATGTTTCCACTGTTAGTGGGGTTTGCACTACAAGGCTAAGTACAGATAGTCAAAAAGCCTGAGGCTGAATTAATTCAATGTTCTCAGATTGGTCTAAGCTGTGTAGTTTGAACCAATAAGTAAGTGAACAGACTTTTATTTTTGATTCTGGAAATGCAGCCTCATACCTGCATTGGCTCAGGCCAGAAGCCAGGGGGTACTAGAGCACACCTCCCTGCTCTGCTGGAGTAGACATCTTGGGCCAATGCTAGCCCACTCACACTGAAAGAGGAGTTTAGGGGGAAGTTGCAAAGCATTCTGGGAAGCTGGGGGCTGTGAATTAACTTGAATGTGAAGGGCATCTGGGACAGAAGTTCAATAAACTGATTTAACCTAAATCAGTTAAGTCTGATACTGAATCCATCCAGGTTTATCTTAAATCTGAAGACAACCCAGGGAAAAAGGAAAAATTCCTTTTTCAAATACACAGGAAGTAAGAAGAAGGGAAAAGGGAAAAGTCCTTTTTCAAATACACAGGAAGTAAGAAGGCACGGGGTAATGTGGGGCCCCTACAGGATAGGCTTGGCAATCTGGTGATTGGGGCAAATGAAAAAGGTGACCTTTTTAATGAATTTTTTGCCTCTGTATTCCTAAACAGGGACCAGGACGTCTCCCCCACTAGAATTGCGGATGGACCCAGGGGAGGCACCACCATGCCTACTGTCAGGGATGACCTAGTTAGGGAAATCTGGAGGGGCTGGACATGTTTAAATCAGTAGGTCCAGATACTTTTCACCTGAAGGTGCTGAAGGAATTGGTGGGGGTCATAGCAGGGCCCCTGGCATGGCTGTATGAGCACTTGTGAGGCACTGGCCAGGTACCAGAGGATTGGAAAAGGGCCAATGTGGTCCCCATTTACAAGAAGGGGAGAAACAAGGACCCCAGCAATTATAGGCCAGTCAGTCTTATCTCAGTCCTTGGGAAGACCTTTGAGAAAATTATCAAGAAGCACATCTCCAAGGGTGCAGCAAGGGGAGATAATGCTCAGGGGCAACCAACATGGGTTCATTGAGGGCAGGTCCTGCCTGACTAACCTGGTTTCTTTTTATGATCAGGTCACAAAGTCCCTGAATGAGGGTATTGGGGTGCTTATCATCTTCCTGGACTTCAAGAAGTCCTTTGACATGGTTTCCCACCACATTCTCTTAAAAAACTTGGTGACTGTGGCACTGATGCCTACACAGTCAGATGGGTGGCAAATTGGCTAGATGGTTGCACTCAGAGAGTGGTGGTGGATGGGTCATTTTTGACCTGGAGGGGTGTTGGCAGTGGAGTCCCCCAGGGCTCAGTCCTGGGGCCCGCACTGTTCAACATCTTTATCGGTGATCTGGATGTGGGTGTGGAATGCACGCTGTCCAAATTTGCTGACAACACCAAGTTGTGGGGTGAGGTGGGCATGCTGGAGGATAGTAACAGAATCCAGCTAGATCTAGACAGGTTACAGGGGTGGGCAGATGGGAATAGGATGGAATTCAACACAGACAAGTGCAAGGTGCTGCATCTAGGAAGAAGGAACCAGCAACACACCTATAGGCTGGGGAACACCCTTTTTGTCAACACAGTGGCAGAAAGGGATCTTGGAGTCATTGTTGACTCCAGGATGAACATGAGCCACCAATACGAGGAAGCGGTCAATAAGGCTAACCACACCTTGTCATGCGTCTACAGATGCATCACAAACAGGTCCAGGGATGCGATCCTTCCCCTCTGCCGCATTGGTCAGGCCACAGTTGGAGTACTGCATCCAGTTCTGGGTGCTGCACTTCAAGAGGGATGTGGCTAGCATTGAGAAGGTCCAGAGGAGGGCCACTCTCATGGTCAAGGGGCAGCAGGGCAGGCCCTATGAGGAGAGGCTAAAGGGCCTGAACCTATTCAGCCTCCATAAGAGAAGGCTGAGAGGGGATCTGGTGGCCATCTACAAACTCACCAGGGGGCACCTGCTAGCTCTGCAGTAGTACTCACAGTAGCAGGTAAATCCCTAAGGACCTGTTCTCTGGCATCACATTATGAGTAGCCTTCCCTTCCTGAGGCTCTCCACGCTGCTTTTTCCCTCTTAAAGTAACAGGAGTCCTAGGCTCCTGGTTACACTTCCCTTGATCTGCAAGTAAAACTCCTGTTAGTACGACCCACTGTACTGTTGGCCTTTTTTTTGTCACAAGAGCACACTGTTGGCATATATTCAATTTATGAGGTGCTTTTCTGCAGTACTGCAGCCCAGCCAGTCATCCCCCAGTCTGTATTTGTTTTGGCAAATGCTCTTCTCCAGTGATAGAGAAAAGTTGGAATCCATGCTAATATTGTGAGATCCATCACTTGCTTCTGATGAAACTGACCATAATGCATTGCAACTCACTGGAGAACTCAGGAGTAAGTAGACAGGGCTACCTTTTAGAGACTTAACTTCTATGTCTTGTAAAGATCTTGATGTGTTGTGTAAGGCAATTGCTCTTCTGACTCAAGGGCGCTCTCTCTGTAGGTTTCTGCAGGGTTACATCTTTTCTTTATTCTTGGATGATGTATACATGGGACGATTAGAAGGATTATTAAAGAGGTGGCGTGTGGTATCATTAGTATACTGGTGACATCCAGCTATGGATCTCTGTTCTGCCATACAATCAGTAACGTAAAATTTTCATTCATTTACAGGTACAGATTATGGCATAGATAGATGAACACCAGATTGCTGAAGCATAGGACCTGTCTGCCCTGCAGAACATAGTCTAAAGCTTAGATAATCATGCTCACTTTAGAAGAGCTTTAGAGGCTTCTCACTATGATAAATTAGCCCATGCAGAGCTCTGTGCTGCCACAGCTAGACTGCTTCAAGTACCTGACCTGGCTCATTTAAAGCTAGCTTGAATATCTGTACATGGCAAATATAAACTGCAGAGTAGATATACCCGGCATCTGGGTGAGATGTAGTTGATGAGGGAGGAATGGGTGAACCACCAGAAGAGGCACTAAGAAGGATTATAAACCTTCCCATTCAATTAAGAGGTTTTTCAATCATTTACTTTAAAAGGTAGAAGTATCACTAGATCAACAGTTACTATTAGATTTCACACAGGAGGAGGGGGGAAAGGGGAGTTGTTTTTATTTTACTCTACTTGTGGCAACCACGTTGTGTTACTTTCTTCAGCTTAACTCTACTGTTATGAACATGGCTTTTGTCACCTGGATTTCAGATTATTGTAGCTGGCTCGGTATGGGAGTCTGCATGCCCCAAAGTGCTTGTTCATAAGAGAGAGGAAAGGAGCTGTCACTATTTAGTGTCTGTGGTCCAAAACTCTCTGTGTGGGAAATGTAGTCTATACACCGAAATGAAGATGATAGTAGGTTTGCTTTATAGCCCCGTCCTTGGATTGAGGTTCTGCATCTTCCCTCTAACATTTAGTCCTGCAGAAAATATGAGCTTTTGGAATGGGAAATACTTCTCACACTGGCCCGACGTATATTGTAATTAGGATTGCTATCCAAATAAAGCGTCCCAGAGGCATCTTTTTTTTCATTCTGTGCATTTGGTGGTTAAGACTCTTTTAATAATATGGTTAGTCTGGCTGATTAATAAACTCTGGTAAGCATGGTATAAAGAATGGCTTTTGCTAGGTTGACTTTGAATTAAAGCTTTTTTTTTTTGGTCTTGCTTGTTCTGAAATGGAGTATTAATAAACTTGTTGGATTCTAAATCAAGTATGTAATAACTTAACTTAAAAGTTATGATGAAAAGATCAGTTTACCTGTCTCTTCAATTTCATGATCCACAACAGCTTCTTTCTGACAAACAGTACTACTGCTAATAATATAATAATGAATATAGATAGGTGCTAGGAAAATGACAGCATGGTATGTTTGCTCGCACGCTAATGAACATAGATTGTCTAGGTAACTGGGTTATTTAGCAAGAGGTGGAGGGTGGAATGAAATTTGCTGAAAGCAGATGCTGTGCAAACACTGAAATTCTGAAGATGCAAACAGCAGCAGCACAGGAGAAAATTGACCTCATGATGGGTGGCAGGCAATAGTGAGCCACCAAAAGACACGCAGACGATAATTTCACAGATTATTTACAGCTGTGGGGTTTTTTGGCCAACACTCCACGGTACAGGTTATTAATTGGTAGTTGCTAATAGGTTAGAAAATGATAGGACCTATTTTCTCAAATGCATTTAGACAGAACCAGTTCAAAATATGCAGAGCCAAATCTGCTCTTCTGCTTCAGTGTAAATATGGAGTAAACCCTGTGAAATTAATGGAATGGCTCCAAATTTATATCAACGTAACTGAGAGCATGATGTAGCCCAGAAACTTTCCTATTATTGGCTTACCCTTTTACTTTGGATGGGGGAGTTTACAGCAACATGTAGGTGGTGGCTGGGTGTCAGTCAGAGAAACACAAACAACATTGCTTTGAGCTGTTTTTAGTTTATATTTGGATTAATAAGCACATCTCTAGATACATTTCCACATGGGATATTTCCTTAAAATAACTCAGTTCTTCTTATTACTGAGGCGATAAGTATGGCATTATTCCTAAATTAACAAGAAAAGGCCAGCAGAGTGTGGGGTTGGCTTTAAATTCATTAATACCAAGAACAAAGCTAGGTTTTCATTTTAAGCCATCTGACCATTTTAAAACCCTTATGCTGCTGGATTCTTGGCACAATGCTGTTTACACCTTTAGAACAAGTTGAGTATTTTATTACTGAAAAGAAATGAATCAATAGAGATACAATTTCTCCTCATATGTCTTAAACACTGGGGTCCGAAGGTTATGGGTTAAATCCACCACTGTGAAACAAGGCTCAAGAGGGACTTTAGTGATGCATAGAGCTCACGCTTGTTTTCTGCACAGGGCTGCATATTGACCCTATGGAAACATGGCATCTTTAGCATAGATAGGGATGCTTGCCAAGATGACCATTATGAATTTAATTGGATTTTTTTTTACTGGATTCATTTGAAGAGAGAGAAGGTCCAGACCCAAGAACCCCCAGATGAGAAGTTTACATTTACAGCAGATGTCTGTCAAGATATTTAAAAGGCTCCCTATCACCTATGATGCAAAGTGCCTACAGATAATGCATCCTGACTGACAGCGCTCTAAGATTAGACTGTGCCCTACTCATTATACCTATTTAAAAATCAGACTTGCAAAGTGCTCTTTACCTGGGTGCGCAGGCTAGATTTGATCAGATTGTTCTTTCAGCGGTGTTTTTTCTTGTCTTATAACAATAACAACATTATAATGAAGCATCGAAAAGTTGCTCTACCCACAGCAATTGCCAAAGAGCAAAGAGCCTGCTGGTTGTCAGGGCAACAGCAAGAGCACACTGAGAGCTACCAGGAAGGAAAAAAAAGGCTTTTGCTGACTCTCATCTTGCTTCATTTTAATGGGTTGTTGATGCTCAGATTAATTTTCAGGGGCTATTTAAAATGTCTTAGCTAATTGAATACATATATTTTTTAATTTGAAACAAAAAAGAATGCAAGCTCTCCAAGAATTGGAGACTACGGTATTTACTATTTTCATGGTAAATCACACTAGAAATCCAAGTTGTGCAAGGGTTTTGGGGGTTTTTTGTTGTTGTTGTAGTTTTTCAACTGGAAAACATCTTTCTGGCACTCCCGGAACATGAAAAGAGCCAAACTGAGTGTCGTTCCCCCAGCATGTTAACTATTGGAGTCATTTTTTCCTCTGCTCTCATTCAGAGGCCTGCTAGCTGATATAAGCAATGTGTGTTTATGTAACCTCCCTCTCTCAGCCTCCTCATGGCACTTCTCCATTCCTGCTTCCCTCGCGTTGACACTGTGGCAACATAATTAGTGCAGCATTTTAAATGCTACTGTGTTGTAATTATTAGGGGAATGCTGACTTGCAAGTGTGACTGTTATAAACAAAGTTGGATGCGGTGCCCCTTGTCCAGGAGATGTCTAGGGCAGTGGTTTTCAACCTTTCTTCATTTGCAGTCCCCCCCCCCCCCAAAAAAAAAATTTAAAAAAATTGAATGAAGGTGTGGACCCATTTGGATTTTTTGAATGGAGGTGTGGACCTCTTTGAATGGTAAGTGTGGGTATTTGCATACTTTTGATTGATCACAGTCATCTTTTGTGGATCCCTTAGACACTGAAAAGCAGTGGTCCAGGGAGTCTCTGATATGCTGTAGGAAGTAGCCTGGAAGATTCACTAGGTGGCACTCTTCTCTCTTCTCAGAATAGAAAGGCTGTCTTACTGAGGGCTATGAGGCACTGTGTGGGTAGGGTACCTTAAATCACCCGCAAGCTGCACAGATGCTCCAGGTAAACATAGTTCAAGTCTTACGACTAGCATCTCTGTGGACTGATCTGGAAGCTTACTTCTTCATGACTGGTTGATGCCAAAATAAATTTTTAACACTGAGGTTCAATTTGTGCTCATAATAGAAGGCCTGATAGAGCTTTGGTTGCTGCAGACTAACATGAACAGAGCTGATGCAAGGCTTCTGAAAGCCAATACTTACAATATGTAACTTGCATTAAAGGTTAAAACCTAATCCCTCGCTGTTCCATCTCCCTGGCTAATTTTGACCAGATTCCCCTGCCTGATGTCTGCTGGCTTTGTTAGCAATAGTTTAGATGTTCAAATGCTATCAAGACAACATGTTGTATACCAACTTTGTGTGATTTAGTTGAGAGCTTCTAACTGACTTGAAGCAATAACCTCAGAGATAATAACCTTTAAACTGTCCAGGACCAGATTAGTAGAAAACATTTTTCACCTCTGAAATATGGGAACAGGTAACCTGCAAGACAGCAGTACAAAGCCTTTTCTCCTTTTCCTTTGAAGGAAATATGACTGAGTTTTGAAAACATCTATGGAAGAAATCTGCCATTAAAAGTGAGCATTTAGTAATTTCTAATGCTTCAGTTGAAAGGAAGTGATGCAGAATCTTTAAAGAAATAGTATTAATTAGCCATTGAAGTTAAATAGGTGTCAGCAAAAACAAAGAATTGTAAACAATCTATTTGAAAATTTCTTCTCCTCTTAATTTTATTGAAGTTGGTAACAGGCTTGGTGGAATAACTTGAGTTGCATTGCTGGTTAGTTGCTAATAGTTATTTTGCAAGAAGCCTATAAAGACTAAGCAAAAATGTGCAAATATCATCTTATATTTTGTAAATATTTTAAACCTCTGATGTGATCATTTTAATAGCTGCTTGATAATAGTCTTATGATTTATTAAAATGAACTGTTTTGAACAAAAGTAAAAACACCAACCCATGCAGAAAACAACCACAGCTTTTCTAGGTAGGGCTCCTTGTTTCTCTTCAGAGCTGTTTTTGTAAACCTTATTTAGATATATATGAGAAAGCGCAGGAACTCCAGCTATTTTGCTGACAAAGGTTGTAAGTTATTGAGAATTAAATCTTACATACCTGTTTGTAAGTAGTTATTGAAATCACCAGATATTCTGAATCAGGAGCCACTCTAGTTGTCTTCTACTGATTTTGCTAGTTTATTATTTTTTACCTTCTATCTAGGCTCCCTTTGTGCTTTTCCAATTATGTGTGACAAATATGTTAAACATCCTTTCTGTCCTAAAACCAGAACTGTTTATCCATATTAATCATTTGACTATGTTTTGGTTTCTGTTTGATTACATGACTGGCTGCTGTGTGAAATAGCAACCCCAATGTAAGAAGAATCCTTGCATGGGCTAGAGCTCACGTTAGCTGTCAGTTTTTCCACACCTGATGGTTTATGGATGGGAATGGGATCAGCAGACATCTTATGAGTGTCTGATGCTCAAATGGTCCTGAGAACTGTGGATAGTGGGGTGCAATTTAGAGTAAACCCAAGACATCTTTGGATGCATCTACATAAGACGCTTTGCTACACAGTGATAGCATAGCAATTAGGGTGCAGAGTAGACTAATTTACTGTGCTGCCACATAGTCCCATCAGATACAAGTGGTATCTGGCAGCACAATTAATTACTGCGCTTAAATGCATGTATAGACGGTGACATCAGGATTAGTTTACTTTGGCTCATATTGAGCCGGAGTATATTCAGTCACATTAATTGCACATATAGATGCACACTTCTAGGTTGGAACTAAACTCCTGCTCATTTCAGGATTGAAGTGATGGGTACTATAACATAACATTTTTCTCCACTCCGCTTGTATGCTGATCAGAGCTCTGTTAAGGCAGTGAAGCTAGCCTATTATTTACATATAAAGTTAACAGGATGCTTAAATAAAGCTTGTGTCAGTATTCCTTCTGGTCCATAATTTGTAAAGTCTGTCAGAAAGTGAATAGTTTTCTCAAAGGATTGGCTGTCATGAAAATGGTACCATTGAAGAACAGGATGGCATGTGGAGTCTATATGACACAGCTGTCAAGGTTTTGCCTTTTATGTATACAAGAAATTCTATTTGTTTGATGAAGTTAATAAGCACATATCAGAAAGGCTGTACTTCTCTGAAAGGCAAAGTAAAATAGTACTTACAATGTAACCTTGGGAAGCTGTATTCCATAAAAAAAATCTAAGTGCAGCAAAAAAGAAAAAAAGTCTCTCTATATTAAAGCATTCTCTTTAGGAAATTGAATCCTATTTGTAACACATGCTCTGTATATACACTGAATACAGGCCAGTTCCTCTCCCATGCCCAAACTACACAGGGCATTTGCTAGGTTCAGAGGAAAAGGAATGTTTCACATGCTGACCGGACAGCAAGGGGCTACAGAGCTCCTGTAGCTATTTCTATACGTCAAAAGTTCTTGTGAGAGATTCTTCAGTCCCTCAGTCTTTAATGTACAGTATTTATTAGGCCTGTGCAAGTAGGCAGCTATTTGGCTTCGGATCCAGCTGCTTCAGATGCCAGGAATTTGATCTGGAGCTCTGGACCAGATTTCTGCTTTGATTCGGCCGAAGCAGCTTCGAAGCTTCGGAGCCGCCTCAGAGGTCTGGCCATAGGGTATAATGGGGAATCAATGAAATATCTATAACTTTGTTGTTTTTTGTCTGATTTAGATGAAACTTAAAGAAGTGGTAGCCTCTGCTGAGATCATGAAACCTGGTAAGTTTCAAGAAGGTAGGTGCAGGGATTAGGGGGAAACTGCACCCCAACTTCTTGAAAGCAAAACTCCTGTCACATCTATGTGTTACACCACAGTGGAGTGAAAGCTGCAGGGTGGTGGCCCCTGGTGAGTCCTCAAAGCCTGCCAAGTTTCAAGTTGAAATGTACAGGGATTTGGGGGGAACTGTACCTTAAGCTGCTGATGGGCAAAACTCATGACACAGATGACCCTATGTATGTTAAGGAAGGCACTGTGGACTGAAAACTGCAGGGGTGGTGGCTGCTGCTCAGGCCACAAAGCCTGCCAAGTTTCATGGAGATGAGTGCAGGTGTTTGGGGGGAACTGCACCTCAAGCTGTGGACAAGCAAAACTGTGCCATGGGTGACACTGTGTGTGTTAAGGCACAGCGGGATGAAAGCTGCAGGCCTGCTAGCCCCTACTGAGGCCACAAAGCCTGCCAGCTGCCAAGGAGATTGGTGCAGGGGGGTTCTGGGGCCCTGCACCCCTAGCTGCTGACAGGCAAAACTCGTGACATGAGTGCTTGTGCAACTGACTGTGTCTGTGTTGGGGCAGTCGATTGTCTGTATTGATTATTTCCTCTCCTTAGTCTCTGGTTTTGTAGGTGTTAATTGATGCTAGCAACTGTGTATTGAGCTCCTCCCTGAGTGAATCATGATTGATTGGTAACTGGTAACACAGTAATTTAGCAGCCAGGCCTGCAGTAGTTCCCCCCTGGCCCACAGTGGCACAAGCACCCATGTCACAAGTTTTGTCTGTCAGCAGCCAGAGGTGCAGGGCTCCAGAACCCTTGCACCGATCTCCTTGACAGCTCGCAGGCTTCGTGGCCACAACAGGGGCTGCCATCCCTGCAGCTTCCACCCGGCTGCGCCTTAACACACACACTGTCACCCAGGTCATGAGTTTTGCTTGCCTGCAGCTTGAGCTGCAGTTCCCCCCAAATCCCTGCACCAATAGTCTTGAAACCTGGCAGCCTTTGTGGCCTCACCAGGGGCTACCAACCCTGCAGTTTTCTCCCCCCCCCCATGTTGTAACACATAGACGTGACACAAGTTTTGCTTTCAAGAATTTGGGGTACAGTTCCCCCTGAACCCCTGAACAGATCTTCTTGAAACTTGGCCTACTTTATGCTCTCAGTAGAGGCTACCACCCCTCCAAAGTTTATCCAAATCAGATGAAAAACAACAAAGTTATAGGTATTTCATTGATTCCCCATTATACCCTATGGCTGGATCTCTGAAGCTTTTCCAAAGCGCTTCCGAAGCTCTGAACTGCTTCAGAAAGCCTAACGAAGCCTGTGCTTTGATCTGGACAAGAATGGTCCGAAGCCTCGTACAGCCCTAGTATTTATCCTTATAACTCTTATAATCTTTATATCTTTATAATCCTCCCTGTGAAGTGGGGAAGTAGACTTATACCCATTTTAGAGATAGACAAAACCAGGTCTAGATCCAAAGTCTTAGGCATAGTGATACTCAGCACCACAATAGCTATAAGTGTCTGTCCCCCTGTGGTGCCTGGCAGTAGTGGAATCCACTGCCCTGGTTAGGTGCTCAGGCTCTATGTACAATGCATGGAAAGAATTAGATACTCCAGAATGGGATTCATATCCCTCTGAGTGAGAAGCCACCTAAATCAGCCAAGAGCATCTACTGAGGATAGGGCTGTACCTAAAATCATGTCCCTCTCTGGATGTTTTAATCAACCCCACCAGGAAGCGCTTCCCTTGAATTGGAATTTGCAGTTTAGAATCAAGGGTTGAAGCTGATTGGAGCCTATGCCCTCTCTTCAAAAACCAAGCAGGTTTTTCCATATGTCATTTCCTCTATTTTATACACTAGCCTCCTGGCTAAAGTACCCACCCAGGATGTAAGAGACTGGTTCAATTCCCTCTTCCACCTGAGGGAATTCCACC
>NW_017728906.1:39214186-39215513 GCF_001723895.1 Crocodylus porosus
TATATAACCAACATCAGGATATAATTTTAACTTACTGCCCAGTCATCATTTCAGATTTGAATAGGGAGTTCTGCAGAAAAGTTAATGTAAAGATGTAAAAACATTTAACAGTCCCTAATACAGTAAAATAGATAATAGTAATATGTCAAGAAATGGGATAAGTGTCACTGCAAGTGCTCATAGATTGGGCAGGATTGCAGTGTTTTGAGTGATATGTTCCCAATATTATGCAATTAGACAATGAATCTTTTTGCCAGCTTCTTTCAAAACAACTACAGCAATTTGAAAAAGCATCACTAGCACTGTTTTTCCTCATTCTGACTTAAATTCTGCTTGTCTAGAGGTAAAGTTACCCATTACACTTAGACCATACTAACGGCATTTACTTAAAAAGCATGCATCTCCACAAGTTAAAGCTTGTTAACTTGTACTAAGTGCCCTCTGAGTGTTTCAAAGTTATGCCACTCACTCTGGACCATGCTACCTAGCTCATGTTAAGGTAACTTCAGTTTGATCTATGGAGATGAAACAAGCAATTTGCAGTCCTTCAGCATCCCAGGATGTACTGCTCTCAGCTCCCCTCCCACACACCAAGACCAGGGAAAATGCCTAGGTGTCCTGTCTCCTAGCCATGCCCCTACTCACCAGTCCTCTAATGGCAAGTAAGAGTTGTGCAGGCAAGAAATGATATTAATCCTTAATGTGTGGCTGCTCATAGCACATTCTAGCTTTAACACAAGTTTATATTTCACATATTTACTATGGTCTAAGTGTAATATGTAACTTCACTCTAACATATCTAGGACATTTTGTCATGATTCATATCAAGTTATTCCATCTGGAGGTCTCCTGCTGTTCTGAGTGCAAAGAAATTGGTGTGGGAAGCGAGGGGGAAGAGTACTGAGAAAAAAGAAAACTAGTGCCATGTGGATTCCAGGAACTGTTTCTTCTTTCCTTCCTTGTTTTGCAGTCCCTAACAGCTGGTCAGAGCTGTTTTTCAGAGGCCTATAGGGGCATGCAGCTGGTCTTCATGACTGTGGGTGTGTCTACATGTGCATTTACAGCAGCACCAGTTTACTCACAAGTAAACAGTGTTGGGCAGGCATCTATATGTGCAGGGAAGCAAGAACAGACTTACTGTCAATCTGCTTCTGCTTCCTGGGGGCCTGTAATGGGTCCTGGCCACCACTGGGGAGATTTCATAGATTTCATAGACATTAGGGCTGGAAGGGACCTCGGGAGATCATCCAGTCCAGCCCCCTGCCCAAAGGGCAGGAAGTCAGCTGGGGTCATAGCATCCCAGCAAGATAAGCATCCAATTTACTCT
>NW_017728906.1:39216213-39217467 GCF_001723895.1 Crocodylus porosus
TTGCATTTTTCAGTGTTAAACACCATGAAGTTCTTGTCTGCCCATTTGCTGAGCTTGTCCAGCAGTCTGCAGCTCTCTTTAAAAGCCCACCCTGCCAGCAGTTGGCAGCTCCAGGGAGGCTATCTTGGAAGTGTGTAGTGCCCTCCAGGACATGCTGGGGGACATAATGCTCTGCATGCACTACTCCTTGGCACTGGTGGTGGGGCTTCATGCCTTGGGATTTCCCCAGTGAATCGGGGCCCTGGATGGGACTTGCATCCCTGTCACTTGCCCACCCCATGGAGATTGCCCCTTCTATAGCCAGGCCACAGCGGACCACCGTGGGGCCTTCATGCATGCCAGCTGGGTGGGCAGTGCCCATGACACCCACATCTTCTGGAACTCTGGCTTGTTGGGCCTGGTGAAGAGTGAATGCTTTGTGCTGGGGGTGCCAGACCTGCATATGGGTGGTGTGGCCATTCCTCCCCTCCTCATCAGGGACTCTGCCTACCTGCTGCTGCCCTGGCTCATGCGGCTCTATGCTGGCCACCTAGACCACCATCAGGCCCACTTTAACATATGCCTGAGCCATACCCATGCCCTGCTGGAGAGCGCCTTTGGCCATCTCAAGGGATGCTGCCACTTCCTCAATGACCACCTTGAGTTCATTGAGGATAACCTCCCTTGGGTCATCATCACAGCCTGTGTGCTGCATAACATCTGTAAGGCCTGGGAGGAGCTTTTCCATGAGGCCTGGGTGGAGGAGGCACAGTGTGAGGAGGATGCCTGGCAGCAGAAGCACCACCTGCAGCAGCAGTGGCCCCACCGCTGAGGCACCAGGAGAGCCACACACACACACATCAGTGGGGGCCAGGGCACTGGGTGCAGGAGGTGCTGGCTGACCGTTTCCTCCAGCACTCCCTGCTCTAGCCCACCTGCACTGCTGCCCATGAATCCCCCACCCCTCCCACCCAACCTGAGCATCATGCTCATTGTAGACATCTCAGAAGAACAAGTTTTTATTCCTCTCACAACAAACAGACTCTCCCTTCCCTGAAAGCAGACCCTCTTCCCTCTCCCCAAAAATAGACCCCTTTCCTCTCCGTCCCCAAAAAACAGATCCCTCCTCTCCCTTCCCTCCTCAACAAACAGATCCACCCACCTGGGGCTGGTATCTCTGGGTGCTGGCCACAGGCAGCCTGCCTCCCCTACCCCATTTGCTGGGTGGGACAGGCCAGGCTTCTGGCAGCACCTACTGCCATGGGTCCAGACCCC
>NW_017728906.1:39217567-39225995 GCF_001723895.1 Crocodylus porosus
CCAGCTACATTCAATCACCAAGTCAACATGCCCCCTTTCTCTCCCATCCCTTCTACCTCTCTGCCATGCACTTGCATTTTCACAGACCTGCATTTTGCACACTGGCTTTTATTCTGCCCAGGAGAACACAAAACAACAAACAGACTCTCCCTATGTCTAAGAAGGGTGTTTGTGGCTGAAAGCTTGCAAAGAACAATTTTTCCAACTAGTTGGTTGGTCTAATAAAAGATATCGTCTACTCAAAGGACCTTGCCTGCAGACGTCAAATAGGAATTTGTGGTTGTGATCTTTCCCCACTTATTCCCCTGGGGCTGGTGGCCCACTGGGTGGTTGCTGCAGACAGCCTGCCTCCCATATCCCCTTCGCTGGGTGGGACAGGCCAGGCTTCTGGCAGCACCTACTGCCATGGGTCCAGACCCCGCTGCCCCCCTCTGCTCCTGGAGGCCTACTGCTCTACTGCACTGCTGACCAACCTATGGTGCTCGGGCCCTGAGGTGAATGGGGTTCCTGGGTGACTGGGCCAAGGAGCTGCCCATACCCCCACCCTCCCTACAGGGGTCTTCTCTAGGGAGGCACCCTGGGACCAGCTCCCCTGCACCACGGCTGTGCCCCAAGCATGCTTCTGCTGCACGTGCCCCAGGCACTAAATGAGGAGCTGTTTGCTCTAACTTTACTGAGCCCCCACAGCAAGGTGGGCATAGGCCTCACACACCAAGGAACATGTTGCTGCTGTCAGTGAAGTCTTCCTCTCTGTGTGCTGTTGGGGGGAACGCAGGGCCAGGGGACAAGTGGAGAGGGGGACAAGGGCAGGAGTGGGGGGCCAGAGTGGGGAGGGCCCTCCCCTCAGTGTGGGCCTTACCATGTGGCTGGGGCTGGTGCTGCTCATGGCCAGTGGTGTCATGGCTGGTCACGCCTTGTGGAGGGAGCTGGGGCTGCAGATCTGGTGCAGCAGGAACTGGTCCAGGTTTCCCAAGCTGATGGTGGAGACTGGAACTTGGGCACTCAGCGGGACGGGGTCCTGGATGCCCAAGGTACTCTGTACACTGTATTCTCAATGCTTTGACCTTTATGCAGCACTTCTGTCCTGCATCTGGCCTGATCTGGCTCCAGCATCCTGCCTGATAACCCCTCATAGATGTGGGCGTTGGAATGCCCACCCCACTTGAAATTGTGCTGCACCTCTGCCTTGTCCCACAGCACCACGAGATTGCCAGTCTTCTTCTGTGACCAATTGGGGCCCAGGTGGCAGGACAAGCATGGGCATGGGCCACATCGACTCTCTGGACTTCCATGCAGCTGCCCCTGTGCTGCTGGGCCTGGGCAGCTGCCTGCAGCACCCAGTGGAGGGGCCTAGCTTTGGAGTGACAGCTGCACGGCTGAGGCAATGCCCTGTAGCATGTGCAGGATCAAGCCATGCTGCTGGGGGTGGGCTGTGGGTAGGTGGAGCTGGCCATGGCAGCCAGAAGCTGCCTGAAGCTGGGCCTGTGTGCTGGCAGGCCTGGCTGGAGCCTATAGCAACCTGCAGCAGCCTTCAGGTCTGGAAGGCACAGGCCTGGCAGGCACAAGACAATGCAGTGCCAGGCAGCAGCCCTGGGGTGTGGGCAAGCTGGTGAGGCTAGCCTGTGGCCTGCCCAGGGGGACACAGGGCCTAGAGTCATGTCAGGCTGCCTGCTGGTGTGCAGGCCTTTAAAAGCCTGAGACAGGGTCTGCCCTAGGGCAGGAAAGGCTCCTAGCCTGGAGCCCTGGGTCTAGCCTGAGGCCGGCCCCCTAGTGGCAGCACTGACCTGGGAGCAAATTTGCTCCTGGGTCACATCTGCATGTGCATTACTGCTCAGTAACTTAGCATGAGTAAATTTGATTCCTGTGCAGTAAACTATACTACTGCATAGTTAAGCATCTCATGTAGATGTGCACTGTGTGAGCTAACCACTCATGTGCAAGACAAGTGGTCTGGCCTCCAGAAGCTTTCTTGTGAGTGAGGAAATGAAGATGTGAGCAGAAATATCCTAAGAAAAGGGCAACAGTGAACAAAATACAGTGACCAAAAACCAAGATGGGGAGAAAAGGATGGGGATGAGACGAGAGAATGAATCATGACTCCATCAATTTGCAGAATGAAGTCTTGCAACCAGTGTCTCAGGGCAAGCAGGATTTGGTTCTTAGAGCAAAAAGCCATATAATATTTTGAATAAGGCATTTCATTTTTCAGTTCTTCCTGTCTGCAAATATTGAACAGGCTTTGCTTAATAACTGGAAAGCAGGTCCAGGATCTTAATGATTTGGCACCTATATTAATGACTAGGTGCATCACAACAAATGGATTAGCTCACTTTAGAAAATGCTGTGATCCCAGTATAATAGCAGTGCTGTTTTCTGTGTTAAAAGATAATTATTTACTGTAAATATTTAGAGCATTTCACTTCCCAGCTTTGCAGACCATATCTAGGATTCAAAATGTTAGGTAGCCAGTGGTTCATTGTATTCTGAATGTTTTTCATGCACAGTACTCCATTATTTCGTCATAAACCAGCCGTGGTTTTGTTATAAATCAGGATCCCATTAAAGAATGACTAATTGATTCACCTTTTAATCAGTCTATCTCTAATGCATGGAAGATTATTATTTATCGGTTTACTGTTGATAACTGTTTTGGCACCTTAATGAATCTGATGAGTAGCTTTGGATATGGGATAAAAATATGTTTTATTCTGCTTGATATCAGAACAGCTAAATGTTTACTAATGACAGAAAATGAAACTAATGCTTTGGGCTTTTGCTGTAGCTTTATTATATACAAATTGCTCTGTTCATTTAAAATGACAGATCAATTACATGTTAACATATTTTACTAGTCCATTCCAGTGATCAAGATCTCTGAACATTGGCTTGGCATTTTTTGTTAGTAAAGTGATTACAGGAGCTAATTCACTTACACTCTGCAGTGATATCCTTGCCTTTATAAAAATAAAAATGAATGCACAGTCATAACCTCATGAGAATTAAATGAGAATCAAATGATCCTGATCCTCCACCTCCCCACTCATTTCATAAGCAGGTCTCCTCACACTCTTCTTTTACTCCTTCATCAATGTGCTAATTATTATATTTCTTTGTAGACATATGCATGGTTTTTAGACATTTCATAAATAATGTTGCACATATTTTCCCCACTCACAAAGGTCTCAGCTGTTAGTAAGGAGGTTTAAATAGCAAGTAGGAAATGACAAGGCTAGACATATTAACAATATACTGGTATAATAAGTATTGCACTAAATATTGTGACATGAAACGATACCTAGAATAGAAACAGTGATTTTTTTTAAATAAACCAGAAAATCTTTTATTTCGTAGATTAATCCATGTAGTGGTATTCTATTAATTTTTTCAATACTGTTCTAAGGGTGTCTGTTGTTTTCCTGAATGTAATGTCTTTAAAAAACATTTCTTTCGTTTAAGATAAACAAATGAAATCTAAGGCCTCACTCACAAGAAGACTCCAGGTTGTGTGGGGTTGCTCTTGGAGGCTAGACCATTTGTCTTGCCCATGAGCTGATAGCTCACACAGGGTGTGTTTACATGAAATACTTAACTGTGTGAGATAATTAACATGAGATGCCAAGGTTTTCAAACCTCAGTACTTAAATCTAGGTACCTTGAATAACAGACTTGTCATAGACTTTGTGCACTTGTGTCTCCCACAAAATTCAGTGGAATATGTACCATATTTACTCACTTCCAAGACGAGGTGGTTTCCTCGATCAACATGGGGTGTGCCTTCTCTTAGATTTGAGTAACAGCTCAGGGCCTGCAGCTTGGGGCCAAAGCCAAAGATAAGCCACCACCTGCTTTGGGCCAGGGTGGCTCATGTGGTGGGGGGCATTTGGTGGGTGGATGCACAGGGAAGATCATGCAGTGGGGGTGAGGGGCACCCAGATTAGCAGGGTGCAGGGGAGACTGTGTGGGTTGGCCCCTCACCCTCCACTTGTTTTCCTCCCTCCCTTGCTGCTACTTTTCATCTCTGGCCCTGGCCCCTCCAGTCCTGACATGGCTGGGCTCAGAGCTCCCACTGCAGCTTCTGCCTAGCTGGGCCAGGGCTGAGTCTGGGGCTGGAGCTACTGACACTTCCTTAGAGCTGGAGCCAGAGCAACCCAGAAAGTAAATGGCAGGGGGGTGCAGGTGGAGGAGGGGGTGGGGAGGGCAGGCAGTAGGAGAGGCAGGCACTGTGGGGAGGAAGGTGGAAGAGCGTTAAAAACAGGGTAGGCAGAAGGGGGACAAATGGCAGGGGAGCAGGGGCAGGCAGGAGGGGACAGGCACACACATGGGGGTCAAGAGGTGGGAGGACAGACAGGAGGGCCAAAGAGTGAAGAGGGTAAGAGGCAGACACGGAGTTGCTGGAAAGTTTTCCTGTGAATTTTTTTTTGGGGCGGGGGGCAAAAAAACTAGTTTCACAAAAATCCAAGTCTCAACCCAACTTTAATCAGGAAAGGTCTTTCAGGTCCACAATAGAATTTTCAGGGAGGAAGGATGAAAGGCTCCTCTTTCCTCTTAAATCAAAACGTTGGTGGCCATAGGACTCATCTAGAATGTGGGTGTTCTCCTCAGTACAAATTTGGTGGTACTGGAGTTCTTCTAGTATGGGTTGCAATTGTTTGAGGATTTTCCATGTAGGATCCAGGGAAGGATAGTAAGTTGTAACTAATGTTAAGTGATTCATTGGGACACTATACACCACCACATACAAGAAACCCACAAACCAGCACACATATCTACACTGAACTATCAATCACCCTAAACAGACCAAGAAAGCTGTACTAGATAGCCAAGCCCTGTGACACCACCAAATTTGCCCAGCGGAATACCCCCCATAGTCACCTCGCAAATCTCCAAATGGCTTTCACTCAATATGGAAGAAAGATAGATCACACTTTTGAAAGAGCCATTTGGATACCACATGAAGAAATGTTGCAGTACAAAAAGAAAATCCCCAATTCTTAAAGAGGTCTTTCCAGAACCACCCATCCTGGAAAGCACCAAACCCTGCCAACCTCGTCATCAGAAGCAAACTTCCCAAAGCACACCGACTGGACGCAGACCATGCCTGGACAAAAAATGTAAAACCTGCCAACACATCTCCACTACTCTCACAATAACTATGCCCCACAGTAGAATCATCACCATTCCTGGATCTTACACCTGCACCTCCAGAAATGCCGATGGAGACCACATAGGAGAAACCAAACAATAACTGTGCACCAGAATGAATACACATCAAAAAATCTATCAAAGACAAAAATACCCAATAACCTGTGGGTGCACATTTCTCAAAAAACAACCACTCTCTCTCTAGTCTCTCAGTTCTAATCCTCAAAGGGAAATTTACAAGGCACTTTTTTATAGACAAGCCTACACACTTCATAAATCTACTGGATACAAAAAATCATGGACTAAATATGGACACTGGGCTTATGGTACGTTATACTGCCTGTCATCCAATAACCCCAAGTAACCTCTACATTTTACTAGCTGCATTTCATCACTGATCAACATCCCCCTCTTTCCCACTCCCCACCTACCTGTCTCTCACCTATTAACTCTCATCCCCTCTGATCTTCCCTGCCAGGAATTTGCATTTTTACAGACCTGCATTTTGTATATTGCCTTAAGCTTCTATTCCACCCAGGAAAGCACACAAACACCAGCAGACTCTTCCTATTCCTGAAGATGGGCGTTTGTGCCTGAAAGCTTATATAGAACAATTTTCTCAACTGTTATTTGGTCTAATAAAAGGTAGCACATTTACCCAAAGAACCTGGTCTGCCTAAGTCCTTAGACCAACACAGCTATAACCAACACCCATGAAAACTGAGGTTCACATTCCTGGTCTGAATCAGACAGAGCTAGAACCTGAATTTGGCGCTCTCACTTCTCACGTGGGTGCCCTGGCCACTTAGGTATTGACTGTTCTGGGGTGCTCTCTCTTGTTTTTCTCAAAAGACTTCAGCAGGTTTCAATTTCACCCTGATGTGGAACAGCGACTTTTAAATTGAAAAACGAAATTATGGGCAAAGAGAACCATTTCTGTGTGACTGTTCATAGGAGCACAGATCTAGGCACCCAGATTTAAATAGGTTGGCCTAGATGAACAAACAGGAGATGGATAATGGTGTTCTGTATCTAAGATTTTCTTCTCCTGGAATACCACGCATTTCCTTCATTAGTATGTGTGGTGCCATCTGTTTTGAGATGAACACCTTCATTTCAGTAAGGACCTGTTTTTAAGAACTGATGGTATTGTACAGCACCATATATTGGATAGGGAATCTACAAAATCTTTCTGCTGTTGTTGATCACACTACAGCCATAGCTTAGCTATATTTCTTTCTTACGTGATCTGCTTAGATACTTAACCAACACTAATTTTCTCAGAAATAATGAGGATCATTAACAACTTAGAAGTAGACAGGGCCACAGCTCTCAAGTGGTGAACCTGTGTTTTAGTAAAGAGACTATTTTATACTTTCAACAGAAATCAAAACCAGGAGGATACACTTTTCAGAACTGACAGCCATGTTCAATTACTATCTATAAATGAGAGGGTAATGAATATATTCTCTGGACTACATGTGGAAATGGAAAAGTAGATAAGTAGCTTGTTTAAAAGAGGGGAGCAGTTTTCCTGGGGAGGAGAACAAACAGGAGAGAGAGGAGGTGAGAGGCAGGCTGAAGACCAGGAAAAGGATCTCCCCATGGCTGCCCCTCGGAGAGCCCCTGTTGGAGCCCTGCAGAAGTAGCAGCAAGAGGCTGCACTGAGAGTGTTGCACTGCTTCTATTCTGCTAGGGCCATGTGAAGCTTCAGTACTTGATTCGATTCGGCGGAGATTTGGCCCAATTTGGTGGCTGAATCTCCAAATCCGAATTGAATCAGAGGACCCTTTAATCTGTCCAAATCAAATCAGAACCCTCCAAATGCATTGAGAAAGACTTGGATATTTGGACATACAGACAGCTTTAAATGTTTTTTCTACATACCTCTAGGTAGCAGGTGGCTTGTGAATGCTGCGATGCTGGGGTGCATGGAGCTTCCCACAGAAGCGTGGGGGGCCCCCTAGCACACTTGGCAGCAGACCCGGAAGTGGACCAGAAGCATTTCAGGTCCACTTCTGGGTCTGTTGGGGAGTGCGCAGGACCTCTGCCTCCTGGCTCAGTGACTGGTGCCTCCTGGGTCTGGGGGGAGGCACCCAGGGTCCACCCGTGGCTGATTGCCAAGCCAGGGGGTATGGGGTGGGGGGCACACATGCTTGGAGGTGGACACATAAGTACTTGTGGTCCACTTCCAGGTTTGCTGCTGAGCACATGGAGAGCCCCCCCCGCACTACTGTGGGACACTCCATCCTCCCCAGTATCACAGAATTCACAAGCTGTGCCTGATACCTTGAGGTACGTAGAAAAAATATTTTAAAGCTGTGTCTATGGCTGAATTATTGATTCTGCAAATTGGCGCCGAATCTCCAGATTTGGATTCGGCAGAATTGAATCAGAGACAGTGATCTGAATCAATGAATCTAATCATTGTCCCTGATCTGGGCTGAATCTGAATCAAATGGGCCCTACATTGGCCCTACATTCTATCTCCTTTCCCCCTCCAGCCCTGCTGGGGCAGGCACAAGAGAGAAGCTGCCTGTGAGGAGCCTGGAAAGACCCTCCTGCAAGCCCCTGTGTGGCTGGGTGAGCACAGCAGAGGAGGGGACACAGGATCAGGGGGAGACTGCTTGAGACTGCTCTGGTGTTTCCTTGAGTGGGAAGGCCCTGGGGAGGGGCAGGCTCAGGGTGCTGGAGGGAGCCCTGGGCTAGAGGGGCAGGGACTGCTTCAGCCACCAGAAACCCCAGGCCAGGGAGGGCCTGGGGAGAGGTTACATTTGCCAGGTGCTGTGAGGCTTTGCTGGGCAGGGGAAACTGTTACAACCTGCAGCCCAGATACTGCTCCCTGCTGTGCCAGCAATGGGGGTCTGGGCAAGAATCAGCTCTCTTGCAGGGTCTGCAGGGGAGGAGACACTGCCTGCTGCACTGAGACCGCTGGAGCTTGGAGAGGGACACCAGCAGCTCCTGTTCAGGGACACAGATGCAGTCCTGCTCCCTGAGACACCCAACTAGAGGTTTATTAGTTGGAGTATCAATGTATTTATTTATTGTTTCCTTATTTATTGTGGGTAATTTGTATACCTTCCCCTAGTGTAACGTGGATCCAAGAGGCATAAACCCTTAAGCCACCATTGCCAAGTCATACAGTGTAACATTTGTTTTATTGCATTGGTTATATGTTACCTTGTAAACAATTACATCCTGTAAATAGTTTTATAACAGTCTGCAAGGTTGTTTGATTGTAAGGGGAGGCTCTCTGCTCAGGGATCCTGCAGCAGCTGCTCAGGGA
>NW_017728906.1:39226095-39237552 GCF_001723895.1 Crocodylus porosus
AGTATGTAAATGACTTAAGCAACAACTCTGTGAATATGTTCTTCCTGAATTCCACTGGACTGTAAAATGGAAAAAGATTTGGACTATTCACCTCTTTCCCTTGGAGTGCTTCTTCTGCAAATCATGGAAATATAGTATTGAAAATGATGTGTGAAACAAAGCTGTAACTACTTCCTACTAATTCTATTTCTTTTTGCATTAAGTTATATCTTACCATGTGATACTGTTAATCAGCACTGTATTTCACCAGGTGCCTTATTTAATAGGGTTATGTTGCATAAACTAGAAACCAAACCCCAAATAGCTTTCTAATTAATGAGTACCCCAACATGTTGGCTATCTTAGCAAAGGGGAATTCCCTTCCCCTATCAGCATTTGGCTTTTCACAGCACTTAATTTGCCTTCCTCAGGAAAGATGCTAATTGACAATAATCCTTGCTTATCTGCAGGAATGAACTAACAGATCTGTACTGTATACCACTGAGAAGCCTATGGGTTTGGCACAAAATGCTAAGCATTTTTTATGGAGAGGAAGGTTTTATATTTCAGCAATTTTTGTTGTTTTGTTTTCCTTGCTTGCATGAAATGTCTATAGAGCATAACTATTATCTGCTATAGAGGTCAGAACCAGTTCATTTTAATCTCTTAACTCCGTTCCTTTCAAATTTTTTCTCTAGCCCTTGCTTTCTTGGACAATATGACACTATCAAAGCAGTCAATTAGTGTTCACAAGTTCCATCAGCCTTTTAGTTCTTTTCTGTTTCCCTGCAGCCTTCTCTGTTAGAGTGCCTGTGCCATAAATTGCACTGATCATGGCAGACCACATATTTATTTTACAGTATCACTTGCAAGAAATAGTAACACAGGGTTAGCAAATATAGTTCATCATGAGTGGGGAGCAAATTCGTTTGCAAGAAAGGGTTAATAATGATGAAAAATGAACTCCTAATCAAGGAACGTATTCAGAACTATTCAATATGATGGGTTAAATTCTCTGCTGCATCCAGTCTCTGCTGGTGTAGGGCTTGTCAAAAAGCCAATTACAAAGTGCTTGTACCCTGTTGCAGCAGCCTGAATTTTTCTTTGAAATGTGCTCAGCTGGCTCTGGTCCCCTAGGGATCGTACGCCAGCTTGGGATAGCTTGAGCATGTTGCACTTTGGCCATTTTCCTTCATGCTCCAGCCAGCACTGTGCACTTGGAGCTATGAGGAAAGAATTCAAGGAGACAGTAATGCTGGCTCACTCTGCCAGAATGCCTTATGCAAGTACACATACTGGAGTATTTTCACTACAGTCCTTGTAGCACATAATAGGAAACCGTGGGCATGTCTACACATGCATTTTAATGTGCCGTAGCCTATTTTGCTGTTCATTAGAGTGGCACATAAAGAAATTAGGGCAGCCTAGTGAGCTTTAATTTAGTGCCTCACATTGGAGGTACTACATTTAATGCTCATTAAGAAAAGCACATTAATGCATGTGTAGATACCCCCAGTGACTGCTTATGTGAACAGCCTGAAGGGATAAAAACAAGGCCATGTATCTGGCTGTATATTTGTCATCAAGTTTCAGATGTTTTCATTTAATCTGCACGCTGTCCAAAGCCACTGAGTTTTACATGACATGACTCATCAGCAACCATCCAGACTCTGTAGTCCTTTATCTAGTAACATTTCCATGGGCTTCCCCATTAAAGAATGCAGACTTTGGCCCAACAGAATTGTTGATCTTAAGGATGAACACTTTATATTTCTCAGAGCTGCATTTCTTAACTGTAAAATTATATGGCATCTGCTCCAAAAGAAGCGTGCTCTAAAAGGGCATCAGCCACCTGTCTAACATCCACGAGCTTTGTAGTGCATCAGAAATGGCAATGTTGCTGAATTTCTTAGGGTGACATCTTTCATTGGACCAGCTATGTATGGGATAAAGTTAGACAAGAATCACAGGAAGCAGGTAGTGTATAGTAAAAATAAAGCAGAGAGGAGAGGGTGAAAGAAATTCTCAGGGGGTACAGCTACACATGCAATTAATACAATGTGATAAACTCTGGTGTGCTGGAGAAACCTGTTCCTGGGTTCAATATCTGCATGTGTGTTCAGGACTGCAGCACTTTGACCCATGGCAGAGCAGCCCCAGGCTGGCTGGGAGTCCAGAGGTTCAGTCTCAGGCGCCAGATGGCGGTGTTGGGCAGCAGAGGAGCTGGCTAGGGCACAAGAGTGCTAGAGTGCAGGGCTAGGCAGCAGGCAGCCCCTGCACTTTAGCACCCTCACGGTCCAGGTAGCCCCTGTCACCATCTACATGTGAGCTTCGGCAGAGTAAACTAGTCCACTGTAGGATAGCACTGCCCCTGACAATTAACTCCACCTATCCTACAGTGGAGTTAAGTAATTTACTGTGCCTTAATACTGGTGGATGTGTAGACTGTGACACTTTACCACTGAGCTAATTAGTGAACTCTGCAGTAAAGCATAAGTGCAGATGCACTCAGGGGTAGCAGACACACAATTAGCAGAAGAAAAGAAGCTGATTACTGAGAAATCAAGGGCTATCAAAAGAGCTGGCCCCACCCCTCTGCTTCATAGCTGGAGCAGTGAGGGCTGTTTGACAAGGGGCGGAGGGCAAGCCCGGCTGGGGATGCAGCCCAGTCTGCAGGGGGGAGGGAGAACTGCCCCCTCCAGGCAAACCTCAACTGAGGTCTGGGGCTGGGGGGATAAACACTCCTTCCCCTGCTCAAACTTATTCCTGGCTGTGGCTCGGGACTACAACTCCCAGAGGCACCTGAAAGCAGGAAGTGGAAGTAATGAGCAACCCTGCAGATTCCTGCCATTGTGATTTTGGACTGCAAATCCCAGAGACCTTGGGGCAGCAGGAAGAAGAAGTGAACACACAGCTCATGTTGGCTACATGCCAGAGAGCCGTACTCTAGCATCCCCTGGCTTCTGGCCCAAGCCACTGCAGGCATGTGGTTGCATTACCTGAATCATAGGTAAATGTCTGTTCACTTCTCTTTCAATTTAATCTCTGAAGTTTAAACTAATGTGCATGCTGAATCAATTCAGCATTGGACTTTTTGACTGTGTATATAGCCAAGGTGAGTATAGGGTGTATCTTGGTTATTCTTCTGGTCTGTTCCAGTGTGTAGCTGAGCACCAGGGGTGTGCAGTTGTAGGAAGGTTTCCTTTTGTATTGTAACAGGTTACTATGGGGTATTTGGATATGTCTTTCAAATGTACAGTCTATTTTTGCACTGGAGTGTCCTTATACAAGGGCAGATTTGGGGCTTCTCAGGTGGGTGTCATGGTTGGGGACAGAAGTTACACATAAAACGGTTTAAGTCATCAGGAACTAGTTTAAACCTGTAACAGAACAGAAATTCAGTGCACATAAACCAGTTTCAAAATGGCTGAAACTGGTTTAAGATAGACTTGGTTGACTGTAGTATCAGACTTAAATGATTTGCATAAAACTGCTTTATGAAACTTCTGCCCCAGAACCCTTCCTGGTTCAAGTTAAATCATACTTTCCATTCAAGTTAAGCATGCTTTCCAGCCCTGGGTTGGGCTCAGCTGTGCTGTCGGCTCCAGGAGAGCAGGGGGGAGGGGGCACAGGGGGCAGAAGAAGCAGGGACTGCTCTCCCCCTCCCCGGCAAACCCCAGCTGGAGTTTGGAGCCAGGGAGGGGGGTTAAACTTACCTTTCACAGAGCTGCCCTGCCTTGCCCTACTTAAAACATACTGTTGGCTACAACTGGACTATAAATCCCAGAGGCACCTGGAAACAGGAAGAGGAAGTGATGAGCAGCCTTACAGAGTCCTGCTGATGTAATTCTAGACTGCAAATCTCAGAGAACTTGGGGACAGCAGGAAGAAGAAGTGAATACACAGTCCATGCTGGCTACGTGCCAGAGAGCTGTACTTTAGTGCTCCACAGGTTCTGGCCTGAGCCACTGCCAGTATGTGGCTGCATTTCCTGAATCAAAACTGAATACCTGTCTAGTTTTTTCTCCATTTAATCTCTGCAGTTTAAACTAACCTGCAAAGACTGAATTGATTCAAGCTCTGGCTTTTTGACTGTCTGTAGTTAGCCCGTGAGTGCTCTCCTTAGAGCAGTTGCAGTGGGAACCATCTTCCTGAGAAGGCCATACTTGTATAGCCAGGCCCTCAGATACAGTCCCCTCTGCCCTGAGGAGGACACTCATGGTGCCCACCTGAGAAGCCTAATGCCACTGAAGAAATAGTTGCTTTGGTGAACTGATGTTTCTGGCAAGTCTTGTCTGAGTACATGGACATAGTTAATGGGTTCACTATATTTAAATATCAGAATGTTTATCTTGAAATAAAGGTTATGTGACATACTACAATATGGCATGAAGCTACCTTACAGTAATATTCATGTATGCCACAAAGAGTCCAGAAAAACAACACATCTGTGTAAGAGGAGGAGTAAATGAGAGAGAATAGAAGGACATTTGTAAATAATAAAAGGTATTTAGGGTAAGAGGAATATGTTTGGAATTTAGGGCAGATGTAATTACAAAGGCTCAGTAAGGGAGTGATTAGTTCTGTGGTAATCCACAGGAATATATTGATAGATCACACAAGATTCCTAAAGTGAATTACATAAATACTATTCATCAAAATACATATTTGTGTTTTTGCAGTTAAGGATTTAACTGTCTATATCATATTGGACACAGCTAAAAAAAATTGCTGTTGCAAAAGGATTGTGGTTCCCTTTGTGTTCTGTGCTCTGCTTTTTTGGCCTGGTCTCTTCTCATAGTTAAAGTTTACTCTTCTTCCTGACTAAAAATAATTCTTTGCAAGGCTTTCTGGAAGGCATCGCTAGCAGTGAAGAATTGGGATGCACTGATACAGGCTATAAGATTGATCACGAAGGAGAACCAGTAAATGATAAGAGGAAAGAAGATGAAACAGGAAGCCAAATGAAAATTGGGAAAGGAGAAAACGTTTAGTAGAGCTGATGGGGAGAAACATTTGGGCTTTGAAGCTGAGCAGGGTAAAAAGGCAGTGATGTGGCCCACAGATTTGTACTTCAGCTATGAATTTAGTTAACCTGAGACCTCTGGTTTAAACCACGACCCATGGCTTAGACTAAGTATCATTAATTTTTTTAGTAAGGCAGAGCAGCTCTATTAAAATGGTGCAACTATGATGTGCATACAGTTATGTATACATAACTTATTTCAAATAAAGATCCAAGTTCTTGTAGTCCAAAATAGCTGCTCTCCCTTACTAAAAAAATTAATGATGCCATATCCCACTGTGGGTTATGTGCTGGCAACCTCTGGCCCCAGTCAAAGACACTGATATACACAATTTTTCCTCTTTTTTTATTTTGTTTTGTTTTATTTATTACAAGGAAAGATGTAACAACCTGCAGGTTGGAACAAATGTTGTAGGGGGAGTGATTTAGAAAGTGACATCAGGAAGCTCCATGTCCTTGGGGAGTTTCACAATAGTACCAAGCCCGCACTGCATCTCATGGCTGCAAGCACACACTGAGAACACTGTGTTCGCCCTTTCCTTGTAATAAATAAAACAAAATAAAACAGAGGAAAAATTGTGTGTATCAGTGTCTTTGACTGGGGCCAGAGGTTGCCAGCACATAGCCCACATTGGGGATATGGCTTTTACCATCAGTCCAACGTGCAGCCTTTTAGGACTTGGAGTCATTCAAGTGTAGTGGTCATTGAACCAGTCTCACACAGCTTCAGGAGCAAGATCTGGTAGTCTCCTGTTGTGGTTTTCTTGGTGGTGATTGGCTTCATGGAGGCCACCTGTATTCCTTGCTGCATCTAACTCTCTGACATCTGGTCAGCTGATAGTCAAGGCCTGATCAGAGTTACTGGTCACTGGTCTCTTCTGGTTCCCAGATACTGCTTCTCTGCAGTTGCCTATTGTCTTTTCTTAACTGCCAACCCTCATTGGTAACTACTTCATAGGACCTTAGCCCAATTTCTGAATTATTACTGAGCTATTATTGAAATGGTTGGACGGTGGTCTTTTGCCATTGTTTTGTGTGGCTGTTGAATGGCTGAATCCATACCATCTCCTCTATGTGGGGCTCCTCTATTGTAATATGCTGCCCGCCTGCCTTGATGTTCTCTGAGCAGCCTCTGTGTATTGTCTGCTTTCCCTGCATTCATTTGCAACAGGCTGTCCCTTATGAGAAGTAGCATCCTCGTTCTTTGCCCCATCAGTGTCTGGGCTGGGCTGCTATCAAGTCCCTGAGAGGGGATATTCCAATGGTCCAACAAAGCTGGATAAGGATTGTGGGGTTTTGGTGGGGAGGGTTGTTTGTTCTTGCTTTTTCTGTAAGTCTTTTGGATGTCTTGACAGCTGATTATACCTTCTTATTGCTTTGTGGATACCCTGGGAAAGAAGTCTCGGATATGAATTCCCATTTTGTGCTACATTTTTTTCATTCTTCTGATGTATATTGTGTCCTATTGTCTGAATACAAGGTACTGAGTATGGCATACCTGGCAAACTGTGCCTTCAGCTTCCTAATCACTGTTCTTATAAGAGTGTCCCCTAGAAATTCCATATCCCCCAAACTAGAGTGATAATCTACTGTGACCATATCATTTCAATTTTTGAATACAAACAGGTCTGCCCCAACCATTTCCTAAGGTCATGTTGGGATCTCATAAGGCCGTAACATATGTTATCTGTCTCCATGCACTTTGCACATCTCACCATACTCCATGTATGTTCTCATGGAAATTCATGTCTGGCCAGTAGACATTCTCCTGGACATGCTGTAGGCATGCCTCTATTCCCAGGTGTGAAGCATATTCTTTTCATGATATCCTGTCTGACTGGCAGAGGTTACTGCTCTGTTGCCTTTAAACAAGATCTCATTTTGTGCACATAGCTCATCCCTAACCTGCTAGTAGGGAATGACTTTCTGGGATACATGTTTCTTGCAGTCTGGCCACCCTAGGAGTAGGATTCTAGAGTGAGCAATAAATAATGGTTTCTTTTCAATGCCCTTTTAAGAGGCCTTGGATCCATACAGATTCTCAATTTGCCAAATGGTTTTGCCAGGCTGCTGATTCAATCAGTGCTAATTTCCACTGGTTAAATAATGTCCCTTCTTGTTCAGCTTGTTTTAGTTCCTTTTTAAGCAGTACTACCTGGGCATACGATATCCTGCATTTCAGCCATTGTACAGTCTGTACTTGTGGGTCCATTTCTAACTTAAGCTTAACCCTCTAGGTGCACATTTTCGCAAAATACATTTTTTTTGCTCCTGTAAAACATCTGACACGGACCATCCTGTGCTTCTTTCCTCCTGTCTCATGTGGAGGATATTCTGGTGTTGCACTGAAATCAGGTCTATATTTGCTCTGCTTGGCTGCCTAACAGTGGATGGCACTCTTCAGTGTAGGCCACTATGAATTCCAGGCAGCATTGCTTTCTGTTCCATGGATGTTGTATTGATCATCTGCATTGTATTGATAGTCTGCATTTACCCTCTAGTTGTTTTATTGCAAATCATATGTATTTGTTCATATCTCCCCATTCTGATATTACTGCTGAGTAGTAATCAATTCCACAGTCAAATTGGATTATGATTGATTGGGGCTTCACGAAAAATTGCCAGTATAGCTGAAGGCTGTGCAACAACTTTCTTCTGTAGTGCATGTATGTTCAAAGAATTTGGATCTGCTAAAATCACTGAGAAGATTTCACCTTCATTATAAGAAATCCTCTTCTACTGCATGTACCGTGGCTTTATTTCTCATGGCATTGTTGTGGAACTGGGATAAAATAATGGCCCTGTTTCCTATAGCTTAGAAGTCTTTGATCTTAAGGGCCATATCCACACAAGCATGGGTGTTTGTTTCCCCTGGGGACAAGTAGCAGTGGCACAAGGTGTGCCTGTGCCACCTGCCCTCTATGCATGGCAGGTTACCCCAGATGGGGTAGGGGAGGCTGGCCCCAGCAGGCTTACCTGAGGTCCTATGGAAGCAGCAGCCACTCGGAGCCTGGCTAGCAGCTGAAATATAGCTCTGGTTTTGGGTGGCATACACTGTGCCCATGTGCACCGCCCCACTTTTTTTTATGCTGTTTTTTTTTACCCACGGGGTCAACCCCTCCCCCCCCGCTGCTATATTTCAGGGCAGGGAACACCTGAATGTGCAGTGTGTGGTACCACAGATAGGTCTGTGGCACCATGTACCACATGGCCACACTCATCCAGATGCGGTCAAGATAGGCATTTTTCTTTTTGTCTTTCATACTGCTTTCCGCAGTTCCAACACTGGAACCTGGGGGCAACACTCTCAGTTGGCCTATCTTCATTCTGTCATCTTGGTTCCCGTGCACTTGTTCTGCATCAGGGCTATTGTTCTGATTCTTTCCTTACATAATTCAGCTGCCAGTAAAATCTGGATGAACGTATCTAGAATGAGATGGGCCTCTCTCAATAATGTGTGCTTAGGTTAGGATCAGGTGTCCCACAGATATTCTGTCTTCTGTCTTTCCAAAACTACACATGGGTGCCAGTGTTTTTAGTTTTGTAACATAATTATGTATTCCCTCTTCTAGATCCTGACTCTGGGTGAAAAAGCAGAACCTTTCCACAGTCTCATTTTTTTTCTAGGGTCACAGCACTCATCAAAAGCCTTCATTAGCTGCTGTAATGTATTGGGCCCCTCACTTCTTTGCCCTTTGTCCCAGTGACATAATGGCAGAGGTTCACCTTTATTTTCACATCCCTGTCTGCTGTGTGTACAAGGTCAGCTCTTCCTTCCAATCCTTCCGTGCTGCTGCCAGGTTCGTTTATTCTTCTTGTTCTCTTTGCTGTGTGGTGCTTCAAATCGCACACGCTTTGCTGTGTTTCTCAGTCACTGCCACCATTATTCATGCACAGAGCTCTGTGCAATAATGAATGGACTCCATCTGGACTACAAGAACTTGGATCTTTATTTTTAAGTGCCATGTGTTCAGTGCTGCTGCTTGCAGCCATGAGGTGCAGTGGGTGCTTGGAGCTGTTGCACAATTCCTCAAGAACTTGGAGTTTCCTGGTGTCACCCTCCCAAATCATCTCTCCTACAGCACTTATTCCAACCTGCAAGCAACCTGCAGGCTATTACAATGGATTTACAGGCCTTTACACTCATAATGCAATATTGCTAATGCTCAGAGCTATACCACATTAATAGTACCAGATTCTGTATGATTACAGTGTTGCAAAAAGTGGGGTGTAGACCCTCCAGGAGTTTCATCAGGTATAGTTTATGCAGTTGTGTGATTAGC
Organism: Crocodylus porosus; assembly: GCF_001723895.1. Classification (NCBI taxonomy): domain Eukaryota; kingdom Metazoa; phylum Chordata; order Crocodylia; family Crocodylidae; genus Crocodylus; species Crocodylus porosus. The sequence goes on from NW_017728906.1 coordinate 39,235,384, forward strand.
TATGATTTACTCTTTTTTTTTATCTTAAAGAGGTCTCAGAGTCATAAAAAGAATTTGTAAATACACAAGAACATCAAACAAAAGCAAAAAAGGGAAGCATTTACGTATACAAGACCCCATTTCTTCTCCTTTTGCCAGTAGAGTGCTATGTTCAAAATAAATGAGGCTTGTTGGGCTGGACACCCTATTGGATTTGACTCTGATTGGGGTGAGGGGAGTGAGATAATTGGAGGTATCTTCCAAAGCCATCCACCTACAGTATCAAAATATACTGTCACTTCAGTGAGTAACAGTACATTTTGGTGCCACAGGTGAATAGACAGTAGCATAACAAGCAGAGCTGGTATGCAGGGCAAACCCTATGGGTTGGGTGGGGGGGAGCATATAATTGTGAGAGGAGGCAAGAGAGCAGCAGTCTTACCCAGGCTGCTACTGCAGATTGTCTACCCTGTCTGGCTGTTGTCCTTAAAGCAGCAGTAGCCAGCGACTGTTTTGGAGTTCCCAGCGTGGGTATGTTGCTGGGGTGTGGACTTTGCGGGGGTGGGAGGGATTCTGGCACCCAGGCAGGAACACCTCAACCACGAAGTTATGCTACTGTGGATGGAGTTGGGAGATAGATCACTATTTTCCTCCCTTTTCCATACTGCTATGTACTGATGCAGTCCTGGATCTGTGTGTCTGGGGAATCGTACAGAATTTCAATCTAGCTTTGTTCAAGTCTTGCAGTTTCTTTTTCCTATTGATTTGATGTGATTCTACCTCCTGGAGAAAAACAGCCAATCTGAGCCACTGGAGCGGGCAGGCAGAGCTCCCTTCTTGTACTCATGGGCTGACAAAGTCTTGGACTGGAGGGAGCAGCTGATGCCATTTTCAAAGTTGGGAAAGGAGGGAATAAAGAGTCAAAGTGGCTGGACTGGCTCTGATACTTCCTTTCTCTTCCATCTTTCTGGTGTTAAGGGCCAGGGAAGCAGGTTAGCCATATTGCTACCAGCTGTCCCTAGTCACCTGAGTTGGCTTGGTTGCTGAACTACCCGCACCTGGCCTCAGCTGCTTGCTGGCCATGGCTGTCTGCCTTTCAGCAGCAGCCCTGTTAGTACTCAGCAGGATATTCAACAGGACAGACACCCCCTTGTCTAACCCTGGGCTTCTGATTTCCTGTGTCCAGTTGCCTGTACCTGACTTTGTCTTGGTTCCTGCCTATCTGTTCCTGGTTCCAGACTTTAGCCTGGACCACTTGATCCTCCAGGCTGTCTTGCTGGCTCCTTGGCCCCTTGTGCCGCCAGGCTCTTGTTCTCTGGAGTCAACTTCTGGCTTGTGGCTTAGCTAGGGGATTGTCCATGTTCCAGTCCTGCATGGCTCTAGCTACCTGCTCCAGGGCCCTTGGATAATGCCAGTCCAGATCTCAACCCCCTGTTTCTTACCACTGTCTGCCCTTTGTACTGTGGGTGATTGAACCCTGGGTTACCCAGGGTGATTGCCTGTCATGATCCCTTCTAGACCTCAGCCTCCTGATCCACCTTCTCCTGATTGTTTGACTCTGGCCTCCAGTCTGAAACTTTACTTCCCTGACTTTGCCTGCTTCTGCTTCCTTGGACTACAGCCTGCTAGAGTCAAGCCCTAACTGTTTATGCCTCAGGTTGTAGTTATATGTTACAATTGGCATGTGCTAACTTTAAAGGGGTGATAGGCTGTGTTAAAATTAGCATGTGCTGTGAGCAGCAGTCATACATTAAGGTTTAATACTTGCTGTAGGGTATACTGGTCTGAAGTCAGGTGGGGTCATAGGATCCCAGCAAGATAAGCATCCAATTTGCTCTTGAAGGTGTTCAGTGTAGGTGCTTGAACCAGCTCCGATGGCAGACTGTTCCAGACCTTGGGGGCTTAGACAGTAAAGAAATTCTTCCTTATGTCCAGCCTGAAACGGTCTTGTAGTAGTTTATAACTGTTCGACCTCATCATCCCTTGGAGTGCTCTGGTGAACAAATGTTCTCCCAGATACTGGTGGTCACCCCTGATAAACTTATAGGGGGCCATCAGGTCACCCCTGAGCCTGTGCTTTTCCAGGCTAAAAAGCCCCACAGCTCTCAGCCTGTCATCGTAAGATCTGTTTTCCTGACCTCTGATCATGTGCATGGCTCTTCTCTGGACTCTCTCAAGCTTCTCCACATC
>NW_017728906.1:39238043-39239430 GCF_001723895.1 Crocodylus porosus
CCCTGCAGGGCAGTTTTGTAGCACTGGGGCCTCCCTGTTCTCTGCCAAGAGGAGCCAGGGGCATTCTTGGTTCCACTCCCTCCACAGGACAGGACTGGGTCAAGTCAGAGGCAAAGCTGGTATAAGATCTGCCTACATCTACTGGTGCAAATGTTAAGATCCACCTTGGATATGATTTCAGAGAATTGTAATAATAAATGACTGAATGGTTCAACACAGCAGTGTCCAGAGTGCTGTTGCTGAACTCACAAATATCAGTCCCCCACTCATCCCAGGTTCCCACTCATGTTCCCACCCTTGCAGCTCCCCACTCATCTGTCTGCTGGTGTTGTCCCAGGGGGAGCTGGCAGGGAAGGGGAATCTGCCATTAGGGTAGTGTGAAGTGGGCCCTATTAGATTCAGATTCGGCCCAAATCAGGGACAGTGATTTGATTTGTTGATTCAGATCGCTGTCCCTGATTCGATTTGGCCAAATCCGAATCCAAAGATTCAATGCTGATTTGGACATAGACACAGCTTGAAAAGTTTTTTCTACATACCTTTAGGTTAAGGGTTCATGATAGCTGCAATGCTGGGGTACATGAAGCATCCCACAGGAGTGTAGGGGGCCCTCCACATGCTCAGTGGCAAACCCAGAAATGCTGCTGGTCCACTTCTGGGTCTGCTGCCAAGCACACTGGGGAGCCCCCTGTGCTTCTGTGGGATACTCCATGCACCCCAGCATTGCAGCATTCACAAGCCTCCTGCTACCTAGAGGTATGTAGAAAAAACATTTAAAGCTGGCTCAGCCCATACAGTGGCAGCAGCTGTAGTGGCAGGTGGGTGTATTCTCCTTCCCTGCCTTCTTCCCAGGACTGCGCCAACATCACAGGTAACAGGACCCAAGGGACACTGGCGAGGGGGAAGAGGGGGGAGCCCCAAGGGATCAGGGGAAAGATGGGAGAGCCCTGGGGTGAGGATGAGCTTGGTATGGGAGTGCAGGGGAGTGGAATTTTTACCTTTAGGTCTGTCTTGGCTGCCCCTGTTGTCACTCTAGGGGAAGGTAAAGCATTCACCAGGGGAAGGCTGGGAGCAGTCCCTCCTGGAATGTGGGCGGACTACACCTAACTCATCTTGGCTCTGTGGAGCAGTCCACTGTAATTGCAATATGAGCTGCCTAAGATGAGCTAGAGATGATCCTTTCTGGAAGCAGATTATCTCTGAGATGCTCAGAGAGCACTTAGCTGGTGTTTTCCTGCCCTAAGGTGCAGAATCTCCTCTTTTAAGAGCCCTTAATACACCCTGAAGGTAATATGTAACAACACCCTCAGTTGTACCCCTGACATTGGAGAAGGGTGAGTAAAGGACGATCACTGGAACTGTCCAGGTTCAAGACAGGAAAGCATCT
>NW_017728906.1:39240322-39250685 GCF_001723895.1 Crocodylus porosus
CCATTAGTGCATTTTTTCCTCTCACTCTTTGTGGAAATACAGTTTAGAGTCACTTCTTGGCAAAGACATTGTATTCTAGGTTTCAGCCTGGAGCTAACTTGTTGCAGTAAGTTTTGAACTACTAAAAATAGGGATTCATGGAGAAAACTCCAACACCAGCTTAAGAAGTATATTGCAGCGTTAATGGTTAAGTGTTAATGGTTAAGTGTTAATGGTTAAATATCAAGCTACTTCTGTCTGTGCCTTAGAAGCACATAATACTATCCCATTTACATAAGGGTGGGGGAGAAATTCAACATTCTGCAAATGTATATACAAGGAAACTGATATTTGCCAAAGTCCTTATTAACTGTTCATTTTGCCAATATGCAAATGAAAACCTGTACTTACAGGTTTTGTGAGTGATACCCAAGTCCCCTTTGTGAAACTAGCCTTTTTTTCTTATTGATTTTTATTTTAAAACCTATGTGTAGCACCCCATTATTCTTTTTTGCACATAGCTAAACATTTGGTTTGGTTTCTCCTTTGACCTGAAATGCATTTGTTTTATTTATTTTTTAAACTGTCAGCACTTATTCACACAGCTCTACTCATAAGTAGCATAAAGAGAGTTTTCTCTCGCACTGCAGTAGACTGCAGCATGCTGCAGCTAATCTACATCCCCAATACGTTGTCATCTTGCAGTGTATTGCCATGTTCTATGGAAGTGGATTTTTTTCTGGGCAGTTCAATGTATTTTAAAGCTATTTTTCTCAAATGGTATCTCTAATAATAGCTTTCTTTGATGCTATATACAAAATGAACAAGACAACTCAAGACTTCATCTTTCTATGCTATGTAAATTTTCTTTGAAGTCTCGGTGAGCCATGTTAAACACGGTCTATTCCAGAATGTCTAATGCAGACCCTGTCAACAGCTGCTGAGTGTGAAGAGTATTCCCAGAAGATGCTCTACCTAGTGTTGCATTTATACTGAATTCCACAGATGAAGAGCCTCTGGGATGCTCTCGTCTGAGCTGCACTCTTCTCCCGCATTGCACTGCTCTGACCTAAAGCATCTCTAAAGCAAGTACATCTGTCCTCCTGAGCAGTGGTTTTCAACCTTTTTGCACCAGAACCCACTTGTAAACATTGAGAGCCATTCCCGCCCCAGTGCCTCTCACCCCCAGCCCATTGCCCCCCACCCCTATGCCCCAACCCCCACTTTCTGGGGTGGGGGTGGGGCCTGAGCAGCAAAGGAAAAACCAAGGTTTTCCAAGTTTTTCTCCTTTTAAAGGATAATCCATTCTGTTAATTCATTCTGTTAATCAGTTTTTATAGTCTGTTTATGACCTTTTCATATATTCTTGTGACCCACTTTTGGGTCCTGATCCACAGGTTGAGAAACACTGCTCTTGAGGATTCCCTCTGCCTATGGGATTTTTTGCATGGTATAGATCCACTGTAGCATTGGGGAACAGCCTAGTATCTGGCAGTCTCAAGATTTGGGGGAGCTTAAAGGTGGCTTAAAGATGGCTTAAAGGCATCTTTGCCTGCCCCCAAATCTTCATCTGTGTTCAGGTTGGCTGGATTAGAAAAGCTTAGGGTTTGTTCATGGACTGAATACTAGAGCTATGTAAGCACCTATAAATTGAATTTGAAATGCACCAAAATATTTTATAGGGGTGTAGGTTGTAGCCATGTTGGTCTAAGGACATAGGCAGACAAGGGTCTTTGGGTGAATCCGCTATCTTTTATTAGAGATATTTTTGCCTTCCATCATGACCGAGATGGATGGGTTTGCAAGTCCTTTCGCCTGATAGGGGTTGGCCATATATTGAGCCTGTGTTTTTCATGTTTATGATTCATTGTGAATTCCAGAGGCACAGTTAAGTCTTGTCTACATGGGGAAATAACCATTGTGAAATTCACACCCGATTGTATTTCACAATAGCTTCCTTCTGTGTAGACATGCCTTTAATTAAGTTTTGAATTGCCAGTGGATTCAGAGTGCATGGGCTTCCTCATGGAATCAGTTTTATCATGTCAAGTCCTGGACTGCAAGATATATTGGCTACGTGTCTTTGTATTTTTTGTGCAGACCTGCTGCACCTTGTAGAACTTAGAGAGGTTTTGCCTCAAAGACTACAGGGAGTAACTAAAATCATACCTCTGGCATAGCACGATAATCTGGGAAGGAAAGAGCTTCACTGACAACTGCCATTGCAGATGTGACTTGTGCTTGTATACAGCCTAGCTCTTTAAAGGGTGATACTAGTGATAAATGCTGTTTATACAAAAGACTTTTTTCCTGTTTTCCCAGTTAGCAATGCTCAGAGAGAAGATTCAAGTTAAGTTCTGTGATGCCACTGCTAAGACTGCATAATATCTTGCATAATATCTTGTTGTAGCTTGAGGCAGAGAGTTCAGTTTGCATTTCAGATTAACTGTTCTCAGTTTAATCCTCCCCCCACCCCAAAATTTCAGGACAGCTATGACAGCTATGCTCTGTGTATTAAGTCATATCACCTTACTGTAGTGACAGATGAATGTTTACTACTTTTGAACTCCTGCTATATTCTGTGAAATTAATACAAATATGGAAGATCACGCTGCATGCTGTTAATTATTTTGTGTGCCAACAACAGAATTAACTGTTGCAAAAAATTTCAAACCAAGTGGACATTTTTTCCTTCCAGAAACCTAAGCACCTATCCTTATCAAAGAAATGATAACATTATGGTGCTGAGCCTCTACAGAAAATAGGGTTGCTTCTATATAGATGCCAAACTGTGAACATTGGGCATTCAGACTTGCCTAAGTCATAACTGCCAATATTTGTTTACTCTTTGGGATACTGCCAGAACCAGAAAATTCCTGGCTTGCCTTTGGATACAAGGATAAGGATTTTTTTTTTTTACGTATTCATGAAGAGGGGAAAAAAAGCTGTCTTTTGGGAAAACAGGCAACCTTGAAATAGAGTAAAAAAAATAACAATCATAGAAACCTATAGTGCCTTTTGATTGTGCCTTTTCTTACAGAAGGATAAGAATTTTTCTTTTACATTGGTTCAGAATCTCACCCCTTTCTTGAAGCTTGCTGGTAATCAATACAACAAAGCAATCTGGATCCTGAACTTTTTTTAAAGCCTTTTAAAATAGTGGTGCTCTGCTCAACCTTTGTCCCCAGTGGGCCGGATGGGCAGTGCTTGGTCTGACCGTAGGTCGGATGGTGGTCCCGATCTAGCGCCTGGTGCTGGCATAGTGGGCACCATTCAGCCACATGGAAGAGGGTTGGGGGGCAGCCTGGCTGGAGCCTGGTCTCAGCCTGGTCCTGCAGTGTGGGGAAGAAGGCATCTTCTGGCCCTGTGGGAGGAGATGAGGAGGGATGTGACCCAGCCTGGAGGGTGAAGGGGGCATAGCTTATCCCCAAACTGGCCCTGTGGGGGAGGGGGGAACTGGCCCCGTGGGGGAGGGAAGAGGGTATGACCAGGCCTATGGGGGAAAAGTGTGTGTTGCCTGACCCCACAGGGAGTAAGGGGCATGGCTCAGCCCCAACTCAACCCTGCAGGAAGGAAGGGGTCACAGCCTGGCTCCAACCAGGCATGCAGAGCTTGAGGTTTGGGAATTTAGAAGTATTTGGCTTTCTCAAGAGCCACTGCTCCCCTTCTCCCAAATTTCCCGACCCATGGGGATCCCTGTAGGCCAGATGCAATGGCTCTGTGGGCTGCATTTGGTTTGTGGGCTGGAGGTTGAGTACCCCTGTTTTAAAACATTAACCATTGTCTATGGAAACCAGCTTCATTTCCTCTTGGAATTTTTGGACTTATGGTCTGATAGTAAATTGTTGATGCAAAAATTACTTTAGAGCTGTCTGACTTAGATGCTTCTAATTTATATGGTTTAATGAAATGTCAAGTTTTACTGAAATGAGAGTACAATAACAACAACTTTTCCCTATCCTCCTGTCCCTCTCCTGTGACACTAGTATCAGAGATTAATGCTGCATACACATATTGACTTTGCACCACCATAAAAAAGATGTTATCCTGACACAGAACCTGAGTGAAGAGACGTCTTAAGCCTTTGTTGCACCACGAATGCTTAAACTTTTGAGATGGTGGCAGTGCTATTCAAATTTGTGCATCTTTTTGTGTCCCCCCCACTCCATGCTTGCAGATGGGAATCCACTGCAGGGGGATGTCCCTGTGCCCCGACATGGTGGGGGATGGCATCTGAAGGCAGGGTCTTCCCCTGCTTGCAGACACTTACCCCAAAATGAGGGCATGGTGCCCACGGCTGTCTTCCATCAGGATTGGGCCCCTGGTGCCTTGTAGATATCAGTGAAGTGGATCAGCTGTGTCACAACACATTGAGGCATGGGGGATCATGCTTCAAAGCAAAAGTCTATTTCCAGCGTAAGAGAAACTATTAATAAATCTTTAAAAGCAATGAATCTGAGTTTGTTCAAACACAGCCATCCAATTGGATGGCCCCTTCAAAGGTAATCCCATTCCTTTTCTCTCTGGCTGGCTTAACCTGCATTCTTCAGACAGACATTGGGCAGGAGAATTCGTTATCTCAATGATAATGGCTGCTAGATTCCTAGTGGGATTCTGAATAACAAGTGATTTAAAGACAGTATCCACATCCCAGTGGACACTCACCTTCCTTTTTTTTTTACGCAAAAAAATCCGCATGGACATAATCTCTGAATTTTTGTAGCTTGCTTTTTATTTGATTTTACAGTTCAACAAAGTGTAACATAATTTAAGAAAAACATAATGACCCTCACCTTTTGTAGTAAATGGGGAGAGAAGTACCATTTGCCATGGAGTAGCTGTTTATGTTCATAACAGTTTAGGCTGGTGCATTTAAGCCTGTCATTCAATCAAATAATTCTCTTCCAAAATTTGAGGAAAGATAACCTTTGTTGGCCACTTTTTTACATTTTCATATACTATACTATGTGTGCTTGAAGACATTAGTTTTACTTATAGTGTGCATATCTATATGCAGGTATCTCTGTACATGAGACCTATTCCTTAATCAGTTACATTTGCAGTGGTTTTAATATAGCTTTCCATACATGATCAGAAATAAAGAGCAATTTGGTACCTCAAGCCACATATTAAATGAAGAGTGATAGAAGTGCTGTATACTTCTACATTTTTAAAGACTGTTGTCTAGCTTACATAGATACAAGCTACAAAATATGTATTTAAATGAAAAAAGAAAAAAACCTCCTTTAGTTTAACCTCCGCATTCATTTCCTGTCTGGGTGCCAGGGGGCACTGCACTGCAGTCTGGCACTGGGCAGGACTGCAGAGATAAGGAGAAACACATTGGAAATATGATACACCTCAGATAGGAACCGGGTTTGAATCTGAGATAAAAGATTTTGGCAGGGCTTAAGAGTAACATATGTTCCAGAGAAAATGGCAAAGGAAGTTACTGCTAGTCTAACTTGTAAACCTGCCTTAACCCATAACAGAAACTTGCCTTACTTCAGTTGATTGGACTTCTTGCGAGAAACATTCTTAGTGTTTATCAGCAATATTTTAGCATGCTTTAAACAAATCTTTCTTTCTTCCAGGCTTCTTGAATAAATTCAGTTGGGACTGATTTTGTCTTCCTTTTCCATTTATGATCCCCCCCCCAAACAACTAAGCAAAGCCTGTAATCCTGATTTGACAAAGCTCCATCAGTCAGTACAGCAGTAAGGGAAATTAATCCCCTACATTAATTCATCCCTTCATAGTGTGTTAACGGTTCTGTCTGTCAGGAGCAATACTTGTGAATACATGGTTTTCCTGGTCCCTTATGGAGCAAACCAATAATATTTATTACAGAATCATACATGTACAACAAGAATTTCTTTCTGAAAGCAGTTCTTCCACAACTGAAGTTTTTCATTCCATACCTATTTTTTCTGGCCTTTTAGAAATAGAAACCATTTAGATAATTTATTTGGTAGGGTTCTAAATTATTATTATATGCCATAATAGCAATAACATAAGCTGTGTAAACACTTTATAGGAGATTCAAATTCCTTAAAGAGCTACCCTGAAGTTTTTTTTCACATTATTTCTATTTTCAGATTGGTCTAGGGTGTCAGACTTGCCATTGCCACAAAAGCAGTGGGGTGGAGAACCATGTGTTGATTCTGTAAACAGTGTAAAATGAAATGATGCATCTGTTATGGTGTCTTTACTGTCCTATGATTCAGCCTGTGTGGATGTGAAGGTGCATCAGTAAATTATGTTTGCTAAATGTTCATTCTTAATTCTTATTTCTCTTTACCAAGGACAGACCTAAAATGGATTGCAAACCTGTCACCAGTGGACCCTTTTAGTTTTATGTTCTTGAAAAAACCTGGGCATCTATTAAAGGTTTCCAACTGGATGATAAGCTCAAATACCGAGAAGAGGATGGAATGAGACCCTTCTGAGAGAAACTGATTGCACAGTTAATCTATTATTCATGCCATGAATTGTCATACAAGCTTTGCAGATTGAATGTATTATAACATAATGCAAATGTTATTTAGAGATAACAAATATTTTGTTCTGCCCCCATTAGAACTAGATCTCCCCATAATCATGACATACCTTTTTCCAGTTCTGATAATATTGCCTTCATCTGGCAATGCACCTAGGAATGAATTCACTGGAATAATAGACTCACTGGCTTACTATTTTTGAGAGGCCATTTATGGCAGGGTCACTTAACTTGCTGGGGAGTCTGCTGCTCCACACTGTAGTACCAACACTCTTGAGAGCTGATACGAGGATGGAGAAGAATGCTGAGTTTATCAAGCTTGCCCTGGATGCACGAAACCTAATGGAGCAAGAAGTTCTTTTTTTTTTATAAGAAGGTGGTTTTTAAAAGAAAGAATATGAAATTAGGGAATCTGGGAGGAGAGGGCATGCCTAGCAGTGTGAATATTGCTGAAAAAATGAAATGGGACAGTATTATGAGCTGTGAATGCTTGAGATGACCCGGGCTGTGTTTCCTTAAAGCTCTTCAACTGAAATCCAAGGAAAGTTTAGCTGAAGTCACTTTAAAATATGACTGCTACTGCTTTAATTTTGTCTTGAGATTGTATTCAGGAACAGGCGTATTTAAAGAGACAGAGCTAAAACAAAATGTTCTGCTTTTTCCTTCCTACCTATCCCCTGTCCACCCTTTTTCAAGCACCCGTAAAATGCAGTATGGGGCTGGAGCCAGGGCTGATTTGATCTCCTAATCAGATTCTCCTGCCTTGCTCCTCTAGAGAATTTTTTGTTGTTACATTTCTAAGGCACATTTGATTAAAAACAGTCAATACTCCTCCTCCCAGGCTTCCAATTTTGACCTGGAGACAAGATGAACATCTTCCTCTCCTTGTGATTTGAAGCCTTTTTGCCCATGTCCCTGCCTCCATCCCAACTCCCTTCTCCCTTTAAAAATTGTACAGAAAAAGCCATGAACTCCCAGTGCTGCTTCTGCCTTTGCAGCAATTTTAAGTGATTGCTGTAGGGCAGGAGCATTCAAAAATGCTCTGGGAGTATGATAGCTGTCTCTGACTCACATTGGGTTGAAGCAACCCAGTATATTGACAGAAAAGGAACAATACATGAAGACTGTAAGAGTGGGTGAACAAAGGCACATTCCTTTTCCATGTAGTCCTACAGCCAATCTTCACCAGAGCCCAGTGATCCAACTTGCTGATGCTCAAATCCCAGCCCATTTTTAATAGATTACTGAATAAAAAAAATGTAGAGGCTTGATCCTTCACTGCCTCATACCATTTACACTGTGCATGGGGGCATCTTTGAACTAGCACCTACAAAGCCAGCTGGTGTCTGCCTGGGGAGTCGTGCTGTGCAGGGCAAATTCTCAGCACTGGCAGGCAAAGATCAGTGTCCTATGTCACTACTTCTCTACTTCAGTTGAATGCGGATATAATTCCATTGATTTCGGTGGATTTGCAGTAATGCAAAATGTAGCTTAACATAGTGATGAGTTAGAACCCAGTCCCAAAAAACTGAGTCAGAAAAGGAGCATGTTTTTTTGGAGAGTTCTGCCTGAATGGACACCTGGTATAAGAATGGGAATGGTCATATGACAGTGACGCAAAATGGGCAGTCGTAAATGGCATGTTGGCCGAAGGTTGTGGACGGTGAAGGCTGTTGAAAGTTCAGAGTAGATTTTTGCGAGAATGGAATAGAGCCATTGTGGTCCAGTAGACAGAGTGGGAAGTGATGGACCTGAGGTCTGTTTCTGGTTTTGAGGGCTCACAATGTAAACTTGCACCAATGTTGTAAAAGCTGGTTGAGATCTGTGGTTGCATTAAGCTACGTATGAACCAAATCTTTTATGAAGATCTTGAATGTATTTTTCTTCTCATCATGGTTTCAGATGACAATGTTATTAATTAATTTTTTTCTTTTGGGGCGGGGGGGCAGGGTTGGCTATTTCAGAATATGAGAACCTGTTGTCAGTAGAAAATCAAAAAACACCAAGGGATCCAGACCTTTTAAAGTGTTGTGATTTACCTACTTTCCTTCTGGCTTCAATATAACAGAGCTTCAGGGGTACTAAAACTAAAGGGCTAGTCCCAAACTACAGTGGTGACACTTAAAAAATAATCCATTCACCTTCCAAAATTGTAACTAATTCCCACTGCTCCTAATGAAATGGGTTTCCAAAATAGAACACATTTTTAAAGTATCATCACTATAGCTACAACAGTGTCTGCTGGGGTTAGTACTATTTACCCCACCATGTGATAATGTTATAGGGTGAAATGTTGCCCCCATTTAAGTGATAGGAATTTTGCACTAAGAGTTATTCTGTGAGCTTCACACCTGTCACCATGCTGGGGACAGGCAATAAGGAACATGCTCTAACTCCATGCCCTGTGTCAGAGCATTATCACTGAACTAAACTTACGTGAAGAGCTCAGCAAAGATGTCAAGAACAGTCATCTAAATAAATAAAAGACCAGTACATTAAAAATAGAAATCAACGTACAGGAAAGAGCAGCATGTCTTATCTTTTTATCTAATCTGAATTTATCTGTTGCCGTTAAGGACCATAGTTTCCTTTCAGGACTACAACTTTAATTTTTATGGATTGATCAGTAGCAGCAGTTCATAACAATTAATTCTGCAAACGTTATGTATATATGGATCCTAAGGTCTATAAAACAAGTATGTCAGGTGGGGGGCTACATTATGTATGTTACAAGTAGCTTTTTGCAAATTGTGTGAGGAGCTCCAAGTTCCTTATGGTCTGTCTTGGTTTATTCATCCTTTCAAGATATCCATTTCTCCTCATAAAAGCAACTCTTTCATCCTTTCATTTTGGTCATCTCTTCTTTGAAATGGAAAAAGACAAGTGCCGATGTAAAGCTTCAAGACAATGTAAAGGTTTAAAATTTCTGAGTTTGCAGGTTTAGTGAATGAATGAATTTTTCTTTAACTTTGTCAACATGATAAATTACATTTAGGAATAAAATTACATATTTTTTTTGTCTTTCACTGTCCCAGACATTTTGAGACCAGATGGTGACATTTTCCTTCATTATACCCCACATTTTTCCTAAGAATCAACTACTTAAGTAAAAAGTCAAACCAATTACAATGGGTTTAGGACAGATTTTTGTTATACTTCAAACCATGTTATGTATTCATTCATTACAGAAGAATATGAATGTGAATGAAGAGTTGCATCATTTTTTAAATGTATATTAATTTTGTCATCTCAATGGAGCTTCATGTGTAAGGAAGGTTCTTGTTGTAAAAGTAGGAGATTTTTAGCTTCATTGCTGTTGTAGTGCTTACAAATTAAAAGCTGCATAGTAATGTGCAGTAGAATTGCTATGGCTGGTTTGCCAGTGCTGCAGATTCAGTTATCTCTTCCAAGTTTGCAGTCAGGTAGCCCCACTAATGCTTGTATCTTTAGCTCCGTAGCCCTGCACTGAAGCACCCTCATGCCCGAGCCAGCCCCTCCACAGCATGTTGAGCCAGGGGAGCAGCCCCAGGCTGGCGGGCTGACCCCCAGAGCTCCCTGCCAGCTGGGGCTGCTTCAACCTGCCTTAATGTGTTGTGGCTCTGGGTGCACAGGAAGATGCGGTGCCTGGGTACAATAAACTCTGTAGCAATAAGCTCTGGAGTTTATTCATGCACCTTAATTGCACATGTAAACCTGCCTAGGGGGTCTTTCAAGAGCCTATTGGCACATGCAGCACTGCACTGAGGTATCTACACTGCCCCTAGTTTGCAAAGTAGTGCGTGTGGAGTGCAGTGCGTCTGAGTACCCCATTCCCTGGTCCCATACGTATACCATATGGCTCCTCCAAGGAATTACTACTATACCAGCCTTGGGTCTGCTTGCATT
>NW_017728906.1:39253646-39261750 GCF_001723895.1 Crocodylus porosus
CACATAGCTTTCCTTAACATAGAGAGCTACACCCCTGCCCCTTTTATCTACTCGATCTGTCCTGTACAAGGTATAGCCGTCTATACTCGTGGTCCAGTCATGGGTGAAGTCCCACCAGGTCTCTGTTATCCCTATGACGTCGTAATTATTTGTGTTAAGCAGGAGGACGAGTTCCTCCTTATTCCCCAACCTCCTGGCATTTGCGTACAGGCAGGCAAGTGTCCCTTTAGGGGTTCTTGTCTTGCCCACAGATTGTGCCAGGGCTGGGGCAGGGGCGGGCTCCCTTAAGTGCCTTGGCCTGCTGGCTTTGCAAGGGTTGCTCAGCAGGCCAGGAGTGGCGGTAGTCCCCCCGTCCCCCAGCAGGCTTAGTTTAAAGCCCGGTGGAGCAGTTTTATGTTAATGAATAAACTGGTTTATGTTAGTTTTATGTTCATGAAAAGGTTTCCAACTGCATGATAAGCTCAAATGCTGAAAAGAAGCTGGAATGAGACCCTTCTGAGAGAAGCTGAGGGCATAGCTAATCTATTATTCATGTCATGAGTTGTGACACAAGCTTTGCAGGTTGAATGTATTATAATATAATGCAAATGTTATTTAGAGATAACAAATATTTTGTTCTGCCCCCATTAGAACTAGATCCCCCCATAATCATGACATAACTTTCTCCAGTTTTGATAATATTGTCTTCATCTGGCAATGCACCTAGGAATGAATTCACTGAAATAATAGACTCACTGAGAGGCCATTTATAGTAGGGTCACTTTCTGAAGGTGGGTATTTGCAATGAAGCTATTACATTAATGCACCACAGCTGGTTTTCTGGTACTTTAGAATAAAAACAGATAAAGGATACTAATATTTGGGCAACTTTATTTATTAAAATTATGGAGTTAAACTCTGTAAGCTGGGTAAATCTAACATAATTGGAAAATGAGATGGAAACTAGGAGTCTTTTGAAGAACTGAAATGCCACCTAGTGGAAATAATACAAGACTACTGTATTTGACCATGAAAGGACATATTGTACTGGACTTACCACTCAAGAGCAAGGTTCCCAAAAAGCATTTCTTAAAGAATGGTTTCATGGTATGTGGAGAGTAAGCATTAGGATCTGATGGTCTTTGCATGGGAGACAGGAGCTTCTGAGCTCTCCTCCTGGCTCTCACACAGAATTGCTGTACTTACTTGGGACAAGTCATGATAAGTTTGATCTCCAAGTCCTTCACAGGAGCACTTATATCATCAAGTAAGGAATGACCTCTGTTTTCTTCTACCCTTGATCTGTGAGGGGCTACTAAGAGCTCCATTCACTGATCTGGAGAGAGCACAAGAGTGAGAATTACTGCATAGTTTTGTAGTGCTGCTACCTTGGCAATCTCTATGTAGTTTACACCAACACTGGGGCTACTCTTACATGCTCCTTGGAACCATTGCATGCTCAGTGACTCTGAGATCTGAGGATTGGTACTGAGGATAAGATCCTACGTATGTAAAAAAAAGTTTAATGTTACTTTCCTCCTTGTAAGGGTACTAATTGGGTCCTGAATCAGTGTTGGTATAGTACTTTGTAGAAGCAAAGCACTATACTGTATATATACTTGGTCTTTGTTATTAATTAATAGTTATCCATGAATTAAGGGACTATAATCCTATATAGAATCCTAATGAAACCACAAGAATGAAGCTTGAGCTATTAACTCTTGAGTTGGGATGAAAAATTTGAGATATCTATATTTATATGTATATCAGACTAGTCTCATATTTTTTGCTCCTTCTTTTCCATTGTTCTTGCTCTTCCCTTGCACTTTAAATCACTGCTTGAGTGGCTGGTCTCAAAACAGTGATAGAGAGGCTGTTGTCATTATCAATCAACCAGGGCATTAAGTCTACTTTCTTGGTGAACAGAAAGAACTGGATATGATAGAACAGCCTGGTTTTGCTGTGCACGGAATGGGAGAGGAGAGAGAGTGGCTTCTGCACTGGAGCTCCATTCTGTACTGTCCCATAAAATTTCAGAGGGTGCATTAACTGACTACACTAGAATAACCCTACTCAGAGGTTAGGCATTGTAGCACCAATATTATTGGCATTATAGCCTATATGGAACCTTGCCATCTTTGGGGTGTTGCCCTCCAGCACATTGCATTGACCTGGGTGTGCTACATCCTAAACTGGCAGCAGAGGTACTGTCTCAGGACAAATTAGTAGGGGGACAGTTTAAGTGACACAAGGTGCATCTACACATGCACTTTAATGCACATTAGCCTATTTTAACAAGCATTAAAGCATCACTAAAATATGCTATTTAGTTAATGTGCATTAAACATTACTTAAAAGGTGTGGGCACCTATACATGAACTCTCAGGGTGGAGGGTGAGGCACTTTAATTAGAGCAGCTCTGAGAGCCACTCTAATTAAAGTGCCCCTGTGTTGCATGTATCAGTGTCCCCATGCTTAAAAATTGCAGTGGGGGTGCTTGAACTAAAGCTCGTTTGACAAGCTTTAGTTTAAGTGCCCCCATTTTTAAGCACAGGGACACTGATACATGAGACACAGAAGGCAATTGCCACATTCCAGCAGATTTGATTAATCGAGTCTGTACTGATGTGCTGGAATTCCAGCATGTCGGAGCAGCCTCTGCACTTGTGTATAGGTGCCCTAATAGCCTGGTTATACTACAGCCTCCCAACACTCCCAGGGCTGAACCATGTTAACAGTGGTGTAGGCAAAATTAAAGAAGCTATCAGCACCTGCAAAATAACCAATTGCTGACACTGGCTGTCGGCAGTTGACTTTCTTTGGATTCCCTTAACTGGTGCTGAAAGAACTTTAAGTGTTTTAGAGCAGAGGTTCCCAACCACCGGGTCATGGCCTGGTACCAGGCTGTGAAGGGTTGCCTGCCAGGTTGTGACATGAGATTTAACCACTGATAGCAGCAGTTCTATGCCCAGGCCACACACATGCCATGCTGATTGGCTGGGCGAGAATGTCCTCGTTTGGCCAATGACTGTGACTTTAGCTTTTGAAATTGGACCGTGGTAACTGTGGCTAGTCACCTCCATATCAAACACAATGGCTAAGAGATGATCAAACAAACTTCAATGGATTGGGTTTTTTTGGAAAGAGTGCTTCTGCGACAAAGGGCAGCGAAGTTCTGAACGACAGAGAGGAGAACTGTGCAGAGGAAGTACAATGCCAAGAAAATGCCAAAAAACTAAAAAAAGCAACGTTCAATCATAAGTATGACTCCTCATACATAAAGCATGGGTTTATTCCACTGGGTGATTCAGAGGCTCCGAAACTGTTGTGCGTTATATTTGCAGAAGTGCTGTCCAATGGAGGAATGAAACCTTCATAGATTTCATAGACATTAGGGCTGGAAGGTACTTCAGGAGATCATCAAGTCCAGCCCCCTGCCCCAAGGGCAGGAAGTCAGCTAGGGTCAAAGGATCCCAGCAAGATAAATGTCCAAACACTTCAAAGCTTCTTGGACACTTGCAGTCCAAACACCGTGCTCTATAAGGAACACCTGTAGATTTTTTTGATCAGAAAAAAGGTGATTTTGAAGGGCAAAAACAATGACTTTGCAATACCACATATACAAATGCGGCTGCAATGAGGGCTGCATTCATTCCTAGTGGCTCACCAAATTGCCAAAGCTAAAAAGGCTATTGTAATTGGTGAAGAGCTGGTTCTTCCTGCTGCAAAAGATATCTGCCATGAGCTATTGGGGGAAATGGCATCTTGCAAGGTAGGACAATTTTCTCTTTCCAACAATACTGTTGCTAGGAGGATCAATGAAATAGCTGAGGACATTGAGGAGTAGCTGTTGGAGAGGATAAAGGGGTCTCCATGGTTTTCAATTCAGGTGTATGAATATTTAAACTGATATTTAAAACAAGGTAATGCTGTTACTATACGTGTGTTATGTTGCTGAAGACAATGTGCATGAAGATTTACTGTGCACACTTTCACTGCCTAACAACACAACAGGGGCAGAAATCTTCAGAGTTTTGGATGATTACATTTCAGGCAGGCTCAACTGGGCTTTTTGTGTAGGACTTTGTAACAGTGGTACTACCACAATGACTGGAAGGCTTTCCAGTTTTACTACCAAGGTAAAAGGAGTGGTGCCTGAATGTGAGTCTACCCACTGTGTAGTTCACCATGAAATGTTGGCACACTGAAGATTGTCTCCTGAATGACACTATGTATTGAGTGACATGATTTGTATTGTCAGTCATTCATGTTTGTATTCACTTCTGTTTGCATCAGTGTGTGAGGATACGGGCGCTGAACACAAGCACCTTTTCCAGCATACAAAAGTTCATTGGCTATCAAGAGGGAAGGCCCCGACCAGAGTCTTTGTATTAAGAGAACAGTTCCAAAGATTTGTCTCGGACAAAAAAAATCACCATTAGCTGTGCATTTCAATGGCCTGCTAAACTCGCTTATTTGAGCAACATATTCACTGTCCTGAACGAACTCAATCTCTCGATGCAAGGGACAATGATGTCTGTCTTTAAAATGGCAGATAAAATCACAGCCTTCAAAACCAAGCTGGAAACCTGGGGGAAATATGTGGACAGGGGAGTCTTTGACATGTTCCAGAATTTTGTAGATTTTTTGGGAGAAGCTGTGGGACGTTCCCAGTTAATAAGCGAGCAGGCATAGAACCACTCAATGTAAGTTAGACCTGGTCTGCCAAAATTCTTTGAGTGAGTTTGCTGGTCTGCAGTATAAAAAAAGCTGATCAGAAAAAAGGGTCTAAACTATTATCAGTGTCCTTACAGAAAACATGCTAGTTTGGTAAGCTTTCAGTAATGGTGCTGAACATTATTTCTGTCCTATTGATCTGTACAGGTGGGGGGTGGAGGGAGAGAGAGAAATTGGCACAAACCTGGTCCATAGATCATTTTTCTACCATAGATAGACTTTTCAATGTTTTCTAGTTCTCATGGTAATAGCTTTGTTTTCCTTTAAACTTGATGGTGTTTGGATTCCAGGAATCTCTTTGTGTGTAAAAGATTTTATTTACATTTCACTGTGTTCAAGCAGGAGAGGTTTTTTTATCCACCTGTTTTGTTCTTTTTTACAACAGCTCCTTATTCCCTCTTTGGATCTGGCTTCTTCTCTTTCTTCGTTTTTCATTGTTGAAGGCTGATGAATCAATGGTTAGTTTAGCCACAAGCCTTACAGATGCCTTTCAGCTCATACGCAGAAACTGATCATTAACTGTGTGGGGAGGGGGTTGGAATGACAGCTAGGTAAAAAGATCAACTTTTCTGGAAGCTTTTGGTAGAAGCATGGAAAATGGTTATTGTCAACAATGTTATTATTATCCCCAAATGGAAATAGTAGAGCCATGTTATCAACATGAACAGTTTGCAAAACAACCGTCACATGCAAACACTGAGCAGCTGAAACCATGTTACTAAATCCTTCAGGTATGAAGGGTTTAAGCAGGATCCAGTCAGGTTAGAAAAAGCCATGATGACTGAGTCATTCTGAGCTCTTCAGATAAAAGCTTGTAGGAGGGAAGTACTACCAATAATAGTGAGTTAAATAAAAGGGCAAAGCCACAAATTTTATTTATTTATTTATTTATTTATTTATTCATTTGATTTATATGCTGCCCTTCCCAGCAGTTAGACCAAACTGAAGTTTTCACAAAACAACATCTGGGACCTCAACACCTGAACTAATTCATTTTAAATGGCTGCTGATTGCTTTATGTATTTAAAGTTCAGAAGGTAGGAAGGTCCTTTTTTCCTACAAGTGACTTATTATTTAAACCTTCTCTTAGTAATGAACAGTATTTTCCAAGTAGCCTGGGTAAATATTGTTACTTTTTTTGCTTTTGTTTTGATGTAAATTAACTTGCATCCTTGATTTTGACAAGGAAGTATGCCAGTAGATACCTCAGGTATTTAGAAAAGGCTAACCTTGAATTTTGCAAGCACAATGCCAGATAGCTGGTATGAATTGTAATTTCTTCCTCATGCTCCAGAATGCCCATAAGCAGTTGTGGTGGTGTTAGAGTGATGTTGTAGCTGTGATGGTCCAGGAATTATGGGAGAGGCTAGGATTTCTTAGGTTGATATATTTTATTGGACCAACTGCATAGCTGAGATAAAGTTAGACAAACTTTTTGAATGCACTATGTTCTTCATCAGGTCTGAGCAATAAAAGCCAAGCAGCATAGTAAAAAACAGTTGGAAGAAGAGAGAGAGGGGTAGCAGAAAAACAATTAGTAGAAAAGAAGCCACCTGGAGGAGAAATTTCTAGGAAACAATACCATCAAACCTGCACTGTACCTGCATTGCAGAGACGATATTTTCATCATCTGGACTGAACACCTGGAGTCACTTACTGACTTCCACTACACATTTAACAATATCATCCCTTGATCAAACTTTCTCTGGAATACTCGGTTACACTAATATAAACTTTCTAGACACCGCAACCCACATCCAGGACTCCTGGACTGGATTCAGATGTGCAGGCATGTGCAGTTTGTGGTGCCGCAACTGCATAGTTTCCCCTTAAAAACAAAACTGCAAACACCAATACCCACAGCTCTATTTCAAAGTGGTATCATACAGTTTAAAAAGTGACTTTGATTTCCTTGTTCATATTGGAACATAAGAATATGGCTTAGAAATGCACTTTTGGCTTGAATAGGATCTTCAATCTCCCTCCCTCAGAAAAGAAATGGGATCCTTAAAAAAAGAAACACACACACACACACAAATCCTGTCATTTTATTTGTTCTCTGCAGGAGTTCACTGATTTCTAGGTTTATTGTGGGGAAGTGGATGGAGACTGGATTTATATCTTTTCTAGGTAAAGGGATAATTTAGCTCAGCTACTGGCCAGCAATGACCAATATAGCAGAGACTCATAAAAAGCAATCAGATTCTGATGAGATTACAAAGCCTACGTGATGCATGTAGCCTCTACCTACAGAGATTTGGTAATTCTTGGAACGCTGGCAAACTAGATATTGGTAATTTAAGAATGTTTTGTTACTCTGGAAATCTCTAGGAACCATCTTGCCACTGCTCAGCCTGAACTTCTGAGGATAGAAATGGATGTTATTTGAAGTCTCATTTGTACTGCCTCATTTGTGCTGCCTTGGTAAGGTGGCACAAATGCTGAGCAGCTAGACATCTGTACCCTTTGTTACACCACATGACAGGAAAATCAGAGGTGCAACAAAAAGGAGTAATAGAACTTCCTGCTTTATTGAAGCAGACGTCTGTTACTTTTTGGCACTTTCCCAGCTGTCCCAGACCCACGGCATAGGTCTGGGGCAGCGGGGACTGCAAGGACATCACATTGCCCTTTGTCCTGCATCATCAAGGGTGGGACAAGGATCAATGTTTCTTTTATCCAGTGAAGTGGATGAGCTGTGTGGCAACATATCGTGGCACAGCTGATCGCCTCAATTCCACAATGTCTTATTTCTAGCTTGACAGTCTCGCTGAATAACTGAAATTCATAAAATGCTATTGCTGGCAGATGTACTTGCATACCTTTCAATGTGAAACATGCCACGTTTTTCTGTCATGGCATAAGCGTCTGTCTCTGATAAAAGGAAGCTGAGGCCTGTCGTTACAGAGCCTGTTCCAAAGTTAAGTGAAGTCAATGAAAATTTTAGCTCAGAACCATGCTTTTGGTAGCACAGCTCAGTCATGTAGTAAATTATTCTGTGAATCTGTTATTATTTCAGTTGTTAGCTATTTTAAACCAAATATACATAGTGTTTGAAATCTAATGTGTTCTGTAGTATAAAAGGACAAATAGAGTGGTGCCTACTAATGGTAGCTGGATGCTGTAAAACACTAATAGTAGAGTGAAAGTGTCAAATTGTTTTGGTGTATTGCAGCATTTAAACTTCATTGGTAGGTACAGTGAACTTTTTTCTGCAGTAATAACTCTTATGTAAAAATTAAATACCTGTAAGAATATTTCACTGTATATATAAACCTTAAAAACAAACACACAAAACAACCCCCAAGTCATCCAACCTGAGTTTTACTCCTTAAAAAATCTCTCTCTGTTTCTGGGATTTCCTGTCAAATTCAGAAGTGGTTTTAGC
>NW_017728906.1:39262380-39268332 GCF_001723895.1 Crocodylus porosus
ATATAAACAGAAGACAATACCATTGGGAATCAGACTTGAGACTGGTAGGACTCCCTGGTATAAGGTTAGGGTTTGGGCTAGTAGGGATTCCCCTGTTAGGGTTAGGATTGGTAGGATTCCCTGCCCAGCCAGGGGCTCACTACTAGCTGCACCCCGATGGGTGGGGCAGCGGGTTGGGACTTGTCTCACCCCTGAAGCTCTTTCCTAGCCCTGCACCTCGATTGCCTGATTGGGGTATGGGGCTAGGACCTGCCCCTGACTAGGACAGTTCCCAGCCCCTGCTCTGTGATCATGGGGAGCTTCTTCCTTACTTAACTCCATGATTAAGAACTGGGTGGGGAGCAGGCTGGAGAACTTGCTTCCCAGCCCTCGCCAGCAGGGAGTTCTCAGTGCCAGCTCTGCAGTTGTGGGGCCAGTGCTGGGAGATAAAGATCTCTCAGTTCCCGCTCCCCAGTCATGATCTTGGAGCAGGGGGCTTGGTGCTCCCTGCTGCCATGGCAGGGGGACATAGTCCCTGGGAGTGGAGCTCGCCCTAGCAGCAGGGAGCTCCCAGGGGCAGAGAGCAATCTTCTGGCCCCTGGTGGCCAGCTGACCAGAGCAGATTTGCTCCCAGTCAGGTGTCTATACAAGTGCTACTATGCAGTAACTAGTCACAAGTAAATTTGTTACTTGCATTTGCAGGTAGCAAATTTACTTGCAATTAGCCAGGTTTACTAGTGTGCAGTAAGCGTTTGCATGTGCAGATGCACATGCTTACTGTGCAGTAAACTATGCTATTGCTCAGTAAAATATCTTGTCTAGATGTACCCTTGGTGAATGTTAAAATTTAGGCTTCTAGGGCTTCCTGGGCTGGTGTTCAATTTTTGTCTCAACAGGAACACCAAGCTCAAGTTAGGTTACAGGCTAGCTTGGGATTCTGGGTCCGGGTTTGGTGGTAGAGGATTCCAAGGCTGAGGCTTACAGAGCTCTTTGGGCCATAGTTTGGGGTGAGGCTGCTTTGGTTTTAGGTTATTATTAAGGCTGGTAAGTCTTTCTAGCTGGTGTTATGGCATGGATTATGAGCTTGCAAGATAGATTTTAGGGGCTGTAGTTGTTATTGGCCCCCTCATTAGGGTTAGAGTTGAGACTATTAAGATCCCTATGTTTCTTGGGTCTCCCTAGGGTTGGGGCTGGAGCTGGGAGGGCCCACCTGGTTACAGTTAGAATAGGAGTAAGAGCTGGGTCCATTAGGGATTGCCAAATTAGGGTTATTGCTAAGGTATATAAGGTTTAATCACACGTTGAATATTTAGCCTGTGCTTCAGTATTTTCTTGAATCCATATTTTCCCAAGTAGATAAAAATGCCTTGTTTATGCCACCACCATACATTTTGTAAAGCAGTTACTCACTAAAGTATTTCCATTGACTATCATGAGGATACTCTGGATGAGTAACTCCTCTCCAAGGTTATTAAAGTTGGTGAAATTTGACCTATTATAATCAGGTAATACAAATATGCATCAGAATTCCCCTCATCTTTACAAAAACTCAGGATTGTGCTGTCAATTAAACTAGTGTAAATTCAGAGTAATCTATTAAAATTAGGGAATTATAGTCTGGTAATTTACTATGATAAAGTAGAATGGAATTTCAGCATCTTTGAGAAAGGAAATTGTAAATGGAAAATAAAGGAGAGAGGTCTGTTAAATATTGCTTTAGACCAGTGGTCTCCAAACTTTTTTGATCACTCACCCCTATCAGTAAAAAATTTTTGAGCACGTACCCCCAATATATGTATATTTATATAACGCGCACCCCTATCAGTAAAAAATTTTTGAGCATTCACCCCCAATATATGTATATTTATATAAATATAAATGTACATAGAAGTTCTATTATTTTCTTTCCGCACCCAATGGATTGTCTTGCGCACCCCCCGGGGTACACACACCCCACATTGGATACCAGTGCTTTAGACCATGGAGGTGAGGAGAACTCAAGGAAAAGTTAAACTGTCCAAATATTACTAATAGGGTTCATCATAAAGGTTATAGGTAACATGTTCCAGAAATGAATGATTCCAGCCAGAAAAGATGCCATCCCCAGAATACTGTCCTGCTGTCAAGAAGGAACTGATAGAGATCAAAAAGGAAGTTAGTGATATCAAAATTAAATTAAATATAGAAAAGGGCTTGTAGTGTGCAATAACACAAGGCTGATTGATTTTAGCAAAATAAGTGAGGCTTTAAGTCAATTAGGGATTAAAATGCAAAGCACATATGAGTAAGTATTAAAACCTGTTAGTGTGGAAGAAGGATTAAGAAAGATGTAAGGCACAATATTTCAATGGAGGTCAGTCACTGAAAGACATTGAAAGACAATGGCATTTCTCATTTCTTGAATCAGTCGGTTGGATAGGGTTGCTCTGTACTCTTAAATAGTTGCTGGGTTTCACCTCTGATGTAGCACTATTTTAGAGCTGAGTGAGACTCTTTAGATTCCTTTTGGAAAAAATCTGCTATTCAAATCTATGTTAGGTTATTGCAGAAGATCGTCAGCTATTGTTTTTAGAAAGGTGTCTCTTGACATGACATAAGAACAGAATTAAGAGAACTGCTGTTTCTCCATATTTCCCTTCGGCAATTCAACACCTAGGAAAGCAAAATGACCTTCAAGCACAAAACCAACAAAACAAAACAAAACCAAACCCTTGCTGATAGCATATATCAGTAACATGGGGAGGGGCCTTACAGGAATATTTCAACAACTAGGAAGCAATTATAACATAACATTCAGAGTCAAGGTTAAACTAAAAAGAATCCAAACATTTGCAAGTATGAAAATACACAGTCAAAGCACCCAAACCACCTTAATTCTACCCCTATGGTAATGACCTGCCCAAGGAAACCAAAAACCTGAGGCGAGCTTATCTATCAGTACTTTGTGCAGCCTCTGTCTGAGTATGAGTAAAGGGGTGTAGGTTGTAGCCATGTTGGTCTCAGGACATAGGCAGACCAGGTTCTTTGGGTGAATCTGATATCTTTTATTAGACCAACTTAAATAGCTGGAAAACAATTATTAAGCAAGCTTTCGGGTTCAAAAACTCTTTGTCAGGCTAAGGAAATTTCTGCACTTGGTGTGTGCTCTTCCTGGATGAAATGAATAGTAAAGAAGCCAGAGGCTGGGCTGGTGTGCAGACAAGACAGGTAGTCAGTGAAGATGTAGATTGAGGAGTCAATGGGTGAGAGACATGTTGGGTGGGGTGGGGAGAGAGAGAAGCGGGGTGAATAGTGGAGAGGTACCTGGGGAGTCGGATGTCAGGCAGGTTATAATGTATCATAAATCCAGTGTCTATATTTAGTCCATGATTTTTAGTATCCAGGAGGCTGAAGAAGTGGAGTTCATAGGCTCTTCTCTGGGAAGTGTTTTGTAAATTCCCTTTGAGGATCAGGACTGCGAGATTGGAGAGAGAGTGGTTTTCTTGTGAGAAATGTGCCCCCACAGGTAACTGGGTATTCTTGTCTTTGATAGATTTCCGGTGTGTGTTCATTCTGGTGCGCAGCTGTTGTTTGCACAGAACGTATTTTCCTACATATTTTCCATCCATCTGGTGCACTGGATGAGATGTATAACATTTCTGGAGGTGCAGGTGTAAGATCCAGGAATGGTGATGGCTCTGTTGTGGGGTGTAGTAATTGTGGGGTGGTGGAGATGTGTTGGCAAGTTTTGCATTTCTTGTCATGGCATGGTCTGGATCCTTTTGGTGCATTCTGGGCTTGAGGAAGTTTGCTTCTGGTGATGAGGTTAGCGAGGTTTGGTGCTTGTTTGAAGGCTAGGATGGGTGACTCTGGGAAGATCTTTTTAAGAGTAGGGTCTCTTTCTAGTATGGGTTGCAATTGTCTGAACATTTTCCATACAGGGTCGAGGGAGGGGTGATATGTCATAACCAGCAGTGTGTGATTTGTGGGGGGTTTTCTTTTGTACTGCAGCAGTTCTTCACGTGGTATCCACGTGGCTCTTTCAAATGTGTGATCTATCTCTCTGGAGGAGTGTCCTTGTTGGGTGAAAGCCTTTTTAAGATTGGTGAGGTGGCAATCCAGGGTGTTCTCTTGATATACAACCAAGCCCTCAGATACCACTGAATTTGCACACCACTGGTTATGACATATCACCCCTCCCTCGAGCCCATATGGAAAATCCACGCCCCGCCCCCCATCTCTCACCCATTGACTCCTAAGTCTACATTTTCACTGACTACCTGTCTTGTATGCATACCAGCCCAGCCTCCGACTTCTTTACTTTTCATTCCATCCAGGAAGAGCACACCAAGTGCAGAAATTTCCTCAGCCTGACAAAGGGTTTTTGAACCTGAAAGCTTGCTTAATAATTGTTTTCCAGCTATTTAAGTTGGTCTAATAAAAGATATCAGATTTACCCAAAGAACCTTGTCTGAGTATGAGTAAAGCATTCCAGGATGTGTGCTCATCATATTTTTAAGGTTTTCTAACTGTGCTTTCACTCACAATTCAACCAAAGCAAATGTTGTTGTTTGGAAATTTCCTTAGTTTCTAAAATATTGCTAACATGTTTATGTTTCTAGGGTCATGCTGATGCAAGTTAGGCTTGGTTTTATTACTCCTCAGGACTTGCTACATTGGATGCTAGATCAAATTAGGTTGTGGAAAGCTGAGTGGAGCTGAGGTGTTTCTTTGTCCAGCATTTTTTGTCTGTGGCCAGAGAAGCATCAACATGTAAAGAGGGAAACAGATCCTTCGTCTCCAGGTACCTATCTTCCTACCTGTAGCCTAGATAGACCTTTGGTAGCTCTTTAGCTGCTCCATGACCCCAACTGGCCTCTTCAACAAGAACAAGCCTAGGCACTCCTTTTCTCCGACCTCTTCTTTTCATGGTCTACGTTCCTTCATGTCTTTACACTCTCACAGAGTCCTCTCTTCATTTTCCACCTTCCAATTTGGGTTTTCTCTTTTATTTTCCATAATCATAGAGAAAACCAGCAAATATGCAAGGTACTTCCTGGGATAGTGAAAAGAGTTTGTCTAACCCAATGTCTTCCTATCCTCCATGGCTGTTCTCAGGACAGATGGAAATTTCCAAATATTTCTCTCTCAGGAAAATTTTAAATCATGGGGCATTTACTAGGAGTCACATCACAGTGTGATGCAAGAAGTTTGAAAACCCACCACTGATCAGATATGTGGTCCTGGAAAAAATAGCACTTAGAAAGTATGTAAAACATAGGGAATTGGTGATCAAAGAGCAAATAAGCAACTTATACTTCCAAATTAGAAAAAGAAAACAAAATCTTCATGCCCCATTCCAAGTGTCCCAATTTGTGGACAAAGCAGTTATTCCAGGAAATAATTAAAAGGAGATTGAAATGTGCAGGATTTATAATGGATGTCTAGACTTAAATTTAACTACAGAATCTCTCCTAACACCTTGGTATTACTACATATGTACAGAAACATGATAGTCGTGCCACATCTATTCAGCAGCACATTCCACTTCATTTTTATTTGTGTTAGTGTGTGCAAAAGTGTACTAGACATTGTACAGACATTTAATTAGACAGTTCTCTGCTCTTTTTATATATTTTACTGTGAGGTGTTTCAAAAACCTAGCATGGAGGTGAAGATTTATAGGAAAAAGAAAAGAAAACATTGACCACAAAGAGTAAATTAAAGTAATAGTTTAAAAATGAACTGCTAATTCAACCACATCTTCAATGGAAAATTCAGATTAAAATGAAAACACAAGCATATTTTTCTCTCCTTTGTGAGTTTAACTTGGAAAATCACCACTACCCTAAGTTTGGACTAAAAGCAGAGAATTCTGGAGTGAGATTTTTAGCATCTGCTTTTGCTGTGGCAGCTGTACCATGAAAATGGTACATTTTGTTAAAAAAAAAAAATCAGTTAGCTCAAGTTGTTTGGCTGTAATTTTCTGACCCC
>NW_017728906.1:39268432-39275036 GCF_001723895.1 Crocodylus porosus
TCAATAACAAATATATCAAAGAATCATAGAGAAGTAGGGCTGGAAGGGACCTCCAGAGGTCATATAGTCCAACCCCCTGCCTGTGGCAGGATCAGCCCTATCCAAACCATCCTATACAATTCATGCTCTAAATTTCATACAAGACTACCATCAACCATAACACCTTAACCTGCCACAACCTGTGTGTGTGTGTGTAGACAATTCTATACATACACACACATGCACATATACTAAATTTTCTTTTTTTTTTGCTTAGAAGAAATTAATATTTATACTTTCTAATAAGGTAGTGTGACATGTAAAATATATTTCTATATTTTATTCTGAGATATCTAAGATATATATTTAAAGATATCAATTCAGATGACAAATATCTGACAGTTCTATCCATTTGCCTTTCTCCTTTGCATCCCAGCCATAGTACTAAGACTCACTAAGCTGATCCAGCACCTACTTCAGTTACAAGGAGTCTTATCACTGATTTCAGCAGTGAGTAAAGGTGTTAAATGATCCTGAGCAATCTTGAATGCCGGCCTGACACTGTGCTCAGTCTGTCTTAAGAAAGCCAGGGAGAGGCTCTGGGGCATGCTCAGGACTGCTTTGAACTGTATATGCTAACTGCTGCCCCTTCAAATATATTACAGGCTGATCGGTTAACTCAGTTAACTTCTAGACCTTAAAGCAATGGTCACAGGCACAGAGATTGGTGGGCTAACAGATTAACTGAGTTATGAATTCACACTATGGGCATTTTTACACATGGAGGTGATGCACTTTAATTAGAGAGGCTGTCAGAGCCTCCCTAAATAAAGCACCCAGAGCATGTCATGTGTCAGCATCCTGGCACTTCAAAATGGCGATAGTGGCACTTTAACTACAGCTCATTTGATGAGCTTCAGATAAAGCGCCCTGCCACCATTTTGAAGCCCAGGGATGCTGATACACGAAACATAGAAACTGACTGGAGTGCAGTAATCACCAAGCTCCAGGAGATTCTATTAATCAAGTCTGCCCTTATGTGCTGTAATTACAGTCCATCAGAGCAGCCTCCAAGCTTGTGTAGGATTATATAACAAGTTGCATTGATGATCATTGTCCGGACTTTCCCAGTTAAAAAGTATCTAGACTGTTGTTCATAAGTCAAAGTATCTGTATTGATGTGTTAAACATTAAGGAGGATGTACTTCTTGAGTGAAGGTGTTAATACTAGTTGTGAATATGTGAAGTGTTTTATCAGATATCTATTTATTCCTTTGTGTTGTTGCAGTTAGAGTCTTGCTTACAGAACTCAGTGACTTTGAAGAACAAGGGTAAAGTCCTGGCTTTGTTGAAATCAGTGGGACATATGTCAATGACTTCATTAGGATCAAGGTTATGTGAGTGCAGCCCCTCCAAAATAATTTCATTATGCTTGCAAAAATGAATATCATCTTGGTTACATACAGAGTTATTGTAATTTTGTCAATAAAAGTCCTGGAGAACTTCGGTAAATTAATAAAAATGTCAATGAATTTCACTGCTAAATAACACTGGCATCAAATATTAGCTTTCATGCTAATCCAGAAGAGGTGAATTTACAACATCCGGTGCAATTATTCACTTGGCTAATGTGTATTCAGAGTCTAGTAACAGTTTCTTTGAACTTGGGGTTAACTGCAATATATTTCCAGCAAATAGAAGAAGAGCATATCTCACTGGATAAATCACTGGAATGGGTAATCCATTTTGCAACAGTACGTATCCATGAGAAAACAACGGGGTTTGTTGGAAGGAAAACAGAAAGTATAATGTTTCTTTACATTTGTGATTTGTACTAATCAGCAGGCGTTTATATGGCACCCACAGGAACTTGGCGATAGGGACATTGGTTTTAAGTATGAACAATAGAAATATTCCATTAGGAGAAATTGTTCTTGAGATAGCCAAAGTACAAATGACTGAGCTGGTTTACCAACTGTCTCAAATGTGTTTTGTGAACCAAGCTGGACTCTTCCATTGGCTTCATGACTTCTTAATAAACATCAATCATGATATAGGGGTCTAGCAGTAGCCATACACAATCCAGATCTTTCTTAGTATAAAACTAGCTTTGGGACAGCCTGTCTCACATTTCAGAGCTCTGATCATGGGGCTTAATTCTCAGCTGTGCTGCTGCTTTGGAGGAGCCAAGATCAGACTAGGTAGCAGCTAGAGCCAGTAGGCCCAGACTGAGAGGGTCAGGCCTGGACAAATATAAAAAGGTTAGACCCAAGTGATCCAAAAGAAAACCCCATTCCAAGGCTCAGGATGCCTCCTGCATAATTGCTTGTTTCATGAAGGCATGGCAACAAGATATAGGCTGGTGGTACAGAAGAGCTGGCAGAGTTGGGGAAGGGGTTGGGGGAAGGCTAGCCAACTGCTGGGTGTTCCCGTTGCCTGGCAGGGCTAGTCCTGACACAATACCCAGAAAGGTTTCCTGTTGTCTGTATCGCTGAAGCTTTCTGCTCATATCTGTCCAAGAAAGACATCACAGGTCCCAAGAGAGAGTAAAAGAGGTAGAAATGTGTCTAACTGCAATGTGGGTAACTATTTTTTCCTTTGATTGCAACCTTTACTTCTCCTTTCATCCCTAAATATACATTTTTAAAATCACCACTGAAGGTGGCTTCATGGTCAAAATATTTCAATTTCTTTTGTATATCTAAGATAAAACTCAATACACACAGGTGTAGGGACAGTGCATATGCAGTGATACACCATGTGACAACAATGTGGGAGAAAAGAGCTGCAGCTGAACCAAATGCTAAATGTGATTACTTCTGTCCAACAGCACAGTCTTTTCTTGTCTATCATAAATTAAATTGTATCATATCAGTTCTAGAATAAATTACACATAACTTAAAACGTGTAGTTCCCATTAAATTTAATTTTTGAAGATAACCAACATTTCTTGTGAGAGATTTCAAGGTCATAATACCAAGTACACTGCTTTATTTCCTTAGAATTGTAAACACTGATTAGATTTTGTTTCAATAAACAATCAGTATTATCAAATACATTGTAAAATCAACTCTGAACATTGCATTGTACTAAAACAATGGGAAGTGTTTTACCCTATTCTACTATCTAGATAGCAAACGCACATAGATTTTATAATTTTTATTGTAGTGCCAACAAAATCTGGAAAAAAAAATGCTGGAACAATTTGAGGCAGCGCCCCTAACAATGCAACTGCACTTTGTGTGTATGTGTTCAAACTAGTTACACATTATACATACATGCACACATTAATATACATATATATCTGTGCACGCACACAGAAACACATATAATATCAGCACTTGTCGGGTCATTCACAGATGAGTTGGCAGTTAATTTAAAACACACATAACTTACCTCCCCTTTGAAGGAAACGAGAGGTGACACAATTGGATTTGATACACAATTTAGGCTTTTGAAAAAAACCCCAGACTGTTGTTTACTTAATAGACTGTAGTGGTTTCAGACTGATAACTAGGGTTCCTGATTTTCTCTGATTAAAAAATTGCCAGTTCTCTGATAAAAAAGATTGAAAATTCTCTGATAAAACCCCTCAAATCTGTGATTCAAATTAAAGGCCCCCCATGGCCCCTGCAGCCCTGCCAGTGTCCCTCATTCACATCCAGCCCCCCCAGCCCTGCTGGTGCCCCCTGCCTCCCTCCCCACCCCCAGCTGCCAGTGTTATGGGGCCAGGGACCCAGGTCTGCAGCTCCCTGCTCCCAGCAGAAGGTAGCGGCTGCTGCAGCAGAGCACAGCCTGGCTACCCTGCTCCTTCCCTGCCTGATGCAGGCTCAGGTGGGCAGTGGGATCAGCTCCCCGACATAGCACACACTCCAGGCAGGGTAGGGGGAACCCATGCCTCCCAGATCTGTGCATGAGATGGGGTTGGGACAGATGTGCACTGTGGGCTTGGGCTCCCTGCTGCCCTCCCCCAGGGCCTCCACAGCCCAGCAGGTGTGACCAGTCCTGCAGGGACAGCAAGGCAATGCAGGAAAGCTGCTTGTTACTGCAAGCTCCACACTGCCCTAGTGACGCACCCTCTGTGCATGCGGCTGCAGTGAGGGGCACAGCCCTGTACCGCCAACCCTGATGCAGGTCGTGTCGCCAGGGCAGTCCAGAGCTCACAGTGTCAAGCAGCTTTCCTGCGTGGTCCTGCTGTCCCTGCAGCACTGGGTCACACCCACTGGGCTGTGGAGGCCCAGGGGAGGGCAGCAGAGTGGAAGCCCGAGCCCCTCCCCTGCCTTCATCTTCACACTGTGCACCAAGCTGGGGGACATGGGTCCCCCTGACCTCCTGGCTTAGCAATCCTGAGCGCGCCGCTTTGGTCTGTTCCCGAATTGGTTTCACCTCCCCCTTTCGGCGACACTTTCATTGAGCAACTTATTCTCACATTATTTGGGAGAAAAGATTCTTGAAATACTAAACTATATATATTATATATTTTATTTTTTAAAAATGAAGAGAAGCCAAACGGTCTCCCTCAGAGGACATCATGTAATATGGCTTCCTCCCTATATTTCTTACCATGATTTCCTGCCTTAAACTATTGCATGCTATTAAACAAAAGCTGCGTTGCATCAGTGGTGGCTGCTTTTCAGTGATGGGCAAAGTCATTTGTGGTTTCATTAATGTAACATTCAATTGTAAATGCTGTGAAGTTAGGACATGAAAATGTGAGGGGCTTTATAACAACATTACGCTCAGTCACAGTGCATAGCCTGTATCTTGTATGCTGTACATTCAATAACAGATATATTGAGGCACAGCGAATACTGAAAACAAAGTATAATACAAATACATTACATGATGTAGTGGAGTTAATGCTAGGATAAGGTGCTTATCTTTGCTAGGCTCTCATAATGATGGTGTCTGGGCTTGGGGCAAAGCTCGCCTGAAGGGGCTGGGGAGCGGAGCATTTACCTGAGCCAGAGGAGCCTGTGTGGTGCCTGGCTCAACCCCAGGCCCTGTCCCCACCTCCTCCTTGCCTCAAGGAGGAGGTGCTGCCCACCCCACGCTGGTCTATCTCCCTGTGGGGATGCTGGTGTGGTGAGGAGTGGAGCAAAGCTGAGCGGTAACTTACCGCCGGTCCCAGTGCCTCTGCCGCGCTCTGGGTTTCTAGGAAACCTCAGTCCAGGTTTTCTCCCGCCGGGTGTGCGGCATTACAAAGTTAATGCATGGCAAGGTTTTTTTTTGTGCATGGCCATGCACATGTGCACCCTAGAGGGAACTTTGCTCCCACGCCCTGCCCCTTGGACAAGCTGCCTGCCTCCCTGTCCCACTCCCTGCTGGGACCCTTTGGCCATGCATTGCAGCCCTGGGCCCCAAGCCCCACACGCTGCCCTGCTGGGCAGCAGCCCCAGTTCCGGCCCTGCCCAACTTCCTTCTCCCTATGTGGGCATCAGTCCCCACCCACCTACCTGCCAGAGCTGCTCTCCAGGTTGCCTGGTGGCCATGTTCATGGTGCCCCCTCCTTGACTGCCCTTTTCTCACTCCCCCACCCCCTTGCAGGCTGGAACTCTGCCAGTGTAGAGAGGGCTCATTGCAAAGCTGCAAAATCTGTGTGTTTCTTTGCTAAAATGAGAAATCCACATTTTACTTTGGTAAAGGGGAAACTCCACATTATACTGTGTTTTTCCACAAGAAACAGAAAACCCGGATCCATGTTGATAACCTCAGCACATTTTTGGCATGTCTATCAATTCTGGAAAGAAATATTATTTACTGAATTTTTTTGTAGGAGCTCCTTGGAAATCACCATAGTCTCCTAGGTAAACATGAGCTTTGTAGCCCTGTGGGGAAATGCAGATTTAATAGAAGCTTCTTTAAAGGTTTGGCAGTAAAATCTCCCCTACTTTTTATAAAGATGTTATGAAATGTAGGGTTTCTACTTCATGATACATATACCAAAGTCCACAATATTGAGCCTGCTTTCAATATGACACTAACTATGTTAAGGAGTCAATGCAAATTAGGAGTTATTTGGGAAAATATTGGAACTAGAAGTAAAATGTTATTCCCTACCTGATATAGTGCAAATTTCTACTGTTTAAAAAATAAGAGAGCCATATTATGCTCTGCCTTTGCTGGGAGGCAAAGCAATGAAGTGAAAAGACTGAAGGGAAGTAGCTCCAACAGCAATTAGAACAGAGAAACAAACATCTTCTTCCCTCCCCAAAGGGAACATTTTAAAAGGGTGATGTGCAAAAAAGGGAAGAACAAGACAATATGTGTGTGCTTTCTAAGAAGGTTTAATGATTCACTTTTTAATATGCGTGTGTGTTATGAAAAGACTCTGTTGCCTTGATTATTTTATTACGTTGCTTTTAATGCCACAAATTGCTAGTAGTGCAATAAATCTGTGGTTCTCACTGCCTGAGGTTGATGATTTTTCTCAGCTTCCTTTTTTTTTTAAAATAAGCTAGTTTCATCTTTACAGGAGCTATGTGAAATGTTTCATTTGCAATGAAACTGAAAAGCCCTGAAAAGTTCATCTGCATTGTGACATCTTTTCAAAACAAGAATCATCTGAGCATCTTGTGAACTATTTTTTGAGCCTGAAAGCCTTTTGCCAACATGAAGTGAAATG
>NW_017728906.1:39275143-39276670 GCF_001723895.1 Crocodylus porosus
GTGTGTATGTGTTCAAACTAGTTACACATTATACATACATGCACACATTAATATACATATATATCTGTGCACGCACACAGAAACACATATAATATAATATAATATAAGTGTGTGTGTGTTTTCTGTAGAAGGATAGGTACTTGGAGGTAAAGAAGCACCTCGGCTTCAGCCGACTTTCCAAATCCTGATTTTCTCTTGCATCCAATGTAGCATATCCTGAGGAGTGATAAAGCCAAGCCTAGCTTGCACCAGCAAAAATATATTTGTGCAAAAATACCCTCAGAGTATATGTATAATACACACACCATATGTCTATGGTACAGTGTACAAATATAAAGTTGATTGGAGAACTGTAAATTGCAGACTAGGCGGGAATATTCTGTGTGTGTCATTCAAATAAACTGAAGCCTGATTCTCCTCCCCACTTCAGCCTCCCATGATGTCTCTTTTATGATAAATTAGAAGCAGATTTAATTTACAACACTCAAAGGAAATGTTAATGGGATGTTCTTGAGTCTTGATGGACCATAAAAGAAAATGATAAGAAAGACTTGCAAGTTGAACACTGGTATAATAAGCTAAACATGATGACAGAATCAAAACCGTACATAACAATTCTTTTTGTTTTGTGTTTTAT
Source organism: Crocodylus porosus (assembly GCF_001723895.1). Lineage (NCBI taxonomy): Eukaryota > Metazoa > Chordata > Crocodylia > Crocodylidae > Crocodylus > Crocodylus porosus. The sequence continues at coordinate 39,275,781 of NW_017728906.1, forward strand.
CTGATCTCTCCACTCAGTACAGAGAGTATCTGCTTTCAGTGATGTTCTGGTTTTGAATTCACTGGGTTTGTTTGTTCGTATTTCCTTTACTGCAGCAGCTAGAAAAAAAATGAAGTAGAAATCCAAGTCTGAATTAACCATTTGAGGCTCATGCTGGAGTGATGGCAAGGAGGAGGCATCTTGTATGACTGGAGGAATGTTGCCTGTCCAGGTCAGGAGTTGGGTAGGAATAATATAATGATGTCCTGACCACTTCAAGAAAATGTTAGGGTACTTCTGCTAACCTCTATGTCCTGGCCATGTTGCAGTTGGGGTAACTACATTCTGCAAATAGAAACATTCCCTTTCCAGCCATAGACCTGCACTTTCATTTAGAGGACCTGATTCTTTTTTTAATAAGACTCTTTTACACTCCCAGAGAGGCATAAAGATTCCACACTGTAAATGAGACTAAGACCCTGCATATGTTCCTGCTTTGAACTGTTGTACAGGGTTGCTGTGCGATTTATGTTGCTTTTCACCTTATAGTAGGCTATGATTTAGAAATGGCAAATTAACTGGAATCATGTGGAGTAAAAGAAGTCTGCTCTCCAATTCTCACTTAATAATATCTTCCAGCACCTACAATGTGAACCCAGTCCCTAATGCATAGTAGCTCACTGTGTAAAATACATCCATCCTCCTTTTGTCTGAAGAGTCATGTATAAATGTAAGACAATGTTACTATTATACACCACTTTGCTGTTAGGTATTGCTGGGGGTCTGGGGTCTGAGATAAGTAAGCGATCTCAGAAACAGCACTTGTCGGGTCATTCACAGATGAGTTGGCAGTTAATTTAAAACACACATAACTTACCTCCCCTTTGAAGGAAACGAGAGGTGACACAATT
>NW_017728906.1:39276681-39288492 GCF_001723895.1 Crocodylus porosus
GCATCAGTGGTGGCTGCTTTTCAGTGATGGGCAAAGTCATTTGTGGTTTCATTAATGTAACATTCAATTGTAAATGCTGTGAAGTTAGGACATGAAAATGTGAGGGGCTTTATAACAACATTACGCTCAGTCACAGTGCATAGCCTGTATCTTGTATGCTGTACATTCAATAACAGATATATTGAGGCACAGCGAATACTGAAAACAAAGTATAATACAAATACATTACATGATGTAGTGGAGTTAATGCTAGGATAAGGTGCTTATCTTTGCTAGGCTCTCATAATGATGGTGTCTGGGCTTGGGGCAAAGCTCGCCTGAAGGGGCTGGGGAGCGGAGCATTTACCTGAGCCAGAGGAGCCTGTGTGGTGCCTGGCTCAACCCCAGGCCCTGTCCCCACCTCCTCCTTGCCTCAAGGAGGAGGTGCTGCCCACCCCACGCTGGTCTATCTCCCTGTGGGGATGCTGGTGTGGTGAGGAGTGGAGCAAAGCTGAGCGGTAACTTACCGCCGGTCCCAGTGCCTCTGCCGCGCTCTGGGTTTCTAGGAAACCTCAGTCCAGGTTTTCTCCCGCCGGGTGTGCGGCATTACAAAGTTAATGCATGGCAAGGTTTTTTTTTGTGCATGGCCATGCACATGTGCACCCTAGAGGGAACTTTGCTCCCACGCCCTGCCCCTTGGACAAGCTGCCTGCCTCCCTGTCCCACTCCCTGCTGGGACCCTTTGGCCATGCATTGCAGCCCTGGGCCCCAAGCCCCACACGCTGCCCTGCTGGGCAGCAGCCCCAGTTCCGGCCCTGCCCAACTTCCTTCTCCCTATGTGGGCATCAGTCCCCACCCACCTACCTGCCAGAGCTGCTCTCCAGGTTGCCTGGTGGCCATGTTCATGGTGCCCCCTCCTTGACTGCCCTTTTCTCACTCCCCCACCCCCTTGCAGGCTGGAACTCTGCCAGTGTAGAGAGGGCTCATTGCAAAGCTGCAAAATCTGTGTGTTTCTTTGCTAAAATGAGAAATCCACATTTTACTTTGGTAAAGGGGAAACTCCACATTATACTGTGTTTTTCCACAAGAAACAGAAAACCCGGATCCATGTTGATAACCTCAGCACATTTTTGGCATGTCTATCAATTCTGGAAAGAAATATTATTTACTGAATTTTTTTGTAGGAGCTCCTTGGAAATCACCATAGTCTCCTAGGTAAACATGAGCTTTGTAGCCCTGTGGGGAAATGCAGATTTAATAGAAGCTTCTTTAAAGGTTTGGCAGTAAAATCTCCCCTACTTTTTATAAAGATGTTATGAAATGTAGGGTTTCTACTTCATGATACATATACCAAAGTCCACAATATTGAGCCTGCTTTCAATATGACACTAACTATGTTAAGGAGTCAATGCAAATTAGGAGTTATTTGGGAAAATATTGGAACTAGAAGTAAAATGTTATTCCCTACCTGATATAGTGCAAATTTCTACTGTTTAAAAAATAAGAGAGCCATATTATGCTCTGCCTTTGCTGGGAGGCAAAGCAATGAAGTGAAAAGACTGAAGGGAAGTAGCTCCAACAGCAATTAGAACAGAGAAACAAACATCTTCTTCCCTCCCCAAAGGGAACATTTTAAAAGGGTGATGTGCAAAAAAGGGAAGAACAAGACAATATGTGTGTGCTTTCTAAGAAGGTTTAATGATTCACTTTTTAATATGCGTGTGTGTTATGAAAAGACTCTGTTGCCTTGATTATTTTATTACGTTGCTTTTAATGCCACAAATTGCTAGTAGTGCAATAAATCTGTGGTTCTCACTGCCTGAGGTTGATGATTTTTCTCAGCTTCCTTTTTTTTTTAAAATAAGCTAGTTTCATCTTTACAGGAGCTATGTGAAATGTTTCATTTGCAATGAAACTGAAAAGCCCTGAAAAGTTCATCTGCATTGTGACATCTTTTCAAAACAAGAATCATCTGAGCATCTTGTGAACTATTTTTTGAGCCTGAAAGCCTTTTGCCAACATGAAGTGAAATGACTTTCCCTAACAGAAATGGTGCACATTTCTACAGTTTAAGAACATAAGAGATATCATACTGTGTCAGACTATGGACCATTTTGCTCTGTATTTCGTATCTCACAATGGCACATAGTAGAGGTGCTATGGGGAGGAGGATTTATGCAAGACCTATCCAGACTCATCTTTCCTTTGCTCCTCTTCCCTTTGCCAGGTCAATTATGTGGGGCCAAGGGCCACGTAGGCAATTTTGATGAGCTGTCATAGGCCAGGTCAGCAGCTCTTCCCCACCCCACCATGCAACAACTTGCCAGAAACTCCCTACAGAGCTTTGGGTAGGTGGGGAGCAGTATTCAGGAGCCAGATGGGTGGGCAAGGCCAGGATCATAGGCTGAGCCATAGGGCAGACAGCTCAGGGCCACGGCCAAGCCATGCTCTGCTCCTTGCATGCTCTATGGGGGGTATGTGGGGGTATGTGTATGGGGGGTTGCTCATGTGTGGGAGGGGAGAATAGCTGGGTGATAGGTCCTGGGAACCAGCTGGGGGTGAAGGGAGGGAGAGGGTTGCTGGGGGGTGCATGCTGTGGAGCTCACCCAGGTGGTACAGTCAATGGCTTCCCCTGTGGTGCTCTGCACAGTGCTCAGGGCTGGATAAATGCATAGGCAAACTAGGCACATGCCTAGGACCCTGAGCTGTGGAGGGGCCCAGTCCTTCCTTCCACAGCAGTGGCATGAATGGTCCCATCTGCCTCCCTTTCCCTCCCCTGCCCTCCCCTCCACCAGCCTTGCTGCCATTGTGGTCTCGCCCTAGCAACATCTCTGAGCCCCACTCCCTGCAGGCAGCCTTGACTGGCCTGGGGCACACGAGTTTTTTGTCTAGAGCCCACTAAAAGGTTACTTTGGCTCTGTGCAGGCTGCCTCTGGCCCCAGCCAGCATGCAGCTTCTGGCAGAGTTGCTCTTGGTGAGGCTGCAGCTGGCCAGGTGCTGCTCTGCTCCCCTCACCTCCAGCAGGAGCTGCCTGGCTGAAGCTCCCCCTGCCTGCCTGACCACAGTAGTACAGCAGGGGCTGGAGTGGGTGGAGGAGTGCTGGGGATAAGGGGAGCGGAGCTCCACCCAGCTGTCTGCAGCTGCACTGGGAGCAGCCCTGCCAGAAGCTGCATGTACTGGCCCAGGCCAGTGGACCTGTTTTGCTTCCTTTGCCTCCAGCAGCGGCGCCTTCTGCTTCCCCTGCTGTGCCACTGTAGGCAGCAGGAACTTCAGCCACAAGGCTCCTGCCCTATTGCATGGAGGCTCCAGTTCCAGCTCTGGCTCCTGGCTGTGTGCTATGGCAGAAGCCGCCTGGTTGAAGCTCCCCCAACCTGGGGCGTGGGCCGGTGGGCATGGACGGGAACACAGTGGGGGCTGCCCCAGCAGGAGTGAGCGGGGCTTTGCTCATGCAGAGTACTGCATGGGCAGCCATGGTACAGATCCAGTCAGTTGGAGGGCCGGATCTAGCCTGCAGACTGTATTTTGCCCACCCCTGCCTTACACCTTCCAGCATTTAGAAACCTAGCTAGTTTTAATTTGGAGGGTGCAGACCTACCTTTATGTTTAATACCCACTGAGGAACCTTGCCTGCATGAATTCGTCTAATTCTTATGACCCCGGTTAAGTTTGTCTGACACAAGATGTTGTAGAGGCTATGAGTTCCAAAATGTAATGCATGCTGTGTTATAAAACTTCCTTTTATTTGTTTTAAACTTGCTTCCTCAGAATTCCCTTATGTCTGTAGTGTGAGAGATGGTAAATAGTAAATCTCTATTTATTTTCTCTAGAGCATTCATTATTGTGTACACCTCTATCTAATCCCCACTCGGTTGTCTTTTCTCTAAGCTGAAAAGTCCTGTCCTATTTAGTCCCTCCTTGTCTGGAAACCTCACCATTTTCCTGATCACCTTTCTGGTACTTCTCTGCATCTTTTCTAGTTCTATTACCCTTTTGAGTATGGGAGTACCAGGACCATGTGCAGCATTCAAGGTGTAAGCTTAATCTTGATTTATGCAATGTTATAATAATGACATTTTCTGTTTTGTTTTCTGTTCCCTTCTTAATAATTTCTAACACTTCATTTGTCTTTTTGGTTCCTACATGACATTGGAACAATGTATTTAAACTCCAAGATCTCTTGCTTGAGTAGTAACAACAGTCCGTCATCAGGTCTGTGTTAGGTCTGTGTTGTGTCAGGGCCAATGGTAGTCTTATGCAGAATTTAGATAATTGATTGCATAGGATGGTTTGGATAGGGATGATCCTGCCTCAGGCAGGGGCATTGGTGACGCATATGAGATTGGCTGTGCACCCCCTGGAAGTGCCAGCCACAAAGCTGTAAGTGCCAGTGGAAGTGCATTTCCAGTTTCACCGGTTTCACCACTGGTGGTTCTGGGCTTGGCGATCATCCTCTGGGGGACCGCTCCCTTCCTCCCCCCATTGGCAATCTGGTGCCCCCCCCCCCGGACTTGGGAGGCACCAGTCACCTATGAACGGGGGGGTGGAGTAGATGGCCTCTGGAGGTTCCTTCTAGCCCTATTTGTCTATTATTCTATGATCTTGGAGTATTTTTTTCCTGTATGCGTCCCTCTGTGCTTATCAGCATTGTAGTTCATCTACTGTTTGGTTGCCCATTGACTCTAGCAGTTCTTCCTAATCAGCTTTGTATTGTACCACCCTCAATAATTTTGAGCCTCATTATTCAGCACAGGCCGAACACTGGACAGGCCAAGAAGGACCCCACTGCTTACCTCCCTCTATTGTGAAACTTGACTATTTATATATCCTCTTTGCATCCTATCTTTTAGCTAGTTACTGACCCAAGAGTCAACATTGCCTCTAATGCCATGACAGCCTAATTTCATTAAGAGGCTTTGGTACAGAAGTTTGCCAAAAGCTTTTTGATTATCTAGATATACCATATCAACTGGACCATCCTGATCTACACAGTTACTGCCACACTCTAGTAGATTTGTGAAGTATGACCTCTTTCTATAAAGTCATAGGGTATGTCCAGATAAGCGCACATGTGCTGGGGCACGCATTGCTTATGGCACAAAAAGCAATGTCACATATTTTCCTGCTACTTTTTGCCTTTGGCACACCCCTGCACATGCATTCTGGTGTGTGGCAAAATGACCTGCGTGGGTAGGGGAGGCTTTGGCCCCAGCACCCTTACCTGGAGTCCTGGGGGGCACCTAAGGCAGCAGCAGTGCTGAGCTGGCCACTTGGAGCCTGGCCCACAGTCAGAACATGGCTCTGGCTGGCCAGGTTCCATTTCTGGCAGCACATGCCTCTTCCACGTGCACCATGCTGCTGTTTTTAGTGGTGGGTATTTTTGACACTGGGATCTCTCAGTGTCAAAAAACCTCACCATGCTGCAAATCAGCAGTGCAGTGAATGGGTGCATGTGTGCTGCATGAGGTTTGAAGCACTGCAAATAGGTTTGTGATGCCTCAAACAGTACGTACATGCTCGTCAGGATGTGCCCATGGTGACTCTCTCCCAACAAGTCCTGTTCATCCTGATGGACAATCCTACTTTTATTATGGTTTCTACCAGTTTGCCAGGAACAGAATTTAGGCTTACTGATCTGTCATTTCCTGGCCCCCTGTGGAGCCCGCTTTAAAAATTAGCATTACATCAGCGAAATTCAAAGGAAGGTTAAATTAACTGAAACCTATAAGAATTTCCATTTAAGTCTTATAGGCCTGCATCAGACATTTGTTGGCTTGCAGTACTGCTTCTGTAATGAATTAGCTTAAGATTTAATGACTTGTTAGGCCAGTTCACCTATCCAGCTCAAGGGAGTGTCATGTCCTAACTTGCTGAATTTCTAAGAACAGGTAGGTGTGATTGCACCCTTGTCTACTTGTCTTCCAAAATCATAAATCTTAGACTGCTTAGGAAACAGAATTTTTCTTTCCTTTTCAGCCAGATTTGCCTGAATAAGATATGTAAGCTCAGTCTGGCCCAGTATGAAATCAGACTTCCTTCTCCTGGATCCTGTTTTTGCATAGGACCTGGAACAGGGGGTTTCACACCTGTTACTGGGGATATCTGGGGCTAGGTCCCTTTAAGTTTAGGACCTTTCAAGTTAGACAGGGTGAAGAGATTCACCTGGGGACAAGTTGCAGGCACACCCCTCTTGGAGACTGTGTGCTGGTAACTATGATCTCCTATGATGGCCTGACTGGACAGGGTCAGGTGACCAGAAGGGGGGAAAGGCCCAGAGGCATAACTGGGCCCCAGCCACCAATGGAGAGAGAGGAGAGGCCTGGCAGTGAAGCCCGGGCTGATAGACCTCAAGAGGAGGGGAGACACCCCTGAAGCTGGCCAGAAGTGCCCTGAAACACATAGGGAGCAGACCTGAAGATGCATGGATTGCTGCAGCAGTAATCTGTGTGTTTGGGTTTTTTTGTTATCTTTTTGGGCCCAAGGGGACAAAGACTTATGTTTTGGACTTTGTTTGGGGGCCCAGTGTTGGCTAGTTCATTAAAAATATCTGTTGTTAACAACTGGTAGAATGCGTATGGTTATAACGGGCAATGTGGAGCTGCATAGCAGAGCACTGAGACAAGGGACTTTGTTGTAATTGGCCTTCAGTGGGTTGCCTGTTTTGAGGCCTGGGACCTGTCAAAGCACCAGAGGCTAAATGTCCACAGGCCTGGCCCAGTGGTTGAATTCAGCTGTAGAGCTGAAGGTGCTATGTTTGAGACCTGGAAGGGACACAGTTAGGATTGTTGACTAGTGTAGGGAGGGACCCTGCAATCAGTAAGACAGAGAGCCTGAACCTAACTACTGACAACAACACAGATAAGGATAAGGCCAGTGAACAGGGGTTGCAAACAGGGTAAGCAGTTTGCAGGCAGTTGCTGGGGTCAAGAGGAGGAAGGGGGTGAGAAACCAGGCACCAGTTCCTGTCCAGGGTAGGTAAGAGAAGGGTGCTAGAGGTGCAGGCAGCAGAGCTCACCCAGGTGGTGCAGTCTATGGCTGCCCCATGGCGCTCAGGGCTGGATTAATGCATAGGCAAACTAGGCACATGCCCAGGACCCTAAGCTGGGGGGGGGGGACGCAGTCCTTCCTTCCACAGAGGCAGCACAAATGGCTCCATCTGCTGCCTTTCCCTCCACTGTCCACTGGCCTTGCCACCCTGGTGGCCGACCCCTGGCAGCATCTCTGAGCCTCACTCCCATAGGCAGCAGCACTGAGGGGAGGAGGAGGGGGTCTCAACTGATACAGGGCCCATGAGTTTTTTTTTATAGGGCCCAGTAAAAGGTTCATCTGGCCCTGATGGGGTTGAGAGCCCTGCGCAGGCTGCCTCTGGCCCCAGCCAGCATACAGCTCCTGGCGGGGCTGCTGTTGGTGAGGCTGCAGCTGGCCAGGTGCTGCTCTGCTCCCCTTGCCTCCAACAGGAGTCCACCTGGCTGAAGCTTCCCCTCTGCCCACCTGCCCACAGTGGCACAGGAGGAGCCGGAGTGTGCCTGAGCCTTTGGTTTGCTGAGTGTTTGTTTGGTGGGCTGCGTGTATTTGGGGTATGTGCTCTGAGAAGCTGGGAGTGATTGCTGATTGCTGCCTGATTGCTGCTTGGGCCTGACAGAAGCCCTAATGAGGGCATAGAGTCAGTCCAGGCCCAGCAGGGCATAAAAGGAGACTCCCCAATTGACCAGGTGACATGGGGCTGCAAACAGGGTAAGCAGTTTGGAGGCACTTCGCAGGCCAATTCCTAGGCCAGTTTGTGGCCCTCCCCCTCTTTTTTTGAGGGGCAAGTCTTTCAGCTTGGTGTGAGGAAGCAGGATAAAAAGGAACTCTTTGGGGCCAACAAGCAATAAGTAGGCCAGCTTCCAGGTGAGTTTGCTAGGGAAGGGCTGCTGGAAGAAGAGTGGTAAGAGACAGAAGGCAGATTAAGAGACCCAGTGAAATGACTGGAGGACATTGCAATGCCAGAGCCACTGCCACTACCTCTGCTTGCACCTGTGAGGCTTCTGTCCAGGCAGGACCGCTCACCATCAGCGCTTCCACCCAGGTCTAGGTTTGGGGCTGTGGGGACTGCGATCTGCAGGTTCCTTCCCGTGACACCCAGGTCAGGGGGTGCCTGTGGTCTGAGTGGTACTTCCTGGTGGTGTCGTTCAGGGAATAGGCAAGAAAACTACAGGAGGATGTGGCAAGGCTCTGAAGTATCCTCTGCCATGAGGTGTTCACTGATCCAAGGCTGGAGGAAATCTCTGGGACTGTGGAGGAAGAAATGCCAGATGCAGTGCTAGAGAAAAGAGCGGACATGGACACCCAAGAGGGTGGAAGCTGGAGGCTTGTGACTTCTGGCAGCAAGTAGAGATCTTCACGTCCAGTGGTTCATCTGGAGAACAGATATGCAGCCCTAGCAGCAGAGAGGAGGAGCACGTTCCATGGAGAGAGTCAGTCTGGAACATCACTCACCCAGAAATAACTCTCTCCTCTGGCAGTCAGTAAGGAAGAGAAACAGCAAAAGGGATAGGATGAAAAAATTATGCAGACAAAAGAGACCATAGGTTTGGAGACAAAAACCAAACACGTGCAGATTGTTACCCTCTCATCTGGCTTCCCTGATCCTCCCATGGGAGTTCTTGCCAGATTTCTAGAAATCAGCCTTCCTTCTGATTTTACCAGTTCTGGAAAATGGGGCCAGTGAACCCCCAGAGCCTTCCCACCCTGTGGTGGCAAGGGGAAGATTCAATGACAAATATTGTAGCCTACCTAGGCTCTAAAAAGCCTGCAAGGTAGCCTTCCCATTAGATTATTTTAATGATCATGAATCACCAGAATCCTTCAGATAGTTCTGGTGTGCTTAGAGTCCCACTGGCCTGATGGGCCACTTCTCCCACATGTTTTGCTATTGTAGAATTGATTATTCCCATCATAGGCGGACAGTGTCCACCCACCAGTGGCCCCTTCTGTGAACAGTAATTGCCCTGGCCCTAGAACACAAAAGCAAGGGATAACTGGCAGTCCCACCCACTCCTGAGATCCCTAGCTAAACTGTTTCCAAAAAAATAAGGATATAAATAGCCAGCATAACATAATCCATACATAGCATGGGCTTTCCAATAATATTGCACATGCCATATCAGTACAACAAAATGCAAGAAAACAATTAGGACACGCTGTGAACCCCTAAACATAACAGGGTTTGTGACACCGTATTATTCAGTGGAGGTCTCCTAGGTTTCCTCAAGAAGATCTACCTCCATCAATCACCTAGGAAGTACACCTCTACACAGTTGCATCCCAGATGAGGATAAAGTACAGAATAGCTCTGGGGGAGAAGCAAGAAGGAGATGTTTGGAAGGCACTTCAGGTTGTTAATTTTGTTATGCTAAAGAAATCATGCTACAAACAAGATGGGACTGTTCAAGGAAGCAATACAAAACTAAGGCGAGGAAGTTATTAGGAAGCATAAACAAACATAGGAAAGTTGGACAAGCAACAAAACAAGAATACCCGAGGGAAAAGGGAAGAAACAAAATCATTATATAGCCAGAATATCAGCAGACTGAACAAGCAAAAGCTCTGGAAAGAAGAGACTCAGTGACTAGAGGAGGCTGTATGGACTGGAAGCAGCTGCAATGAATGAAACAGACACCACAAACTTGGAGGCAGTAGAGATTACAATTCTTCTAAAGATGGCAGATGTAAAGTGGAATGATTTTGGAGATATCTGAAAAATTTAGGAAGAGAGCAGGGTGAAAAATCAACATAGGGAACTGAAAAGATGTTGCCATTAGGAGTACTGCTAAAGAAACATAAAGAAATATAATGTTCAAAAAACCATTGAGACACAACCAAGATCAGTTTGATCTTGAGGCCAGCTATTGACAGAGATGTCTGGACATTGTAAACAGAACAAGGACCAAGCTGAGCTTAGCTGAGAAAGACGCTTTGGATACGAATGAATGATGATGTTGTACTGCTCCTGTGGCTGGAAAGATACTCTGGGACAAAAGAAAGAAAGAAAAAAAATATGAAGGACAACAATTATGGCTATTAAATGTTTAATAGCTATTCACAGAGGTAGAAATTCCTTCTTGAGCAGAGGGCTGAAACATAAACAGGGATTTAATGGGACTTGAGTGCATTGGCTTTGTGGTGTATATGTATACATTACACCCAAATAGAAGTTTTGTTTTACTGAGGCCTGCCTATCAATTTCTAGAAGTAAAGCAACTGCAAATATTATAGCTTTTATTTTGTTTATTGCATTTCCAGTGGTGGTGGTGATAGTGGTGTTTAGAGCTGATTTTTCTGACTTTGTTTTCTGTTCAGTGTCCTGGCTCAAATGCATTAGCTAACACCTTAACTCTTTCTATCCTTTGTCCACTTACTATTAATTCTGCCTCTAAGTGCCTGAAGGAAATCTGGACTTTAAAATATACTTGTTTGTTATGCCAAAAATAAAGATTCTTTTTATGACAGCTGCAAAAAGAAAACAAAGATGGTCAGTAAAAGCAGCACCACAACATTAAAAGCCTGTTATGCAACAACATACAGATTGCTTCATTAAGAGAGCATCTTCAAAAGCTGCAGCCAGACTTTGAGTAACAGTGGTAGGAAAGAGGCTGAATAACTTGATGACAAGGTTCTTTGGTGAATCTTACATCTAATAATATATATCAGATTCACCCAAAGAACCTTGTTTGCCTATGTCCTGAGACCAACACGGCTACAACCTACACCCCTGAATAACTTGATTATACTCAAAATAGATAGTTGCTTCTACCTCAAAATGTCAGGCAGTTTTTAGTTAAAATCTAAGCTGAACTTGAAACCCTGCAGAGACCAGGACATTGGTGGTGAAGTGATAATCAAATGCTAATGGGCTGGTCAGCAGCATGAATTATTATGGGTACCTGTACATGTGCAGGGAGGCTGCTCTGATGTGCTGTAATTACAGTGCGTCAGAGCAGATTCAGTTGAGTTTGCTGGAGTCTGCGCTCCAGCAGACTCCAGCATCACATGTATTAGTGTCCCCACAGTGAAAAATGGCAGCGGGACACTTTAAACCTTGTTTGATGAGCTTTCGTTGAAAGTGCCTCACCACCATTTTTCAGTGTGGGGATGCTGATTCACATGGTGCTCCGGGTACTTTAATTAACACGACTCTTGGAGCTGTGCTAATTTAAAGCACCCCCTTCTCCCCCTGCTCTGCCCCCCTCTCTCCGCTGCCTCCCAGAGCACATTATAAGGCTAGGGACAGACATTACACATAAACCAGTTTAAGTGATCAGAAACTGTTTTAAGCCTGTAACAGAACAGACATTCAGTGCACATAAACAGTTTTAAAATGACTGAAACCAGTTTGATATACATCTGGTTGAATGTAGTATCAGACTTAACTGACTGAACTCAAACCAGTTTATGCAGTGTCTGTCCCAGACTCATTCCTGGTTTCAGTTAAGCCAGAGTCCTCCAGCATAACAGCATGCTCTCTGGGCTCAACTGTGCTCTCTGATCCAGAGTAGGGCTGGTCCCACTCCTCTGCTTTCTAGCTCAAGCAAGGATCAGCTGTGGTGAGACACCGGCCAACATGGCCCCATTAAGGCAAAGTGGACAGGGAGGAGGTTAATTCTCCCCTCCTTACCCTCCCTCCCTCTGGGTGTGCCCCTGGAGCCAGTTTGCCACCCATGTGACCGAGCATTCATCAATGCCGCAGTCTCTCAGCTTGCCCACCAAAACTGGGTGGGACACTGTGTCGAAGGCCTTCTGGAAGTCCAAGAAGACGACATCGACTTCCTCCTTCCCATCTAAGCTCTTTGTTAC
>NW_017728906.1:39288592-39307938 GCF_001723895.1 Crocodylus porosus
AATGTGGCCCTTGATAATTTTTTCAAAGACCTTCCCCAGGATAGAAGTGAGGCTGACTGGCCTGTAGTTGCCAGGCTCTTCCTTCCTCCCCTTCTTGAAAATAGGGACCACATTGGCCCTTTTCCAGTCCTCAGGGATTTGGCTCAAGCACCAGGAGCCCTCAAACAGCCGTGCCCATGGCTCCGCGATGACACCAGCCAATTCCGTCAGCACCCATGGATGAAGGTCATCCGGGCCCGCTGACTTGGACACATCTAAGCCCTCCAGGTAATCCTTAACTAGGTCTGAACTAACAGTCGGGGGACTGTTAAAGGAGATGGGCAATAGAGAGAGGCAACAAAAACATCTTGTCCAGCTCAATATCCCTCTTCTTATCCTCAGCCACTTGAGATCCTAAAAAAATGCAGACCTTAAAATCAAGAGATCCTGATTATATTTTTGTGTCTGTTGTTCTTCTGCTTTACAGGATTTACTGCAGGCTTTAACTTACCTCAGAGGAACAAGACAGTAGCTGTGCAAGCTGCCATAGGCAAAGTGCCCTAGCAACAGCCTGAAAGTAAGAACCCTTGTACCCAAAGGGATTTTGCTAAAACTTTCTAAAAGAATTCACCTTCAGGGTACAGACGAAGTTTAAAAAAATTAAACCTCAAAGGTCAACATTTTGCAATGCTGCTGAGATTGTGAAAACGGGCTAAAATGGAAACTATTTTGCAATTATAATGATAAGGGGTGTGGCCAGTTCCCTCTTCTTGTTTTGAAACAGTCTTTTTGTCTCCCCATCATTCATATCAATCCTTTTTCCTTTTCCAAACCAAAATTTAGCAGGATAAAAGGTAGATGTTTGCTTTTCAATACATTCTTTCTTAAGATTGAGTAATTTTAGCTATATCTAGATACAAATATATTCTTTGCTGTTGAAGCATCACTTCCTCAATCTTTTCATGATAGAAATAACATGATCCCTCCATGAGATAATAAGCCTAAAGATAATCATTGTACATATACCCTGCACCTTAAACCCTGTACCTTTCCCTCTTCTATCATCTCCACTTGGGCTTTCAGTATATTATTCATAGTCTCTGTCAACTTCAGTAGTTGTCTCTAGGCTCAATTCTTAAGACTTTTTTTACAAAGCATTTGCAAAATCACAGATTCCAGCCTCTTAGATTCCAGCCAGAAGGTGAAGGTCCTTGAGATGCGTGATCTGAATGCTGTTTTCCAAGAATTTACATTAGGAATGCAGTAAAAAGAACTGGTTTGGTTTGGTTTTCTTTAGTGCTGTTTGCAGAGAAGCTGTCTAATCTGTGGGTGTTTGAAACTTATTTTACTGCTTTTGTGGGCTGGTGCTCAAATTCCCCTGGGCTTGATCCTAATAGGCACTGAATTTACTTGGTATTGTGTAGTCCCATGGTGGTGATCCATTTTACAAATAACATCTGGGGAAAAAAGATGTTTATAGATACTTTGAGCAATCCATTTTGAAAATATCCTCATTTGAGAGGTACAGTACTGGCCGCAGAGTGAATAAAAAACCTCACTAGAGTCTCCATGGTCAAGAGGCTCCACATAATTAAAAACTGACCCGGAGAAATTTCCCTTGCCCCTTATACTAGGTAGGTTTGGTTTTTTGGGAGAGGGGAGGTTTGTCTCCTAAGAGCTGTGTTGTTAAAGAAGCATGATTGAACATATTCACAAGCAATCAAAGGTATCACTTCCTTTCCCATGAAGACTGTTCTTTGGTCAGGAAAGCAAATAACTAGAGGGAAAGACTGTAATACCTAAAAGGATGGACTTTCAGTGTCCTTCCAGAAGGGCACTGTACCTTAGGTCAGGTGCAGACATTAAACTTTTACTGCTATAGGTAATCAGAAACCAGTCTATACCTGCAACAGAACAGAAGTTTGGCACGTACAGGATGGTTTAAAAATGGCAGAACCTGGTTTGCCCCCCCACTAAATGGCTAATATGAGTTCTGTTCACTACATAGCTAAACTTCACTGCTTACAGAAAATCTCCTTAGATTGATTCTACCCCAAGCTTTTGAATATCTGTATTTGGCTTTAGTATGCAGTGAAACAGCCATTCTGGAGCTTCAGTATAGACTGTCTACCACAGCAAACTGTGTCTGATGACACTGTCCAGAACTGGGTCCTGCTGAGTGCTAATGAATCCATATTGTAGACAAGACCATCGGTTTTTTCAGTCCCACTGCCCAAAGTATTTATGTTGCATAGATACAGCCTGAAAGGACTTGAAGGGCCATTTGCATCCTTCTGCTCCTGTTTTAGAGGAGGAAACGTTGGGATAGGTATAAGGAATTTGTGTAGGTCAGTGTTAGAAATGTGCTGGAAGACTTCCTCATTTTATGTATAATCTGAGCAAGCTTATTTGATCCGCCCAGTTCAAGACATGATATGTTTCTGGCCAGCCACCGCCTCAAAGTGTCTGAAAAGGAAAAAAGACATGGCTGACTTTCAGGACTGTGAGAAGAATTTCTGGCTGCTTTAGAGTTTTGGGAACAGGTTGGGCAAAGTATTATTCTTGAAGCGAAAAGCCTTCTGAATTTTTAGTTTAGAGTGGAAAGTTAAATTAAATTTGAATTCCTGCATACAAATATGGACCTTCAGTCTTAATTCTGGGTCACATTCAAAATTGGCAAGGGCCTGTTTCCTGATTTTAGTTGAAATTCAGCCAAAAAAAAGAAGAGACAATAGCAGCTGTTCTCATGGAGTCAGGTTTCCTGTCATCCTGAATGAGGAAACTGTAAGTTTTTGAGCATGTTGAA
The DNA here is from genome assembly GCF_001723895.1 of Crocodylus porosus. Taxonomy (NCBI): domain Eukaryota; kingdom Metazoa; phylum Chordata; order Crocodylia; family Crocodylidae; genus Crocodylus; species Crocodylus porosus. The sequence goes on from NW_017728906.1 coordinate 39,291,378, forward strand.
CTGAAATGTGTCAATATTTTTTGTCACTGGAGACCAAATGCTCACCCTAGCATTAGATGTCCAGTTTTGAAAGCATGGCCTCCATCTCTGGAGTGAGGTTCGTAGTGGAAGTTCTGATGTAACTAAAATTCTCAGTCTTGTTACTGCTCCCAAAACGTGACAAGTCAGGTAAAGGAAAGCAAACCCTCCCACACTCTACTGTTAAGAAACGTCTCAACAATAGGTCACTCAGTGAAACAAAGTTGTTTGATATGAAGGTGAAATATTCAAAAGCACTGACTATTTGGGGGGTGTTGGTTGTAGCTATGTTGGTTTAGGGACATAGGTAGACAAGGTTCTTTGGGCAAATGTCATGTCTTTGATTGTTCTAATAAAAGAGATCACGTTTACCCAAAGAACCTTGTCTGCCTCACTGTTTGGGAAACTCTGCTTCCACTGAAGTCAGTAGAAATGTTTCTGTTGACTTCAGGGAGAGCAGATATAGGACAAAGTTAGACAGCTCTGTAAAATCCCCTAGCCTCAAGTCCTTCAGAAACCCATTCCAGTTTGTATTTTGTGTGCCATAAAATCTTCATAGAGTCATTGCCAAGCAGGAACTGTATTATATCAGTTCAAACACTCTGCTAAGGGGTGACTTGTTCACACAAAGCAGTGCTTTACCAGTATAAAGTGGTATCACTTTCCTGCTGTGGACTCATTTGTGATGTCTCCAAAGAACTGCCAAAAGAAAATATGGTACAAAAGTAGACTGCAGCATTTAGTATGATGGTATGTAAATATGAGAGAGTAGAAATATGATGCATTCTCTCAGGGGCTGATCCTGTATCCCTTATGTGAGCAGTAGCTCTGCTGTTCATTCCCTTGGGGTGCAAGCAACACCTTTTGAGTAGGACCTTTTCCCTAGGAACTCATGTGGGACACCTGCATGAGAGACTGTGTATTCATTTACAAATTTACAATCTCCCCTGTGGCTTATCTAATTAATTTATGGGAATGCCAGCAATGGCATGTGTATCCTCAAAGTCTACTTTATCAAGGACTCAGGTAATAGAAAGAGATTTACTTGTTTAATCCAAAATTGCATTTAGTTACAGGTAGCATTTCTAATAAAGGGGAGAAATATGCAAAACATGGAACATAGTTTTAAACAAAAAAAAATACTGTAATGAAAGAAGAGGCTATAATGTTGTAATCTCATACTCTCATAAAGGATAACTAACTGATATTATGAAAAAAACAGATTTGAATTAAATTTCTCTCATCTGTTGTACTCAAGGCCTCTGGTTTTGAAATATACTGGTGTCTGCTTATTCATAAGTCAATAGGTCATGGTTTCATGAGTTTTGTAATAAGCTGATCAATGTAAAAGAAGTTTCAGGTTAACTTCTTTTCTTTAAAATGTAACCTGTTTGCACACTGAAATATATCTTCTTACCACATTTTAATAAAACATGATTTGTAATCCTGAAGGATTTATAAAATTAAACAATAAATTCTAATTCAGTGGTTCCCAACCTTTTTAGACTCAAGGCACACATCAAAAAATGCCAGCTTTTAATTTTCACTCATTTTTTGACTAGAGAACAAACAATGTCTGTTCACCAGAGCGCCCCAAGGATGACGAGGTCGAACGGTCACAAACTCCTCCATGACCACTTCAGACTGGACATAAGGAAGAACTTCTTTACTGTCCGAGCCCCCAAGGTCTGGAACAGACTGCCACCGGAGGTGGTTCAAGCACCCACTTTGAACGCCTTCAAAAGAGACATTTGGATGGTTATTTTGCTGGGATCCTATGACCCCAGCTGACTTCCTGCCCCTTGGGCAGGGGGCTGGACTTGAAGATCTTCTGAGGTCCCTTCCAGCCCTAATGTATATGAAATCTATTAAATAGAACAACTTTTCTGTTGCAAGGTCCCGAGAAAGACCACAATGGGCCAGAATGCTTTTAGCGCTATGGATCCTATTTGAAATCTCTGGGTTTATCTTGTGAATCATATTTGCACATCTACCAGTACTAACGTTGTGAGGCATTCTGTGATACCCTTGAAAGGATCTTAGAGCATTCCATAGCACCCTGGTTCAAAATCACTGATGTGATTTAACTAGCTTGTGTGGTTCGAGCTTCACTGTGTGTTAATTTTTTTAAATGTTGAAATAAGTAACTTCACTGGTTTTGATTTTTCCAAAAAGGACTTCCTAAACAAAATATATTTTAAGGAATTAATAATAATCTTTATTTATATTTTATTTTTGAATATTATTGGCTTGGCAAGAAGCATTCTTGTCATGTTTTCAATAATTGTTTTACTGATTTAACTTTTAACATTACGAATTAAACAATGAAATGCCTATGATAAACATGGACAAATTCACTTTTCATTAATTAAAGGGGAAACCCAGGTGGCATTTTGTTTCTGTACATAAGAAAAAACTACTAATATTCCAGAAGTTTATACTGGAATATTATATATACCATTAGTATTCAGTAGAAAAGCCATGATTAAGATAAAGAACTGATGTAAAAAAGCCCACATCTTCTTAGGCAGGTCATTAAACTCTGAAGCTGCATGCAACATTGGAAATGTGATTAATTTTGTCAAGTTATTGCAAAAAGAATATTATATTGTTTGAGAGAGATTGGCTTTCATATAGACCCCACCTCAGGATAGTGTCTGAGCACCTCATCACCTTTTTTGTATTAATCCTCATAACACTGCTGGGAATTAAGGGCATTTTATTATCCCCATTTTATAGGTGGAGACCTGAAACATGGAGGCCAAGAGGTAGTCACATACCTGATAGACTCCTGTGGCACCAAATAAGTGTAAGAACAAGGGCCAGATTTATAAAGTTGCCTAAAGAGGCAGATAGGTACCTAGTGACGTTTACAAAAGCAGCCAGACAAGGTTCTTTGGGTAAATTTGATACCTTTTATTAGACCAACTCAAGGAATTGGAAAAATTCTTCTTTGCAAGCTTTCGGGTACAAATACCCTTTGTCAGGCTGAGGAAGCGTCTGCAGATGGTCTGTGCTCTTTTCCATTGAAGTTTAGGTACCTAGCCCTCTTAAGACATCTAAGGAAGAACAACTGATTTGTTTCTATTCTGTGGTTTATGGCTGTAAATTGTAACCCAGACTTTCAGAGGAGTAACAAGCTCTCTCAGCACCTGGGGCAGAGGTGTTGTGGGGAGAGAATTATGCTGATCATTGGATAATTGATCTAGTGAGGGGTCTCAGCTGTCCTGGTTCTCCTCACTGGGGCTGTCCCAGTAGAGGCTTGAGCTGCTGCTCCTGGGTGACAGAAAGCAGTGCAGGCTTCCCAGGGACCTTTCCTAGTTCCCCATTTGTTCCTCTCTCCAAGAGCTGTGCCTTCATGACAAAGCCTCTGGGAGGAGGGGGTGTCATTCCATCCCCCCACCCAGATATACCACCAGGCATGGGGCTGTACTGCCCAACTGGGCTATACTTGCCATGGCAGACTCCTGGGGTCAGGGAGCCATACTGGTGTCCCCTCTACTTAGCCCCTTAGTTATGCTGCTACAGACTATTTTCCTCGAAGATTTATCTTTACCAGGGGTAAAGCCCACAAGGATCCAGAAAACTGGCAGCAGGGTAGCAGTGGCAGCATTCATTGCCACTCTTTGGGTGTGTCTACACGTTGCCCTATGGCAATGTTGTTACCGTCCCGTGCTTTAGCAGTTCCTTCTGCAAGTACTAAAGCATGGTGCAGTAACCACCCGTTCTGCACTGTATGCACAGCGCACAATTATTTTTAGCAGCTACTTCACTGTAGCGGTGCAGTATAACAGGGAGATACACTGCTATGGCAAAGTAGCTGCTGGTCACATGTAGACACCCGTGGATGCTATGTCGCAGTGTCATGTGTAGACATGCACTTTAGCTGCCAGATTTCTGAACCCATGTGGAGCCCTCCAGGATAGAAAATGTAATCCTGCATCCAGATCACACCAGTGCGTAGCCAGATCTGGGCACATGGGGTCAGGCTGGTACACAGTATTGGACCAGCATATGAGGCGAGACCAGGATACAACCAGTTGCAGGTGCACAGGATTTGCTAGTGTGCAGCCAGCTTTGGGCACATGGGTTCAGGCTTATATGCTGTTTTGCACCTACCAACTGACCCCACCTACTGACTCTATGTGGTATCTGGCCTGTGGATCTATCCCATGCCACTCATCTGGCCTACAGGGCTGGAAGGTGGGCCACCATTGACCTATGTGATGTCTGCCCCTTTACATTTTGTTGTGCCTTTTTGGTTTCAGAGGGAAGCAGAATGTTTTTCTGACATCTTAATAGAGAGATGTGAGGCTTTAAAAGTTCATCGTGGCTTTTTTCTACTTAGCAAACTTGCCTATTTGTGTGCACAGACAGCTTTCGAGGCTCTCCCTCCTTTCAACAGGCAAAGCATTTACAATAAAATAAGAGCTGACATAAGCCTTTAAAAAAAATTAAAACTGTGAACTTGTAACAAGCCTTGCAGGTCTGAAAAAGCTGAACAATTTTCTTCCTGAGATTCTAGTTTTATTGTCTCTCAATCTGACTTGACTCAGTTCAAAATACAGTGTAGAAACTGGAAATGTTTTAAGAAGTTCTGTTATTAACTTGAGATTCGCCTGCCTGTGTTTGTAGATTGAAGAGGTTTGGATAGGCATCTGAACTCTGTCTGTCCCAAAGGTCAGACTATTGTTGCTCTAAACCAGGGGTAGGCAACGTTTTTTGGCCAGAGTGCTGAAAAAACCTCAATGTTTACTGTGGAAGGTGCTGGAGTGCTGACATGCCGGAGCCCAGAGCAGCTGTTTGCAGCCTCCGGGCTGCAGCCGGCCCATGGAGCCAGGTCTGCTTGCAGCAGGGCTTGCAGCCTCCCAGCCACCTGCTAGAAGCAGCCTAGAGCTCGGGCTGGCAATGGTGTGCCAAGCAAAATGGCCTTGCGTGCCATGCTTGGCACGCGTGCCAGGGGTTGCTGACCCCTGCTCTAAACCAATGGTTTTGTGAGCTACTGTACAGATCTATGGTATAGCAAATGACATGTACTATAAACTATTAGGCCAGGTACAGATATTATACTTCTACCAGTGTAAGTGATCGGAAACCAGTCTACACCCATAACAGAACAGAAGGTCAGCACACACAGACTGGTTTAAGAAAGGTGGAAGCCAGTCTAAGATTTGCCCCCACCAAAAGGATAATGTGTGTTCTGTTTGCTACTGATCTAAACTATGCCGCTTACAGAAAACCACATAATTTAAATCTATACCACCTCAGGCTTTTTGAATGTCTGTACCTAGTCTTAAAGATGGAAACACTCTATTCACTGTTCTCTGTCAAGAGACCTGTATGCTATGACCCTATACATCTCTGTGTTATAAAACAGATTTTTTAGGTTCCAGATTCACATTCTCAAAAGTTAGGAAACGGTATACTCATGCACCCTTAATTCTGCCTCTTCATATATTCAGTCTGCACACTGGATGAGACAGAGTCCTTTGAGAAAAAGTAGCACGTGATTGTATAATTACAGAAGGCCAGGTAGGTTTTCACCTTATAGACTAACTAAATCAGAGATGTATAGCATGAGCTTTAGTGAGCTGAAACACTTCATCAGATGCTGTGAAAGGACATGAACAAAGTGGTCATGTAGCAAATACAGAAAGTGATTTGAATAAAAAAGACAAGGAAGGGAGGGAAGGATGGGGGAGAGGGCAGTTCTGGGAGAGGCAAATGAGTAATAAACCCACAGGCACAAAGGAGTCATAAAAGCTAACAGGTAGTGGGTTAAGAATCCATACTCTGTTTTTAAAGGTCATGATGCACTTATATAATGGTTGAGTTAGGGTTGCATGGCCACCTCATATAGGCATCTCCAATCCTTCATGTGATTTTTTAAACTTTAATGTTCTTATATATATATATGTGTGTGTGTGTGTGTGTGTGTGTTTGTGTATATATATGTATGTATGTATGTGTATATATATATATATTTGCAAGTAATTTCTTTGTCTCTTTTTTTTAGGTGAAAAATCTATAATCACAGATCACTAGTCGGGTGAGGGTGAACTGAATCTCCAGCACCGCAGCACAGACTGACAGTGGCAGTAGAGGAACTCTTGTCCTACTTGCTACTCTCATTGAAGGTACTAAATACTGGATCCATATACAGATTCAAAGGGAAAGGTCAGCAGGTACATCCAGCTTCTACCACTACAGCTGCTTAGGCAGCAACCAGGCTTTCCCATGGCAATATAGCCTACTTTAATGTGAACTCAGTAATTTAAATATTCACCTGTTATCTGGGGAGGCTGCCAACATTTTCCCAAGAAATATAATTGGGAGATGATAAATTTTATAAATTTAAAAGTTTATAGCTCAGGTATATTTGAATGGCATGTCCTGGGAGGATGAAGAGGAGTTCCTATAGTGTACTGGCTTTATTCCTGCCCAGTTTTAGATCTAACAATGGAAATAATCGAGCTACTCAAAACCAGCAACATGTGAAAAAAGCTCACAAGATTTTTTCTACTGCAAAGCTTTATGCAACCCAAATATAGAGTTTGCTACCAGCTTTCCTTTCATCGTAATAATAATAATAATAATGGGGAACTCAGAGTAACAGGTTCAAGGATTTGGGTAGCAGTCTGAGTTGTTTGAAATTCTTTTGTCTCTAACGAAGAAAAAAAATCACATATTACTTATGTCCTTTTAAATTTAAAACAGCTGTTGCCTACTGGCACTGCCTAAATGCCTACATATTTGACCACATAACGGCAGAATTCCAGACCTCTGGTTTCCTATGGTTGCATATCGGTGACATTATTAATGTCTGTTTACCAATGCCTTTGTGGAAGGGAAGTTTTTATTTCTGCTGATATGGTTAAGATTTTTACTAGTAAAAAGTCACACTTAAAACACCTTTCAGTACCTGACATGAAATAGGGCAAGGGTAGTGTAGCATCTCTACTGCCATTGAGAGGCTCTGTAATTGTTGCTAAACTCACAGTTGTATTGGACCGGCTTGCTAAGACAACATTTCTGGAAGCAGTACATCTGGGAGGTCATACGTAAGAGAACAATATCCAAGGGCCAACAGATAAATGTTCCCAGCACTGCAGTGTCCTCCCTTTCATTTCTCCTTTTGGGATTTACTTCTGGGAAGCCCATCAAATAACACAGCGGCATGACAAGAAGACTTCTGGATGGCAAAATACTTACATCTCTTCATCTCTGAATTCAGAAGGTACCCACATTTTTCCAAATCATATCTGCATCATTTCTCTTTATTTTTTGGCATCTGGGAAATAACAGAGGAAACAGCACACAGGAAACCTTGGAACAATTCATCAGAAAGAAACAGTGTCATCACTAACCAGCTTGGAAACATTAGTGGTCAGGGATCTCAACTGTGACTATGGCTATTATGGTTCTGTGTATTACAATAGTCCTGTTATAAATTTATTTCAGATGAGTTTTAGTCTTCTTATTTCCAAAAGGAATGGGGTCATCAATAACGTTGATCTTTTTCTTTTTTATTATTCTTTTATTTTTTTATAAGACTTGTGCAAACCCTTTTATTTGTTTAAGTAATAAGGCCTTTCTGGGACTTTGATCAGCATGGCTAATGTTTCTTCAAAGATTAACTGACATTCTTTAAAAGTACATCAGTTTCCTTTTAAGCAGGTATTTACTTACTACGTAACTGGGTGTTGAGTGCTATGTAGTTATAAAGTTTGCTGGGCTCAGCTGTAGATTTCCTCAAGACATACTGCTGACATCACTGAATCTCCTCTCAGATTCCTTTCCCTCTCTCTCCCTCTCTCCGGTTTCCTCATTCAGGTAATTCCAATTCAGACTCTTACCAACTTGCCTTTGACTGACAGTGAGTTAAGGGAGACTCTTTGGGGAACTTTTAAAAACATACATATGTGCTTTAATCTAAAGTACACCCAATCTTCTATAAAAGGTTGCTTGGCTGGTCATGACGATAACATCTAATAAGGAATCTGAACATTTTTTTTTGCAGGTAAGTTAATTGTCTAAATGCATACATACTTAACAGTGGCTTGAAAACTTTATGTAAAAACAAAGTTGATGAGTGAATTCTGTTCCTATTTCTAACTACTTTTAGCAAATTAAGATTCCAGAAACTGTCTTTAAATAAAATCTGCTTGTAAGATCTTGTCTGCATGTGAAATAGAGATGCATGATAGTTTAATGATGGTACAACATGTTTCTCATTGATGTAACATACCTAATGTTAGGTTTGTAATGTGTGTTGTCTTTAGCATGTTGGAAGAAAACATAGGACTTACCTTTGCAATATATTTACTGTTAAATATTTCCAAAAGAGATTATAATGTTTTGCATTATGTTAGAATCATGTCTCTGCAAATTTTCAGACAGCTATTTCTCCTTTTTTATTGAATATTTGACTGTAACATTATAAAACCCTCTGTTACTTATCTGCATAAGAAAAGCTTATGTACATTTTCTGTGGTAAGTATAAGGAATGTAAACAATTAGAAAACATGCATTTTCTTACCAGTTCCTGAATTGTCTTGAAATTGATTGCTTAAGTTTACAAAAAATTTGGTTCACTCTCAGGAATCTGAATCTGAGATTTGAGTAGAAAATTACCCCTTACTTTTGTATAGCTTGATTTTACCATCCTGTTTATGAGATAAGAGTTATGCTTTAAACAGATTTACAGATAAATTACATTTTCCATGACGTACATGCTATGAAAAGGCAACAAAACCAGCTTTTCTAGATGAACCTTAGAAACTTTTATTAGCTTTATAACTAACTTTGTTTCCTTACTTTCCTTTAGTTTAATGATATTTGTTTTTAAGGTCCTTATCACAGTATTTGAGTGCCTACCTTATCTCAAAATTGTTTCCTTGAATTTTCATTTGAGATCATCATCCATCATTTCTTGTATCAGAACGGTCATTTTGGAAACAGTAAGCTGCTATAGAAATATCTTCTTTATTTCTTTTCTTATAAAATGTCACTCTGGGGTCTCTGCTTTCTCTAATAATCAGCTTATTGGGGAAAGAAAGACTCAATGTAATTTAGTACAGCTGGTTGTACATTAAAAACTGGCATCAGACTGTAAAGCAGACTGTAGATGGGACCAAAAACTTCCAAAAGAATTCCATCTTGGTAAATGAGGCATGGCCTAAAGACAAAAACAGCAGCAGATGACTTAAGCTTCACTCTTCCAACATACATACAATACTTCAGTCCCGTTACTTTTTATAGTCTCCCAAGTTAAAACAAATAGTTCTTTTTACCTTGGCTGCTCATGCAAAGAAACAAACAAGTCACCAGCCCACAGCACTGATTGGAGCTGAAATTTTGGTTTGCACAATTTTTACCCAAAGTGCTGTGAAGTGCTATTTCCCCCATTCTCTTTCCCGACACACATAACAAGCACAGACAGGCTGTATTCTTTGGGAACAGGTAGAGACCAAAGCCATGAAGTACCAGACGGTACTCATATGCGAAGCCAAGAAAAACAGAAGCTTAACTGCTTTGCATGCTGAACCTCAGCCCATTTTGAAATAAACTTGGATTTGCTTTATTTCCAGAAAAAACACAGTCAATTATGGGCTTGGGAGTTTTTTCTTGTATTGGGAAAAATCTTTATCTTGTATATACAGACACAGACACACACACACCACAAATTATGGAAAACACTGGCTGGAACATCAAACAGTTAAAATCAAACTTTCTAGTCTGAGTGAATCCATTAAATGTCAAGTATTTGAAAGCTGCCTTCCTGCTGTGCTGTCCCTAACCCACTGGAATGAAAATGCATTCATGAGTTACTTGAATGAGTTACTACAGGCTCCAGGATCCCTCTAGTGCTCCTATTTGTATTGCTAATATAGTAAATGTCTTGGAATTAAGACATGGGTGCTCGCAATTGGAGTAAACAGTGCTGAGTTGAAAAAGTCATCAGGCTTAGAGCTGTCACACATGAGCGGAAGTGAAAAGCTAAATCATTTTCTCTGTTTCTAGGCATGCTTCGGGTGAAATCCACACAAATATGGGCCAAAACCAGCTGATGAATGCTTAACGTGGGAGGGGTAAGGAGGGAAAAACAGAGTGGCATAGCTGCAACCTCTTTCCCTCCCCAGAAACGTGTGAAAATGGCAAGGACATCATGAACTTCTAAAATAAAACCCAGTTCCATTTGCTTTTACCCATTGAAGCGGGAAGTGTTGTGGAAGAGTTTGACTCCAGTGAACTCCAAGAGCAAAACTTCAGGGGGTGGGGGAGGCATATTATCCCTACTGTGAATCAGATCCATGCTGCAGTGAGCGAGGCTGTGCAAGAGAATTCCAGATTCACTGGGCTCTGCAAGATATGCTTGTGGATATTGGGGTACTTCAGGTATGGACAAAGAGACAACACTCATGGTCCTGTGACTATAAAGTCACCAAGCCTTATAAATATCTTTCTGTCTTTCTGTGTGCTTCACCATAAGGTGATCTGATCTGGCACATTTCATGGGTTTGTGCTACCATCCTGTGGGTCCCTGTGTGGAGTTTAAGCTAGTTGTGATCTATGAGATTCTACATGGCTTGGGAAATGCTCAAAAATAATCCAAAGATGCCATTTTATTATTCCTATACATCTCTTTTTTTCAGATTCATAAAACAAAATCTAGCTTTGGCAGTGCATCCAGTGCTTCACTGGAAGTTATTTCCACACATGAGTTCATCGGAGCTAATGTCTCTAGCTAGAGTCTGCCACTCTGTTAAACAGGAGCTATATTATCAGGAACAGCTAACATACAGTAGGATTGTTGATCCAAGGATGGCTTGATTAGTGGAACATCAAGTCCATTAAAGAGGAGAGAAGGCTGTTAATACCTGTGGAATGACATTTTAGAAGGAATCAGGTAGATTATAATGAGCCATGAAGTCAATTAACTCCCTCAGCACTACCTGACTAGAAATGCTGCAGACACTGACAGCTAGGCAGTTTTAAATTTTGGTTGGGCCAGGAATCAAAAGGGGATGCAACTATACCACGTTTGGATATGTTTGGATCTGCCCCTGGAGATGCCTACCTCACTGGCCATCTATTTTGCTGTGCTGCATATAAAACCAGTAGAGAGTTCAAGATACAGTGAAAGAGCTTGTTGCTGTGTTACTTCTCATAATGGTTGCCAGACTTAAGAATTTCATGCTCCACTTGGTTCAAAATAGCCCAGACTAATTTTTGTTTTTTTGTTTTGTGTTTGCTTTTTTCTTCAGGATATGCTATAAACTTTTCTTTTCCCCTCTGGCATTTAGAGGTAGAGGGAGGGGTGTGTGTGAGGGTTGGCATCTCAGAAAGGCAAGGCATGTTCACCACTTAACAGTGCTTGGTTTGTTTATTCTTGTTTTGTAGGAAGGACTAAAGTTAGACTTGTCAGTGCTTTTTTTCTTGCATTTTTAAATCAGTATAAAAGGCACACAAAAGCCTGGGAAATCCAATTGCAAGCTAGAAGTGATACAGTGATAAAATGAAATGAGTTTTGATCAGAATAACAGTATGACCTGATTAGATCCAGTTAATTTCCGTGACTTCAGTTTATATAATTCACATTGGGTTAGACTACAACTTGTTTCTCTTCTCTTGCATTCATATTTTATCTGCTTTTTTCTTTATCTGCAATTTATACTTTAGTGTTTAGGCTGTTTAGTTAAATGACTGTCTGTTGAACACATTAGTGTAATTGGTAATGAAGCAAAACATGAAGTAATGCAGTTCCTTAAAAGAAATCAGGTACAAATGCTGTATGCATTGCTTTTCTACTCACCTAATTTGGATTAGGTGGATAGTGGGAGCTGGTCAAAAATGTGGAATGAAAGAAGTTCTCAATGATTTCATCAGTCATTTTCTCCTTTTTAAATCCAAATTCAAAATGTTAATAACAAATGCCCTAAAAAAATCAACAAAAAACTAACTTTTGTTTTGACTGATCTCCCCTGTTCCTGCCATTCCCACTCCAGAACTCTCAGTCCAATTTTTCTGATTAGCTTCAGTTATTTCCTTACCCCTACTCCCAATTTCCATAACCCTACTCCCAATATTTTCACTCCAAGCTGCTGAACCCTCCTCAGTCTCTACTCCAGAAAACAATCTTTACTCCTTTGGTGTCTTATACACATGTACCTATTGCCCAAAGCATCCTGCCTTAGCCTTCTAGGGCACATCCCCATAAGCAGGAACGTACATTTATCCAGGGACAGCTAGGAGTGCCATACACTTGTGCTACTGCTAGTTGTTCCCAGACATGCCCCTGCACATGCACCCTGGTACACTGCAATTTTCCCCAGGTGGGGTAGGAGCCCCAGCAGCCTTACCTGGGGTCCTGGGGGTCTTCTGGGGTTCCAGCAGTGCCATTCTGGGCACATGGAGCCTGTTTGGAATCTGGAGCAAGGCTCTGGCCAGCCAGGCTCCGGTTTTGGGAGTCATGTGTTGCAGCCATGTATGCCACCTAGAACTGGAGCCCACTGGCCAGAGCCATACTCCAGCTGCCAGTCAGGCTCCAAGCAGCCAGATCACTGCCTCTGCAGCCCCAAGAGGGCCCCAGGACCCCTGTTTCCCCTATCCCACCTGGAGCAATTTGCTGTACAGCAGAGTGCGTGTGCAGGGGCATCCTGAGGACAACTAGCAGTGGCACAAATATGTGCAGCTACTTGTCTCGGGGGAAACACACATTTCCGCTTCTGGGGATGCGCCCCTGGATGCTAACCCTTAACAGCACAATCCCCACCACTAACACATACAAAACACTGCTAAAGCATCAAATATAGCCAAAATAGATGAGACCTAGTAGACAAAGAGAAACAAAGCCCCATTATTTCTGTGATTTTTCATGAAAACGTGAATCAGCTAAGGCCTTAGTTATGAGCAGGATATAGGATGAAACGTTTGTATGTTTTAGCTTGCATGAAGTCCTGATTGATTTTCATACGAAATAAATGAGAAAACATTTGTATACTATTTCCTGGATGAAAAGAATATAGGAGATTGAACAGCTCAAGAAATTAGAACTTGATTAGGAAGCTTTTTTTGTTTCTTTAACCCTGTTCAGATTCAGCCCAGACTAGTCCTAACCAGCAGACACCTGTTTTAACGGCTCACAGGGAACACATGCCATTGGTCTCAGGGCAGTTCTTAGTTTACAGATATTGCAACATTCCCTCCCCACCCCATCCCACAGGCAAGACAAAAACAAGCACATAGTTTTCCAGTTGTTTGTTATTGATTAACACAACCAATGTCATCAAAAGGCTACTGAACATGGATTTCCCAGTCTCCTGGCAAAGTGAAATGTTCTTAGGGTTCTTGTTTGGGAGAGTCAAAGATTGAAATGACCTGGAATGTGAAATGCCATCTTGATATTAAAGGCCAGGTGGCATGGGAAAGTTTGCACAGCCAGCCATTGTTATCTGTGAACAATGAAGAAACAAAAGACTTCAGGCCAGATTCTCATACACTCCAAGGTCCCTTTACACTAGGTAGTGAAAAAGGACTTCATAGTGGATCTTAAGGTCTCATTCTGCTGTGAGAACTACACCTTGTGCCTCCAGTATAGGAAACTGGTATCATTTTCTGAGCATCAATTCAACTTTTGTAACAGTGAAAGCATAATTGGATTGTGATTGGACTGGCATAATATTGTTCTGACTTCTCTTCAGCTTGTATAGTTTATTTTTCTTTTACATCTTTGCTCTTCTTGAGCTAACACTATCAAGATAGGGAAGACAGCATATTATTTGTATCTATTCAATTATTATTTGTAGCTATTCAATTCTAGTGGCTGTGAGTGCCACATTAAAGATGTGAGAAACACTTGCCCTGAAAGTTCCTCTTAGTGTTTTTTTTCCAGTTCATAAATACATTGCACACTATATGTTGATTTTTTTAAACTAGAAATGTACTTTAAACTTGAAGTATTTCATTTGCTTTCCCAGTATGAAATAGGCAAGTTCTGACTTGACTTTGCCACACAATATCTTTAATAGCTTTGCAACACATTATACAGGATTTGTTTATGATTAGGAACTTGAAAATGTTACAATAATGCCATATTTCAGTATTTTTCCTCAGGAAAGTCAAGAAGCAAATGCATCATCCTAGGGGATCTGGTACTAAAACTTTATTTTTGCTTGGTATATTTATGATTCAGTGCACTTAAAACTTTTAGAGTGATTCACTTTACTTCTGAGAAAACATATTTCTTCTTCAAAGCTTTTGAGTAATGATTAGAAAACAAACAAAAATATTTTCTTTTAGATACGTTATGCTGTTTTAGGAAACTAATTTACCATAGATAACAAGGCATGAAAAGTTTCTCAAAAGGCCATAAGCTCTCCTTTCTAAGAATGACTGAAAACACCCATTAATGTATGTTGTTTTATAACACATGCTACATGAGTTAAAAGTTAACCAAAAAGCCTTGAACAGTCACTACACCCTGGCTCCTTAGTCTCAGAAAAGCATTCAGAATTTCAGAATTGGTGAGAACTTCAGCTAACGTCAGTAGGACCCCTGGCTGATCAGCAATCTTAAAATTGTTGAAATGAAGCACATGGTAACAACATACAGCACTGTTTCTGCTCCACCCCCCACCCCCCCGGTTTTAAGCTAATGCTTAATGAATACAAATGTCTGAAGTAATGGCAGAATTAAAAAATCAAACTCTTTGCAAATGGGATCCTTGGAAAAAAGTGATTTTAAAAAGGATGTAGGGATATTAATGGATAGGAACTGGACACAGGGTTAGGCACCAGAACCTGCCAACGCTATTTATGGAGTTACATACTTCACAGCAGGTGCATCTACATGAGATATTAATGCGGCTCAATAAACCATGGTGCAGTTTGCACTGGAGTCAGCTGCTCCCAGGCACAGTGTGTTCACGTGTACCCAGGACTGCAGCAATTTGAGCTGGAGCGGAGCACCCCAGGGCTGGCAGCAAGCTCAGGGAGTCAGCCCCAAGCTCTGGCTGGCGGAATTGAGCAGCAGAGGGGCTGGCTGGAGCACAAGAGTGCTGAAACTGTGAAACTATGTGGCTGACCCCCTGAGCCTGTTGCCAGCCCAGGGCTGCTCTGCCCCAGCTCAAACTGCTGTAATCCTGGTCACCATCCATATGCTCATTTCTGCACATTTCTGTACAGTAAATGACTCTGCCATAGGACAGTCTTGTGCCAGACCGTACTATCCTACAGCAGAGTTAATTAATTTACTGCACCCTAATATGGGCCATGTGCAGATGACGACGCTTTACTGTGGAGCTAATTAGCCATCTCCACAGTAAAGCACACGTTTTGATGCACCAATGTCATGGATCAGGGAACTCATAGTACTAAACAGCACCAGACTGATGAGACTGCACTTTGGGGACTATTGCAGCAGGGTACCATGCCATGTTAGCACCATTCTGTATGCAAGCATCATTCACAAAATAAACACAGAGATTTCATAGTGTTGAAAACTTTGTGACCTGCTGTGGTCTTTCAGAGTTCTTTGTAAAAGAATAATTGCTATATTATTTTATCCATATTCAAAAAAATGAGTGAAAACTAAGAGATAGCATTTTCTGAGGGATGCCTTGAGTTTAATGAGTGATCTCTTGAGTCTGATAAGGTTGAGAACCACTGGACTAGGTGGTCTAATTGTTCATTTTAATTTGTAATTTTGGTGATTTTTTGATACCAAAAATCCATCTGAATTTCTCAGGACAAGCAGTTTATTACTTTGCCTTAATGCCAGTTTGCTTCACTGCAATGTGCATTATGGATCTGTGAAGTGATATAGTCTCAAGACTTTAAGGTGGTATATAGTTGCATACTGAGGAGATGGAAGGGAAGAGGAGTTTAAAAGGTGTGAGAAAAACAGATGCATTCCCACAATTTATCTTGCATCTCCAGTTTCTTGTTTTTCTGTTGCACCCTTCTCTGTTCTCTCAGTGCTTGCTTTACAGAGACTTACAAATCAGTAATCTAACCATTAGGACCACAAGGGCCTATTGGTTCATTTGATTTGACCATCTGTAGGCCGTCTTTTCCTGTCCTATTTGACCAAGATACTATGGGATTTGAACCAAAGTCTTTTATCATTTCAAGCCAGGTACAAACCAACAAGCTATTGAGCTACTTGTGTTTATGTAAGCACTGAATGTGACCTGTTTTGAATGCATTATTTATACACTAACACATACAGGTTTCCTTCGCTTTATGCTGTACATGTGTTTGTGGAAAATGGCACATAACTTGAATTTGCATAAAGGGAACCAACTTTATAGTGTAACAAATAGGGATACCTTCCAAGACCTCAATTGTACTGACCCCCAAGCCGATTTCTACTACCTTTACAAGACAATTTTGATACTCATCAACACAGGACACTATCATAGTGGGGGTGGCAACTACAGAAACGCGTGTCACAGACAATGAGCGAGGAGCACAGATCCACACAGGAGACAGTATTTTGGTGCACATCACTCCCACAATGCACTACAGAAAGCAGCTGACCG
>NW_017728906.1:39308813-39312906 GCF_001723895.1 Crocodylus porosus
GACTGGGGTCCCCTGCAGCTCAGGGGCTGCACAGCCTGATGGCAACTCACACAGGCAGGCTCTGCTGAGAGGAAAAAAAAAAAAACTCAGCGAGACTCCTCATCTTTTCTTTTGTCAAGTTGTCAAAGGCTTCAATGTTACAAATAGCTATGTTGCAAGCTAATCTAATATACATGCAGATGTAGTTTAGTTTGAAATGTAGGAAACTCATTTAAACTGTAAAAAAACCCACCCCTGCACATGCACAGTGTAACACAATTAAACCACAGAGTAGCCAATTTCCATCATGTGTACTAGCGCCCTAGCAGTACAAGCCAAGTTTGATACAACACAAACAATACATACATATACCATATTAGCAAACATAGAGTGGCAAGTAGCAACTACACCTAGAAAGTTTTCAAGCCAGATGGGCTTTCAGAAGATGTTTTGAAAGCAGCAAGAAAGCAAATTTTATGTATGCTAATGGGAAGTTTGCTCCAAGAATATGGAGCACCATAAGAAAAACCTGAAAGTTGTAAGCAAAGAGATACAAGTACTACTCAAATGTGAACTGGAAAGAGATGGAGGACATGCAGGAGTTAGATCAGGGGTGGGCAAAATGTGGCCCGTGGGCTGGATGCGGCCCGCCAAGCCATTCTATCTGGTGGGGCCCCTAAAAAAATTAGAAAATTATTATTAATCTGCCCTAGGCTGCCTGTCATGCGGCCCTCAATGGCTTGCCAAAACTTAGTAAGCAGCCCTCCACCCAAAATAATTGCCTGCCCCTGAGTTAGATGAATGTGGAATTATGGGAAACCTGGAAGGTGAACAATTGAAGCTCTAACTAATTGCAGATGTGGAAGGTAACACTTAGCAAGCACTGATGAAAAGGGAAGTTATGGTCAGAATAACAGGAAAGAAGATCTTCGCTGCAGTGGTTTGTATAGGTGTGCTAAGGACAGAGGACATGACCTTGCAGTTGGCAAATTTGAAAAATAAGCAGGAGAACTAACTACTTTTGACTGTTTGGAGAGGAAGGGATGGATTTTGGTGATCTTGTTGTTCATAACTACCTAAATGAAGGGACGAGTTTTACCTGTAAGTAATGGAACAAAGGGTTCTGTATCACAGATAAAATACTTTTGGGTTTCAGTGGGTTTTGTCTTGCTAATGTAGGGATAAATTATGGGGCAGGGTCAGATGTTATATTTACATCAAGTTGCCAATACATAATTTATAATACACTTGATGGAAGCACTGTGCTTTGTGCCCCTCTAAGGATAGATTCTATCTTAAGCCATCACTATGTTAATGCATAGATGGTTTCCACTGAAATAATCCACTGTAAAATTATACTCATGGTCTTCAGTAATTCATTTTTTTGATCTATTGCTGAGGGTATGTGATTCATATAATGTTAGGTACTTAAAAAAAGCAAAAAATGTTGAATACTTAGTAAAATGCAATGTTTAGTCCTGGAGATTACATAAACTCAGACTTCTTCTTAGTTTCATTTATCCTTAACAACTGTGTCAAATGTGATCTACCCTTTATAGAGGACTTCCCATCAATGGGATTATAAATACTTTTTATCAAAACTCTTTTTCAGTTGGAAACTTCTTTTTCAATTAAAGCAATACATTTATTAAGAGTGTCTGTTTTCTACTGAAAATTTCAATTTTTAATAAGACAACTGGAAAACTGGAAATAACCCCCTCCCCTCCAAGAGCTGAATATTAATATATCAGGAAGGTAGACTTTCTCAAGTTACCTAAAATAAAAGATCATTGAACTCTTGATCTGAGAGAGAACCAAGGATCCGGGTTTTCTGTTTCCCACAGAAAAATGGAAAAAAAACATAGATTTTTTGTTTTAACCAAGAAAAACATGGGTTTTTCATTTTAACAGAGAAACACATGGATTTTCCACTTTTGCAAAGAGCTCTCTGCAAGCTGGCAGAGTTCCAGCTTGCAAAGGGCTGGGGTGAAGGAGAAGAAGGGTGGTCAGGCAGGGGTGCCATGTGCATGTGCACACTCACACATGCACAGGGCTGCCAGGCAGCCTGGGGAGCAGCTCCCACAGGTAAATCTGGTGGGGGAGGGAGAGTTTACTGAGGGAGGGAGGGAGTTAGACAGGGTAGGGGCTGGGGCTGCTGCCCAGCTGGGTGGTAGGAAAGACTGATTGGTGTGCAGGGCTTGGAGAGATTGATTTCAGGATGATAGGTGAATCTGGGGTAGGTGGGGGACAGCAGGGCAATTTGGTGGGCAGAGGAGTGATCCAAATGATATGGGGGGCCCTTCCCCCACTTCTCTGCAGCCTTGTCATTGGTAATCCATCAATTTGAGTATGATCTCTATCATGGCTCATGGATAGGTCTTGAGGTGACTTAAGAGTCCAATCCTTGAGCCAGGGACACATCTGCTGAAGTTACAGGTCTTTCTGCAGGGGAGGGTAGGCTGTAAGCCAGGATTTCTCTTTTTTACCTTCCCCCACTGTCTCTTCTCTGCTTTGAGGGTAAGGTGCTGTACCAGCCACTTGTTTGAGGTGGTAGTGTTGTTGGAGTCAGTTAGCAGTCAGGTCCTGCCAAGTCTTGACATTGGCATCTGTTTTCTTGAGATGTGCCTTCAATGTGTCCTTACAGCATTTCCTCTGGCCACTCCAAGACCTCAGACCATTACCAACTGGAAGTTGAGCACTTTTTGGGGGGTGAGTTGAGAGTTAGGAATCTGGGAGATGGTGCCTGGCCCAGTGATGCTGGTGCTTGAGGATCACTGACTCAATGCTGGCAACACTGGCTTTAGCAAGGCTGCTGGAGTTTGTGTGGTGATGTTCCCATTTGATGTGCAGGATTTTCCACTGCCATCATTGGTGATACCTCTCCAGGCTCTTGAGATGACAGTAGGTCACTCAAGTTTCACATCTGTAGGGGAGAGTGGGGATGCTGACTGCACCGTAAACCTGGATGTCTTTCTGGAGTTCCCAATGAATATAGACAGGCCGAAGCAAGTTCCCTAAAGAGATAGTTGCACATTGGATCTTATGTTGGATCTCCTCATCAATGTTCATTCTCTGAAAGAGGTGGCTACTGAGGTAGGGGAAGTACTTGACTACTTCTAGGGTCTTTCTCTCAGTGATAATTTGGGGACGGAGGTTACATTTGTGGCTCAGGATAGAGCACTTTAATCTTCTCAATGTTGAGAGAGACTCAAAGGTCAGTTGGCTTCCCTGAAAAGATCCAGCACAGTCTGGAGGTTTTTCTCTGTGTGCACAAGGATGAAGCAGTCATTGGCATATCAAAGTTCAAGGATGGTTGTTTTGAGTACTTTGGTTTTTGACTGAAAATGTCCTAAAGTGAAGACATTACAGTATTCATTTAGTATTCATTCAGTGTTCAGTATCTGCACTAAAGGAAGGTGGTCCTCACTGAGAACCAGGATGATCATCCAAAAACAGGAGAACAGATCTGGAATGATGGCACATCCTTGCTTGACCCCAGTTCAGATGACAAACAGATTTGTCTCCGATCCACTACATAGAATAGTCTTAGTCATCTGGTCTTAGAGAAGCCTCAGAACCTTAATGTTCTTTTCTGGACATCCAAATCTGATCAGTACTTTCCACAAAGCTTCATGATTTGTGGAATCAAAGGCTTTAGTTAGCTGAGTGAAGGCCATATACAGGTCCTGGTGTTGTTCCTGATGCTTATTCTTGGACCTGGTGGCAACAAAGATCATGTCAGTTGCCTCACAGGATGGTCTGAAACTACACTAAGATTTATTGTAGGATTTCCTCAACACAAGGCAGAAGACAGTTCAGGAGGATGCAGACAAGGATTTTCCTTTCTATGGAAAAAAAGACCACACACACTTCAGTGGTTCTCACACATAAACTTATCTCCTTTCTTGAAGATACTCACAATGTTGGCACTCCTCAGGTCCCCAGGGATCTTTGCACTGTTCCAATTCCTTGCCTAAAGAGGAGTAACCTGGAGAGTCTCAGAGGGTACTTAGTTAGTCTTTTACTGCCTTAACATGTGGACAGTCCCATCTTAAGAGCCTTTAACATGTTTGAAATGCAATATGTAATTACACTTTAGGTGCCCTAAATAGAA
>NW_017728906.1:39312917-39316678 GCF_001723895.1 Crocodylus porosus
CTTTAAGAGGAGGTTAGATGAACATCTTGCTGGGGTCATTCGACCCCAGTATTCTTTCCTGCCATAGCAGGGGGTCGGACTAGAAGATCTGCTCAGGTCCCTTCCGACCCTACAAACTATGAAACTATGAAACTATTAGAGAGGTATTTAACCATGTTAGTCTGAAGTGAGGCAGAAGGTAGGGTAGAGTGGCATCTTAGAGACTATGGGAGTTTGTACATGCCATGGGGGTTTACTTTGGTTTAATACTCCCTGAATTGAAGCCGTGGGTCTTTAAAAACATCACTTCAATTTAGGATGAAGTAAACCCCTGTGGCATGTACACAAGGGTCGGGCCTGACTTTTACCTGCCTCTCTGGCAGCTGGGAGGAGAGGGCAAGCTGCCGGCAGGTTGATCTGTCCTGAGCTGCAGGTCCAGTGCTTCCCTCCACAGCAGCGGGGGCACCCCCCCAGGTGGCACGCACCTGCAAGCACCTGGCCCGAGAGGTCCTGGAGGGCACTGCAGCTGTGGAGGGAAGCACTGGGCCTCCATGCAGCTCAGGCAGGCAGGCGCCAGGGAGAAAAAAAAAACAGGCTTGCTGCATTTTTTTTTTCCTTCAGTGGAACCTGCCAGCACAGGCTGCTGCTGGGCTGCCTGCGCAGCCCTTGAGATGCATGGGGTCTGGTGCTTCCCTCTGTGGCAAATTAAACCACCTCAGACATGTTTTATTTTGCTGCATCCCAAAGTCATTTAACGTTCATTATGCTCCTGATACATGCAAACAGCCCACCATTAAAGTGCATTATGACACCGACAGGTGCAAACAGCTGCACCATTAAAGTGGTGCAAAAGTGCATTAAGTTGCTTTAAAGGCCAATGTTGTGGCATGTACAAATGGCCTATCAGATTCAGAGATGCATAAGCTTTCATAGGCAACAGCCTACTTTGTCAGCTGTTCTCTCCAAGGTGAGCACTTAAGGTGCTGCCTCTAAGACGCCATCCTTCCCTGCCTTCTATGAATAGGTTGAATAGTTTCTCCCAAATCCTCATAAAGTTTAGAAGTAGATTCTAGGCAAATGAGGTTTTCTAAGCTATTATGAGGCTGTTCCTACCTTCCACCAAATTTGGGAGTATGGTGATGTTTGACAAATCCTACTTGTACTCATCCTACTTATGGCCTATCCATAAGGAATCTATTTTTGCAGAATGTTCCTTGCCCATAGCAACTCCTGATGGTTTAACTGTAGGAGGATAATCTGGGGCATTGACTTCAGTGGGGAAAGCCGCTATACACTGTGGGTGTGTCTACGCAAGCATTAATGCACTGTAATTATGGTGCATTAAGTTTAGTACCTGTAATAACTTAATGCGCCATAATCGGCACTACTGTGCACTAGTGCCAGCATATGCTTTTTTGTGATGCCAGTACACAGTAAACACATTCTACTGTGCATTACCACATTTAGCATGGTTTTGCAGTAATTTGACTTGTGTAGATGTGCCCTGTGAGTAGAAATAGCAGAATCAGTTTGTGAAGAACAGTTCAGACCTCAATAAACTTTGGAAAAGAAAGTCTGTGAGAAAGTTTCAGTCCTAAAGCGGGTGGTCCCTCTGGAATGGCAGCTGGGGCAATGTTGGCAAGATCTTTGTGTTGCAGCCTTTTCCATTTTCTGTGTGTTGAAGAGAAAACTACAATGCTGTGACTCCAGTACCTTTCACAAACATTTGAATCCCCTGAAATTTTGTATATAATGTTACAGCTGAAAGCTATCATTTCCTTAAAGCCCTCTAAAGTTTTTTTCTGTTGAGCTTTGATGAGTTTTTTTCCTCCTTCGTAAAACATCAATGAATTCAGGATGGGTATTGGAATTCTTCACATAAATGGAACAAAGGATCACACCATCTAGTAGTTTACCCAACTCTCACTTCATAATTATTTTTAAAAATCACTGTAGCACTCTACATGCAGTGCTTGAAATCACAATCAAACACTGTGGATTCCAGCACTATAAACTTCCTTCCAGCAGCTGCACCATAATATTCTCATTAACAGTGGCAATCTCTCATGTTTCTGCCCTGAAACAACAGGTATAACCAAATTCCTCTGGAGGCCTTTTCTTTCTCTCCCCAAAAATGTGCAGAAATGGGGAAAAAAAGGACTTTTTTTTTCCATTTATTTCATGGAGAATTTGAAAGCTTGGCACACAAGTGAGGTATGCACTGGAATTTGGGTGGGTCTAGGAAAAAGCACAGACTTCAGTGGAAAGCATATATGTGGGGGGGGGGTGAGAGAGAGAAAAACCTTTTAAACCATAAATTGACCACATCCATGGATGGGTGAGGAAAGAAACAGAAAGTTGCCCTGAAATAATACTCTGAGCCACTACTGAAAATAAGCCCAACTACTTCAACAGGGATGTGCCATTGGCATTTTAAATAACATTATAGTCATTTCCAAGTGGCAGGTGAAAGTCTTTACTTCTACCATGCGGTTATAATGGCTTATCTATCTATCTAGTTCTATTTTCACTGTAAGTAATCTGCAGCTCTTAGGTTTCTTCCACACAGGTGAGGCTGCAGTGGCTGTGTACTAGCAGTAGCTACCAGAGATGTTGTATGATTAAAGAAGGCATCAGGAGTCCAGTTCTCCATTCTGCTGTTGCTTCAGTTCACAGCCAGGCATCATTTTTAGGGGGCCTTTATGTGGACATGGTCTGAAAGTCTGTCCAGTTCCAATTCTGGCTAAGTAAGTATTTCAAATTTGTCCAAAAGAGAATAGTAGACTAGCTATAGTGGCTAAGGCATCCTGATAGTCATTGTAGATGCTCCATTTGTATCAAGACCCAAAGACATTTGCTAAGAGGAGAGAGAGGAGAAAGCAGACCTCTTTAACCAATTCTTCACCTCCGTTTTCTTGGGCAGGGACCGGGACTTCCCCACCGTGATGAAAGACAGACTCAAGGGGAACGCCTTCAGACCTCAGGCTGGGGAGGACTGGGTTAGAGAGCTTCTGGAGGGGCTGGACATGTTCAAATCAGCAGGTCCAGGTACTCTCCACCCCAGGGTGTTGAGGGAGCGAGCAGGGGTTATTGCAGGACCCTTGGCACGGCTTTACAAGCGCTCGTGGTGCTTGGGCCAGGTGCCAGATGATTGGAAGATAGCCAATGTGGTCCCCATCTTTAAAAAAGGGAGGAGGGAGGACCCGGGCAACTATAGGCCTGTCAATCTTACCTCAGTCCTAGGGAAACTCTTTGAGAAGGTCATCACTGTGATGGGCCAGCTTCAGGGATGATGCTGAAGGGCAACCAGCACGGTTTCATTAGGGGCAGGTCATGTCAGACCAACCTGATTGCCTTTTACGATCAGGTCACAAAAGCATTGGATGTAGGTGTCACCATGGACGTAGTCTTTCTGGACTTCAACAAGGCCTTTGACACTGTCTCCCACTCCATCCTCATTAAAAAACTAGGCGACTGTGGCATTGATGCCTACAGAGTCAGATGGATTTCAGATTGGCTGAAGGGTCACACTCAGAGAGTGGTGGTGGATGGGTCATATTCGACCTGGGGGGAAGTGGGCAGCAAAGTCCCCCAGGGCTCGGTCCTTGGGCCCGCGCTGTTCAATCTCTTTATCAGCGATTTGGATGACGGGGTGTAAAGCACCCTGTTTAAATTTTCTGATGATACCAAAATTTGGGGTGAGGTGAGCACGCCAGTAGGGAGGGAAAGACTGTAGCAAGACTTGGATAGGTTACAGGGGTGGGCTAGCAAAAACAGGATGC
>NW_017728906.1:39324216-39325363 GCF_001723895.1 Crocodylus porosus
TTGTTCCCCATGCTCCTAGCATTAGTATATAGGCACTTGAGCCCTGTGACTGGTGCTTTTGCTACCCCCTCGCTCCAAGTCCTAAAGGGCTTTTTGTCTCTAACCTTCCCGTTCCTTACCTGTGCCGTATTGCTGTCCACCCCCTGTCTTTCACGTTCCCAAAGCTCTCTTGCTCAGGCGGGAGGTCAGACTTGAAGATCTACAGGGTCCCTTCCAACCCTACTTCTATGATTCTGTGATTCTATGAAGTAGAAATAACAACTCTATAACCAAAGCAATCTGCATTCAGAACCAGAAGTTCCAACGCCTCCTTTAAATGCAGCAAATGAATACCTTGTTATTATGTAAACCTGCTCATACTTGCAACAGTTTATTCTTCATCCAATCATCAACAAGAGAGGCAGCCAATGACTGTATGCTGCTGTGCAATATTCCCAATTCTCACCTGCACTGCAGGTCATTTATAGGAGCACAATGCTATCTTATTAGAACTGGTAAAAATGGGTCTATGGTTATCGATAGAATGGAATGAAGTAGGGTTGGGTATTTGACTGATTAATTAAAGTTTGGTCAATTAACTGGTCAAATCTCAGTCAAAAATTGTAAAAAAACCCAGTGCTAATAGGTCCAAATAATACACAGAAAAAACATACATTTTTCCACAAAGAAATATGTTCAAAACAATTAAAAAATCATACTTCTGTCAAAAAATCTACAAATAAATGTAGCTTTTTTTTAATTGCTATAGTCTTTGACCAGTTAAAAATATGCTGTCAATTGGCACTTCTTAACTTGTAAATTGACCAATTTGCAACCCTAGAACAAAGTATAAATATTAATACAATATTTTTAAAGTGACCTTATGGCCCGACTTTCACAGGCAATTCCCATTTTTCATTTAATCACTTTAAATTGTTTAGGTTTTCATTTTAATAACTACAAGGTGTTTTTTCAATGCCATGCAGATTTTGCTCTGTGTTAACCACACATACACAGTCAAGCAGAACATTCCCACAAGCACACTAAGGAAGTATGGGCTGGATGAACGGACTATAAGGTGGATAGAAAACTGGCTGGAGCATTGGGCTCAGAGAGTAGTAATCAATGGCTCTAGTTGGCAGCTGACATCTAGTGGAGTGCCCCAGGG
>NW_017728906.1:39325385-39361544 GCF_001723895.1 Crocodylus porosus
GGGGCTTGGAGGGGTGAAAAAGCCTCATGGAGGGCCCCCCCATGCTATGCAGACCCCAGATGGGGGGAGGCAGTGCCAGGACAGAGGGTGTGTTACCTTCCCACTGCTCTCAACTAGGCATGGGCTGCCACTGTGTTGGGTTTAGCATCCCCAGGCAGTGTTGCCACGAGGGGTGGTGCCTCTAGGCTCTTGGCCTGGCCCGGTGCAAGCTTTTGCCTGTCTCGACCACCTGAACAGTGAATGTCAGTTCAGTTTGTTATTGATTCAGTTTATGCAGCTTCGAAAAACCTGTGAAGATCGAATTGATTTCACCTCCGGCTGTTTGAACCGCTGCACTTACCCCATGGGACTAGGACAAAGTAAGGAAGTAGGAGCCGGGGAATAACACCTGTGTTTGCATCACCTCCATCAGCCCTTGGATTATTGAGCACAATCTCACTCTCCTAGCTCAGTTACATATTTCCATGTTATCTGAGTGCTGGCTGTGATTCAGTATAGTTTTTCAGTCACACATACTCTGAACAGCTCTTTCTTCTAGCCACAGTAAAACCGTTTACTAATTCATTTCATTGCTTTAATGCATGTGCTGTATCAGAATCAAGTTGAGTTTTGTTTTTCAATTAGTCACAGTACTAAACTGCCTTCATAACTTAACATGGGTGTGGCTGCAAAGTGAGGCTTGCTGGAAGGCATTAAACTTCTACCGAATCCAAAGAAGATCTCAAAGCTATATTTTCAGAGTCATAAGCCAACACTTTGCCCACTCTGTCACTGTGCTCTGGCCAGATCTACAGGCCTCTAATGTAGCTGGGAGAATATGATATCTCCTGTCCAAGCATAGGAATGAAGCCAGTGACACAATTCACCTGTATGTTTCAACTCCCTGAAATGCTTCAGTTAAGTAAGCAATGAAGTAAAAAATCTATCTTAACTAGGCCTGTGGCTGATTTGTGTGACCTCAGCATGCTGATGAAATTGGCGTTACGATTTTGCAATACTAGAAAGTGTATTTCCAAGGAAGAAGAATGATTCTGCGAAGTTCTTATCACAAAACTTGTTAGAAGCTGATTTTCTTAGAAAACTCTTGGGCTTGGAAAAATTTCTTTACCTGTGTGAACAAGTTCATGCATTGGAAGATGTTTAAAAAAATGAAGTCTTACATCAGTGAAAGACAAGTAATAAGACAAAGCATCTTCTTCCTAAGCATATTGATTTTTAAGTCAAAGCAACTATTACCCTTTGCTAAGTGGTGACTCACATCTTACATGTTGGGATTTACCTTTAAGCTTTATTCAGAAGCAAAGCAAAGAAAAAGAAAATTCAGGCATGCTGCACTATACCATGCAGATGCACCTATAGTGAGAACCACATACAGTAGATTCTAAGGTTAATAAAGGGGAAGAATCATCTCATTTTTGGAAAACTAGCCTGGAGTTTAGTGTATGTTCAATTCCCTGTGCCTGTCTACTTTCAAGTGCTATGTCTCTCTACTGCAGCCTGAGCACCAGAAGCCATTTAGCAGTAGCAGCACAAAGCGCTGTGATTTATCCACCCTGCACAAAATTCCATGGGTACTAAAGATGTTACATTTAGATTCACCAAATGAGGGTTAGGTCCATCTAAATGCCCATCTGTGCAGATGTTCATGGGGGGGGGAACACAAGACATTAAACTGGGCTAAAAATGGTGGGCCCGATCTAAGTTAGTTCACCTGAGTAGGTGCCCCAGGGCTGGAAAAGCCCAGGTGCTCACTCCACCCTGGGGCTGCCCTTTTTCTGCTGCCACCACCCTGATCAAGCTCTTTTTTAGCCCTCCGACCCTCCCACCCCTGGACAGACAACCCCCACACTGAACCTACCTTCCCGTGCCCTCCCAGCAGACCTGCCAGCCTCCCCAGTTCTACCAGCCCCTGACCCTGATCCTGCCCTCATCTCCCCCAACCTAAAGTTACTCACGCTGGGTTCCCTGTGGCTCCTGGCACCAGCGTAGGCCTGTATGTGCTGCTCCATGTCTACGATCATGTGATTTGAAGTCAGTCATGTGATCATAGACCAGCTACAGCAAACACTTGTATGCACCCTATCTTGCTGCAGCTAAACACCCAGTACTGGAGTTACCCCAGGTATCTGTACTGCAACGTAGACGTACCCACAGCTCCCTGTGTCATTAGGAAAGCCCAGAAAAGGGCCTTTTGGTGCTTGAGTTTTTCTTTAGATGCCCAAGTCCAACTTTAGGTCCTCAGAACCCTTGCTTAGCTGCTTCCTGTTTTGGAGTCTCCCAGTTTTTTTTCCAATAATGCTCCCCATGTGCTAAAAGTGTCTGTTTCTGAGTCCATACAGAGCTGAGTAAGTACTGACAGAGCTAAGCAGGTAAACATCTATCTTATAGTTACAGCCTGCTGGATTCACACACTAGACATTTCCCTCTCCACCCTAGTTTGATCTAGTAGATGTTCTCAGCACATACTTAAAGGATCAGGCACTATAAAAATGATAGAGAGGCTGGTTGCAGTGTCCTTCTGCCTCCCCCTTTGCCCACTACCCCAGGATGGGGGAGACCCAAGTTTAAATTCCTTGTTTCCCTGATGAGTGTTGAGTATATCTCACATCTCACAGATGATTGCTGCAGTCCTCAGGTCAAAGCAGTGTAGCTGTGGTGTTTAGCTGTGATTTGTTTGGTAATTTTTTTTTTTATGGGGCCATCTTTACAGATGGGAGAGATATTAGACAAGCTTTCAGGCATAACATGCCCTTCTTCAAGTGTGGGGAAAACCCCCCTAAGCTTCCAGGTTTATGTTGAAAGGCATTCCTCCTAAGGAGTACGGCTTAGGGGAAGTTCAGGCACATGCAGAGGCATCTAACTTTCTCTATGCATTTTATAGGCTACTAACACACAACTTCAGACTCCATGGATCAGAAAGGTGCATCAAACTTAGGCCCTGCAATGCTGCCACCTGCAGTGCCTTTAGTGGATCTAGTGTTTCAGCTCTGTCTCTCAGTTCTGCTTTGCAAGACAAGAAGAATAGCTTTTACCTGTCTCAGTGCAGTGATGGACTGATACATCTTGAAGTGCTCTGAATCTGTGGTATGCAGACACAGGGGATGCCAATGATATCTTCTCTTTGTGTATCAAGTTGTGTCTTACACAGATGCTGAAATTCAGAGTCAAAATTCATTATCAGTTCAGCAAAACTGATCCTCAGCGTTTAACAGAAATCAAGGCAAACTTGTTGGTGGCCCCAGTTTGCTGGGCAGAGTCCTGGTTTTCCTGTTCCTGGTTCCTAGGCAGCTGGAATGGATACTGTTCTTCCCCACAGTATGTCTTCAATGTGTGCTGCTGTTCAAGGGGGTAATATTAGGCTGTCATCTGCCTCATTATTCCTCTTCTATACCTACTGCACATGTTGGGACTGTTCTCTGCCTAGCACTGTCTCTATCTCTGCTGCGAATAATAATCGGGGGTAAGAATCAATATTAACCTTATCTGGATGAGCTTTCTTTTATAAATATATAAACATTCTTCCTGATGAATATGGTGGCTATCAGCAGTAATAAGGGACAGGTTCAGTATCCCTCTTGACAAATAAATAGCATCCACATGCTGTCATTGGATGCATACTGGTACCTCCCATTTCCTACCACAATGGTATTTGAATTTGGCATATGAAAATTTGCAGCCTCCACCCTAAAACCTGGGAAAAGTTGAGCACACCCTTCCTGGGGCCTTTACCAGGCAGGACTTCCCTGCTCACCTGCATTCTGAGACGGTACAAACAAGGATATTTTTGCTTACTGGGGGAAAGGGACTGCACGTGCAAACTTGAGAAAATGTAGCAACAGAATATGAATAACAGATATGCAAATGATGTGTAAAATACTACTCTCTTCCAGTAAGTGTGCCTATTGTCTGTCTATGGGTCATAGCCAAAAAAAGACTGAGAGACTTTAAAAAGCTCTTTAGATGACTAAAGATCCTCAGGCAGGATTTATATGACTAACTCCAAAGTTAGGACACTGAGCAATCCTTGCACAGCTAATGTCTAACTCTGAAGGCACTTAACATCCATAGATGCCTCAGTTTGTGACCTTCCAGTTCCCCAGGCACCAGAGGGCATGTCCACATGGCCCAATAGTACGACATGGAGATACTCTGAGCTAGCTCTGAATGTACTAGCTTTGGGGTAGAAGCAGGATAAGTAGAAGCAGGATAGCCACATCAGGCAATGGTGGAGAAGCAAGGCTTGCTTAGCTTATGCAGAGTGCTACAATAATTCATCAGTGCCGTTCCATTTCTCATTCTGGAGCTAGCATACGCCGATCCGGGCTGTGTATCTCTGCATGGTTCTGGCTTGCACAATGTAGTCATGCCCTAAAGTTCTGCTCCTAGTTGTGCCCTGAAGTGCTTCATTCATGACGGTGCTGAGCAGTTCAGTGCCAACCTCGTGCCTAAGCTCATTCAGGATCCAGAAATCAGATGTCCTTCTGTCAGGTCCTCCTGGGTATCCTGGCCAGATTCCATTGGGCATTCTCAGAGCACTGACAGGACCGGGCTTCAAACGAAATTTGGCAGCTGCTGCTTTTGTGTGCAAACAGTCACTAGAGGAGATGGTGGTGGTGGTGCCTCATGCCCCATATATAACTTTGTCAGGTTGTAGGACAAGAGTCAATTACCTCCACTTTCCTTGAGGAAGTAGGGAAAGAGTCCACCACACATCCTACCTCTCAGGAGCCAGCCAGAACCACCAGACTAGGAGCTATTTTAAGTATGGCATGAAAACATTTTCCAGCCCTCATGTTGACGATGTGATGTTGGCTGGGTAGAATTCAAGATTTTCCAAGCCATTGGAGTGAACATGAGTGAGTGCCACTCAGCAGCCTAGTGGTTAGGGCTCCCATCTGGGAGAGAGCTAAACTTCTGTCCCTGATGCAAAGATTATTTATCTGTGTTTTATCTGTTTCATATGACATGCATGATGACTGCACAACATGAATTCTGACTTTTCCTATTTTTTTGAGTGCATGACTTTGTAATCTTTGTTTACGGCATGTCTTTTTTGTGGGCATAATTTCCTAGGTTATTGTAAAAGCAAGCTAAAATAGCTGGCTGTCATCTTCTACAAATCAGCATTAGGGAGGTTAGGGGTACTTTGCTGATGGATTTTCACAGATACTTGCTGACAGCAGGAGCATTGGTTCCATTTCAGACCCTGGAAGAATGTGGCTTCTAGTTATACAGACTCTTCTGCTCTTTCTCCCCCCAAGGGTGGCCCAGTTTCCTCCATCCAATCTCATTCCTCTTTTCTCCACTTTTGGCTCTATTTCAGTTCCATTCCACTCAACTATTCAGCCCTATGCTCTACTCTTCAGCCTAATCACAGTCTCTCTGCCTACCATGTCTGAGTTCACACCTCTGGATTCCCTGTCCCTCTCCCAGTATTTCTCCCATCCTCAGCTGTCACTCCCCATTTCCTTGTCTAGCTACTCCAGTCTTTCCTATCCTGCATAGGCCTTGTCCTCCATCAGCCCCTGTTTCTCCCTTTCCAGCTTCTCAAAGAATCTTTTTCTCAAAGGATCTTTTTCTTGGCCTTCAGTCAATTGCTCCCTCATTATTCCTCTTTTCCACTAACACATAGTTCCATTCTCCTTTCCCAAGCCCACCCACTTTCAGCATCTCCTTTTTTGTCCCAATCTGTTTCATCCATCAGTCTTCCCTACACCTGTTGGCTCCTGTTCTCTTTCAGCTCCACAGGTTTCTGATTCCCTATCTGGGCTCCCATCCCCTGTCTTCTTGCAGAACCAAATCTCACCCCCAGATTCCTTTTACTCTTCTGCCTTCCTGCCCCATTCTTGCCCTCAGGATCCCTGTACCAATTTAAATATCATGTCCCTTTCTTGGCCCCTGCTGGCTTGGCTTTTTTCTCACCTGTGTTCAAAACAGATACTTCCTTCTACACATTGCTGAGGTCCCATACAGGAATCTTTGAAAGCAGAGGATAGACAGACTTGCTCTGCTTTCCCTTCCATTACTGAGACTTGGCCCAGCCCAGAGATGCTGTTGCAGAGGAAAGTCTTGCTCAGCTTTGGGATAGAGTATGGTCATGGTGAAAAGCATCTTCAGGGAATGTAGCTGGTGCAATCTTAGAAGTCTGTACTGAGTGGTTGTTTCTACACGAGACACTGACTTGCGCAGTAGCTCATGATTGCTATGCAGTAGTGTTGTATGGCAAGAAGCATGATGCAGTGCTACTGTGCAGTAGTAATGAGCTACTGTACAGTCAGCATCATGAAAAAAACATTCAGCAGCATTACTGCGCAGTAACTCTAATTACTTTACAAGTACTAAATGACTGTGCAGTAATGAGTGAGCAGCCAGCGTCTCATGTAGACACAGACAGTATGTCTAAACTGTGATTTTCCCAAAGCTCATAATTTGGCTTAATGAGGAGACCATAGTTTTATATAGATGGCATAAAGGATGTTACTTACTTAAAAAGGCATCCCACTGCCAAATTTAAAGTTCTGGCTCCAAAGTATGAGTGTACAAGAATGTCTCTAAAAGGCTGGCAGAATTTTTTAACGTGGGCAAACATTTTTTAACATGTCCCATTCTTGAAAATGTCTAAGCTGTTTAAATTGTTTTGGCAGCCATGTAGCCTAGAACATTTCAGCCCAAACAATTACAGCTTGGCAAAGTCATCAGAGTTATGTGCAGCTGAAAACAGGGTCTTATAATGGGAGGACTTGGGCAGCTTCAAGAAGTGGTGGCACTAACCTGTAAAAATAATGAGATGAAGATTTGTGAGAGTCAAATATATCCCATTGGTAAATGTAATAATGCAAATAGATACACTCTGTTTCATAGAGAGAGGAAAAGAAAGAGAAAATAGAACAGTGGAGGATACTTCAAAGCAAAGGGCAGAGCCAAGAGCCTCTGAGGATTGGAGACTCCTGTAAGACAATAATAAAGTAAAAGGCAAAATACAGCACTAATGACAGGGAAGACCTTAGTTAGGAGCTAGGATCTCCTGGCTCTAGGAGCTGGTTCTGGTTCTACTACTGACTTGTGATGTGGCCTTTAATAAGGCAGTAATTTCTGTCTCCTTACTGATATCCTTCTATGAAAAATGGGTCTGGAGCTGCTTGGCTACACCACAGGTCTATTGTGAGGAGTAATGACTGTGCAGCACTGTTATGATTAACGTGTTCAGTTGCTAATGTCCCTCTATAATTTGCAGTTTGAATTTTGGCACCCAGGTGCTCAGAAATGAAAAGTATGGGCTCTTAGCAAGCTAGTGTCTGTTTAGACTTGCATTCTTTTAAAAAGCCAGGTATGGTTTGCACAGCAGGAACTGGGGAAAGGGTTATAGGGATGAAAGAGCATCACTTCAGAATTAGGTTTTAAATGACCAACTATGCTACTACACATTAAAGATGAGAAAATTTTAAACTACAAGGAATTTGAAAAAATATTATTCAGGCAAGTGAGACATTAAAGAGTACTGAGCATTTTGTTACTGAGGATGTGTCATTGATAAAAAAGTTTTGACATAACAGGTTTCTGGTGACTTTTTGCATACATGTTTATCTTTATTCCAGCAACATTTTATAACTTCTTTTTTAGACAATATTTAATTTGCTTCTTAAAAAAAAACCAAATGTGATGTTCATGAATGATCCCAGATGGAGAGAAGTATAAAGATTAAAACCTTTTGTTTATCCACAGAACAGGGGGAAAGCAGTGGAACCTACTCCGTTATGCAGGGACTATTCAGGCTAGATTCAGAGGGATGTTGGGGGATAGTGGATGTTAAGAAAAAGAGGCCTATCCAGACTGATCTGTTCCTCTTCCTTTACAGCTTCCAACATTTAGCAGCCTAGGACGTCCTAATCTGTAGATTGCATGTACAAATATTTAATCATGATTTGACTTAAACAGGGTCTATCTGTCTATTTTTTTTATATTTCTGCTCATCACTGTAGTAGGTAACCATCAATTATCTAGATCACGGTGTACGTGTAAGAGGTCTGGTCTTTAATGCATACACAAGAGTATGGAAGGTGCCCAAGACCTACCATCCTCCCTTGAGACCATTGAGACAGGAGTCCAAAGGCCAAACCAAGTCCAAATGCTCAGTGTCCTGTTGGTTGTAACTTCTGCCAGAGAGCAACAGATTAGAGCTGCTACTGACTGCCTAGGGCCTCCGTGAGAATGCTTTTCTTTCAGGATGATGTCCCGTAGTCTTTCTCCAACCAAGAAATACCCATAAGGTAGTGGGGGTTAGGGTTTTGAGGCACCCTATATTTGCCTTACTTTGGGGGTTGCAACATTGTGGTATTTTATAGGAACTACCTGCCAAGAGTATCCCTACTGTGTTGCCACCAGGCCCTCCAGTTGGCTACAGTTTATAGTTGTACCCAGGACATACTCATCAATGTAGTGTCTGATAATCCTCAATGTTAAACCAATAACAATAGCAAAATCCATGATGTGGACTTTGAAGGGGTTATGAATCCTATATGATACAGTAGAACATTTTTGACTTGAGTTCATTCTCAGGTGACCAAATGTCAGTCAGGCAGAGATGCATGCTGACAAAACCAATTCTAGTTTTCAATGGTTTACTCCGTTTGCTTAGATATGCATGTCTAAAGTTAACCACTCATTGGACTTTCTTCTACAACCTTGGACATCAAGTTGTGATGGAGGAGAGAGGAAAATGGCTCAATTATAATAAATGACTAGTTTTAGGATCTGACCTATCAACCAAGAAAAATCAGGAAGTTGTCTTTATAGTCATGAGCATTTGTTTGTTTCAAACAAAAGAGTATTTCTTTGTTTATGAAAAATACGTAAATGGGCTTGCAGGCCTTGAGAAAGCATAACTCCAGGCTAAAGGTGAAGTCATTCCTTCATGCAGAGTAGAAGGTTTTAGGTGACAAGGCTGTCCTACCAGAGCTATAGTTTGGGAGAAGACGAAGGGCTCAGTTACAGGAACGCTCCACCTTCTGGAGTCCATGAGTCAGAACATGGGCGATTTGACTGGTAAGCTGTCACAGGCCCAGATTTCCTGAGCCTGTCACCTTTCAGAGGTTGCATAGTTTAGAGAGATGGTGATATTTCATGCTACACAAAGCACAGAGAATTTATGAGACACTTGCATAGTTAACTGAAGCATGACAGACCTAGTAAAGATCTTAAGATTAGACAGCTTTTTTTTGGTTTTGTTTTTTAAATGTGGAGCCTGCTGATGGGTAGTTGGATTAAAAGTGCAGTTCAAGTACTGGCAGGGGAGGAAGGCCCAGATGGTGAAGCACATCTGATATATAAACAAGAAGGCATTTGAAGACATTTGGTCATTATGTGCATGTTTGCTTGATTTATGTTGGTCTCCCACAAGCTATTCTGGCTTTATGTGTATGGATATTTTTGTACGTGTGCATATTGGCCTCTGCTCTTTGATAATGTGGTCTTTGGAGTCAGTGTCAATCTATCTGTATCATTGGCTCCTGGCATTATCTTAAGAGGTGTGGTTAAGTATGCAACTAAACTTCATAGTTTTGTCCCTGCTAAACTGCTTTATTATCAGGGTACATTCTGGTGAAGTCTCTCCTTCAGTTGATCCAAAGTTCTGGTCAAGAATCAGAAGAAGGTCATTGCAAAGGTACTGTAGGGTTATGCATGTCTCTGCATCTTCCTTTATTATGCCATCTTTTTCTTTCACTCTTATTCCATTCATTTTCATTTTGGAATTAGAGTTTTTGTAAAGTTTTAACCAGGTATTCTGGCTAATAGAAATGGTACTTTTCAGAGTAGATCACCCAGATAATAAATTGTAGATGCTTCTTTACAATTAGTAATATATTCTTATTATGAATATTTCCTTGAATAATGTAAATTTGTTAAATAATGAATGCTTTCTGACTGATGGAAAAATAGAGAGAAGGATAACAATTATAAGGGGACAAGAACTTGAGACAGAATTAAAAACGTCCAGCCAGAGCAAGGACATCTCTATGTAGAAATACCTGAGAAGTCTATATAAAAATGAATGGAAGGGAGAATACTAAGGGAAATATTATAATACCATGATATAAATTCATAGCTGGTACATAGATAGATCTCATTATATAAATCTATGATTTGTCCTCATTGGGCATACCACATTGGTTGCCTGATCTCAAAAAAGGATACTTGCAGTATTAGACAGCATTCAAGGATGAACAGTGAGAATGATTAAGGACAAGGAAGACCTCTCATATAAAGAAAAACTTAAAAGAGTGGGATGGCTTACTTTAGGAAGGGGATGAATAAGAGGGAACAAGGTAGAAGTGTGCAAAATAATGAATGTTTTAGACTAGTAGATGGAAATTTCCCTTTCATTATTTTTCTCACTACAAGGCCAAGCACACATACAAAGATAATTGACATTGACAAATACAAAATTGCTGTTTTTCAACATAGCAGAATATGAGCCTGTAGTACTCATTGCCACAAGTTATAAAGAGTTTTACAAGACTATAACAAGAGGCTCCTATAACAGTAAACATTTTTTAGCAAGAGCTTTTAAAAGGATTCAGTCCCTCTAGATTCAGGATATAAGGCAATCTCTGTTTCTTGTGGGAATTTTTTATTCTCATAGAGAGATTATTCTACAACTGGCTACAGCAGAATTTCTTCCTCTGAAGTGTCTGGCACTAGCCACTGTCCATGACAACATATCAGATCACTGCTCTGATCCAATTTGTCAATTCCTGTCTTCCTGCATTAATGCAACAGAAAGGAGAAGAAGCACTTTTCCAGAGAAAGGAAACCAACATGAATTTTCCAAAAGAAGGAAGAAATTGAGGATCACGCAGGAATAAGTGAAGCAAGTCAGAATACTCAAAGTTTAAAACAAACAAACAAAAATCCTGGGATTCAACAGGATCAATTCAGCACGGATTCAGAAGGAAGACAGCAAGACCATGGGAACAACTGGCTAACAGAAATACGAACTAAGAGAGAAGGAAACCAAAGACCGGAGAAAAGCTATTTTAACTTGTATATAACTTGCTGAAATTCAGAAGCCCACTGATCTCTCAAGCTGACTAAAGAAGTAGTGAGAACATTGGGAATGGGAGGTGGCTTCAGGTAAGGGTTGAAAGGGAGATTTCATGGACCACATAGTACATGTAATGAAGAACATGTCTTGGTCAATACAAGACGTGGTCCATAATATAGCTGCCACCCCAGAAGTAACCCTGCAAAGGACATGTGCCTCCCAGGCTCCTCCCTGCTCTAATGGTGGGACTGTCTTGCAGTAGCATTGCAGGGTCTGATTACTCTTCACATCTGCTCCACTTCCTGGTGCGTTGAGGGAAGATGGCAGAACTCACACCTCAGAGTCCTGCTCAAGCTTTGGGGAGCCAGCTGTAACCTTCTTCTACACACAAAGCAGAGATCAAGGTAGGGTGTGCAGGAGATGGAACTTATTCCCCTGTACGTAAAGTGTTCATAAAGGCCAATATTTTTCTTCCCTTCAGATACTCAAAGCTATTTGTGGAAGGGAACTAATTTTAACAAATCATTACTTGTGGCTGGAAGCAAAGACTGATGGGGAATGGGCTTTAGTAGGCAATGGTCGATCCTCTGGATCATGGCGTACACGTGAGAGACGTGTGCAGGTGCCTGATTAATCCATTTTTACAAAGTCCTTTTTAAAGGGTGACAATATCAACATCAGGACAGATTTGGGGCCCTTTTGTGTTATTAAGTTCGGCACCAGAGTCTTTTGATTAAATGGCATGCATTTTTCCTTGTACGTTTCCCATTAGAAGCTACATATGTTCATGTTAAGGTGCCTTTTCCTTTGGTGACAACGTTTAAATTCTAAGCTTGTTTAAATAGCAGTTGCTTGTATGCTGCTTCCCCCTCACCTCCCTCCCTTCGGTTTCCTCCTGTTGTTCTTTTTCAGATCACTTGGCCTTTTTTCCTGTTTATTATCCGGACATACTGTGCAGCGTATGTGCTGAGGTGACTGTCACATAAAAGATCTCTTGCTGGGATCATCAGAGCGCTGCTATTTTTTTAAATGTATGCTTTAATTGATCCTGGAATACAAAAATGTGCTTAATGATTAGGACAAAATCAGAATGATTTACAGCCTGATTATAATAATAATAATAATAATACCAAAGTTTAACTTTTCCCCAGAAAAACAGTAACTCAATTAAAGCTGTATTCAGTAAACGAAATGCTCTTTTATTAACATAACAGGAAAGTACAACAGCAAACAATTATTTTCTTGTCCTAGGCTGGCACATACATATACCACCACTGCATCTTGAATTTCCTGAGAGTTTCTTTTAAGTAGCTGCAAGGAAAAACGTATCTTTTTTATCTGGTTCATAAAAATGAATCACTTATTAAAGTTTCTCTTTGAGCCAAACAGTGGAACAAAACAATGCTTGTTGTGTGAACTGCCAAAGCACAAAGGATGCATAGGGGGTTTTTTTTAGAGCAGGAAGTTTTGTTATTGGAAACTACTACAATGTGCCCTGTCCTTGCACTACATAACCCTGTCTGGTCCTGAAAGCAGTGTCTTTTTACTTGCCTCATCAAAGTGGCACAGGCAACCTTCCACTGCACTCTGTGGGCTTTGTTCAGCCCTGGGTGTCCTCACACTTAATCTCCATCCGGACTGAACTGGGATGCACAGTAAACAAACTTCAAGAGTCTGGTGGTTCAATGATTGCTGTGTTTGCACAGGTCGGGCCCACTGCTAGAATGCTGATTTTGTGAATTTACCTTCTGTTTTCCATGGACTGTTTGAAATTGATGTGCTCTGTTATAAACAGTCTTGATGAGTTTTCAGGTGCAACATTTTTTTTTTCCAAGCTCTCCTTTATGTATTCATGGGTCTATGCTGTTTCCCTGTAACTTAGTTATATGTTTAGCAAATGTTTATTAAATCACTTGTGGAAGTTAATTGGTCATACTTAAATTTTGTCGGGTCTATATTGCCTGAAGAGCTTGGAGAGGCATGGTTAGTGTACTGATCCTATGTTCTAGCCCAAGCATCAAAATGTTTAATTTTAATGTAATCTGTCTCTGGAGTACATTGGTAGGATTTGTGTTAAAAAAATAGTCTCTTCTCCTTTCTTTTTACATGAGAAGAAGTCTATTTAATATCTTTACAAAAATAAAATATTAACATAGGCGTTCAGCTTGGTCACACTCTTTTCCAGGCTTTTTCCTTATATGGCATTCAGTAAAGTCAAATAATTACTTTTTCTTTGAAAAAAATTACTAGCTTTAGTAGCAAATACTATATGATAATAACTTTTTTTATTCCAGGTGGTTTTCTTGCCTATAAATATGTAATGTTTCTATTTGCTATTGATCAGTATTTTTAAATGGTTTTAAGAATCAGTTATGTACTCTGACTTCATGTAATAACTTAATTATTTTTCTATTTCCTGTTCTTAGGACTGAAGCACTGAAAATGGAAGCCACTCAGATCAATATGTCAAGTGCTCCACTCATTAATGGTGGCATCAATGCTCAGCTCAAGACACACAGACCTCGTGTGATGTCCAAAAGTGGCCATAGCAATGTGAGGATTGACAAAGTGGATGGTATATACCTGCTTTATCTTCAAGATTTGTGGACCACAGTTATAGACATGAAGTGGAGATACAAGCTAACCTTGTTTGCTGCTACTTTTGTGATGACCTGGTTCCTCTTTGGAGTTATCTATTATGCTATTGCATTTCTCCATGGAGATTTAGAAAGGAATCCATTCTCTGAGAAGCATGTACCTTGTGTTGAGAAAGTAAACTCACTAACTGGAGCATTTCTCTTTTCTTTGGAGTCGCAGACAACCATTGGTTATGGCTTCCGTTTCATCACAGAAGAGTGTCCTCATGCCATTTTCCTACTGGTTGCCCAACTGGTTATTACAACCTTGATTGAGATCTTTATCACTGGTACTTTCCTGGCCAAAATTGCAAGACCCAAAAAACGGGCTGAGACTATTAAGTTCAGTCACTGTGCTGTAATTACCAAGCACAATGGAGAACTTTGCCTTGTAATTAGAGTGGCAAACATGCGGAAAAGCCTTCTGATTCAGTGTCAGCTGTCTGGGAAACTTCTTCAAACCTACGAAACCAAAGAAGGGGAGAAGATCCTTCTCAACCAAGACAGTGTCAAATTCCATGTTGACTCCTCTTCAGAAAGTCCTTTTTTGATTTTACCTTTGACCTTTTACCATATATTGGATGAAAATAGTCCTTTAAGAGATCTCACCCCCCAGAACCTAAAAGAAAAGGATTTTGAACTGGTTGTCTTCTTGAATGCCACAGTAGAGTCTACCAGTGCTGTCTGCCAAAGCAGAACTTCTTATATTCCAGACGAGATCCACTGGGGTTATGATTTTGTACCTGTAATTTCTCTTTCTCCAAGTGGAAAATATGTTGCTGATTTTAGTCAGTTTGAGAAAATCAGAAGAACCACAGATTCTACCTTTTATACTATGGACTCTGAAAAACAGAAACTAGAAGAAAAGTACAGACAGGAAGATCAGAGAGAGAGAGAACTGAGAACAATATTATTACAGCAAAGCAATGTTTGATTGTATGTGCAAAATTGAACATTAGTAACTTTTATCTACAAACTGAAACAGAAGCATATTCTCTATGCTGTATACCTGTTACGAAGGCAGAGTGGAGACCTCTTCAGCAAATAGCTTTGGCCTGGAGTATCTATCCCTTTGTCAGGTTGAGGTGTTAAGTATTTTTTAATTAGATGGCATTTCTTTGCTTATATTATTAACCTAATACAATAGGGTTTATGTTATGATTTTGCCATCTCCCAATTGTTAAAGCAGACATGCTACTTACCATTGGTAAGTGTAGTTTGATACATTAGGCAGATTTCTTCAAATATTTATTTGTCAGGGTTTAATTATAAATATGTGATCTCAGACACAGCATACAGTTCTTTTTCAAATAGATATGCTTCTTTAATAAGTGTATTCTCATACCAGATATATATTTGCATGGGCTTCCTGGGATTGAAAATATACCAGTATGAAAAAAATGGTTCAGTCAATGGGGAAAGATTGTTCACCTGGTAAAGGCCTTCTTGAATGAAAGGCAATGACTTGCATACTAATAGCTTTGCTGGGTTGTGGTAAATGGTGCTCTTTGTTGCACGAGGGGCCTTTTGTTCCTTAAATACTAATTTTTTATCATGTTACTGGTTTATATGTAGTAGCTAAAGAGGAAGCGAAAGGCAGGTAAACAAAAAATCAAAATGGTAATTCACAAAGGTTAAAACTGACTTTGATAGACCTATTGCTATTATAAAGTGTAAATAGTTTATAACAGTAGCATAACAATACATTTCTACAGATTATTTGCTTTGCTATAGGTTGTAATGAGTCTTGGTTAAAAGAAATCTGAATGACTTCTGTAGACAATATTGACATGTTTTACATCTTTCTGCCTTAATGGACATACATTCCTTTGATCCATTTCCATTAAACCAGGTCCATTAGACCATTCCACTAATGAAGGGATTTCATTTGGGTGATTACTGATTTCTTTGTGGCACCGCAAGACGGTGTAGTACTGTACTTAGATTCTGAAACAACAAAATACTTAGCATATTCAGTTCTATATAACAAAAAACAAAGAATACAGTTGATTTCTTCAAATGATCATATAGTGGGGAGTAAACCCCATTCAAGAGGAAAACCACCGCATGGAGCAGTGTTGGGTTTGTAACATACTTGCTGTATGTAGAACAGCTGTCAGATAGAACTTAAGGCAAAGGTGCATGAGCAAATTATTATGAGGTAAGTGAGGATGGGGTTTTTCCTTGTATCAGCTACTCCACATTACCTGCCAGTGTGCACATCTGACCCTGTGGAAGCTAACTGAAAGCACCTTAGTCTATTAATGAAAAAAGAAGACTAGGAAACTTAACTAGTAATGTTTAAAGGTCCAGGGCTTTAGGATTAGGCAATGACTCCCGGATTAGGTAATAACTGAGCAGTAGTTTTGAGGATCTAAATTTTGGATTTAGATGGCTAAAGTGGCAGTTAGATGTCCAAATCTTTTTGTCCATTGAGCTTTTCCATGCATACCGTCAGGATAAATTGCCCTGAAACACTGTCTATTCCATTCCACTCTCAGGGCCTATTCATTAAATCACACTGAAGAAGCTTGTCATCCAAGGTAAATACCATTCACGTTCAAAGAAAGCATTATAAAGTTGAATGTTCCAAAACTGCCAGCAAAAACAGCCTTTGATTTTAAACAAGCCAACAACACAAGGTAAATATGGTAAAGCTCTGGCAAATGAAGCCAGTTTACATTAGGTAACAATATGTTGAACAATA
The DNA here is from genome assembly GCF_001723895.1 of Crocodylus porosus. NCBI lineage: Eukaryota > Metazoa > Chordata > Crocodylia > Crocodylidae > Crocodylus > Crocodylus porosus. The sequence goes on from NW_017728906.1 coordinate 39,341,770, forward strand.
AGATATGATACAGGCTTTTATTTTAGGTTGAAAACAAATTCCCATCTTGTAATGATCTAAATATTTTCCTTTCTGCCTTCATGCAAGTGTTTAACTCTCACTGATATTATTATAAGTTTGGTGTACATCTGGAATGGAAAATAGGCAATATACTAGTGGTATAGAACTAAACGTAATAGGTTATTTAAACAAAATGACATGTTAAACTGTTAGCTGCTGGGTTTTAGACCAGAGATTTATGACTAGAACCTTATCTGGTACAACATAGCGTAGCTCTACAGCTATGCTGATTTGTTCCAGTTGAGGATTGGGACTTGAAGATTTGGCATCAGGAAAACCATCACTGACATATCTAGACCAAACATCCATCCTGTGAGGGGAAAAAGATTTATGCACGTGTGATTTATGGAATGAGTTGAGCACTCTTCATTTTTGCAGGCTGTATTTTCTTGTTTTCTTCAGTTCACTGGGAGTTGGGAAACCCAAAGTGATGGGCATGCCTAGTTAAAATGCTTGGATGTCTTTCCATATGCTCTGGGTGGTTGTGGGGGGAGGGCAGGTGGTGTTAATTAGAGCGGCTTTCAGGAGCTGCTTTAATTAAAATGCCTACAGTGCCCTGTCTATTCAGCTTCAAAATGACGGCGGGGGCACTTTAACTAAAGCTTGTTTGATGAGCTTTAGTTAAAGCACCTCTGCCACCATTTTGAAATGCAGGGATGTTGAATACACATGATGCTGAGGCTGCTCGATCTGTTTCAATTAATCAGTCTCAATTAATTGAGTCTCCTCCAATGTGTTCTAATTAGAATGTGTTGGAGCACATGTCTGGCATGTGTATATGTGCCCCTCATTTAAAAATGGCCTATAATCTATATTAATATATCAAGATTGGTAACCACTAGACTTTTTATAGACTTTCTGGTGCTAATCCCTACACTGAGAAAGATGCTAGTTCACTTTTACATGATCCAAATTAGAGCTGGGCCAACTCCAAAGAATAGGTTCATAGGCTTGGAAAGGACCTCATCAGATCATCTAGTTCAGCCCCCTACTCAGGGCAGGGTCATCCCTGATTCAACCATTCCAGAAAAGTGTCTTTCTAATCTGCTCTTGACAACGTCCAGGGGTGAGGATTCCACACCTTCACTAAGTTGCCTGTTCCAAGGTTTAACCACCCTCATAGTCAGAAAATTGTTTCTAATCTCCAATCCAATTTGGAAGCCATTGATTGTAATTCTGTCCCTTATAGCTGCAGAGACTAGTTTGTCTCCATCTGCTTTAGGTGTCTGATGACTTATCAAATCCCTCCCAGCCCCTCTTCATCAAACTAAATAATCCTAAATTCTTTCAGCCTTTCCTCATAAATTGTTTTTGGATCTCTAATATTTTTTGTCACCCTCCACTGGATTCCTTCTAATCTGCCCACTTCATTCTTGAACTGTGGGACCCAAAACTAGACACAGTACTCCAGGTGAGGCCTCATTGGTGCTGAAGAAAGAAGAATCACTTCCTTTCATTTGCAAGTGACACGCCTGTTTGTACAACCCATTATGCTGTTGGATTTTTTTTTTTCCAACAAGAGCACACTGTTGTCTCATTTTCAGCTTATGATCCACTGTAACACCCAGGTCCTTCTCTGCAGTACTGCAACCTAGTCAATCATTCCCCAGCCTATATAGGTGCATGCAATTATTTTGACCCAAGTGCAGGGCTTTGCACTTGTCCTTTTAGAATTTCATTGGCTTGATTTTGGGCCATTGCTTCAGTTTATCCTGATCATTCTGGATCACAGCCCTACCATCTGAAGTGTCTATAACTCCACCCTACTTAGTTTCATCATCCAGATCTTTAATTGGAGTTCTGCGTCCAGTTTTGGGCTCCACAATTCAAAAAGGATGTGGAAAGCTTGAGAGAGTCCAGAGAAGAGCCACGCCAGAAGTCAGGAAAACAGACCTTACAACGACAGGCTGAAGCCATGGGGCTCTTTAGCCTGGAAAAGCGCAGGCTCAGGAGTGATCTGATGGCCACCTATAAGTTTATCAGGGGTGACCACCAGTTTCTGGGGGAACGTTTGTTCACCAGAGCACTCCAAGGGATGACGAGGTCGAACTGTTATAAACTCCTGCAAGACCGTTTCAGGCTGGACATAAGGAAGAATTTCTTTACTGTCTGAGCCCCCAAGATCTAGAACAGCCTGCCATTGGAGGTGGTTAAAGTACCTACACTGAACACCTTCAAGAGTAAATTGGATGCTTATCTTGCTGGGATCCTATGACCCCAGCTGACTTCCTGTCCTTCAGACGGCGGGGCTGGACTCGATGATCTTCCAAGGTCCCTTCCAGCCCTAATGTCTATGAAATCTATGAAATTGAAGATGTTGAACAATAGTGGACATAAAACAGACCCCCCCCCCACTGGATGCCTGACTGATGTATTAGAGATGTGTTTGTTATTTGAAACTGCACAGCACAGAAATATGAATGAATTCAGACTTTGGATTTTTTATAAACTATTTCCTATGCCTATGTCTTCAGCTCTCCTATGCCAGTTTTCTGTGATGACAGATAACTAAAGTGACATGGAATAGCTTTTGCTGCTCTTTGAAAGAGGAAAGAAGAGCTCCAAAATATTCCATGATGGCCTGGTATACACTTCAGGTGTCTGTCTACCACCATCAGATCCATTTGTTCAAGGATATCAGATACTTTTGTTTAGAGAACTTTGCTTTCAAAATGAATGCAGAACTTACTAGCAACAACAACAACAGCAAAAATAAATATCTTTAATGACTGCGATGATAAATAAAACAAGTCATGAATACTGAAATGAATTCATGATTTTATATTTGAACTTTGGCTGCCACTACGTTTGTCATTTTAGCCCAGCTCCAATCAGAATGTTCCCTATGACAGACTGACCACAATACAGAATAGTAATGACTGTGCATCAGTGTTATTAGCTCTTCACTGTACAGCACAACCGAAGGAGGTATTATGCAGATCTTACATATTAAGTACTAAAACTCCGCTTGACTAAAATGTTAGCATTTACCTGCCCCACTTACATGATTAGTATTTCATGAATAATGGAAGCTTATGGTGCTGAATCCCTTGAACACATTCTGTGAAAATATTAGATTACGAGTACCAGATCTTTTTAATGCTTAAGATTCCTGCTGAACATCCTGTACTTAAATGGCTTGAAAGAGCTGCTGGAACATTTCCAGTACGTCATATATTTTCTCAGTCGAGGTCGTTTAAACTGCCCTACCCTGGGTTATCACACAGTAAACAGAAGCAAAACAATGTAAAACCACCCAACAGTGCAGCAGCTGCCTTTTGCATTTATTGCACATATTATTAAAAATAAACCTTATAATGGTAATTGCACATCTTATCCTATTTTGTAGACTGTAATAATGTCATTCCATTATTATTATCATTCTTAACTATCAACCCAAACAAGAGCTGATGTGAGGATATCAGGAGATAGAAAGAAGGGCCAAGCTTTATATTAACCTAGGTATCTGCTAGAAGCTTGGAAGGAACATACCAGTCTCAAATTTACATTCTTATAATTAAGATGCAGTGGGCCTGACTGTACACCATTAAAAACTACATAGAATGGAAACTTAAAACCATGGATTTAAATAAATTTTTATGTTTCAGTACTTGCGAATAACTGAACAAATTATTAGACCGTCCTAGTTCCATCTCACAATCTTCCTCTCACTTTTGTTCATCTTAAGGATCTAATTGATTTTCGTTAGAATCACAATTTATGTTCTTTCCTTTGCTAAGACGATATATACTTGAATTCCTGAGAAGTGTAACGTTTCATTTAACAGCTGTGGTTAAACAATGATTTTGAAGTTAGAAGACTGCTATTCATGCTTCAGTCCAAGGAATTGCCAAAATTATTTGTGAAAACATACCCTTTGCAATGCTCCAGAATAAAAAAAATACCTCAGAATAAATACGGAAATCTAAAACCTGGAATAAATTATGTGATACATGCTAAACTGCCTGCCTTGATAGTTATTGCAATAAAGTGATTACTCTTTTTACAGAAATTGATAAAAATATTTAGAGAACATTGCACTAAGGAGAAATCTTTAAAAGCAGTTATAATGCTATCCTGATCTAGGTTAATCTTGAAAAGAATAACAAAAGAAATTTTGTCTTATCACTGGAGGAAATTTGTTGTGTACCATGAAGGCAGACTTTTATTGTGAGGTTATAGCATAGTATAGCATAGTATCTTTCTTTTGGGAAAACAAAAAAATAATAGTAGCAGTACTACTATTGGTACTTTTCAGATAGAATAACCCTACTCTTTAAAACAGTAGTACATGCTTATTAGTGTTCTGATGAATAAACCTTGAAATTACACTTCATTCTAAATGAGTGCTCTACATTCTCCTCCTACCTCTGCTCTGATATCTTTTGCAAACTCATTTGGTCTAAGGTATATCCATATAGCCTATAGGGTGCCCTAGAAACTAAATGGCTTTGTAGATTTGTGGAACTCCTGGAGAATGAGAAGCTACACAAATGTCTCCAAATTGCAGGCCTCAGTGCGCCACCTGGTCAGAGAGTTTGTGGAAATATTTAAAAGGGGGTAGACAAATATTAGACTAGGATGGGAAATATCATCTTGCCTTGAGCACGGAGGGATTGTACCAGATGACCTTCTGAGATCCCATCCAACCCTATTTTTCTATGTTTCTGTGATCTTACATATGGGAAGAGAGAAAACTAAACTTAATATAGAGAGTCAAGAAGGAGAACAATACCTACTACCCCTCTAGAGTTATTAAACGTTTTGAAGTAGGGAACCAATTAACTTCACTTTCATTGCTTACACGTTACAATGTTCACAGGGAGACAACGATTTGATTTTTCCCCTTTGCTAAAGCATTTGTAGGACAGCAGCCAAGACATTTCACTTGGTTACAGAAATAAATTGTTTGCAGACAATGGCTTTGACAAAAAAAGTGTATCTTCTGTCTGATAGTGGGAAAGAGGTTTCCGATCTCCAAAATGTTATAAAGCACTGATGCCTTCATCTGTTCCCAGGAATTATACTGCAAATAAAAATAGTGATTGCCCATAAACCTGGACAAATTAGCCAACTTGTTCCTGGTAAGATTTCCCTAGTTTTTCATAAAATAAGGGCTTGTCTACACATGGCTTTATTCTAGAAAAGCTCTTTTTTGACCAACTCTTGTGGGTTAGCTATTCCAGATCAATTTGCAATGCCAATGCTCTGATTCCAGAATAAGGATACATACATATGAACTAGTTCCTATGGAACAAAAGGTGATACGGATTTACTACCCATCAGCTGGACTACCATAACTGTCCTCATGCATGCTCTTACCTCATTGTAAATGAAAGCTAAATCACAGTAGTTTAGCCCTGAAGACTTCTTTTTCTTCTTTCAGAGGAAGAATGTGCATATAAGCAGTTACTGCAGAAAAGATGAGGTGTCATGAACCCCCACCTCCTTTGACCTGGCATTAACTGATTTGTGTACCCCTGCTATGCTACTGTTTGTATTTTAATCTACCTCATTGTCAAAATGTATTAAATTAGTCCACAAAGGGTCTTTACTGATCCCAGAACAAGAGCACCCACATACGCATTCAATACAGAATAACTACTCCAGTTTTCACTTACCTCCTATTTGATTCCAGATTATTTTGTCTAGACAAGCCTTACACTGCTGTTAATGGTTCCAGTTTCATTTGCCTGAAATGGTAATTCCCTTGAAAGGTGTGCTTATATTGTATAATTTCGTTAAAATAGATGCTTAACATTTCTGCTGTCCCCCGGGTCTGTGATCATTAATGAGAAGTTTGTATCCTTAGCGTACTGGATCAAATTCCTTCCTGGTATAATGCCACTGAAGTCAACAGAACACATTCTTGGCTTGACAATGGTCCTTTTGCAGTGGTTTGATGCAGTGAATGGGGTATTAAAACTGACTTAATAGGTCATTTGAGAATTGTTTGGCAGGAATAGTAGTAGCATGGAAACTAGTCTGTTTCCACTGGAAAGTAAACCTCATTTTGCTCAAGGACTGGGTGTGTATTAATGAAATCTTATGAGCCCATAAACTGAGCCCATTATCAAGACTGTAACAAAGTATGAAAAGAGAAACCTTAAAACTTCCCATAGCTCTACATTTAATACTACATATATGGCTCAGCTCAAATTCTGGTTTAGGATGATGAGCTGATAACATTTAAAGATTTACATATTATTTACATATTTTCTTCTAAGGTCTTCTATATGGATGGCTAACTGGAATTTGACCGTTGGAGTCTTTTCAGTGCCAATTTTAGTGGGTGATTAAACAAGAGCTTCTAGAGGTTGGCTATAGCCAATATAATGAATGTGACTTGTTTAAACTGACCAGCTGGCATCAGCATCTATCTGATATCTAAAAAAGGTGCTCTTTAATGATCATACTTACCTCTCATATCATGTCTTTCATCAGTTGAGTTCCAAGAGCTTTATAAAGGGGGTCAGTGTTCTCATCATTTTACATAGCTGGGAACTGAGGCACAGAAAGGTGAAATGGCTTGCTGACATTCACTCAGCAGGGCCCGTGGCAGAGGTGGGGAAAGAATTCAGGCTCCTGAGTGCCAATACAGCAACCTAGACATTAGGCCACGACACTGGGTGCATGATGTGAGCAATACTGTTAATACCACGCAGCAGGAATCCGCTCTGTCTGTATTTCTCAGTTTTTCTATCCTGACCCTCATAAGCAAGGGCACGTCTCTCTATTAAATACTTATTCTGAATGTTTTGCAGCTGTACCAGCAACACATTTTTGGCTTTCGGTGAAGGTTCTCTTTGTGACCCAATACTACTGTCACTGCCTGCTAATAACCTTTCTATTCACCTCTGTCTCTCACCCTTGTTCTCAGGACATGCTCACTTCATGTTTGTGTTTGACCTCTCCCCTTTGCACACCTCAAACTGCACAAGAAAAGGAGGAAAGTTAGAGCTACCATACATCTGAGTTTTCCCTGATGTCCTCTTTTTGGGTCCTCCCATCTCCATCCAGGTGGCTTTTTAAAATGTCAGCAAATGTTCGGGATTTTGCTCTGCTTCTGCTTTCCCGGCTTCCTCCAGAAAGGAGTTGGTTGGTGCTGGGGGCAGCAAGGGAAGGTGATTAGAGGCTGGGCATCATGTGCTTTGTGCATTGGCCCCAGCAGCTGCAGGCAGGTAAGAGAGCGAGAGAGAGAGAGCGCGCGAGTGCATATGTGTGTGTCTCTGTGTGTGCATGCATGCATGCCTGCTGGCACTGGGGCTATAGCAGAGTGAGGAGGTGGGGGAAGGGGGTGAGGGAAGCTTCAGGGGGAGCAGGGAGCTGTGTGAGCAGCAAGTTTTGGGAGGGCAAGGGGCTGTGGGTTGGGAGTGAGGAACACCAGCATGATCTGGCGGGCAGGGCACTGTGGGTCAGGAGTGAAGGGCAGCAGCGGGGCTGTGGGTTGGTAGTGAGGGGCAGGGGCAGTGGCAGGGCATGGGCATATCACTTCTTCCCCCCCCATCCCAATCATATATCTCCTCTCCCTTCCACAGGAGTTCTCTTTTTTGAAATTGAAAATATGGTAACCCTGGGAAAGCCATTTTCTACTCCTTTAACAGACACTGCAGGACTAACCCTATCCTGGAAGTTACCGCTGTTTTCTTTTGCTCAAGGACTGAAGGCTTGCTGACATATGAGCAGATATATATGCCATCCTGTGGCCCTCAGTGTAAGACCACATAATTTAATGTGGGATTCATTCCTAGTCATTGTTAAGGTTCTTGACAAACTTCACATTTCACTGGACTCTGGCTACATTTCTTTATCAGCTACAATGGGCGTGTCCACACATGCAAGCACATGCGCTTACAGAAACTCAAATAGAAGCAGTCCAAATTTGAGCCGGGGCTTTTCACCTCAGCACACATGCTTGGACATGCACTTTATGTGGAGCTAATTGTGTTGCCTGGGGCAAAATAACCCTGCCTGAATCCTCATGGAACTGCAGCCAGGGGGAGCTACAGCCTGGGTTCAGCACCTGTGCTGGCCCCAGCAGTATAAAAAGACGCCCTGGCAAGTAGCTCAGGGCTACTTGCTCTCAGCAGTTTCTGTGGCCCAGCCAATTGGTACTCTGGGACACTAGCCCTTGTGCCAGCTGGACTGCTGAAGCAGCTCTAAGAGTTCCCTGCACCATCTAAGCACTGCAGCAGTCTGGCAGTGGGGGCTGCTGCCTGGCTGTGACCTGCTGTGCACCTGCCAGACCCAGATGGGGACTGCACACCCAATAGAGGCATCTGCTCCTTTGGGCCAGCTGCCAGGGGGCTGTGGCTTCAGGGTTGGCCTCTGTGTGATTCTACTGCCACGTGTGCCCTCTGACAAGCCATCTGGGCAGCTATCTCCTGGAAGATGTTCCAGGTATGGTGGCCTGCTTTGAACTGTCAAAGCATGTCCTCCTGGCTCCATTTGGCCAGGAGATCAGCCACAGCCAGCTGGGTCCAAGGTGCCAGCTCTGAGCAGGCAGGGTCCTGTCACTGGCCTCCTTAGCAGGAATCCTGCTATTGGAAAACTGAAAAACCCCTGATAAAAAAAATCCCCAAATCACTATCCAAAATACCCCAAAATCCATGTTCCTCTACAAATAAAACAAAAGACTACTATAAAGAGGGAGAGAGAGTGAGACAGAGACAACGGTCATTTGGAAAATGTTTTATTGATGTATCTACAGTGTAAAAGCTTGTATCTTATCATAATAATAAAGTGAACTCTAAATAACATGTTTCATGAATTCATGAATACAAGCATATATATTTTGCTGCCCTCCTACAGGGACTATGGCCCCCCCAACAGGGGATCTGGTGTCCACAAAGGGGATCTGCCCCCCCAACAGGGGATTTGTCCCCCACACAGGGGCTATGGCCCCCACACAGGGAATATGCCCCCCCAACAGGGGTTACAGCCCCCACACAGGGTCTATGGACCCCCAACAGGGGTGAAATGGCCCCTGCAGGGGTTACTACCCCCCCTTGCAAGGCCCACATGCCCCACCCAATCCCCCTGATGGCTGACCCACCTGGTCCCATCCCCCGCCAGCTGCTGCAGCCCCACAATGGCTATCCCACCCAGCCCCACCTCCCACTTGCACTCTCAGGCCCCCATGGCTGCCTCCCCAACCCCAGGCACCATCACTTTAAAGGAAAAAAAAGAAAAAAAGAAAGAAAAAAATGGAAATAAAAGCCTCTACTTACCATATAAAGCAGGGCTGGGGAAGCTTCAGGGCCTCCTGGCAGAGCCCCACCTCAGGCAGCACAGGGCAGCAGGGGGCAGAAGGGCCTGGGCTGGGGCTGCTGAGGCTATCCCTCTGCCCTGTGCTGTGCGGTCAGAGCCACAGTGAGACAGATGGCAGCTGGATTGCCAGTAAGTGCTGGGGAATTTTTTTGTTGTTTTTTTAAAACTATGGGGTGGGGGGCCAGAGATAGGGGGAACTGGGGGAATGGGATCGGGCAGGGCAGGGTTTGGAGGAGTCTGGGGGGCAGGCAGGGGGAGTGGCCAGGCAGGGAAGTGATATGGGGGGTCAGAGGGGCTTTCAGGGGTTGGGGCCAGGCAGGGAAGTGGTCGGGGGAGTCGGGGGAGTCGAGGCTGAAGTTTGTTCCTTATTCCCAGTTCCCTATTTCTTATTCCCAGTTCCTCATTCTTTATTCCCGGTTCCCGGTTCCCTTTTCAAAGCTAATCTAGAATGAATAAAAACTTGTTATTAATGAATTACACATCCAAAAGAGACAGAATTTCATTAGCTATGCATATGTACTAATTAATATGTAAGATAATATCACACATCAACTACAGAGCCCTAAATGAAGATCAAGCTAGGATGGGCTGATGGGGCAAAATACTTCTTGGGCTACCCCAAATTTCATGGCAGTGCCACTGGGAGACTGTCCCAAATAACCATGACCACAGTCCCACCTGGCCCAAAGCAGAGTTTGGCCATGCCCACTATACTAAGGATAATGGTTTGAATAAATAACTGGTTTTCAGGCTGGAATTATGGTTAGAAATTCTGCTTGCACCACCCATCAGAATACTTCTGTGTGACCATTGGACTGTCCTGGACATCTGTGATGAGCGACTTGCCCGACCCAAAGCACGCTTTGGCCGTGCTAGGCTGCCAACAGACATCACCCCTGCTATTGTGCTAACTACACGGAATTGAAAAAGGAACTGGATTTTTGGCCAGGATTATACCTAGAAATCCTTCTTGGGCCACCCTGGACTGCACCTCTGTGGCACTGGGGGACTCTCATGGACATCTCTGAACAGAGACCTACCTGGTCCAAAGCACAGTTTGGCCATGACAGGCTGCCAACTGACACCACCCCCCTGACACTGTGCTAAGTATACGGAACCAAATAAGGAACTGAATTATGGGCTTGGATGATACTCAGAAATCCTTCTTAGGCCACCCTAAAATACACCTCTGTGCCACAAGGGGACACCTCTGGACATCCCTGAATAGAGACTTGCCTGGCCAAAAGCGTGGTTTGGCCATGCCAGGCTGCCAACAGACAGCACCCCAACCACTGTGCTAATTGTATGCACCCAAATAATGAACTGGATTATGGGCTTGGAGTGTACCCAGAAATCCTTCTTGTGCCACTCCAGAGCATACCTTGGTGCCACCAGGGGATGCTTCTTGACATCAATAGAGATCTGCCTGGCCCAAAGTGCGATTTGGCTGTACCAGGCTGGGGGGGCTGTCTGTTGGTGCCACAGAGATGTGGTCTGGGGTGGCCCAAGAAGGATTTCTGGGTATAATCCCAGGCCAAATTCCAGTTCCTTATTCAAGTCCATATACTTAGCACAGTGGCTGGGGTGCTCTCTGGTGGCAGCCTGGCACAGTCAAGCCACATCTTGGGGTAAGCAAATCTCTGGCAAGAGATGTCCAGAGGCATCCTCCGGTGGCACAAGACATAGTATGGGGTGGCCCAAGAAGGATTTCTGGGTATAATCCCAGGCCAAATTCCAGTTCCTTATTCAAGTCCATATACTTAGCACAGTGGCTGGGGTGCTCTCTGGTGGCAGCCTGGCACAGTCAAGCCACATCTTGGGGTAAGCAAATCTCTGGCAAGAGATGTCCAGAGGCATCCTCCGGTGGCACAAGACATAGTATGGGGTGGCCCAAGAAGGATTTCTGGGTATAATCCAAGCCCAAAATCCAGTTCCTTATTCAGTTCTATATACTTAGCATGGTGTCTGAGGTTGGTGACACTTGGCAACCTGGCGCAGCTAAACTGCATCTTGGGCCGCGCAAGTCTCTATTCAGAGATGTCCAGGAGAGTCCCCTGGTGCCATAGAGGTGTGGTCTGGGGTGGGCCAAGAAGGATTTCTGGGTATAATCCCAGTCCAAAATCCAATTCCTTATTCAGGTCCAGATACTCAGCACAGTGGTTTGGGTGCTGTATGTTGGCAGCCTGGCATACCCAAACTGCACTTTGGACTGGGCAAGTCTCTGGTCATAGTTGTCCAGGAGAGTCCCCCGGTTCCACAGAAGTGTGTTATGGGGTGTCCAAAGAAAGATTTCTGGGTATAATCCCAGCCCAAAATCCAATTCCTTATTTAGGTTCTTTAATTTAGCGCAGTGGCTGGGGTGCTCTGTTTTGGTAGCCTGGTATGGCCAAACCACACTTTAGGCCAGGCAGGTCTCTATTCAGAGATGTCCAGAAGCATCCCCTGGTGGCACCGAGGTGTGGTCTGGGGTGGCACAAGAAGGATTTCTAGGTATAATCCCAGCCCATAATCCAATTCCTTATTCAGGTCCCTTAATTTAGCACAGTGGCTCGGGTGCTGTTAGCTGGCATTTTGGGCTGGGCAAGTCTCTAGTCAGAGTTGTCCAAGAGTGCCCCCAGTGGCACAGAGACATGTTCTAGGGTAGATCAAGAAGGATTTTTGAGTATAACCCCAGTCCAAATTCCAGTTCCTTATTCAGGTCCAGATATTTAGCACAGTGGCTGGGGTACTGTTTTGGCAGTCTGGTACAGCCAAACTGCACTTTGGGCCGGGCAGGTCTCTATTCATAGATGTCCAGAAGCATTCCCCTGTGGCAGAGGTGTGGTCTGGGTTGGCCCAAGAAGGATTTCTGGGTATAATCCCAGCCCAAAATTCAGTTCCTTCTTCAATTCCATGTATTTAGCACAGTGGCTGGGGTGCTGTCTGTTGACAGCCTGGCACAGCCAAAGCGTGCTTTGGGCTGGGCAAGTCCCTGGTCACAGATGTCCGGGACAGTCCGCTGGCCATGCAGAGGTATTCTGATGGGTGTCCCAAGCAGAATTTCTAGCCATAATCCCAGCCTGAAACTGAGTTCCTTATTCAAGCCATTACTCTTAGTATACTGGGCATGAGGTGTTTTAGTTGGCAGCCTGGCACGGCCAAACCATGCTTTGGGCTGAGTGGGACTGTGGTCATGGTTCTTTGGGACAGTCCCCCAGTGGCCCAAAAAGTATTTTGCCCCATCATCGCATCCTAATCTGACCTTTGTTTAGGGCTCTGTACTTGTATTAATTAGTACATATGTGTAGCTAATGAAATAATGTCTCTTTTGGATGTGTAATTCATTAAAAACAAGGTTTTTTTGGGTCTAGTTTAGCTTTGAATAAGGAACAAGGAACTGGGAATAAGGAATAAGGAACTGGGAATATGGAACCAACTTCAGCCTCATGGGGGAGTGGGCTGGCAGGGGACCCCCTACCAGCCACATTGCCCACTTCCAAACACATTGCCAAACACGCGGCCTTGTAGGCCGCACATTTCAGCACCAGGGTGAGGGGCCAACCATAGAAATGCTCTAATAGTCAGAGCATCTCCATGGAGGACCCAGTCTCTGGTTGCCCTGCTACCCCGCTCTTCTAAACTCCAGGGGTCTAATTTTCTCCCTGTGCTGCAAATTTGAAGCACAGGGAACATTTTTTCATTCCCACATGTGCCTCTTGCCCCATCTTTAGTTAAGCATGTCTTCTCAATATATTGGCTACAAACATTCAGCAATATTTTATAACAGGCTCTGCAAATAGAAGTTGTTTACTGTCAGTTAAAAGCACATTCTCAGTTTCTTTTCAGTTCTTTTCACCCCATCTAAGAATTTTCTCTGGGAAATTCTCATGGGTGGCTTCATAAAACAGACACCTGGCATCATGCAAGAATGTGTTAGTTTATGATTATCTTTTTTCCAAAGAAGCTTGATCCAAGATAGCTGTGATGTGATGTTTGTACAATTACAGGTAAGCAATGTGGTGGGTGATAAGACAACACTTAGGAAGGGATTATGATGCAGCGAAATCAATGATATAACTGCTATTCTAGCTTTGCATTGACTGCCTCTGGACCTGACACTTAGAATGTCAAAAACAAAATATAGAGAGTTAAAAAGGACTTTCTGAACCTCCACTTCTTCTCAGTAACTGTGCATATGGCTGCTTTTACCCCATGATAAGTGCTAAACTGTGATAATTTAGCGCTGAGCACTAAGCTACCTCTCTTTAGCTTTCAGTTTATAGATTTCATTAGGGCTGCAAGGGACCTCAGAAGATCTTCGAGTCCAGCCCCCTGCCCCAGGGGCAGGAAGTCAGTAGGGGTCATAGGATCCCAGCAAGATAAACATCCAAATGTCTCTTGAAGGTGTTCAGAGTAGAGTCTTGAACCACCTCCGGCAGCAGTCTAGTCCAGACCTTGGTGGCTCGGACAGTAAAGAAGGTCTTCCTTATGTCCAGCCTGAAACGGTCATGCAGGAGTTTGTGACCATTTGACCTCGTCATCCCTTGGGGTGCTCTGGTGAACAGACATTCCCCCAGATCCTGGTGAGCACCTTTTATGAACTTATAGGCGGCCACCAGATCACCCCTGAGCCTGAGCTTTTCCAGGCTGAAGAGTACCATAGCTCTCAGCCTTTCGTCATAAGGTCTGTTTTTCGGACCTCTGATCATGTGCGTGGCTCTCCTCTGGACTCTATCAAACTTCTCCACATCTTTTTTGAATTGTGGAGCCCAAAACTGGATGCAGTACTCCAGCTGCAGCTTCATCAAGGCTGAGTACAAGGGGAGAATGACGTCCTGGAATTTGCTTGAGCAGCATCTATGGATGCAAGACAGTGTTTTGCTCGCTTTAATAGCTGCAGCATCACATTGATGGCTTATGTTCATCTTGTGGTCTATCATGACCCCCAAGTCCCTTTCATCCGTAGTGCTAGCCAGCCTATAAGCATGCTGCAGGTTTTTCCTCCCAAGGTGGAGAACCTTGCATTTTTCCATGTTAAACACCATCAGGTTTTATTCCGCCCATTTCCTGAGCCTGTCAAGGTCAGCCTGGATCACCCTTCTGTCCTCAGGCGTGGATGCTGTACCCCAAAGTTTGGTGTCATTGGCTAACTTGGCCAGTCTGCTTCTGATACCAATGTCCACATCATTGGTGAAGATGTTGAATAATATAGGCCCAAGGACAGAGCCTTGAGGGGCCCCACTGGTCAAGTGCACCACGACAATTGACTTGCATCAACCACCACCCTCTGGGTCCAACTACGGAGCCAATTCCCCAGCCAGTGGATCGTGGTGAAGCCAAGGCTGCAGTTAGCCAGTTTTGCTAAGAGGTGATCATGGGATACCAGATCAAAGGCTTTTTTAAAGTCAAGATATATGACATCAATCTCTTCTCCCTTGTCCAGGTGATTGGTCATAAAAGGAAATAAGACTGGTCCAGCAAGACCTACCCATAACAAACCATGCTGGCTATCACTCAGGATGTTTCCATTGGCCAGTCTGTTAAGAATGGTCCCTTTGATAATCTTTTCTAAGACCTTCTCCAGGATACAGGTCAGGCTGATGGGCCTGTAGTTTGCTGGATCCACTTTCCTCCCTTTCTTGAAGATAAGCACCACATTGGCCTTCTTCCAATCTTTGGGTACTTTACCAGAGTGCCTGGAGTTCTTGAAGATCCATGCCAGGGGCTGAGCTATAATGCTTGCCAGCTCCCTGGGGTGTAAACTGTCAGGGCCATCTGACTTGAAGGTATCCAGCCTCTCAAGGTGTTCCTTCACAAGGTCAGCATTGATAGAGGGTAAAGAATCACCTTCATCTGGGCTTTCCCATCCCGTAATGGGCTTGGGCATCCCTTGGGACTGGTGAAAAACCGATGCAAAGTACACATTTAACAAGTTGGCTTTTTCCTGGGTGTAGGTTGTCAGTTGTCCCATCTGATTTAGCAAGGGTCCAGTTAGTGTCAGGTAAGCATAAGGACAGTTATTTCAGGTCAATTGTTCTGAAGTATGTTGTCACCCCAATTCACTTTAATTTTTCCATTTGTTCATTCTATAGAAATAGAACCATTAAATACTGGAAGCCCATTTCCATCATCTCTAATCCCATGCTTGTGCTGGTGTTCCTATAAGTAATCTAGACTATAATGTTAATATAATTGTTCACTGTGCAGAAAGGTACATACATGGAGTACACACATGATCCAAAGTTCCTGGTAGCCAAAAGGAGCCTCTTTGTGGACTTCAAGGAGCTTTGGGTCAGGACTTTAGAGACTGAACCACATTCACCATTGTATGTGACACTCCATTGAAGTCAACAGAATTGTGCCTGTTACTTCCACCAATGAGTCTTACCAATAAAATTTGTTCGGGCATGTTTGGGAAAGACTAGCAAGAGAGGTGAGTAGAAAGGGATGGGAGGCTCCATAATTCATTTCAGCAGTTGACAAAGTAATTAAATTTTCATGGCCACTAGCTGACATCCTATAGTTCGTGCCCAATTACCCTTCAAAGCTGTGAAAAAAAGATTTTTCCCTCAATTATGTATTCAAATGCAGTCTTTTAGTTGTTGAAACATTAATCGTTTACAGATATATTCCTTATCCTTTTTATTTCAATACTTTTGAATCACCACAGCCTTCTTCCTATCAAGCAATAGTAATATGATAAAATTGGTTATATAATTATGAGCCTGGTTTTCATATGCTGGCATGCTAATACAGGGAGGGGAAATCATGTGACTTGTAAAAGTTCAGAGAAGAAATAACTTTGGGCCTTACTAGATCTAGTAAGCACCTCAACTGTTCAGAGTTGGCTGAATATTGACTATTCCCACTTTTTGTCCTGGAACTACAATAGGGGCCCAGTTTTTCAATCCTTGCCTGTGTTGGAGCTTGTACTTATGCAAGCAGTCCCATTGACTTTAGTGATCATGCTCACAGGACTGCATACATAAACGTGACAATTAAAATTGCCTGAAGAGATGTGACAGAATGTAGTCCTGTTTAGTAAGCCATTTAGTTTCCTTGTCTCAATTGTATGCTGTTCTATATTAAGAAAGAAAGGGTTAACTCTTACTTTGGAATAGACCTGAGAATAAATGTAGGTGTTGTGGGTGCTTCTACATGTATAATTAATGCAAAGCAATAAACTCTGGAGCAGCCTGAGCCAGAGTAAACTACACCTGGGCACAGCATGTACATGTGTGCCCAAGACAGCATTAATTTGAGCTGGGGAGGAGCAAGCCCAGACTGGCAGGCAGCACAGGGGTCAGCCCCAGGCTCTGGGTGGTGGAGGGGCTGGCTGGGTAGTAACTCCCCCAAAAGTATTTTCTCTCGCTGTTCCCACCTCCCAGCCACCCCCCCACACTTCAAGACTAGAAGCATGACCAGCACCTCTTACACCCATTCCAATGGACTAAAACTTGAGGCCTTTAATTTATTTCCTCTTTATTTCTTCTTCGCTTTTGTTTTGTTTTTTTTACTTCTTTTAATTTTATCCTTCAGTGGCTGATTTCCTTCATTTCAGCACTCTTCCCCCACCCCCACTTCCTTTCTACCTCCCATTTCATTACTGAACCCCATCCCATTAACTCTCTACCTCCCAGCTTCATGATCTCCCCTCCAACCTCTTTCTCACACCACCCTCCCCCACCCTAAAACAGGGATAGAGGCCTGTAGTAGCAACTCACAGCTGTAGCTCCTAGTCAGGCCCCTGCTAGTGGCAAGTCACAGCTGTGCAGGTGGGGGACAGTCAGAGAAGGATTTTAGCCTTAGGATACATAGACATTCAGGCAGGCTAGATCACGTTTAAAATGGCCATCTGATCTTAGTTTGCTCAAGTGTGGACCTTACACTTAGATCCCTAGTTATGTGTGAACAGTACAGAAGTTCAGGACAGTTAGATTAATCTAAAAATATCCCATCTGACCAAAGTTGGGTGCAGACAGAAGTATAGCTTCCAGCTGTAACTCAGAATGTTTTCTACAAAGCGTTCTGAGTTGCGTCACTGCAGACCAAACAGAAGTTCACTGTTGGTTCCAGGGGGAGGGGAATCTAGCTGCGCCTGGGAGCCTGCAGCCAGATTCCCATAGCAATGGCCATAGCTCTTTGCCGGTGCTCTCTGTTTTCAGAATAGGAGGAGGAAAAGGCAGTGGAGGGAGCTCATTTTTGGACTTCCTCAGCCAGTGCTGAAGGGTGGGGTGGGTGAAGGGCCAGGAGGGAGTCTCCTGCTACTGTGGGGCGAAGGCACCACACTAAGCCAGAAACAAGCAGCAATTCCTATGATGGTGTCGACACGGAGTGCTGCCAGGGCCCCTGCCCGGGGGCGCAGCCTTCCCAGGGCTTGTCTGAGGCCTCCACCCAGACAGAGCCCACGGGGGACCTGGTGTCCTTCTACCCCCTGGCCCACGGGAGTTGTCCAACAAGGCCTGGGATTGGGGACCCCCACACCTGTCTTGCAGGCACGTGCCTTAGGGCCCCGGAGGCACAGGTGAGGGAGCTCCAGGAGGAGGTTAGCAGGCTGAGGGGAATCAGGGAGACAGAGGAAGAAATTGACAGTTATTTCCTTTCCCTGCAGGGTCACACACTCAAGGAAGAAGCACCCTGGGAGATGCCTTCCACTGCAGAGTGGCAGATGGTCACCTCCAGAACTAGGGCTGCTCGTAACATAGTAGTACCGGTTCCTCCAGTCCAGCTGGAGAACAGGTACGAGGCCCTGGCAACTCTGGAGGAGAAGGAAGGAGAGGAGGCAACTCCACGCTCTCCACGTTCCCAGCAGGCCAAAGGAGCTAAGCAGGCCAGGAGGAAAAAGCGTTGAATGATCGTCATAGGCGACTCCATCCTGAGAGTTACAGAGGGCCCCATCTGTCGCCAGGACCCCTCAACATGTGAGGTCTACTGTCTACCTGGAGCAAAAATTCAGGACGTGAAGGGGATGATCCAGGCCGTGATCTAGCCCACCGATTACTACCCCATGGTCCTAATCCACGTGGGTACTAAAGAGGCGGCCAGGAGAAGCCCTGATCGCCTGATGGCGGACTACCACGCTCTGGGGGGCGTGCTAAAGGAGATAGGCGCACAGGTGGTTTTCTCTTCTATCCTACCAGTGAGCAGATGTGAAAGATGGCATGCGATGTGGATCATGGAGACCAACTGGTGGCTTCGGGAATGATGTCTCGAGGCAGGCTTTGGCTTCCTCGACAATGACTGGCACATCACGACAAGAGACATGCTCAGATGGGATGGGCTCCACCTTTCCCCTAAAGGTAAGCATGTATTTTCTTCTAGGTTGGCGGATCTCCTCCAGCGGGCTTTAAACTAGGCTCATTGGGGGAAAGGGAAGATGAGGGCAGAGGAAGCATTGGACTGCCAAACCAAGCAACACCCACAATGACCGGCACATCACAATAAGAGACGTGCTCGGATGGGATGGGCTCCACCTTTTCCCTAAAGGTAAGCATGTATTTTCTTCTAGGTTGGCGGATCTCCTCCAGCGGGCTTTAAACTAGGCTCATTGGGGGAAAGGGAAGATAAGGGCAGAGGAAGCATTGGACTGCCAAACCAAGCAACACCCACAAGTACAGCCCAGCCTAGGCCGACAAGTGGAACATATACACAGGGAAGTGACAGGGGCCAGGGTAATGTGGAAAGTAGGGGGCCAAGTGCACACATTCACAGGAGGCCTCAAATGCCTCTACACAAACACTTGTAGTATGGGAAACAAGCAGGAGGAACTTACCTTCTGCTAGCTGACACCAACCCAGACATAGTGAGGCTCACTGAAACATGGTGGGACCCAACGCATGACTGGGTGGTGAATATCAAGGGCTATAGGCTGTACAGGAGGGATAGGACAGGGAGGAAAGGTGGGGGCGTGGTGCTCTACATTAAGGAGGAATACACATCATCCTCAATTAACAAAGAATCAGAGGAGGAGCACTCTGACGTGTTCTGGGTTAGAATACAAGGCAGTTGAGCGGAAAGAGACTTAATGGTGGGGGTCTACCACAGACCACCCAACCAAGAGGAAGAGCTAAACCAGGAATTCTTAAGTCAGCTCACGGAGGTAGTTAGGTCAAAGGATGTGGTCATCATGGGGGACCTGAACTTTCCAGATATCTGCTGGGAAGAGCAGTCAGCTAGGTCTGACCACTCATGTAGGTTCCTAGCCAGAATGCAGGACCTCCATCTAACCTAGGAGGCGCACAGCCCCACCAGGGGAGACGCCTTGTTGGACCTGGTGCTGGGCATGGGTGACAACCTGGTGAGGGGGCTGAGGGTACTTGACCACCTGGGCAACAGTGATCATTGCCTGCTGGAATTTACCATCCAGCGCAAGGTGGCAAAGGCCTGCAGCAAGGCAGCAGCCCTAGATTTCAGGAGGGCAGACTTCAATGAGGTAAGGAGAATAGTCGGGGAAGCACTGAGGTCCC
>NW_017728906.1:39365906-39369563 GCF_001723895.1 Crocodylus porosus
TGATCTGCTCAGGTCCCTTCTGACCCTAGAAACCATGAAACTATGAAAACAGTGACTGGCTGGGAGCTCCACAGACAAAAGTTACAGAAGATACTGCATTCTGAAACATCTTCATCTGATAGCAACACCTCATGCAATAAGGGGTCATATTTTCACCCGATCAGCCATTTTTTAAGCTGTCTGCAGCCGTGCACTTGTGTTTGGTCACAGCTATAAACTGCTTTCTGTGACTAGGTCAGGTAAAAATTGTCACTTCTGTCTGTGCTTATGTGTACCTCAGAAGCAGTCTAACTTAGATCAGGCCCGTCAAGGCAGTTCTAACTGAACTTCTGTACAGTTCCCAATGCAGCCGTGGGGTTGGGAAAGCCTAGCCACTAGCCTGAGCCCCAAAGCTGTGCTTTTCCTACTTGCTTCCCTGTCGCTGGGTTATTTTCAGCCCCCATCCCCTCTTCCCACACCCACATGGACAACTGACCCCTCCCCAAATGGACCAGCTAGCCTCCCCTGAGCCTGCCCAACCCCACATCCTGCAGGCGACTCCTGGTGCTGGTTTTATTGGCGTTCACCAGTGCTGGGAGCCAATGAAGTAAGTCAGGATAGGGGAAGGGGTTGTAGAATGTGGGGGCTGTCTTGCCAGGGGAGGGGCTCATATCTCTGGGGGTGGTGGAGTTACAGTGCTAAAAATAGCCCCTGGCCCCGGGTAGGGAGAGAATCCTCCCCATCCTCCCAACCCCTGTGTAGACCCTGCCTGCCTTCCCAGATCCCTCCCACAGACTCCACTAGCACTCCCAATCCCCTCTGTGGACACTGCTTCTCCTCTGATCCTCATCAGCCCCATGGACACTTTTCTCCCCTCTGATCCCCCCAGTGTCTCCTGTGGACCCTACTAGCTCCCCTGATTCCCTCCATGGTTCCCATTTACCCACATTTCCCCCAATCTGCCTGTGGACCCTGCTCATTTCTCCAATCACCCCACTCCCTCCTGCAAACCCTGAGAGTCCCCCAATCCCCCCATGGATGCTGCTGGCTCACCCAAAGTCCCCCCTATGGGTCTGCCTGCTCCCAAACCCCCTGATCCCCCCCACATGTAGTGATAGCCTTTTTAATCCTTGCCAATCCCCCCAATCCTCCCACAGACCCTGCTAGCTCTCCTGAGCCCCCCAGTCATCCCCAGAGCTTGGCCTCCAATACCCCAACACATCCCTCTCTAGCTGCCCCTTTCCTGACTTACCTTAGATTGGGCAGCCCTTTTTAACTCAATCTAACCTCCCCCTAACCTCAATTGTCTGTACATACTCTTAAGGTGTGACAGCTCCAAACTCAAGCAAGCACTAACACTGATCAACATTTGAGCAGCTCAAAATGCAACATGAAACAAAGCCCTGATGAGCTTTGAGCTCACTCACTCCGGAAGCTATGCCTGGGCTGGTTTGAGGAGGTTCTCAGAAAGACTGCAAAGAAGCTGAGGGAATGTCCCAAGCAAGATTCCCCAGTGGAATCTGTGTCACTGGACTCTACAATTCTTTCTTTCCCTGTTGTTTTAATTTAGTTGTGTAATTAGAGTTGTATAAACTGGAAACCCCTTATCTGTAGATTGTGGTAAATGAACCTCACCATCTTTTTCCATTTTACTATTGGCTACATAGGCTGAACACACAATGTTGTGCTGGTTGTCAGATGTCAAACACGTTCTAGATACAGATCTTACATGCTACTCACAGGAGGCTCTTGTCAGTATGTTACTGCCTTTGCTGGCAGAATTGATGACAGCAGGCAGCAGCTATGGCCACCAAATCAACATAGTACATGCACACCTGAACATGCCCGGCAACTGTGGTACAGTGGCTGAGGTGCCACAGAGTGAAGGGGGCTTGTGGGTGGGATGTAGTTATGGACTGGACCGTGGCAGTTGGTGGAAGACAGGGATGTCTATGTGCACCTTCAGCTGGCTGCCAGGTAGTGGCAGACGCTTCACAGCACTTGGTGGGGGTAAATTAACTGTCAGAAGAATGAAGGCAAAGCTGTGTAGTATATAGCCAACTCTGTTGGACTCAAACAGAATGAGGAACCCAAGAGCACTAGTCTAGCCTCATATTAGTAGTGGTTTGGTCACAAAAAATTTTATAGAACAGCAGAAAAAATAAACATAATGGGGGCAATGGGATACCACAGTATTTAATACTTGCTAGTAACCTTATACAGAGCTAATTCTGGAGTGGCTGAATGTAATAACTGTGGGATAGCTTGTCAGATCAAAGTCTAATTTATGTCTTTATCGAGTGGAAGGAGCCTGTGCTGACTTTTCCAGTCTTGCTTTACATCATTTGTTTAACACTGCATTATTTGTGCAATACTGGGGAAACTTGGGGGGTTTCTTTGTTGTGATGTTTGCCATGAATAAACTTTACCATGAACAAACAAAAATTGTCTATACTTTACAATTACAATGATTTCAGTCTATCAGAGTATTTCAGAATGAAAATTTGTATAGTACACTTTCTCTCTTTCTCTGTAAATGGGAAATGTTCAAAATCTAGAAATCTTATTGTCTAAGCTGGAATACTGAGCATTTTTACATGAGCTCCCGGGGTGGGTGGGGTTCTTTAATTACAGTGACTCCAAGAGCTGGTGTAATTAAAGTGCTCACAATGTCTTGTGTATCAGTGTCCCTGTGCTTCAAAAGGGTGGCAGGGTGCTTTAACTAAAGCTTGTTGAACAAGCTTTATTTAAAGTATATCTGCCGCCATTTTGAAGAATGGGACATGGAGGCTGGCTACAGCATGCTTATAGTATGATCAGCAGATTTGATTAATCTGCTGGTAGATTAATCTCTTCTCAGAAGAGAAGACTGAGGGGGGATTTGATAGCAGCTTTTAACTACCTGAAGGTGGTTCCAAAGAGGATGGAGCTGGACAGTTCTCAGTAGTGACAGATGACAGAACAAGGAGCAATGGTCTCAAGTTCCAGCAAGGGAGGTTTAGTTTGGGTATTTGAAAAACTTTCTCAATTGGAGGGTGGTAAAACATTGGAACAGATGGCCCAGCTCAACAAAGCCTTGGTGGGATGATCTAGTTGGGGATGGTCCTGCTTTGAGCAGGGGGGTGGACTAGATGGTCTCCTGAGGTCCCTTCCACCCCTCATTTTCTATGATTCTATTAACTGAGGCTGCTCCAACGTGCTGTAATTACAATGCACTGGAGCAGCCTATCAGCATGTCTATAGGCACCTGCTGTCTTTAACCTTCTCCTGTTCAATGAATATATTGCCTTTATCTGTGAAATATAGCAGTTAATCTAATAGATTAGATGTGACATTCGCTCCCCCCCACCCACACACATGGCTTATCATGATCGGTGCCTGAGTAACTATGGCACAGATGCACATACTTAATTTTAAGCCTCTGTGTGATTCCATTGAAGTGAGTAGTTAAATGTGGGTTTAAAACAGGTTGTTGAACTTGGCTCTTAAATTTCTTTTAAGCCTTAGAATACTGTTCTGTAGGATCTAAGTGAGATTGAACTGGTTCATACATAGTAGGCCTGTGCGAAGCGGCTAGTATTTGCTTTGGATTCAGATTCAGCCGATTTGGGGGACAGTGATTCAATTCGGTAATTTGAATCACTATCCCAAATCAATTCAGCCGAATCTGATTCAGAG
>NW_017728906.1:39369971-39374152 GCF_001723895.1 Crocodylus porosus
GGGGATTATGAAGATTTGGAGAGCTTTGAATTGATTCAGACCTTTTAATTGGTCCCCTGATTCAATTCAGATTCAGAGATTTGGCCACCGAATCGGGCCAAGTCTCCTCCGAACTGAATCACCACCCAAAGCTTTGCACAACCCTAATTCTGTTGCTAGTTCATTTGCTGGTCCTCAGTTAAAGGCTGCATTTAAACTTAATGACATACTTTGGCATGTGCAGCCAAAATGTTTGTCATCAACAATACCACTTGAAAAACGCATGCAGATTCTTCCTACCAATTGTATTTTATTTCACAATCTAATGTTACCGTTAAAAACCTGCCTGGGCCATCATCTCTTCAGCCATGCCTCACTTTTCTATTAGTGATGCTACTTGGCTGGAAAGAAAACTATTGTATTGTAGTTGGCTTTTAGAATGTTAACATTGTATTTTTGTATTTAATGCAGTTACTGCCAGGGCTTCTAACAACTGTATGATAATGTTAGTGAGATTTCATACACTTAAGAGAAGCCTTAAAATGCAAAGGGACCTTGGGAAATATTCTTCTTGTCTGTGAGGCACCATTTGGAATTTCAGTTCTGTACTCCCCCACAGCTGGCAGGCATCCTCCCGAAATGCATGTGCCTATATATATTTATAAAGTGTCTACCATCTTGGTAGCTAAGTGCCATGTGGAAATGCTGCATTTGGTTTTGCAACTGATCTAGCTTTTCAGCATGCTGTTTCTATACATTTCCTATCTTCTATGCACCAGAGAGATTTATATAGCATTGGTTACAAGTGAAACCAATATGGAAGTTAGTTAATTCCTGTGGCTGCTTCCAACTGAAACGGTGCATAGGCCTGGACTTGGCCCTCTGCCCTGGAGTGAAATTCACTGAGAGTCAAGAGAAGGCATGTTTTGCCAATTTAGTCTCTTTATCTGCAGAGTCAGAGCTTCAGTTTTTCTAGACAAACTCTTAGCTTAGCCTGTGTTCTCTTGCCACAGCTGCTGAGAACTATCTGTTTGATTGAATACAGTTTATGTTTCCTGACTTTTTTTCTGAATTGACTTCTGGTGCTTAGCAGATGCTGCCCTAATCACTGATGCACATCATCTGAGGTTGGCAGGTAAATATTTCACAAGGCTCTCAAGCCATTATTAAGCATGGCATGGCATTATGCTTGAGACTACAAACCCAGGAATGGAAACGTTTCTTCTCTACACTCCTTTGCTGTAAAAAATATGAAGACATATCAGTCCTAAATAATTATCCAATAGTCTCATCTGTTGTTTCCTTTTCATTTTCTCATTTCCTGTTTTATTTCCCTCTCCCTTTTCCTTTTTTACTTGTAATGGGACAGTCTGATCTGAAACACAAAGTTTCTGTTTTTCAAGGTGATATCTGCTTGGATTGCTAGCAAATTATCTTTAACCTCTCTGATAACAAAAAATCACTTCCAAGCAAACATGCTCTGATCCAGGTCCCAGTAAAGTAAGGATAAAGATTGCAGTAATAGAAAACCAGGAAAATAGCCACTGAATGCTTCCTGACTTCCCTGAAACACATATCTGATGCTGTTGCTAAGCAAAATAGCACAGTGTTTTTCAGTTTCCATACTTATTTCCTTCGTGTTCACATGCGTGGAGTATGGTATTTTTGCCATATTTTGTGAAAACCTTGATTAGGATGCAAGGAACTCAGATTTCATTGGTTGAGCTATATCTCTGAGCAATGAGGCAGCACAATAGCTATACACCTCCTAAGTCCTTAAAAGAGAAGTTAAATTGGATCTGAGTATATGGCAAAGCTTTGTGCAGGCCATCAGCAAAGGATGACTGCACCCATGTTGAATATTTTATACCACTCAAGTGTGAACGACTGGTGCCTCCCAAGACTGGGGGGGCACCGTTTGCAGGCAGCAGTGGGAACCACCCGCAGACACAAGTGGCACAGTCAGCTGGGGGGGAAGGAGGGGCGAGCGGCAGGCAGCAAGCAGGGACTGCCCACAGATGCCGGTGACAGTGTTGGCAGTGGAGGGAGAGGGAGTGACCAGTGACCACCTGCAGAAGCCAGTGGTGGCTTCGACAGCAGCCAATCTTAGGGGGAGCACATGCCCCCACCCCATGCGTCGCCTATGCATTCAAGCAGATACGGTCAGGACAGATTCTCCTCGATGGGATCATATCATAATACTGGAACCTCAGACAGAAAGATCAATACTTCAGTTTTTATCTAAGGTTTTAAAAAAAATCAGGTTTTGCAGGCCTAGCAACTATTGGAACAGAGCTCCCTACTTAGCCTTCCTTTTTCACATGGTTTGAATTCTCTTACTCCAGTTTCAGAAAGCTATACACAATAATTAAAGGCCATATTTTGCCATTCTCACTTACCTGGAGTAGCATCTAATCCTAAAGGTAGCTTCATTGATTTCAATGGTTGGGGTGGATCCAGAGGGGGTACAGTGGTGCAGCTACTGGCAAGACGTTTGGACTGGCAAGATGTTGGGAACTTTTAAAAGGCTTTAACCTTTGTTAAAATCCCTAAAGCAGGTGAGAATCCCACTCTTCTCTTCCATGCTCAGTTATGTCCCCTCCCTTGCCTGCCACTGCAGCTTTCCCTGCTGTCCTGGGAGGAAACTTAGTAGTGGCTCCTGCCTGCTCTAGCAGGGCTGCATGGGGGCTGGACTCAGCTGGGACAGTGTCAGCAGCAGTGGTGATGGGTAGGGGAATGAGTTCCCCCTCCCCACATCTACTCACGGGGGACAGGAAGGGTGGGAGAACTCCCCTCCCACCATTTTTGTTGCCACTTCTGCTGCTGATGTCAGTCCCAGCTGAGTTCAACCCCTGCTCAGCCCAGCTGGAATGGGCTGAAGCCTCCCCTACACCTGGGACAGCAGGAAAAGCAACAATGGTGAGCTGGGGAAGGGAAAGGACATGACTCTGAGCACAGAGGTTGGGGGAGGGGAGACTTCTGACTTGCTCTGGGAACTTTAGAAAGTTCCTAGAGGCTCCTGCAGCACGGTCTGCCAACACCATTGGGGGAGCGGGGTGGGGAGGAGGCTGGGAATGTGGGTGCAGCCACCTGTGCAGTGTGAGTTGGTGTTTCCACACCCGCTTGGCCAAATTCTAGATCTGCCCCTGTCCAGCTAGCAGAATCTGACCCCCAGCAACCAAAAGCTGCTACATGCTTGTTTACCCACATTCTGTTCCACTTAAATTGTAACAAACCACAGAGAATTCCAAAATTCCTCTTTAGAATTCATGGGTGTTTTTAATGGGCAAAGCAGCCGTGTTTGAATCCAGACTAAGTTTAAGCTTGGTTTGTGGTTTGAGGCTGACCCAGGGCTAGAGTTCAGGTTCATATTTGAGGTATTGAAAATCACAAGAGGTCATTTGATAAGAATCCTTTCCAGAAAGATTTTCCTGTAAGATTTCAGTCTTACAAGAAACGCGGCTCCAATGCTACGGTATGCAGTGTACCTTTAGTGTAGGGCTACATACCCTCAATGTCCATTAATCTCAAAACTAGGATTTCAGCACCTCAAAAATTGGACCCTAGAACCAGAATACCCTAGCCTGCTGTTTTTAAACTTGATCCTGAACCATAACTACAGCAACAGCTCTGGAGACTTGAATCCCAAACCTCTCAAAATTCAAAACAGATGTTGGCTTCTGGCCAATTTGTTGTTATGTTCCACCAGGTAAATATCTGTTATTAGTTATTTAGAGTTTGATCCTCCAAAGTACTGGGCAGATTCAGGAAGTTCTGGCACTTCTCAAACCCTCCAATTTTGGTTTGAGTAGAGAATGCTCAGCAGCTTGCAGCTTCAGACCTTTTGCCTAAATGTGGATGTTTTAGATAGGGAAGATTTGATAACAGTAACTTCAAGGCTATTTTTATTACTTGTATTAGAGTGACATTAGAGAGCCCAACCAAGAGCAGGGTTTTACTGTGCAAGGTGCTGTACCTACAAACATAGGGTATGTGCAGATGTTACATTTAAATTGACTTAGGGTTAACAAGTCAATCTAAATGCCCATCTGTGCAGACATTCAGGTGGTTTACATTGAGCCAAAAATAGAAGGCCCAATCTAAGTTAGTTACCTGAGTACTTAGTTTCATAGTTTCTAGGGTCAGAGTAGATCATCGAGTCCGACCCCCTGCCATGGCAGGAAAGAGTACTGGGGTCAAAC
>NW_017728906.1:39374297-39378662 GCF_001723895.1 Crocodylus porosus
CTAGTTTGTAACAGGCCACTAGATCCCCCCTCAGCCTTCTCTTGTGGAGGCTGAACAGGTTCAGGTCCCATAGCCTCTCCTCGTAGGGCCTGCCCTGCTACCCCCTGATCATGCTGGCGGCCCTCCTCTGGACCCTCTTGATGCTGTCCACATCCCTCCTGAAGTGTGGTGGACACAGTACTCCAGCTGCGGCCTGACCAGTGCCGCGTAGAGGGGGAGTATCACCTCCTTGGACCTGCTTGAGATGCATCTGTGGATTAATTTAGATTGGGAACTGTTTAACAGTTTAACATTTTAATCCAGGGAATATCTGCATTGGTTCAGAGTAGGGCTGTGCGAAGCTTCGGTCACTGATTTGATTCAGTGGAGATTTGGCCTGATTCGGTGGCCAAATCTCTGAATCTGAATTGAATCAGGAGACCTTTTAATCTCTCTGAAACAATTTGGAGGGTTCTGAGAGAGATTTGATGATTCGGACATAGACACAGCTTTAAATGTTTTTTCTACATACCTCTTGGTACCAGGGGGCTCATGAATGCTGAGATAATGGGGTGGATGGAGTGTCCCACCAGAGTGCAGGGGGGTCCCCAGCACGCTCAGCAGCGGACCTGGAAGTGGAGCAAAAGCACTTCTGGTCCACTTCCTGGTCCACTGTGGAGCATGCATGGGACCCTCATCCCACCCCTGGCTTGGTGACTGATGCCTCCTGGGTCTGGGGGGGCACATGGAGTCCCCCTGCAAGTGATCACTGAGCCAAGAGGGTGCGGGGGTGGGGAGTGTCCCCTGTGCGCTCAGCAGTGGACCTGGAAGTGGACCAGAAGATCTTCTGGGTCCACACCTGAGCATGCGGGGGATCCCCCCATGTTCCTATGGGATGCTCCATCTGCCCCACCATCGCAGCATTCATAAGCCATGCCTGGTACCTTGAGATATGTAGAAAAAACATTTAAAGCTGTTTCTATGGCTGAATCACTGATTCTCCAAATCAGCATCGAATCTTCAGATTTGGATTTGGCCGAATTGAATTGGGACAATGATCAACGAATTGAATCACTGTCCCCCAATTTGGGCTGAATCCAAATCCAAATCCAAATCTAATATGGCCTATTTTGCACACTCTTAGTTCAGAGCACAAACCCAAGGCTGGGAAAGCCCAACTATTTGCCCCAGTCCCAGGACTGTGCTCTTCCTATCCTCTCCCATCTCTGACTGGGCTATTTTACCTCCTGACACCCCTCCCCCACCCACAGACTCTAGGCTTCCTGATCTTGCCAGCCCTCTTCCAGACCCTTCCCCTCAAATATTGCACTTGGATGCCTCATGCGCTAGCAGCAAAAAGAAGATCCCACCCAAGACTTGCTCTTCAGGCACTCTCCTGGAAAACAGAGCATGTGGGCGTGAATCCCGTCAGAATGAGTAAACCTGCAATACAGATACCCCACTTCCTGGACATGTGCTTTTACCATTAGCCTATTGGGCCAAAGGTGGGTAGTACCGTGACGTACTTGAGAGTGTTGCTTTATATGCTGAGTTCAATGCTGCCATCAGTCAGGATATTCTGATGCTGAAAGCATCTCCCCTTTGTATGTGGACATGACAGAAGTGCCTCTCTTGTAGTTCTGAGTTAGGCTAGGAAGTTCTGAGGAGGAGCAGGCGGTCAACCTTCCTCCTGTGTCAATCAGCAAGCTGTAAGCCCCTGCCTGCTATGTAACCTGATACGCTGGGTCACTAAGGGAGCATCTATGTCTCCCTATTCACTGTATAGGAATCCTTCACACCTAGCCCTGTTTATTTGGACCATTCTCCTGAGTTACAGCACTGGAGTGGAAGTGCCTTGGAGACAGAGCTCAGTTAGGCTCTGGCCCTGATACAGAAGACAAACAAAGGTTTGTGAAGAAAGGTTATTCCTCCCCTTGTCTTTTTAAGCAGGGTACCTGAGGCATAAAGAAATGAAGTGACATGCCTAAGGTTACACAGGAAGTCTATGGCAGAGCTGAGAAGGGAATTGAGATTTTGACTTTTAGTACCTTAACCACAGGATCTTCTTCTCACCCCTAAGCAAAGCAAACAGCAGCAATCAAGTAACCACCATGAACAGCAGCCCTAAACTCAACTATGCTACCCTATCATACTACATTTTCTCTACAAATAGGGCCTGATTCTCCATTTACATTTGAGTAAATCAGGAATAATCCACTCAGGCTTGACATGACACGTAGTAAAGAAATTGACTCTGACCTTCTTGTCTAAAAGGAAAGGGGTTGAAGACTTCTGAAACCATTTCAGCTCTACATTGTAAACATTGTCTACCAAGGAAGAGAAGGGTGTTTTGGAGCTGAATCCTGCAAACTATTGAGTGTCTCTAGAGATGGCAAGGTAAAACAGTTATGCTTCACTCTGGTGTGTCTGTGACAGACTAACTGGTAGTGATTTGGCCCAGGGGCTTTGAAAGGGTACAAAATCATTGCAGGGCTTGGGATTCCCTTTCCTTACCAATCAGGCCCCAGAGACTCACCCTCCATGTCCCCTGATTGGCCCCTCGGGTAAGCTGGAGGGGGATAAAAGGGGCAGCGCAGCTGACTCAGAGGAGACCTGCGAGGGACGACGAGGAAGGAGTTTCAAAGAGCTGGCAAGAGCTGGGCCAGCAGGGCAGGAGCAGTTGCCCCAGAAGAGCCTAAAGGAGCAGGACCCACAGGCAGTGCAGCATGGCCAGCAGGAGAAGCTCCCTATTGGACTCCAGGATCCCTAGCAAGAGACTGCAGCCAGCAGGAGAGGTTCCTTGCCTGGCTCCAGCAGAAAGCTGTGCAGTGAGCCGAAAGGCTCCCAGCTCCCTTTCTAGTTTCTCCAGCAAGAGTCAGGGCAGCTTGATGTGATGCAGGGGCTTCCAGAAGGTTAAAAGCCACAGCAGCCTGGAGCAGGCCCAGCAGTGGGGGCTGTGTGGTAGAGTTGCTACCTACCGTGTGCAAGAGCTGAGGTCAAGTTCTGGCTGGGTCAAGTAGGGGTGAGTGAAGTGACAGGGGAGAAATTCTTGTTGGAGTGGAGGGGTCATTGTGTTTTCCCCCTCCAGGTACCTATGCCCTATATGTCTTGTTATTTGGTGTTTTGTATTTTGTGTGTTTTATATTTTGTTGATCAGTATTGTTTATTGTGTTGTTTGCATTTTATATTTTGTTAAACCTGTCTTTTGTTAACTAGATGAATATGTCTATGAATGTTAATGCCTAACCTTTATTGAATCCCGTCCCCTCAGGGTATTGTAGTGTTCCCTATACTCCCAGGTTTATATATGTTATGTTCCCACCATTTCTTTCTTTAAAAGGTGTATGGTTAAGTCCCCATTTGTGATTTGGCTCTGCTTGATAGAGAAGGAGGGTCCCTCCACCTCCCACAGTGCTTGTGCACCTGCTCTGAGCCCTTCAATTGGAGAGGGGCTACATCTTGGAATACCACTCGGGTTACATGTCTGTGTTTGCCTACACCAGACAGGCACATCCAGACAAGCATGCATGTACGGTATGTGGCACCACAGACCTGTCTATGGCACCACACACTGCACGTACCACACTGCAGGTGTTCCCCATGCTGCTAATTTTCATTGCAAGAGGGGGGAGGGACTTATGATACCAAGAGATCCTGGTGTCAAAAAAACCTGTGCCTAAGAAAAGTGGAGTAGCGCAAGTAGAGGCAGTCCGTGCTGCCCAAAACGGGAGTCTAGCTGGCCAGAGCTATGCTGCAGGTGTTGGCCAGGCTCCCTGCTGCTGGATCACTGCAGCTGTAACCCCTTGAGTCTCCCCAGACCCCAGGTAAGGCTGCTGGGGCCAGCCCAGGTGCTGTCCCCAGCCTCCACTATCCCACTCAGGGCAATGCGCCAGAGCGCATGTGCACAGACATTCCATGGAGACAAGCAGCAGCACATATTGTGCCACTGCTGTTTGTCCCTGGAGAAATAGAGCTAGGACTTGCGTCCAAAATCAAAGATAACAAAAAGTCCTTTTCCAAATATATGGGGAGGATGAAGAAAGCACCAGGAAATGTGGGGCCCGTGCAAGATCCTCTGGGCAATCTGGTGGTTGCACCAGAGGAGAAAGCAGACCTCTTTAACCAATTCTTCACCTCTGTTTTCTTGGGCAGGGACCAGGACTTCCCCACTGTGATGCAAGACGGACTCGAGGGGAACACCTGCAGACCTCAACTTGGGGAGGACTGGGTTAGAGAGCTTCTGGAGGGGCTGGATGTGTTCAAATCAGCGGGTCCAGATGCTCTCCACCCCAGGGTGTTAAGGAAGCTACCAGGGTTATTGCAGGACCCTTGGCACAGATTTACGAGCGCTTGTGGTGCTCGGACCAGGTGCCGGATGATTGGAAG
>NW_017728906.1:39379250-39407272 GCF_001723895.1 Crocodylus porosus
TATAAACTCACTAGGGGGGACCAGAAGGGTTTGGGAGAGATCTTGTTTCCCCAAGCGCCCCCTGGCATTCCTTCCATAACAAGGAATAACGGCCACAAGTTGTTGGAGAGTAGGTTTAGATTAGACATCCGCAAGAACTGCTTCACAGTCAGGGCAGCTAGGATCTGGAACCAACTTCCAAGAGAAGTGGTGCTGGCTCCTACCCTGGGGGTCTCTAAGAGGAGGCTTGATGCCTACCTAGCTGGGATCATTTGAGCCCAGTTTTTCTCCTGCCCTGACAGGGGGTCGGACTTGAAGATCTAATAGGTCCCTTCCGAGCCTACTTCTGTGATTCTATGATTCTATGAAATGCAAGTTCCTGCTCATGGGGACACACCTGACAGGGTTGAGTTGACTCACTACCTCACAAGCAGCTCTTAGGCCCAGATTTCTAAATTCATTTAGATGCCCAGCTCCCAAGAAGTCACCACTAAAAGCTTTTAAAATCTGATCCTGGTCTTGCAGGATCAGGTGGATCATGGTTGTGGCTACTGAAGGCTGTTGTTAGGTGTCACATTTTAGAAAATACTGCCTCACACTGAAAAAAAATGTAGCAAGTGCCACACTCCCTTATTGCCCATATAATCATTGGTATATGGGCAATCAGGTGGCTAGATTCAAAAGTTCCCATTTCACGTGACATTCAAGGGCAAGATAGGGTCCAGATAAAAAGCATCAGCTCTGTAGCTGTAGTAAGGATTCAGAATGGACAGGAAACCAAAAGGGGTCTAGACCCATCTCTCTCACTGTGTACAGCTCTCACCAGTGGCCTCAGACGTCAGTCAGTAACTAGCATATGTGCTCATTTTGAATTAAAGAGGAAAATAAACATGAAATAGTTCACTAACTGGAGCATGGCTGGAACAAGGGAACAAAGTACACTGTGGTTACAAGCCAGTGTTTTATGTAAAATAACTACTTTCCAGGGCATACAGGCATTTTGTTCTGGTACAAAACTACCTGAAAGCAAACTGGCCATACATTTAAGAATTCATATCAGAAATAATAACCCATCTTTGGGCACAAATCTACAGGACTATATTACTGTGAGTCTGCACAGAAAAAACCTTCCCACACAGTTACTTTGTGCTGTTGGCTGTAAATGCAGCTTTCTTATCTCTTTACTGCCTTCTGATTACCAAATCACCCTGTTTAGCCACAGAACTTTTTTTTATGCTAAAGCTCTTTAACTGACATAAGAGTGCAGTACACTGTTGGGACACAAAATGAAGAACCAGGCTTGTGGAATGGCTTGAATTTGGACCAACTCCCACTTGCTTTCCTCACATGATTCATTCCATTGGTTTTGATGGGAGCTGGGAGGATATGATTTGTTCCAACGGTGTACTGTAAATAGGCAAGCATTTATGAAGCATGTTTTAATTCTCCTAGAATTGCTTTGTAGTTTTGGGAAAAAATTAGTGAGCTTCACTAGGAAAAATAGCAAAAAATTGTGTTTCACAAACCAAGGGTTGACAACGTTTTAACAACAGCAAGCTGTTACTTGCCATCTGGCTGCTGCTAAGGGCTGCTGATCCCCACTCACCAGGCAATCCCCCAACTCCCCAACAGCTGATCATCCTTGGGACACACTTCCAAGAGATGGAACTGGTAAGGAGGTGGTGTCTGAATGTCCGGTGTCTCTGGCCCCCTCATCAGCCTCATGTCCCACTTACCAGGTGTAGGAGCCCTCTGACGTCCCCTCCTGAAGCCACTGCTCACCCCTGTCACCAAGTGCTGCCAATTTCTGCCACTGGCATTAGTAAGCAGCAATAAATTTGGAGTCAAGAAAGACTGTGACTATAGTAGGGGGCCTACATTAACCCTCTGGCTGCTGCCTGCTGGCTGCGCTGACAGGTTGCCTCTAAAGCAGTAGCATATCCCATGGGGGAGGTGGAGGGGCATGAGGCCCATGGGCTTCAAGGGACTTTGCTGTGGGTTGGATCATTCATCATGGGATGGAATCAATCTTTTTGCTAGCCAGGTCTGGTCCATGGGTTGTAGGCTGCCACAGAGAAGTAAATTCAAGAGACCTCATGAGTTCCTTGTTCATATGAGGTTTGAACCAAAGCTCATTTATGCCAGTGGAAAGATTTATTTTGCCCAGTGGGCACTAGATGATAGATGTGGAAATGAAGGCTGCTCCCTCAACAGCAGTTACAAAGACTACCCACCATGTTAGAATTACCATGGACCTATCGTGGACTGGCATGGATAGACAATGGACTTGAGAGCCAGTGTATGAGTATGTCTCCATGATTGTATTCTGTACATGGCCTACTGAAGTTCAAGGCTAGGAGAGTTTAGCAAGAGATCTAGAAAAACAAATCTACAGCAGTATAAAGAGAGCCCCATGAGCCCTAGCATGATAGAGGGAGGCTTTTTCATTCCAGGTTTAGACCATCATCTCCCATCTACCTAGGGAGTGTCTATGTTGCCAAGTCAAATGACATGTGCTTCATTGGTCGTGTTCAGTCTGGTCACTGTTAAGTGTTAGTGGAAAGCCCTTCTGAAGGTGTGTATTTGTTCATACCTGTGAGAGAAGTGATCACATTCACACTACCCACGAAGCCTGGCTGCACAATGACCTTGCCTGCTAGTATGACTGACCTGGCCCAGTGTGAACCTGTGAGCTGAAAGACCTAATGATGGTATGAAAAGTTGAAACCAGGAGAATCTGCCAAATCAGCAGTTTGTGTACTCTCCACTCTGCACCCCTCCCCCCCATATTTGGTACATGCCACCAATCATTTGATGCTAAGTCAACCAGTACACCAAATATATTGAACCTAATCACACATCCACTGATTTCCGATTATACTTATTCAATAAGATTATCATACTGTGGTACCTACTGTACTTTTTCCATTTTGTTATCACACATTTCTGACAATTCTCAAAGAAGTATCAGTCCACTTAGATAATCCTTGGTGGGTTTTTTTAAAGAGTACATTTCTTGAGATTTCAGTTAGGCAGCAAAACTCTGCTAAAGAATGAACCAAGTGGGCATACCTGTGTCTTTTGTGACTGTTGCTAATAATGGCAAACCCAAAGACAGTGAAGATCATGCTGGTGGGCAGAGGAAGCATTTTGGAAAGTCTGAAGCCAGACTGCAATTCTTTGGCTGAGTGAACATGCCCATAATAGATCAAGTCAGGCCATAGTTTAGGAATGTGCCTGCAACCCTTATGGACATTATGTTCTCATAGATCAGCACTGAAGAATAATGCTTCTTACCACCTCCCATTGTTAAGGAGACTGTCTTCTCCAGGTAGATAATGATAGTGACAATGACCTGGCTTTGGTTATATACACTTCCAGCACTCCCCGTCAGGACTACAGTAAAGCTCTACTGACTAGCATGAAGTCATCAGGCCTTAGGAATAGCCAGCAAGCACAAAACACTGAAGCACCACTCCTCAGCAACACAACTTGCCAAAACCACATCACACATGCCTGCCTTTCTCTATTCCTCGTCCAACTGAACTTTGAACAAAAGCTCAAAGTCTTGCTCCTTATCTTCAAAGCACTCAATGGCCTGGGCTCAACATATCTAAATTATCGCCGAAAGCTCTGAACCGAGGATTAACTCACCTTCATTGGGCTCCTTTGGCACTTTTCTCCATAATGATAATGCACAAAGTTTCATAGAGACCAGCTTAGCATGATCTTCCACAGAAATTTAGGACTATCCTAAGCTTCACCAACTTCTAGTCCTGGTGTGTGGCAGACTACTTCAGCCTTGACTCCTCTAGCAAAATCACACATCAGTAGGCACACAGTGAAGCTACCAAATCAAAACACTGAACTGCACATGCAGGTCCCTGGAGAAGAAAAAATGAACACTACCCATTACATAATGGGAAGATACTCAGCTACCATGACAAAGAAAGATAATATAAAAACCTACATACAATTTAATTAAGTAGAGTGACCACTGAAGTAAAAAGGGTCTTTCCTATAACGCCAGTTAATATTAGCTCAGATCACAGAAACAGGTTTTCTGGAAAGTTCCTTTTCCAAGGTGGGGCCCAGTAGGGAAATGGGAGTGAGCTATATTAAAAATACTTGTTGGGAGACACTTTATATGTGTAGATGTGCATATAAATTTGTGTATATCGATATAAATTGACTTTTGCTAAAACACTTTCTGGTAGCATTATTCAAAGATCAGACAAAGAGTAAAAGAAAATAAACTGTAACTCTGATAGGGCACATCACAACCTTTGAGAAACATTAGGTCCTACAGTTACAATGTATATTTACAGAATCAAAACTGATAACTTCCTAGGCATTAATGGAAACAGGATGAGAGCAATAGCAGGCCTGTTATCCATATAAATGCAAAACACTATGATAATGATTCCAAAGCAGCAGCTGAACCCTCCTATTTCCTTTGATGAATAAATAACTCTGCTTCCTCTTGATTCTCCGAACAAATATTTGGCTATGAAACCCCTCCGTTTCCTTGCAAGAGATGAAGAAGAGTCTAGGTATTTCCCAGTTGCGTATATCCCCCAGTTATAAAACTGGCACACATTAAGGAAACATTTCCTCTTGCATCAGCTAAAACTTCACACAATGGCTCAGCTGGATTCTCAGCTGGTGTTAATCAAATTGAAAATACTTACCTTAGCTCAGGGGATGTCACGGTGCCCCATTTCCAGGTAGGGAAATGTGAATCCATGGAGATCTATCAGCAGTACCAACAGTGGGAGTTACAGTCTAAACACGCCTCAGGTGTTTTCCATGTGGCCCCATTGATTGTCAAATAGTGATAATTCTTCACTGATCACTCTCATTCCCTCTGTAACCCTACTCCCAGCAGGGCAGCACTGCAGAAAAATCTTATATGCTCGACCAATAAAAACTCAGTAGTAGAGAATTACAGGCCTGTTTTTTTCTCAATGGCTATTGAGACTAATCCTAGTACTGTTCAAAGTAACAAACAATCATCTAACAAAAATCGGAGTAGCTCATCGTAATTCCTATTTTTAAGCTAGCAAATTTTTCAGTATTGTGCCAGGAAGTTGTCCAGCTTTCTGATCTCAGTATTCATATTGTAAAAAGTTGTTGCAATTGAACAAGGACAATACTATCTCATAATATCCAGCATTACTAGGTTACAGATGAGCAATTTTCTTTTCAGTCCCTCTCAGTGTCACACAGAGATTGATAGACTCTACTTTATGAATAGCAAAGACAGGATGCTGTGCAGTTTTTAGTCATTTGCGGATTAAACTCTTCTCTGCACAGTAGCAGGTTTTACAGTTAACAGTCTCCCAGGAGGAAAACACAATGGAGGAAGCATTTCCTGCTTTGGGCTGCTGACATCTGGAGTTGAAAAAGGACTTCTCAGGTGATGAAGGGTAGCTATTTTAGGTAAGGTTTGTGAATGGAGGACTTTATTTACTTGTTACGTCATCTGTTTTGATGATCATCATAACGAGGTTACAGTGATACAGCAAATAAAGACCAAGGGAGCAAAGTGACTCAGGTTAGCTTTTGTGCTCCAGACGGTACATGCAGGAATCCTTGCTGGCTCCCATCATTTTAAAATAGGAGCAACTAGGTGTGGCTGGTGAACTCAGACTGGTGGGGCGGGTGGGGTGGCACATGGGAGCAGTGGTGGGTGTGTAGCCGGCAGGGAGTGGGGGGAGGGGTTTGCAGCCTCCCTGCTCTGGAGTGCCCAGTCAGCGGCAAATCCCCTCCCTCCACCGGCTCCTGGCCGGCTGCAAACCCCACCCCGCTCCTGGCCGGCTGCAAACCACCCCCACTGCTGTGTGATGCTCCACCCACCCCACCAGTCTGAGTTCACCAGCTGCGCCTGGGAGCAACTATGCATACGTTGACTGTCAGTTTTCTTTCTGATATAAGGACTGAGAGTATGGGTGGGCAAGGGCACAATGCACAAGATATAATATCACAGGTCAGGGGTTGAGTCAGTCCATGGAAACTTTGACAACCAGAAAGTTTGCCTTAAGTTGAAATAGATGAAGTTGTTTGTTCAGTGGAGTTAGTACCTTATACAGAGTGAGGATTTAAGCAGGCCATAAATAAAGGAATTGAACTAGGTGAGATGAGAAAAGAATATGAATATGTCCATAGATGACTCAGGAGGCCAGCTCAAAATCTGCATGTTTGTCTCCAGATGTGGCAAATAGTAGTTCCTGGTGATGTCAGATCACAGCTCTTTCTCTTTGTCTCTATCAGCTATCCTCCTCCATAGTGAGTCGAGTTTGCTTCAAAAGATTGATGCCTTGTCATACATCTTGGTGCCATTGGGGCAATCTGGTGCTTGAGTCTCTCAGGTACTTATGTTAAGGTCACATTTCTTCAGACTGCTGTTCAAGATATATCTGCATCTCTTCTATTGCCCATTGTTAAGAGTACTGACCATCATTTGGGACCCATTTGTCAGGCATCCTTATGACACATCCTATCCAATGGAGCTGGTGCTATGTAAATCTAGCTTCAATGGCTTTCATTCTTCTCTCCTTCCAACTAATATGGAGGATGTCTAAAGACATCACTGATGGTAACATTGTAAACCCTTCAGGTGTTTTCAGTATGTTCCCCAAATTTCATACCCATACAAAAGGGCAGGGATGAAAACAGTCTGGTAAATGAGAAGTTTAATTTGGATTATCAAAGGCATGGTTTCAAAGATGATTTTGATGATAAAGAGATTCCTGTCCATGTGATACTGGAAGCTGACTCCAGATAGAAGCCTATCAGAATAAGGTATGGAATAGCTGTGATCTAGACAGAAAAGAGTGTTGGTATAATCACCCATCTTTACTTGACTCCAGCCTAATAGTGAAGGGCTCCATTTCTGAGTCATTGCTTGGGATATTTGCTGCATGTCACTGCAAAGAAATCTGATAATTGTAACAAATTTTGGTGGGCATCTAAAT
Source organism: Crocodylus porosus (assembly GCF_001723895.1). NCBI lineage: Eukaryota > Metazoa > Chordata > Crocodylia > Crocodylidae > Crocodylus > Crocodylus porosus. Next base: position 39,386,207 of record NW_017728906.1, read on the forward strand.
CTCATTAGCATCTTCCATAGGAGTTCTCTGTTGATCGAATCAAAGGGCGTAGTCAAGTCATGGAAGGAAGAGGTTCAATACTGTGTGCTTGAAAGACCCTGCTAAAAGTGATTATCTCTAGTAGTGCCTCAGCAAGAAACTCTCCAACCTCCCTGATGATTTTAATATCATTGGTCACTGGGTCAAGAAAGGCATCCATGAGGCATGCAAAAATCTCTAGGCTTCTCCACAAAGAAGTATCAGGAGTGGTTCTATGAAAATGATAGAGAAATTCAAACAGAAAAAGGAGATACTTCAAAGCTTGGCAGAATTACATCAGTTCCAAACAGAAGCAAGAAACTTATCACCATATTAAAGTTGAGACCCAGAGAAAAATTTGAGAGTGAAAGACCAAGCGGTGGAAGGACAAAGCAAAAGAGACTCAAGTCTGTGGACAGCCATAATGTAGTTTCTTCAGGTTAATCAAAGCTATCTATGGAGCAAGTACACAAAGAGGTCCAGCCCTGTGAGGTCCAAAGTTAGAATAAAACTCTTTAAAGACAGTGTCACCATCAATGCATAGTGGAAAGAGCACTTTCAAGAACTCCTGAACTAAGATTCTAAAGCTGAAGACAATACCATTGAAGCCATTTCACAGCGCACCATTAAGGGCTACCCACCAATTTAACAAGAAACCTAGAAAGCAATTAAGCAGTTGAAGAACAACACAGCACATAGTCCTGATAGAGTACCAGTGAAATTTATAAGCCAGGTGGAAAAAAAATCTGTAACCAACCACACAACATGATAATGAAAATCTGGAAACATAAACAGATTGCCAGTGACTTAAGAGATGCCTGAATTATTACCATATTCAAGAAAGGAGATGGATCAGATTGCAGAAATTATTGTGGTATTACATGTCTATTGATAGCTGGGAAGATCCTCACCTGCATTCTCCTCAACAGATTCACTTCCCTTACTGAGGTGTTTCTGCCCAGGTCCCAGTATGGTATCAGACTACTCAGAGATACAACAGATCACCAGCAATCCCTCACAATCAAGGAGGATTGTTTTCCATAATTGCCTTATCTGTGGATCTGAAGATAGCTGACAAGACCAAACTCAGATTGACAGGTTCTATTGCAACTCAGGCACGTTTCCATGAGGGGTGGATGGCTCCATGTTTTTTATTTGGTCCACAACATGCTGTTTCTGCCACTCCCACTTTTCCATCTCCTTTTGTCATCATGAGGTTTCAGAGTACTGAGATCCTTGCAGCAGACTCTTCCTCCATTTGGGGTAATCTTGGGTGATAATACCCCATGAGTTGATATCAACGTTGCATTTTTTCAAGTTGGCCTTGAGGATGTCTTTGAAGTGCTTTCTCTGCCCTCCATTTCATCAGATGCCTTGACTGAGCTGGGAGAATAAAACTTGCTTCAGGAGTTTGGAGCTGGAGATCCAGATGATGTGGCCAGATCAGTAAAGTTGATGTTGGATGATCATCACCTCAATATTCATGGTTTGCTTGTGAAAGGATGATAACGTTGGTGCACTTATCTTCCCACTGGATTTGAAGGGTCTTCTGCAGGCAATATTGATGGTACTTCTCAAGCAACTTGAGGTGTCTCCTATACATCATCCAGGTCTCAGCTCCATATAGTAAAGTAGGGATCAGGACTGCTTGATAAACCATGAGCTTGGTTTTGAATCTGATGTTGTGATCTTCAAACATTGGTTTCCTCAGGTGTCTGAAGGCTGCACTTGATGTCGCCCATTTGACTTGGTGATGGATTTCTTTGTCGATGTCAGCCTTCTGCAAGAGATGGCTTCCAAAGTAAGGGAAACTAAGTGTTCTCCAGAGTCTCACCAAATATCTGAATTACCGGAGCCAGGAACTGCTCATTAAGAATTTGTTGAGGGAGAACCTTCTTAGTCTTCTGTAAAGTGTGAGTCGCTGTAACAAGTGGGTGTCCTGGGGACGGGCAAACCACCTGCCTACCTTTCCTGCCACCTCTCCTTCTTGTGTCCCATGCCTTGCAGATTTTTCTCCAGCTGGCTAGCACTGGGACCCAACCTCTGGAGTCTCATACAGGACTCCCATTCCCCACCGGAGCTCATGGCTCCAGCACTCTTATGCTGGGTGCTTTTTAATTCATACTTTGGGCTCCAAGCCCATACTCTGGGCCTATGAGCCCCACCCCAGGCCTCCAAGCCTGCGCATTGGGCCTATAAGCCCTCACACTGAGATCAGGGCTCCAAACCCATCCCTCTGCCCCCCTTGGCTACCCCCTTATCCCTTGGCCTGGGAGCTTCCTTCATAGTGCCACAAGGCTCAGGACCCCAGCCCCCTAAAGCTTTACTCCCAGCTCTCTATTGCAGGCTCAGAATTCTCACTATGAGTCTGGGTGCTGCCTCAGGTCCCTCCAGCCGACCTGGGCCTGCTTCAGATTCACAGCGAGTCTGGGCTCCTCCTGCTTAGTGCTGGGACTCACCACAGATGGATGCAGTCCACGCCTAGTGCCGGGAAGATCAGTGCTACTGCTGGCCCCAGGCAGCAGCACCCGCCTTCTGTCATCTGGCAAGCAGATTGGGGGCCCACAGCCCCGGGAGGACTCCGACACAGCCCCTGCAGCCCTCCCGGGGGTGTGGGTGGGCTCCTGATCTGCACGCAGGATTACAGGAGGCAGGTGCTGCCGTCTGGGGCCAGTGGCAGCACCGATCTTTCTGGTGCCAGTCCCACCCGGCAGCACCTGCCTCCTCTCATCCGGCAGGCAGATAAGGGGCTTGACTGAATTCCCAGGAAGGCTGCGGGGGGCTGTGCCAGAGTCTTCCTGGGGCTGCAGGTCCCTGATCTGCCTGCCAGATGACAGACTGGCACTGGGCAGAGCCCACACTTAGGGCCAGAAGATTGGTGCTGCCACTAGCTCTAGGTGGCAGCAACAACCTCCTGTCATCTGGCAGGCAGATCGGAAGCCCGCACTCCCAGGACTCCAGCACAGCCCCAGCAGCCCTCCCAGGTCAAAGAAGGCCCAAGAGAGAGGTTTATGTTCCCAGAATTTTCCCTGCAGCTGGTAAGTGGTGTGTATCTTGTCAGTTGTGCCTCTTGATGCCCTAAACCCACACTGAGATTCTGAAGGAGATCTTCAGCCAGTGGGAGGACAGGGTTCAGTAGGGTTCTTGCAACGATCTTTCCTGTGGTGGACAGCAAGGTGATCCCTCTGTAATTTCCACAGTCAGACCTGTCTCTCTTCTTGAAGACTGATCATGATGACCCTGAGGACATCTGTGATTTCCTCATCCGTCTAGCTCCTTAAGGTGAGGGCATGGAGCTGTGACAAGCTCCTATCCCCCCCACTTGAAGATTTTAGCCAGGATTCCATCTGCTCCAGATGCCTTGCTGTTCTTCAGCTGCTTAATGGCTTTCCTCACCTCATCAAGGGTTGGAGGGATTCTGAGATTGTCTCAGACTGCGTCTTGGGGGATGGAATTGAGAGCACTCTTGTCAACAATAGAGATAAGACTCAGAGATACAGCAGTTATGATCTTTGTTGCTAGACAGCTGCAGGGGAAGTGCAATGAGCAACACCAAGATCTTTACATGTTTGATATAATAAGGCACTTACTTGTAGTATAATATAATATTCACCCACAAGATACCCTGGTGAGTTGTTTAGTTTTGGAAAGTGCGTGTTCTTTGATAAACATAGTAGACAAAGAAAGAACTCAAGCTTGGCAGAAGCCTGTTTGTCGGTCTGTAGTTATGACAGTTTCTTTAAAAAGTGCCTCTTGTCTAAACTTGATTCAACATAATATAGCATCCATAGATTTAATCAACAGGAAAGGAAACACAATTGAAATGGAATTGCTTTCAAGATGCACTGCAGCCTCATCTGACTGTTGCCTCCTGGGATATGTCATCTAACTACAAAAGGAGTCTGACAAAGGAAAGTGAGAGCTTAGGTTTACACTACAGCTCAGTTGAAGAAAATGTAGTTTGATGTTAAGCTGGCTTGAAATGAAATGTTTTGCCATTTGCTAATGGAACATTTTTGGAACATGTGTTTAAGGAAAGACAAGGTATTTCAACATTTTATCATAATTTGTGACAAAAAATAGAGGCTAAAACAAGAACCTGCATTCAATGAGATGGAAATCGTAGTTGGTTGGAAGGTTGGAAAAAGAATGCAAATACCAGGATCTTTTGCTCAGTCAATCAATTGTTCTAAGTGATATTTAACCTAGGCTGTATCCATTTTTTCCCAGATGTGAAGAAGAGCATCTTGTGCTTGAAATCTTATCTGTCATCTCTCCCAACGATATAGTTGGTTCCAAAAAAAGCCATTGCCTCATTTTATCACCCAGTCCAAATACGGAGAGTGAGTGATTGGAAAGCCTTCTGACAGAGACAAGGAAGAAGCCACTTTCTGATTAAGCTAAGGCCAAGACTGGCAAGTTAACAACCTGGAGAAAAAACTGCTGTTGTACTTCTACTATTGGCATCAAACACCAGTTGCCTCTGACACTGAGGTATATTGCACATTGTTTTCACTGTCAACATGGGACAGAACACATCTTGCTGGTTGTTAAAGGCAAAGTCTAGAATCAATCCAGCTGTCTAGGTATTTGAATAGTTGCATATATGTAATAGCCCACCCTCTTGAGTGTATCAAGCACAAAATAGTGAGCAGGCAATGTTGCCCAAATGTAAAGACTGAAATAATGGATAGTGTCATATAACAGTAGAAGGTCTTAACATTATTATGCACTATGTTCTACAAGAGCAAAGAGGAGATCACCCAATTAGCAGTTTAACCAATTACAGTTGGACCCCAAGTTACACGGGGGATATGTTCCTGAAAAACACAGTGCAAGTTGAAACCATGTAACTCAAGGCATTAAGTTAATGGGAAACAGGAGGATAGGGACCTGGGACCAAGATTTGATAACATTATTTCATAATAAAAGGATATTTAAACACAAAATAACAGAATTAGCAGCCTTATTTAAGCCTTTACTCAGGTTTTACCTTTACTAGGCTTGAAGAAGGAGGTGATCCTTTGCTGCTTCACATTCCTGTCCAACTCCTTCTGGAGCTCCTTGTAACATGAAAGGAGTTGATCTAAGCCCCCTTTAAAGTTGAGACTCTTTTTCATGATGGGGTCAAGTTCCACAATCTCTTCTCTCAAGTTTTGAGCCTTGCAGAGGGACTCTCAAATGGCTTTAACAGTGAAGGCTGGCTTAGCAGACTCTGTCTCTTCCTGTTCCTCACTGTCGCTGCTGGATGCAGCAAGCTGTTCAAGTTCCTCACTTGCTGGTTCCCGTTGGTGGGAATCGATCAGCTCAACCACCTCCACATCCTCGATGTCTTCAAATTGCTCTTCTCCCAGCCATTTGACCAGCCTCAGAATATCAGAGACTTCGTTGTCAATGGTGGGGAAGCCTCTGAAGTCATTGACAGTCTCATGCCAGAGTTTATGCCAACAGGCATTCAAGGTTGAAAGTTTGACCGCTTCCCAAGCCTCCTGGATTAGGCTGAAGCAGTCCAAAATGTTGTATTGCTTCCAAAACTGCATCAGATTCTCTACTCTCCCTGCGTTGATTGCATCCAGTGCTTGTCTGTAGAGCCTCCTGGTGTAATAAGACTTGAAAGTCTTAATAATGCCCTGGTCCAAGGGTTGGCAGGCAAAAACTTAGCGGAAATGTTGAGATCAACAAAGGACAATGACTCCAACATGTGACCTGGCGCACTGTCCAACACAAAAAGAACTCTGAAAGAGAGATTCTTTTTCTCAAGGAATCCCTTCACTTCTGGTACAGATGAGTTCTGCCAGTCCTCAAAAACAACACGCATGGCCCAGGCTTTCTTATTGGAATGCCACACTACTGGCAAACGTTTCATGTTTTTACCCTTTAGCACAGGCTGATTTTTGGCTCAGTACACTAGAAGAGGTCTGCACTTAAAGTCCCCTGAGGCATTTGCACAAAACAAAAGGGTTAATCTATCTTTAAATGCCTTGAAACCACTGGCCTCACTATGTTTCTTGGTTAAATAAGTCCTGTTGCCCATTTGTTTGTAAAAAAGTCTTGTTTCATAACAGATGAAAACTTGGGAGGGTTCATAGACTATCTTTAATCAATTCTAAAAACTCTGGCTTGATGTTGCTAGCACTGTTCATATCAGCAGATTATGCTTCGCCTTGTAATTAATTTCACATTTCACAGATTATACCTCTGAACAAATCTGTACAGCCAACCCCTGCTAGCAGCAAATGACTTGGCGTCACTACTCTCTCCTTTACTCCTGACTGTGTGCTCATACAGAGACAAAGCTTTAGCCCTAATTGCCATACCGTCAACAACTGCTCCTTTTGTATTGGTCATTTTATTGATCCAAAGATTAAGGAGTTTCTCAACCTTATCTAAATGAGGAATTCTAGTCACCAACGACACTCTTGAACTCACAAGCGTTGTCGTTTTCACAGAGTGTCTAATTTTTTGCTCACTTTTTTTAATGGTACGCATAGCGGTTCACTTAAACTATATTGGAGAGCAATGGATGCAGCACTATATATCAAGGTGTAGTTTTCCTTTGACTGCCAAGTCATTGGACTCTACTACTCCAATCTAAATTCCTTGCATGGCTATATTTTTGCCCCATGGGACTATGTTGATTCTAGTATGCCAGCTCAAAAGCAATTCAACAAAAGAGGTCTAATTCTTTTTGCATGTCACTGCCATTCAGCTTCACCAGGGACACATACAGAAATGCTGTGCAAAGCCCTGAAAATCACTGTTAGCAACTGCTGCTGAAATACTTCAACAGTTCCTTTGGGAATTAATCTTGGTTTGAAAATTACCTGTTTAATTTCAAATTTAAGAATAAAACTTCCCTCCAAGCCCCACAAAATATTTGGTGAACCCAATCCAACATTTATTCTTGTTTTTCATTTCTCCACAAAAATTGAAATGTCCATTTTTTGTACAGCTCTAACCAGAAAAATAAATTCTGTTACATAGGTGAGCTTCCTTTCTCTGCTGCATGGACTGAAGGCCTACTGAAGTCAACGGGAACCCATGCTTATTTGTAAACACAGACTAGTCTGCGCTTATGCAACTTTTGTCATAGCAGTGTAGATGAGGCCAGGTTAGTTCCACATGCTCCTTTTCTTCAGAATATTTCCTTTATTATCAGAAACTACCCAACCTGGAAAACGGTTAATGAGCTCAGCATTTGCTCGATTATTGAATAGCAGTCAATTGTTGTTTGTTATGTGTTCCCTGCCTGAAGGCAGTGCTGTACAATGAAGTCTACTTCAAAGAAAGTGCCAAAAATCTACAAAACAGGTGGCCATTCTTAAACAATGATCAATTACACCGTGTTGTCAAATAGTTGTTCATTTGTCGGGACAATTATGCCTTGTGAAAACATGTCTGCAGTGCTTGCTTGACAAGGAAGCTTACATTAACTTGGGCATAGCAGTATACAGCTTTGCAAGAGGACACTGCATATATATATTTTGCAGTCAAGACCAAAACCACCCATGAATCTAGCTGTTGAAAAAAAATCCTGAAACCAAATAGATGTCCACTGAAGGGGATGCGGATTATTTAATTCTGGCCCTTTAAAGCTGTCGGCATAGTTAATGCACAGCACTGGGACTCCTAAGTAAATATCTACAGCTGCCACAGGTCTCCTAATAACTGGGTTACCTTGGGTAAGTCTCTCAAGGCTGGACTTTCAAAAGCACCTAAGTAATTTAAGTGCACAAATGTATGGGATGCTTATGCTTCTAAATCACTTCGGGGCTTTTGAAAATGTTGCCTTGAATTGTTCAGATCCAGATCCTCAAAGGTAACGTAGCAGCTCCCAGTTTAAAATGTTTTAAAAAAGGAGTGCATGAGGGCAAACAGGATTAGCTTGTGAATAATTACAATACCCAAAATAGCTAAGCTATCATCAGTTTTAGCAGCACTATGGTAACATGTAGAAGCCCTCAGATACCAAAGCCCCATTGTGCTAGACGCTATTTAAGAAGGTACGTAAGTGGCAAGAATTCTTGTGGGCGGTATCTTTTGCTGGACCAACTGCATAATTGGGATAGACTTAGAGAAGCTATCAGACACTACAGTACCATTCCTCAAGTCTCTAGGACAGAAGCAGATACAGCAAGATAGCAAGATTACATTGAAACTGGCCCAGGGACCTTCTAAATAGTCAAGGCAAGCATGGAGACCTAGGCATGCCAAGGGTGTTTAGGCTCTTGCCATGTGCCTAATAGGATAGTCTCTGCCTCTGTTTTCCATCTGTAAAATGGAACTAACATTACCTTTCTCTGATTCTTTTTTTGTCTAGTCTACAATGAGAAAATTGCTGGCCTAGTGCATTTGAAAATCTCTTGCTATGCTTGTGCACTACGTTGAGCCCAGAGAGGCTTTGCGCTTCATAGGACCTCTAGATGCTACCATAAGACTACTAAAAATGATAGGATAGCCCTGTTGTTCCTTTTTGAATGATCATGGACATATTAACTGTTTGCTGGTGTTTTGGATGAATAATTTCCAGTGTATAGGTGATTCACAAGTCAGTTACTTCTGTTATTGGCAATTTGCAAGCTATGAGGTGTGTGATTTGCTTGAATTGCATATTTTTTCTGCTCCCTGTTTGCAAACAACGCTTTTTAAAGGGGGAATAACAAAGAGGCAAGCAATGCATTAGATGAATTGTGATGGATAAATATTGGAATTTAAAAGGATAACTACTACTTCATAGCAGCCTGAAAACTTGTAAACAGGTAAAAATAACTCTCTATTTATGGGTTTCCATACAAATGAACCTGGGTGAAATGCTATAGACTCTTATGTAGGAAATCAGATTAGGAGCTCTAGGGCTCCCTTCCCACTGTGCAGTCTATAAAAGCCAACTCCACTTATTTCATTCTTGAAAATATTCCTGAGTCTGTTTCATGGCTCTAGGAGTACTATGAGAATGCCTAAACTGCTGTTACAGCATTCCTGAGAATGAAATAGGGTTTGTAATAATTTTACCTCTGTTATCTTATGTTGTTTTTGCATCTGAGATTCATCTTACTCCATTTGTCTTATCTCTCAAAGTATTATTTTTCATCCCTATAAAGCATTTTTCTCCCATTAAATAAGCTTAAAGAAAAAATGTTGCTATTTAAGGGAGGCAATTGTATGCGTGGCTTGTGGCAAGGGGAGAGAAACACTTAAAGAATAATTGTGGTCTTGGGAATTCTGTTTTTCTCGTGTTTAAAGGTTTATTTAATTATTACGTTTCCCATTTCTTCACTCTTAATTCTTCATTGCTTTGCACGTAATATCTCTATTGGAGGTCTTCCAAGAGGCTTTTTTTTTTTGCTTTCTCACAATTAAGGAAATTGCCTCTCTTCCTAAAGCCCTGTTTAAAACAATTTAAGGCCATACTTACTCTCATTCAGGTCAATAAGAATTTTACCATCTGAAGTAAGCAAAATGCAACTCTAATCTAAATAAAGTTTGAATCTATTACAAGAAAATATACCTGTCATGTCTTGCTATTGACATATCCGTAGTCCTTAGAAACTAGAGATGTTAAAATAGGTAAAAGTTGAGCTACAGAAAATGGTCTTGTGCCCTTCTTCCCCTTTTCAGTATAATACATAAACTAGGTTTGAAAGGGTTGTTACTGATATCAATGGTATTACTTTTCTACTTTTTTCCTCATTCTGTTTGGAAAATTTTAGAGGGACATGAGAACTTCTAAGATTAATCAACAGACGTAGGTCTCAACAAGTGAGAATGGAAAAGGATTTTTGTCATTCTTTAAAACTCCATGTGTTTGGTTTAGTTTGTTAGTACCTATTTCATTTCATGAATGACATATTTTGGAAGAAGACTGTTTTTGTAAAACATTAAACTATGAGAGTTAACAAAATTTATTCCAGGGGACTCCCAAAACATTCTCCAAGCAGGATCACAGGTGACATTATTCCAAGGTAAAAAAGGAGGAGAAGATAAAGCCTTAAAAATAAATCAGACCTGCCTTTATACATCAAACAGGCCTAACTATGTATAAATTCTTCACTATTTATCCTTAATTAGAGAAGTCTCAGGTGTCGTCAGGAGGTTTAGCTGGAGATCAGACCAAGAAGAGAGTGGTTGGATTTATAGCCATATTTACAAAAAAGTTCTTAAGGCATGGCCTTAAATTGTTAGGTTTGGCTTCAGATTCGACACTATCAAAATCTCATATTTTATGAGATTTTGTACACGTTCCATTATGGGGCAAGAATCTCACCCCTTTGCTTTCTGGGTAGTAACCAAGGGACTGCTCTCACAGGTGGGGACAACTACTGGATCTTCAACTGGAAAACAGGCACCTTCATGTATTGCCAGGCAAGGACTCTGCCTTTGTCTAGGTCTGTAAAGAACCTATAGTGGTAGCATATAAATAATGAGTTACAACGCAGAATATTTGAGGATAAGTTCAGCTCTCAAAATTTCAAAAAGTCAAAAGGAAATGATATCCTAATTGGCATTTGCATGCAAATAAAGGCCTCATAAAAGAAAGATAAAAAAGATCCACCATCATTTCATGTTTAAAATGCATTGAGATTATTTTGAAGATAAAAGGTTAGATCCAAAAAATGGGTCAAGCCTGTCAGCACTGAGTATTCCTAGGTCAGCTCTGGGAGTGGAATTCATAAACACAAATTAGATGTCTAAGTTACACATACTTGAAATGGGGAGAGTTAGGTGTCTATGGCTGGGATCCTCTACACTCAGCACACTGTGATGGTGAATACTTGCACCAGCCAACAGGAAAGAGCAAAGAGGGGCATGTATCTGAAATCCTGTCTCTCTCCAAGACTTTGATACTTTCTTCAGAGCTGTAGTTGAGCACGTCTGTGAGTCTGAGATTCACAACCTGAAACCTCAATGGGTTAGACTTAAGTGCCTAAGTTATGTCTTCATATATAGGCTGTGGCTCTCTGTCAGTCATGGAGAGGGGGAGATCACCTAGGTAATAGCTTAGCAGTTAGAGCACCTGCCCATAAAGTCCAAGACATTGGTTCCCTCTCTTCAACCTGAAGGTTTCAAACATCTCCCACTTCCCTGGAGTGCACTCTAATCATGAGGCTAGATGTTTGCCTGGGCAACTTGGCCATCTAAATCCTTTGTTGGATCTGGCCCTAGGTGACTTGTGAAGCCATAGTCCTTGCATGCCTGTTGTAGATTGGCCCTTCTGAGAATCTCACACTGTGCAATCTGAGCACTCTGTAAGAACAGAGGACTGATCCTGCTCTTGACTTGCTCAGGGCTGTGTTGCTGCCAAATTTGTTTCAATTTGTAAGGTATTTTGTTACCTTGCAAGTTTCCAGAAACTTTCCTCACTGACCTGATAACCTGTTTAGATGTCAGGTAGCCATCTCATCACAGTAATACCTCATTTTCTCTGACACTACATGTCCCCAAATAAGACAGTCTTTGTTTTTGGGAAGACAGAATAAAGAAAAAACAAGGTTTGTTTTTTTTCCCAAAAGTTATGGCCATATCCAACAGGGACAGAGCCTAATGCTCAGATCACTCATCCTCACTTTCCTGCTCAAGCAAAAGCTACAGTTTTAAACCTTTCACAGCTGAATGATCAGAAGTTTGGCTCGTTTGCCAAAGCTGAAACTGTAGCTGTTGCTGAATGCTGGAGTCCATAGGCAGATCTAGGATTTTTAAAAGAGCTAAAAAGCATCTGCAAGGCTGTGAAATAGGAAGAACGAGACCAGAAGCAGCTAAACTGCAAAGGCTCACTTGATTACTGGAACAGCAAGACCATTAAAAAGGCAAGCGGGTCATTAACATCTGTTCAGTGAAGAGCAATTGGCAAGAATTGAGTAGATTCTAATAAACCATAATGTCAGTTGACTCCCTGGTAGTTGTTTGAGTAGAAATGCCACTGCTGCTATTCTCGGGCTACTCCCCACTTTAGACATGCAACCCAGTTTCAGAAAGCTAATCAAGAGTGAATACAATAATATGTACCATACGTTGCTCAATGGCTTCAAAGCATCTATCAAAACATAATTGAAATTCATATTTCATTAATTACTTTTCTCTAGAAGAAATATTTAAAGACATGATTACAGAAATGACTGGGTATGCAAAGACATGGCATTCAAGCTGCCAAAGGCTGCTTTCAGTTCCACCCATGAAACCACATTAAAGGCTCTCACCTGCAATGTGCCAAACAATTATGTGATGTCTGAAGCCCTGCTGCCTGCCCCCTCCATCGAAGTCAGTGGGAGTAGCAGGCACTCAGTTCCCCAAAAGGAGTGCTTAGTGCCTTGGCGGATCTGCTTCTTTGGCCCTGATTCAGCAAATCAAGTAGGCAGTTGCTAACTATACTCAAGGTCCTAGTCCTATTGGAGTCCAGAGATGTAACTGGCCAGCTCTGCATCTTGGGTGGTGGTGGCACATGGTACAGGAGCAATGACTGGTGGCTCACTGGTGTAGCAGGAACAGTTGCTCCCATTTTTTGCTGCCAACATGGGTGCCAAACAGTGATTTAAATACTGATTTTCAGCAGCAAAACAAGGAGACAAGACGGTTGACCCTCTCTGACACTTACCCACATCTACCACAGCACTCTTCTACTGGTTGTGACCCCCTCCACTACCACCTAGGTGCTGTTGGCCCCATTGCTGCACCTCACTGCTGAAGCTGGTACTTAGAAAGCTTAGGGTACAAGGGGGAAGGGGAAAGGAGAAAGAAGATGGGTAAGATGCCTCCCTGGATCCATTCTGGTGCCCCCTCCCTACCTTAGTGCCCAGGGCTGATGCCCCACTTGCTCACCCCTTGTTATGCTACTGCTAGAGTCAACAGAAGTTACCCATGTCATTACTTGCTTTGTTGAATACGAGCTGACTTGAGAATGTGCTGAAATGTAAGTATGCATTTAAGTGCTTGCTGAGCTGGGGGGCCTTATGAACTTCACTGCTTAAAAGAAGACAGGCTAAGGGATGATTAAAGCTAACCACCCCTATTCTGGCAAGTCAGGATGCAACATTTGCAGCCTGACTCCCACTGTGGGTTTCTGTTTGGGATGACTAATTACAGTGCAAAGGCTTTGCTTTTTTAAATTTCTGCCAACGGTATTGCTAATGAAAGCATGAGAAGAAGAGAAATGGCTTGAGCAGCAGCAGGCAAGCAGTGCTGCAAGGAGCTTCCCACAGCTCTGCCAAAGCATCTCAATCTAGACCTGAAACTGCACTGCTAGTTTAGACCCTGGCTTGAGCAGGAGCTGACAGCTGGGCTGAGTTTTTCCAGCCTGAGGATGGTGTCTGAGGTCTGCACAAAATGGGGCTCCAGAAATGGAAGGCAAATGTTCTAACCTACTACACCACCTAGTGTCTGGATGTTGTAAAGCACTCAAATTGTTTTTTAACCTATTCCCCCCAGAATGTACCTCATGCTCCTAAAATGTGTTCAGTCCCTATACCTCAAATATACACTCTTTCCATGTGAAGTGCATTTCCCAAGCCATTCTTAGTAGGGTTCCATAATCACTAGTGAGGCATCAGCAAGTTTTCAAAGAACACCAAGACTCTACTTTTTGGGGGAGGATGTGGGGAGGCCATCACTTATTAAATCAAGCAGACCTGACTTAAGTCTGCATCACATTCGTTAATGTTTTATTAGTAGTTATTATTTCTACTGCCACATGTGTGCCTGGCAGTTTACAGACACACAAAAAGACAAGTTTCCTGCATTCAGAAATGTAATAACTGATGTAACAGCTGCCAGGGCTTGCTTGGCTGCAACCTGAGTGGGTGAGCTGTGCCGAACAACTTTGCAAGAAAGGCGGCAAAACATTTGCAGAGACTGCAATAGCTTTTCCAAACAGAGGGTATGCTGTGCACAATGCAAGCTTTTTACTGGAAGATTTGAACAGTAACCAGAGCCCCCATTGCAAACCCTGGGCTCTGATCAGCTACTATGGAGCCATAAAAGCTGAGGGAGGAAAAAGCAGTTGGAGAGAGAAGTGGCAGAAGAGCTGCACCAGCCTGAAGAGAGAGGCAGAGACTCATCCCCTCCTTTCCCACCCCCCAGGCAGAGGGAATGGAGCTGAGGCTTGATGGGAACCAAACTTGGGGACAGAGGAGAGCCTGAGTCACCCCAGGAGAAGCTGATTCCCTATCCAGGGTTGGAGCTATGCAATCAGGGACACAGGTACCCAGGAAAAGAGTGGGGAGGGGTTGGTAAACTAGCTGGGAGAAGTTGCCTGGCCTGCAGAGGGAAGTCCTCTGAGCTGGAAAGGCTTGTACTGCAGGGACAGAGGCTTGGAGAGGGAATCCCCTGTCTGCATGTGGAGGTGCTGGGGGAGAGAGACAGCCCAGAGAGGGAGCGGGCTGTGAGAATCCCAAATCTGCATGGGTGGGTGAGAGGACATTTAACCCCTAGTGTTTGCAAGAGGTGTATTTTTTAGAAGAAAACTAAAGAAAAGAAGCTTATTACCTGCAGTGGCTGATTGGAGACTTGTTTTTCACTGAGTTACCAAGAAAGAGCAAAGAGTCCAGTCTCTGGAGCGGCAGAAGCCTCACTTCTCCCACCTAGTGGTGGATCATAGCTAAAGCTATGTTGCCATTTATTGTTATGGGAAGCGGAGTGTGACCAGTAGGGCTGTGCAAAATGGCAGTGTTCCACTTCGACCAGTGTTTCAACATTTCAATGGAACAGCATTTCATTTCAAATTTGGTTTTGATTCCAGACAGCTGTTCCATTTTGTTCCGTCAAAACAGGGTCGAAACGGCGAAGCTATTTCAATGTTTTGCCCATAGGGGAAGGACAAAACAGCCTAAAACTTTGTCATTTCTGGCTTGATTTCGATGAAACTTTCAGAAATAATAGCCCCTTCTGAGCACATGAAGCCTGCCAAGTTTCAAGGAGATAAATGCAGGGAGTTCAAGAAAGCTGCACCCTAACATTTTGAAAACTTGTGCCATGTGTATGTGTTAAGCCACAGAGGGGTCAAACCTGCAGGCATGATAGCCCCTGCAGAGGCCACAAAGCCTGCCAAGTTTCAAGGAGATAGGTGCAGAGGCTTGGGGGAAACTGCACCTCAAGCTGCAGACAAGCAAAATTCATGACATGGGTGACATTGTTGTGTGTGTTAAGGTGCAGCAGAGTGAAAGCTGCTGGCCTGCTAGCCCCTGCTAAGGCCATGAAGCCTGCCAGCTGTCAAGGAGATTGGTGAAGGTCTTCTGGGTTCTGGGGCCCTGCACCTCTAGCTGCTGACAGAAAAAAACTCGTGTCATGGGTGCTTGTTCAACTGTGTCTGTCTTGGGGCATGGGACAAGGAGGGAACTACTGCAGGCCTGGCTGCTGGGCCCTGCTGTGGCCACAAAGCCTGCCAGCTGTTAAGAGATAGGTGCAGGGGAGTTCTGGGGCCCAGAACTGGATACAGTACTCCAACTGCGGCCTGACCAATGTCACATAGAGGGGGAGTATCACCTCCTTGGACCTGCTCATGATGCATCTATGGATGCATGACAAGATGTGGTTAGCCTTCCTGACTGCGTCCTTACATTGGTGGCCCATGTTCATCTCGGAATCAATAGTGACTCCAAGATCCTTTTCTGCCTCTGCGCTGGCAAGAAGGGAGTTCCCCAGCCTGTAGGTATGCTCCTGGTTCTTCCTCCCCAGGTGCATCACTTTGCACTTGTCTGTATTGAAACCCCTCCTATTCTCATCTGCCCACCTCTATAAACTGTCAAGATATAGTTGTAGCCTGTCCCTCTCTTCCAGCATGCCTACTTCTCCCCACATCCTAGTGTCATCTGTGAACTTGAACAAGGTGCTTTTCACCCCCTCATCCAAGTCACCGATGAAGATATTGAACAGTGGGAGCCTGAGGACCGAGCCCTGGGGAACCCCACTGCCCATGTCCCTCCAGGTTGAAAATGACCCATCCACCACCACTCTCTGGGTATGGCCCTTCAGCCAGTGCCAGTTTGTGGCCCATCTGACTGTGACCCATCAACACCACAGACACTTAATTTTTTAATAAGAATGGGGTGAGAGACAGTGTCGAAGGCCTTCCTAAAGTCCAGAAAGACTACATCTACTGTGACACCTGCATACAGGGCTTTTGTGACCTGGTCACAGAAGACCACCAGGTTGGTCTGACAGGACCTGTCTCTAATGAACCCATGTTGATTGCCCCTAAGCATAATCTCCCCTGATGGTCCCTTGCAGATGTGCTTCTGGATAATTTTCTCAAAGAGCTTCCCCAGGACCAAGGTAAGACTAATGGGCTCTTTCCTCCCTTTTTTGAAAATGGGGACCACGTTGGCCCTTTTCCAGTCTTTTTCCACTCCTTGAAACTTGGCAGACTTCATGCCCTCAGAAGGAGCTACCATTCCTCAAGTTTCATCCAAATCAAGTCAGAAATGACAATGTTATAGGCTGTTTTGTCCTTCCTCATTATAGCCTATGGATGAAACATTGAAACAGTGTCAAAATAGTGAAACATTTCGACTTGCTTCATTTTGTTTCAAGGCTGTTTCGACTATAGCTGACCCCAGCTGACTTCCTGCTTGGGCAGGGGGCTGGACTCGATGATCTTCCGAGGTCCTTTGCAGCCCTAATGTCTATGAAATCTATGAATAGCTATTTTGGTTTGATTTTGCTGTTTCGACCTTGAAACAGGTTGAAACAGCATTGAAACAGAACTGGCGGTGAAATTTTGCATAGTCCTAGTGACCAGAGGGAAATCAACATGGGTTATGGGGGGGAAACTGTTTTAAAGTGTTATAACCAGGTGAATGTAATCATTGAGGTTGTTAGATGCAAGTGGGACCACTCAGTGTGGTGGAATTATTCACCTATTGTTGCACTTGTAAATTCTGTTCAAATTGTTGGTCTTATTATTACCTATTGATCTTATATATATATGTATGTATGTATGTGTGTATATATATATTTCTTCTCTTGATTCTCCAGCATATCACCTGGCCTAGCATGTTGGTGGGGGTTACACTGAGCTCCATTGTTGAGAGTCATTAAAAAAAAAAAAAAAAATCAACCAGGCTGTGCTTAATTAAAACAAAAGTAGGGTTGGCAGTAACAGGAAAAAATGGATCAAACATCACCGGATCAAAGTAACTCTGCTCAGGTGTGGCAATATAATCAGTTAATATCTTCTGTGACAGGAGCCCCTTGTAAGTGACCAAACAGCCCCTCTCCCACTTTGAGGGTTTTTATTATTGTCCTGATAACTAGGGTTTGCCTTTCTAATTGTTATGAGAAGCTAAGCAGGTGATCACCTTAGCTGCAGGATTGCTTTACAAGGCCAATGCTCAGTAGACATCTCTATACCTATACATTTAAAATCACATGTGCATTTTTGGAAATGTACATTGCTGAGGAGGGATCCTACAAATTCCTGCTCTGACAGTTGTTCACACACCACTTTTCACATATATGTCCTCAGGAACTGGTAAATATTTTAATGACAATTCATAATCAGATTGAAAATAAGCTCTTTTGGTTGATTTGAGTCTGAGAATCACATGTACATAATCCTACAGTTTGGAAGAATTATGCAGATGAGATTTGGGGAACTATCATCCTGAAAGTGCTAGCCACTTCTCAAAGTATAACGATGCAGACATAAAGAATTTTACAACATGGTACATTGACTTTCATAGATTCATAGACGTTAGGGTCAGAAGGGACCTCAACACATCATTGAGTCCGACCCCCTGCCTAGGCAGGAAAGAGTGGTGCGGTCAGGTGACCTCAGCCAGATGCCTCTCCAGCCTTCTCTAAAAGACCCCCAAGGTAGGGGACAGCACCACCTCCCTTGGAAGCCCATTCCAAATTTTGGCCACCCTTACTGTGAGGAAGTTTTTCCTGATATCTAACCTAAATCTGCTCTCTGTCAGTTTGTGACCATTGTTCCTTGTTAGCCCAAGAGGCGCCCTGGTGAACAGAGCATCTCCGATCCCTTGCTGCATCCCCCCTAATGAATTTGTAGGTGGCCACAAGATCACCTCAGCCTTCTCTTGCGAAGGCTGAAGAGGTCCAGACCCCTCAGTCTCTCCTCATAGTCCTGTAAGCCACTAAACATATGAGTGGCCCTCCTCTGGACCCTCTCAAGTCTATCAACATCCTTCTTTAAGTACGGCGCCCAAAACTGGACACAATACTCCAACTGCGGTTTGACCAATGCTGCATAGAGGGGATCTATTCGACTTTACTACATAGTAAGTGGAGCAGACACACAATGCATATAGCACCTACCCTAAGCAGGTAGCTTTGAGAGTATATCATGTATCTCTTTAATATGGAGTAAATTTACTGTGGACTAAAATCTGGGATAAATTATTCCATAATAATTGTCTTGTGTCCCCTTCCTAAGAAGACTTATCCTGCAGTAATTTTTTATAATCCACTTGATATTCCTAATAGCTAGTTCTTCATTTAATAAGTATTATAAGGGTATCTAGGCATGTGATCATCTAAGGATTTAATACATCTGCATCTGCTTAATATTGAGAGGGCATGTCTGCACAAGACACTTAATGTGCAGTAGCCTCATAACACTACACAGTAGCATGCCAGACAAAAATCATGTAAATACACTACTGTGCAGTATTATTAGGCTACTGTGCAGTAGGTATCATTAAAAAAATATGCACTGGCACTACTGCACTGTAACTGTAGTTACTGTGCATTTAGCTAGTACTTCATTAAGCATGTACTAAATTAAATGTGCAGTAAGTACCGTGACTTAATGAACAGGTAGACACACCCTGTATCATGTTAATGGGTCTTTTCTATGGGGCAAAATCTTAATTTTAAAAAATATCAGTTTTAATTTACACGAGATGCTATGTCGCCATAGCAACGTGTTCCCTCACTATAGCGCATTGCTACAGAGGAATAGTGGTTAAAAATAACCATGTGCTGCCGGCACGGCGCAATACAGACTGCTAGTGCACCATCGTTTGGTACTTCCTTTTGGAAGTACTAAATGATGGCACAGTAACAACAGCACTGTAGGGGCACATGTAGACATGCCCACAGTGTATTAAACATCCTTTTTTAGCTGCTCCACAATGCACACAAGGAATCTGTTTAGGTAAACCTGTTTTTGTAGTACACTGTCATCTAGTTGTTCATTGTATTTTGAATGATCAATAGAATTTTGCAAATAGTCTAGTTATAAAAGATGTATTAGAAACGCTGAGTCCATTATGCTGGAATTTGGATGTTTGGGAACATTAAATACAGTTGATTAAACTCATAAAATGTTTTCTTTTGTATTTTATAAAAACTGCAAGACAGTATATATATCTTCAACAACAATACATTAATTTACTTCATTTTAATAATAATTTTATCATCATCACATAAAATGATTTGCATTTAAAGAAACTTAAATACATATCCTATATTCCCAAACAGACCCTCTCACTTCAACTATAGGTTTATGAATGCTGATGTTATAATAACAGCGGTGTAGGTTGTAGCTGTGTTGGTCTAAGGACATAGGCAGACAAGGTTCTTTGGGTGAATCTGATATCTTTTATTAGACCAACTCAAATAGTTGGAAAACAATTATTAAGCAAGCGTGGATGGAAGGAATAGTAAAGGAAGAGCACACACCAACTGCTGAAACTTCCTTAGCCTGATGAAGGGTTTTTGAACCCAAAAGCTTGCTTAATAATTGTTTTCCAACTATTTGAGTTCGTCTAATAAAAGATATCACATTCACCCAAAGAACCTTGTCTGGAGATGTTATAATAAAACATGTCAATATAATTAACATCTCAATACAAAACCTCATAGCGCTTACATTTCTAGCATCTCAGTAAGCTAATTCTCCCCCTCCAGTGTTGCATATTTCTAAATATTCCTGTTCTGTTTGATACACAAACTCCAGAGGGGTTTATTCTTATCCCACAAAGGTGATCCTTTCTTGTTTTTCTTTTCTCAGCAAGAAACTTTTCCCTGTCTTGCTCCATCATTATTGACCACCTCTGAGAGCTCCCTTATGTTGTGTTTTTCCTGTGGCAAAGACTCCCTTTTCCTCCCTTTTCAGCTATCTGTTTTGGGATATGGAATTCAGGTGAATGAGATCTGAGGGATCTATTGGCATTTATCACAGAAAGAAAATCTTCAGACAGCAGATGGTCTCTCTTTCAGTGGCTCCTGGTGCCATCTCTTGGGGGAAAGAGGTATATGCCTCACAGAAAGAGAACACAATTAGCAGTGCTTTTACCTGCTCTTCTATTTTTGCACAGAGTCAGAGTGTTCCTAGGCCTTTGTTTTGATGTATGAGAGGACGGTGTAAGGAACCTCATACTTAGGATATACCTGCACGGCAGTCATTGCTGTGACTGCCACTTGTGTATGTATCCCTGAGCTAGCTTTTAAAGTAGCTAGCTTGGGTACTGGTAACAATCTCATCACAGCAGCATGAGATTGATCTTCTCAGGAAGGCTTTGCTGCCCACCCTAGGCTCTATGCTGATGTGGCTAGACTGCTACCATTATCTGAGCGAGTTCATGTAAAGCTAGGTTGGATATGACTATGTAGTCATAGATGTATCCTTCCAAGCCCAGTGCAGGAGTGAGGAACACTTATGGTCCCTTCATTAATGGAACAAATGGATTGCTCCCCCTGTTAGAAATGGAGTATTGTTATAATATTGTTAGAGATGGAGTGTTGTTAGAAATGCACAGTTTGCATCTCGTACCTGATAAGAAAAAACACTGCCAAGGACTTTTTTTCCTTGGCCAGCCTTGCTACAGTTTTTCTTAAATCACTCTCTCCCCCACACTCCCCCTGGTTGAAGCTGGAATTCAACTGACTGTGTCCTTGAAAGGGGGGGCGGGATTTAAACTTTTGGTGACCTAAAGAACTTTCTGAGCATGCACAATTAGCTGATGCATATTTACTTATCCGCCCTGCATACTTAAGTAGTTAATTATAATATACATGCGATGGATGAAGTGACGTAGCCACATACATGTTTGTATGAAACGGAAATGAGCTGTAAGAGTTCCTGTTTCTGCACAC
>NW_017728906.1:39407283-39439372 GCF_001723895.1 Crocodylus porosus
CTTAAGTAGTTAATTATAATATACATGCGATGGATGAAGTGACGTAGCCACATACATGTTTGTATGAAATGGAAATGAGCTGTAAGAGTTCCTGTTTCTGCACACGTGCCCAGGAGGGGAAGGATAAAAACCAGCTGAAAAAGTTCCTCAGGGGTTCGGAGTAATCTGAGTCTTTTAACTCTACTCTGACCCTATTTGCAAATACACCTTTTGTGCTGCTAATAAGTGTGTGTCTGAGATTTCTTTGCGTGCCTCCAGAGAAACGAACTGCTTTTTGCATCACCCCCTTGCAAGACCATGGGCATAAATTATACTAAAAGTGGAGAGGTCAGGTAGGGCCATGGGATTGTTCTCCCCTTAGGTGCACAGCAGACTTCTTGCACCTGTCAACTACTACAGATGCCAGCTGTGTGTTCCCATCAATATAGACCATGTCATCACTGGATCAAACAGCATGGATTGTAAGTGTCATTCACTTGCAACTCCATCAACATAATATACACCATCACCTGCTTAAAGTGCCCCTCTGCCGTCTACATTAGACAGGGTGATCCCTTAATTGAAGAATGAACAAACGCTGATCTGACATCAACTGCAGAAAGACGCAGGCCCATGGCAGAGCATTTTAACCTCCCTGGACACTCCGTTAGTGACCCGCGGGTGGCTCTTCACAGGCAAAAAAACCCCTTTTTTTCACATGACTTGAGCAGGTAATTGTAGAATGTAACCTGGGCACACCAACAAGAAAACATCCACAGACTGGACTGTAAGTGTGCTTTAAACAGGGACTATGGATTCTTATCCCATTACACGGATTATCTTTTCTGACTGGTTCTCATGGGTTTATTGCTCGTTGGTTAGCTGTTACAGCATGGTTCCTGCTTCCTACTCCCTGCCTGCCTTCTCCCCTATCTCTCCTCCTCTCTTGTTTTTTTTTTTGTTCATATTTCTCTCTTATATGCTGCTTTATTCACATCCTTTCATAAACACATATGTACTTCGGTTAGTTTATAAGGTGCAAATCTATTCTATATTCTACTATGGTTCTATTACTCCTTGAAATCCCCCTGATCAGCATGGGTCAGCACTGACCCCTCCCTTAGGCTGGGCCAAAAGGGACAATCTAAATTTCCAGACAAAGCCTTCAGGATTATTACTGTAGGTATTATATGAAAATAAACCATTCACATCCGTTCTCTCCTGTACCTGAACTCTGTTTACTCTGAGCAGTCTTGGGAGTGGGGGCGGACTTGGTCTCAGAGAGCTGATTATGCCTCACTTTGCAAAACCCAAGCATCTGGAAATTTGCAGTGCTTTCGAATATTGAACAGTGTGCCTCACTATAATTCAGTCAGCATGATTAAATACAGACAGTCAAAAAGCCAGAGACTGAATCAATTCAATCTTCACAGGTTAGTCTAAACTGCATAGATTGAACCAATAAGCAAGTGAACAGACATTCATTTTATATTCCGGAAATGCAGCCATGTGCCTGCAGTGGCCCAGGTCTAAAGCCAGGAGGGCACTAGGGCATACCTCCCTGCTGGGCTGGAGCAGACAGCTTGGGCCAAGCCTAGCCTGCCCACCATGTGACGGGGGATTTGCAGGGGAGGTGCAAAGCATCCTGGGATCCTGGGGGATCATGAATTAACCTGAATTTGGAGGGGATCTGGGACAGAAATTCAATAAATTGATTTAACCTAAATCAGTTGAATCTAATACTACATCCATCCAGGTTTATGTTAAACTGGTTTCAGCCATTTTGAAAGCAGTTTATGTGCACTGAACTTCTGTTGTGTTGCAAATTTGAACTGCTTTCTGATCACTTATACCAGTTTATGTGTCATTTCTGTCCCTAGCCCACAAGACAGGTAGCATCTTTCTAACAGTTTTAAGTGCCACTGTAGATACAAGGTAGATAAAATAGCTTCAAACTTGCTGCACAAGCAAAAACCACAAGACAAGACTGTAGGACATGTAGCAATTACTGTATTGCTACATTAAAAACGACAAGTTCCAGCAGGCTTTGCAAGTAAGAATAATCTAGTACATGAAGGAGCTAAAGTGGGAGCACAGATTTGCTTTCATGAAGGAGAATATATCAGGTAGAGCAAGAAGAGAAATAGCAGCAGCATGGGGAGGCTGTGGGACCACCGACAATCCTGCCGTGATGGACTTCTATACATGTGTAGGGAGGCTGCTCTGACATGCTGTAATTACAGCGCGTCAGAGTAGACTCAGTTAATTGAGTCTGCTGGAGCATGGTAGTACTGTGCTCCAGTAGACTCCAGTGTCACATATATCAGCATCCCTCTGCTGAAAAATGGTGGCGGGGCACTTTAAAATTCATTCGTCGAGCTTCAATTCAAAGTGCCCTGCCACCATTTTTCAGTGCGGGGATGCTGATACATGTGATGCTCTGGGCACTTTAATTAGCACGGCTCACGGAGCTGCGCTAATTAAAGTGCCCCCCCTTCCCACCTCCAGGAGCATGTCTATAAACATCTGATATCACCAGTACTCAGTGAGAACTGAATTTTTCAAGTAAGAGATCCCCCTACCAGCATCCACCTCCTCCTTTTCCATGGGAAAACTGTCCCCTTTTGGTTCCAGCTTCCATGGAAGGAAGGGGGCAAAGTCTGTGACCTCCACATGTCTCTTCCCTCCAAGGACAGAGGAAGACCTTGTTACTGGCTTCTCCTCCCCTAGAATCGAAGGGAAACAATATGGTCCCCCTAGTCCTCCTGGGTTCAGTGAGGAGCTGCGTAACCTGAGTGCTAAACTGCTGATAAGTACCACACACTCACACACATGCTTTGGGGAGTTGTGGGCCCACTTAAAAACAGAGATTCCTTCCGTACACACACTTCCTCATCCCCAAACCTTTTCCGTGTTGCACCAAGATGCTGCAGCGTGACTGTGCTACAACAGTCCTCAGGATGATGTCAACCTGGTGAGTACTCTGATTCTCACAGACTATAATAATTACTGCTGCATCTGCATATTCACAAAGCTCTAAACCTCAGCATCATCTCAGACAGCCAAATTTGCAGTCCCCCAGAAAGCTGGGACTTCACATCACAAATGAGAGGTGCAGATGTGACTTCTCAATGGCCTGTGCCTCAACAGTGACCCAATAACCTTGAGGTGGAGGGTTGCTAAGCACAAAGAGGCCCGTGCTTTGACATCAACCCAGCATGCAGGAGGTGCTGAAGCAGAGATCCCACATATACCTTGGCTTTGAAAGCAGCAAGACTGAGGTGCCACATGTTCCCAGATGTTTCCTGTGTCCTGACATCGACACAGCACATGCAAGAGGCTGATTCAGGCACATTGCAGAATTAAAATCAGCCCAGCAAAGAGAAGAGGTAAGTTAGAGAGTTCAGAAGGTTTGTACCTTAACAACAACAACCCTAACAAGATAACAGTTTTGGTTCAGGGATGTCAGTGACCAAATACTGGCAGACAACTAAGAAATAGGAGGATTTAAAAAAAACATTTTCATTTGGTATCCTGAAACTTCCAGGGTTGCTACCTCTGGGGCAGACCTACAAGGAGCATCTTCCCCCCACAGCTGGGGACGTTGCCATGGGATGATTTCTCCAGGAATCCAGGCAGGTCCCCTAGGACTCCAGTCTTGAATGTGGGGAAAGTTAATCAGATTCAAGTAATTTTGAATAAAGCCTTTTGGAGTCAACCAGCAATTTCATACAAAACTGTTTAACTGGAAAAATGTTGAGAGGCTGCATGGCCAAACAAAGATGCTGAGGAGGGCTAAAGGTACTGGGTCTCTGCTTTTGCTATAGAAAGGAGTTTTCTGAGGACACTAAAGTTGCATCCTAGAGGATCCTCCCCTGCACTCACACTTTCACGATAGGTGTTGGGTCAGTCAGTTGAAAAGGACTTGGCTTCTGGGATGGAAGTCAAGCAGAGGCCATCGCTGAAAACCCATACTAGGGAAGCTTTTAAAAACTAGATCTAACATTTTGATCTGTTAGGCTTAACACTGGCCCCCTGGCTTGTCCTGAGTTTCAGAGATTCACAGCAGCTCCAGTCCCACTGTACAGAATCCCACTTATACCAGTACCTCACAGGCCTCAGGGAGCCCACAAGGGGTTAAGTTACAGCCCCTGGGCTCCTGCCTGGCCACCACTCACCCTATTGCTCCAGTTCTGTGTGCCTGATCAGGCCCAGAACTGGTCTTGCCGCAGTGCCACATGCCTGGATTGGGCCCTGGCCTGCAGGGCTCCCCACTGATTTAGCATTTTGGCACCAGGGAAGCAACAATTAATGCTGCCACTACTCCCCTGCTGCCAAATTTTTAGATGTGTGTGAAGCCCAGTGGGCCAGGTGACACAGCTTGATGGGCCAGATGTGGCCTGTGGGCCACACGTTGAGCACCCCAGCTTAGGAGACTTACCATTAATTCCAGTTTTACCAACAAATGCACAAAAGCATCCATCACTGTTTAAAAGCATTCTTTGTGGTATACATAAAGTACAAAAGCTGGGCACATTTTTCTTCCTGCATGTTTTGGTGCTTGAGCCTTTCACTGTGATCTACATTTGGGGGGGAAATGTATCTCTTTGAGGAGAGCCTACTGGCTCTGACAAACAAGAGGCATGACATTGTATACATTGAACTCTGCTATTGTTTGGTGTATGATTAAAATGACAAGGCTGAACCAAGCAGTTTACAGTTTTAAAAGGCTGAGCCAGCCTTTTATACAGTTTATGACAAAACAAAAGAGACGTATCATCTGATGCTTTTCCAAAGCCTGGAAAGATTTATTATAGGCTGTACATCTAGCATTGCAATATATTTAATTGTTGAGGTAAGTTATTAAAGAAATGAAAAATGTTGTTTAGCTCATTTTGTGTAGCACTCATCAGTTGGAACTGATTATTACTTTGCCAGTGGAAATTACCTACATTGGCAAGACTATTTTACAGCTGTTCTGCAAGGCATATACATTGTAATGAAGTTGTGGCATGACATGTTTGTGGAAATTATAAAGAAATGTTAGATGAAAATATAATAAAGTGGTAAATGAAGAAAAATAAAAGGACATATGCCTTTTTATAGAGTCTAGACTCTCATCAGCTTACATGGCTTCAACGAACATCTCCATGCTGTTGATTGCTCCACTAACTTGTCTTATTTTGTTCAGTTTCACATCACAGCTTGTTCCTGACATCTCCTCTCAGAGGCCTGGTCATCATCTTGAGTTGAATATGGACAAAATAGAGCTCCTCATCTGCCTCAAAAAAACCTTTTCCCTCAGTTGTTTTCAAAGGCACCATCGGTTTCTTTTTCTCTAAGGCCCTGGGCCTATTACTGTGACTGGCCACTAGGTGGCAGAGGGAGCCAATCATGGATTACTTCTACTTCCTCTTTACTTCACACATCCTGCTACTTCCTTCTTGACATCTCCAAGATATGTCCTTTACTTCCCTATAACATTATATCCTGCCCTTTCTAATGCAGCCTCCCTGGCTCTCTGAACATGCTCTGACTCCACTCCAACCAGAACGAAACTGCCAAAGTCACCTTCCTTCCATGATTGGATGAAACTAATGCACTCGTTCAACTGCTTGACTGTCTCCCTATCTGTTGTCAAAGCAAATTTAAGTTTTTTGTCACCACCTTCCAAGGTCCCTCTCTTTATCTTCCCCTGTTGACTTCATGTTGTCCCTAGAAACTCATGCTGCAAGGTTCCCATCCATTTGTCAACGTGCACCATAATCTCTGTAACTTCCTCCATGCAGCTGTTTTATACGGTATAGCCTCTTTAAACACATCTGCCAAGACCCATTGGGTGCATCCCCATACATGTGCAGGGATACATGATTTACATGTATGTGCCACCACTATTTGTCCTCAGGCATGCTTCTGCACATGCACTCCCGCATACAGCAAAGGGACCTGGATGGAGTAGGGAAGGCTGGGGCCAGCACCTGTGCTAGCTCCAGCAGCCTTACTTGAGGTCCTGGAGCCTTCTTGGGGCAACAGTGGTGCCAAGCCAGCCACTTTGAGCCTGGCTGGCAGCATGGCTCTGGCCAGGCAAGCTCCGGTTTCTGGCAGCTCACACTGCTGCCACGCATGCTGTGCCACTTTTTTTTAGTGGTGAGTTTTTTTGACAGCAGGCTCTCCCAGTGTCAACAAAACCTGGTGCGCTGCAAACTACAAACTAGCAACATGGTGCATGGGTGCTCACATGCCACATGTAGTTTGTGGCACCACAAACAGCTTTGAAGTGCTTCAAACTGCTTATGTACGCTTGTGGGGATACACTCATTCTGTCTGTATTAAAGTACCCTTTAGTTCATTTGCTTCTGCCCTGCTGTTACAGTGACTTGCTGTTTCCTTTCACCTGACCTCTGTCTGCTTCTCTGCCTCTCCTTAAACTCAGAGCTCCAGGAAACAGAGAACAACTATCAAGGATCACAGGCTGTGCTATACTTTTTACCCCTTTGCGGCCTGTTATGAATGCACCCTTCCTACTGACAAGTCTGTGCTTCACAGCAATAAGATGTGATTTTTCTGCTCTTAGAATGCATTCCCAGTTTCTCATCCTCAGTCCATTTGCAGGTACAGTTTGGCTTATCTCCCTGCAAGTATTTTCTGCCCCAGGAGCTTTGTAACCAGACAGTGGAAGCAGCAACATAGCACAGGTATGTCAAAATGAAGTCTGTTTTATTAGTTATCAGAAACATTAGTATCAGAGAAAAGAGTCAAAGTAATGGCAAAAGGCCAACATGATGAATCTTACCTAAACATCCTCCTTACCTTGCAAGATTTGGGTAAGTTCTCAGAAGCACAGTAGCCAGGGTCTGTGCCTTAGGTGGTGGTGGTGGTGACGGCAATGGTGGCACTGGCAGCAGCAGCAGCACTGATAGCAGAGGCCAGGCCCACTGAGATGTCTGTGGCGGCCTGGGCAGCATCAGTGGCACCCTCTGTTCCCTGCACTGCTACTTTGCAGCATGGGAGGTTTTGTTGACCCTAGGAGATCCCACGATAAAAAAAAACCCACTCAAAAAAAAGCAGGGTGGTTCACATCATGGCAGCGTGGCCAGTCAAAGCCACACTCCAGCTGCTGGCCGGGTTTCCTGCTGCAGAAGCACTGCTGCTGCAGCTGCTGAAGGCTCCCAGGACCCCAGTTAAGGCTGCTGGGGCCAGGCTCTCCTACCCCACCCCACCCAGGGAACCTGCTGGGTTAGGCACCTAGGATAGTCCCAAAAAGAATGGGGGAAGGTTAGGTATCTCCATAGGGTGAGGCCTGAAGGCACCTGTAGGCAGCCAATAGGAAATGCTGAGCAAAGGGTTATGACTAAATTCCTGCTCCTCTCCAGAGCTTAGGTTTCTCTACTCCTGTGAGATCCAAAATGCTTTCTCCTTTTGAGTGTGATCCCTAACTTACCAGCTGCAGTGTTCACCTTTGATGGTTGGACTGATGTTTGAGGAAGTGAAAGCTCTCAGTTGTAGGCCCATAGCCTGAACAGATTCAAACCCACATATCTGATTGTAGGAATGTCCTGATCACCAGGCTATATAATAATCTGGGTTGGGCTTCAATTTGGTTTTTACTTTTGTGGATGTAAGCTTATAACTGCAAAATATTGTTGCCTGGGTTTGCACCCCTAAGTAATTCTGGACTGAATTAGTAGTTAGCTGACTAATTACCTGGTATTCTAGCACAGACAGGTTTCATAGTTTCATAGTTTCTAGGGTCGGAAGGGACCTGAGTAGATCATCTAGTCCGACCCCTGCCATGGCAGGAAAGAGTACTGGGGTCAAATGACCCCAGCAAGGTGTTCATCTAGCCTTCTCTTAAAACCCCCCAGGGTAGGAGCCTGCACCACTTCTCCTGGAAGTCAGTTCCAGACCCTAGCCGCCCTGACCGTGAAGTAGCGCCTCCTGATATCCAGCCTAAATCTACCCTCCGCCAGCTTGTGACCGTTATTCCTGATCACTCCTGGCAGTTAGGTGTCTTTCTGAAATAGCTACAGGTGTAAAAATGAGGGTGCAAATTATGAACCTGGAAAACCAGAATGCATGGCTGAAACCACAGCCATGGTGTATGGTCTGACTATCACATTTTTCAGAGCTTCATAGATCTGTAGGCCAGAAAGATCTGTTATGATCCTCTAGCTTCACCCCGTTTAGTGCAGCACTGAAATTTTCAGAGACAAACAAAACAAAATTAATTGTGAATCATCTCAGAAATGCATAAGAAAATGTATTTCTCATTGTCATTATCTCTCATTTAAGCAGCCACACATGCTGCTTTGTGCTTTACAACCAGTAAGTCTACACAGTTTCTGCCCCAAGCAGCTTACAGTCTGGCTAGGAAACAGACAAAAACAGGTTGGAAATGAACAATATAAGGCTAAGTAACATGAGCTGCAGTCATGAGGGAGGTCATGAGAGAGCCCCTGAAGTCATCATTTGGAAAGGTGTGTTTTGTGTTTTGTGGGGCTACAACATGAGCAAAGAGGACATTGTTCCAAACTAGAAGAATGGCATGGAGGAGCATTCAGTGATGAGGATGGATAAGGTTGCACAGGGTTCAACTCTTCATCTGCTCACAAGGGACTCCAACTGAGGCCAGAAGAAGCTCTGGGCATGGCTGCTTCAGGATCGGAGCAGGAAACCGCCAGAGGAGGAGGTGGCAGGAAAAGAACTAGCAGATAGCAATGGGTTAGACAGAGATGTCAGGATTGATCAAGTGCAGAGCCAGTAAAACCATCATTAGCAATTGTGAGGGAGCTACAGGGATTGGTTTGCAAAGCTAAATATTTCTAAGCTTGGCTACATGCCAGCTAAGGGGAACTTGGTAATATATAAAAAATGTAAACACTAAGGCAGGATAAGAATTATTTAGTGTAATGCACCGCAGCATAATTAGAAATAAAGGACTGAAATTACAAAAAGGGAAATGTAGGGTAAATATATGGGGCGGGGGGAGGGAATCTCTTTGTCTGGGAGCTTTATTAACTTTTGGGATAGTTTCTTGAGGGGCTTCATATGGAAGTCCTCACGGTGAGGCCTGCTGAAATGAGATGGGAACAAAGTTAATACTAGCAAATATACTCGTCAGAATAGTGAACAAGAATAGTAGGAAACAGTAGCTCTGAACGGCGTGATCTGCCTCATTCATCCCAGAGAGGTGTTAACTCAGAGGCCCAGTCATGATAAAGGTCAGCATTTTAAACTGTTTTAATCCTCCTGTGAGGCAGTAAGAAAGGAGAGGGAAATTCATGGAGTTGCAGTCTACTGTAAGCAACCAATAAGGATGGTGCCACAAGTACCTGGCATTTGGAAGAGAGCACTGTTTAGTCTTCTGTAACCTTACAAAAAGCTAAGCTGAGACCAAGGGCATCTGGGCTCCCCCTGAGGGAAACTGAAATTCCTAGCAGAACTCACAGGAAAGGGAAGGGGGAATCTGAGTTTGTTGAAGGGAATCCCAGCATAAGGATCGCAGTGGAGCCCTACAAACAATACACAATCATATTTTGAAAATCTACATAATCTACTGTGAGCAGTGGCTCATTTCACAATTCCTAAACTGATAATGGAGAAAGAGGAAGATTATCACTCCTCTTCTTCCTAAATTAACCCCTACTTTAGCAGCGAAAAGAGGTGTGAAAATATATTCAGAGGGCTACTTAGAGTTTAATTGGGTTCCTTTGTCTCTGCTTAAAGTGCATGCAACTTTAAGTCTAAATGTAATCGAATTTTATCTGCATGGTTGGAGGGTGTACAAAACAGAGCATGGGAAAGAGGAAAGTTAAGCACTTTTAGCTGAAATCACCAGCTGAGTATGCAGAGGATACTAAACATGGAGGCCAGGATTTGAGCCCAAAGGAAGCTGGAGAATCCATGAAGTTCACTAGTTTGGATAAGCAAGGCAATATAAAAGTAGCCAAGGGGGCTCTTAAAAGGTAGCAGTTGGAGCAATCTATTTTGTGTCCTAATTCAGCTTCAGAGAATTAAAGATAGATCCTTTCCTGGGACTCTTCTCCTATGTCTGCATTACACCCCCAGTACTCTTAGGGAAATTCGCAGTCACATAAAGTACTAAAACAGGATGTAGGAGGAATTTAGATGCCTGAGTCAAAAAAATTAATCCAGAAGGTCCCTGAATTTTCTCAGTGCCTACATTTTGGAAATTTGAAAATTTCGTAGGTCATTGGTTGGGAATGTATGACCTTCAGATTACACCTTGCCTGCAAAGGCCCCATACAGCACAGGGGCTGCAGACAGAAGTGGCACTTTTTGCCCAATCTGGTCACAGAAAACCATTTATGGCCATGACCAAACACAAGTGCACAGCTACAGACGGCTTCAAAAATGGCCAGTTGGGTGAAAATCTGATCCCTCATTGTATAAGGGGTCAGATGAAGACGTTTCAAAACAGAGCTTCTTCCATAACTTCTGTCTGCACTGCCTGCCAGCCTGTCACTGTTTTCAGAATGGTAGGGGGGAAAGGAAGCGGAGGGAGTTCAGTTGGGGCAGTGGGGGGGGATGGGTTCAGCCCCCACTGGAGGATGGGGAGGGTGTATTGGAGCCCTGCTGAGGTGGGGGGCTCCAATTCAGCCACCCCACCCTTCAGCACCAGCTGGGGGACCCACAGAATGAGCTTCCTCTGCTCCCTTTCCCGTTCCCATTCAGAAACAGGGACAGGCTGGGAGAGAGGAGGGGCTGTTGCTAGGGGAAATAGGCTGCAGACTCCCAGCCAGCAGCTAGATTCCTCTCCCCACTGGAACCAACAGTGAATTTCTGTTTCGTCCGGGGGATCATTGTAACTCAGAACGCTTCCTGAAAAATGTTCTCAGCTACAGCAGGGAGCTGCACTTCTGCCCGTACCCAGGGTGTCAGCAGGAAGCTGTGCAGTGCTGCCCATCCCCTTCACAGAGCTCCCCTGCTACTTCACTGTGCCTCCACTTACCTTCACTGCAGAAGGGATATGAATCAGCTGTGAGGTTGAGTGCAGGAAGCTGACCATTCCAGGGATGGAGACTTGCAACTCATAGTGGGAGCCAAGTTGCAAAGGGTGACCCGCCTGCAATGCAAAAGTTTGCTTACTCCTACTCTGGGTGCCTAAACAAAAGTTTCTATGCATCTGCAGAAGTTTCCTGGTTTGAGCAACCAGGCCTCAACCTAAGCCTAAACTCCACTGCAACCCACATATGAGGCAGAGCTGCATCTATGCTCCACCTAAACCTCTAGTAGGCATAGCATCATTGCCCACCATCACCTCCATCTCCTGGTCTTCCTCTGGCATTTTAAAAAGAGCAAACCCTTTTGAGTTAGGTGCCTGCCCTTAGAAGAGGATTCAGGCTTCTGGACCTTGGGTGCACAGAGACGTGTGAAGTCCTGACTCGAGTGCCTAAGCTTTGAAGAGGCAGGAATTCAAACGGACCCCTGGGCCCAGTATTTCAAATTAGCTACATCTGGGTAGTTTCCATGTGAGCTTTTTTGGGCTACCCTTTGGCACAGTCTTTCCACATTGACTACTTAGG
Organism: Crocodylus porosus; assembly: GCF_001723895.1. Classification (NCBI taxonomy): domain Eukaryota; kingdom Metazoa; phylum Chordata; order Crocodylia; family Crocodylidae; genus Crocodylus; species Crocodylus porosus. Next base: position 39,418,809 of record NW_017728906.1, read on the forward strand.
GAGTCAAGATGCCTAAGCCCATTTCTTAGGTTCATGATCCTGTGGACAGAAGTCTGCTTTTTACATATCCTGAAGTCTAAGATGGAGGTGCACGATTTGCCTTGCTGGATCTTACCCCATATTACTAACAATTACATTTGCACAAAATGAAGCAAACAGTATCCATCTCCAAGCTAGATCTTGGGCTCCAGCTGAAACACACATAATGCAAGCCAAGGGGAGGTGATAAGATAGTTCTTCTGTGCACTTCCCTGATTGTTAGCTTAGTCTGTGCTAGGACAAGCTTCAGCTGTAAAATAAGATAGAACCTACACGGCACCTGGGCATCCACTGCATGTGTGGGCCACAGTCCTTTCTTTCTGGCAACATTTCTTCTGCCAATAGCTAAGGGGGAGGGGCATAGTCTTACACTGGATGGCACAGATCTACATTGCAGCAATCTCTCTCTCATCAGTTATGCTTGACAATATCTGTTGGAAATGCATGTGTCAGGATCATTCGCTCAGTCTCTAGGAGGTAGTGCCAACATCAGTTTCAGGTCCAACATGACTAACTTCTGTAGGAATCAAGATGAAAGTATTTGATGTTGGAACATGTTGTTCCTCTTGCAAGTGACAGAAGCCGAGAGAGAGTTAGGAACTCTGTGGGCAGCACGGTGATTGTCTGAAGTACTTTGGCATGGCCATCAGATACACTCAAGCCGATCTAAATAAAGACTTCTGTTTCATTTGGATTTTTAAGATGTTTAATTAAAGGTGGTTCAATAATAAACTTACCTTGTATTTTATTTTCTGTAGTGTGAACATGATGCAATTAACAGACATTTGTAGAAACGTGTTCCCATAGAAAAGTAAACTATTATTCTCATATTCAGATTATAGTTGTAACTGGCTTGACTTTCTAAAACAGCAAATGACTAACCTTTCCCAATCGCCTAGTTTTTGTAACCTTTCAATTATCTTTTATTTTTCAAACCATTTTCTTCACAATGGTTCTATTCCAAGTGACTATTGTATGACTGATGATGCCATTACTTGCCATCTGATTTATACCCAAAGCCTTAAATATTAGTAATACAATCCTACATTTATAGCCTATTGCAAAACACCCATAACATTCAAGTCTGTTAGCTAAGTATTTGCTGCTTAACAAAATACATCATGGCTATTCAAGGCTTGCATTAAAATCTACCTTGCCCATTATAAGTAAGAAGGGCAGATGAAGAACCAAAAAGGGGACATAATCTGAAGTCTGGATTGATTGGATTTTCCACAGTAAACAGTGCCTGCTGTGAACAGCTACTCATAAATGTCAAATTTAAATCTCTAGGCCAGCTACTCAGCTGATGAAAAAAAATGAAGTTACGCCATTAAATAAATGGGCCTGGGGCTAGCATATAGTGCAGGAACAGTCTGTATTTGGGAAACAAAGAGAATGTTCTGCTCAGGATAAGCATTAGAGAGGGATTTTCATGACAAGTGAAGAAGCTATCGTTCACTCAGTTTTGAAGGGCGGAATAATGGAAGTTATTCAGTATTCATTTTATTTATCAAAAATGGTACAGTATATGTTAATAGCAAAAGAGAATGGGGTTTCAACAAACTTTTTAGCATAGTAGTATGATTTGGGCTATGATTTGTCATATTATTTGATACATTGAAAAGGAAAATTTGGATCCCCCCCAATTCTATGTTTCATTTTCACACTTAATCAAAGAATTTAATGCTCAGGACAGAAGTAGCAGGGCAGAATGTAAGTGTGTGGGACAAGATTAACAGGACTCGTCCATATTAAGCCCAACTCTACCCAGTGCTACCTGTCCCTCATTTTTGTGTTTTCCAAAATTCACAATAAAAAAAGCATACTTAAAACCCAAACATTGTAAAGTATCTTAACACGCAGGAAGATGATCTAACAGACATCTTAGTCACTAAAAATGCAAATGCAGACTACAGTGTGGATCTGGATTGCCATGCTAGGCCAAGCTTATTTTATTACATACATTCTGCATTCTAAGTACTAATACGTTCATAATGTAAACATTAAGCATACAGAGTTAAAATTCAAGGCCACAATATTTTTGATTGTCCCTTCTTGTGTCTTTGGTTGGCCGAGATCAACTCGTAGTGTATAAATGCATAAGTTATATAATTATTATATAAAAAGGAAAAAAAATAACATTGACTTGTATACTTCATTCTGACAAACGCACAGCGTTCGCGACTCAAAAAAGAAAAACTGGCGCCCGCCTAACAAAAATACTCAAGTGATTTCTGATTTTGGCAGTCTGGGTTTGTCTCTTACAACATTAGAAAACAAACTCCTTTAATACTGATGAGGTCCTACAGGTTACCTTTAAATATCAAACAATTCCAGTTCTGAACTTTTAAAAAAGAGATGCATATTCTGATTTCTGAATTCTACTGCTTCTTCCTTTTTTACTATTTTTTAAATCAAGTCTTTTCCTACTGTAATACTGGGAATGGTATGACATTGATCAGAATGTTTCTTGTCCAAACAAGTAATTCTTCTTAGTCCACCAAGCAACACCATGTTTTCAATCTCTTGAGTATCTATCTACCAGGAAAGAAGCATTTTTTCTCCCATTCCCATCAACTTCCTTTTCCTTCTCTTTCCTTCTACTTCCTATATCATATGCAGGCCCTTGGTCTACAACCATACACTTGCCCTTCAGCACATTCTTAATTCCTATGTTTGGCTCAGGGTTCCTGTAATACTGTCAAGGTATCTTAAAGCTTGGTTTGTCTTCACAGTTTGAAATAGCTGATACTTCCCCAATAAATGGAATGCATTTTGATTTTAATTGAAAGAATGCCATCATATTCCAAATCAGCCTCCATACTAGACCAGTCTTTTTTTGATATGTTTCTATCTTTTAAATACAGGTAGGTTTTTTTGTTATTTTTAAATGAATTCATATACTGTATGTTAGGTCACTATAGAGTTATCCTTATATTGCTGTACTATAGTCCCAGTTTGCAAGATATCAAACTTTATACAAAAGCTTATCAACATTTTAAGACCACTTTCTCCTGTAGGTTCTCCATATCATTTCATGTTTTTACCTACAACAGTCTTGCAGTTTTTGGTCCGTATACCTGATGCCCATATAACATTACATTTTAGCATCTTTATACTTGAAAACTTTCTTTCAATCCCTACGACACAAAGTCTTTTTGACATCTTTTTTTCCCAGTCAAACTTTTCATGTCTCTTTAGGCACTTTTAATTCATGTTCTCCAGTAGAGTTCTTTATAATTCTTTGGGGACTATATTCCATAACGGGAGAAATGCATGTCTCTTTCTCTTTTTTCCATTTAGTAATAGGTGCCAAGGTGAGAAGGCATATGCGTAGCTGGAAGCCTAGTATTAGGGTAGATACTTCCAGTTGGTGAATTCCAGTATGGATTGGGGGCAGGAAAAAAGCTGGAGGAAGTTACAGGTAAAGCTGGAGGATGGGGAGCTACAAAGTTCATCTTCTGGGGATGTGCATGATAGGAGCTCATGTAGGGTAGGTCTGATGGATACTTGTACATAGATGATTCTGGGGGATGTGGCTGGAGAGCCTGAGCAATTCCATGGAAGTCAAACTTGTAGGCATAACGCTTACCATGGACTTTAGTCATAATATTTTTGTCATAGTAGTAACGGAGTGCACGACTGAGCTTGTCATAGTTCATGTTAGGCTTGCTTTTCCTCTCTCCCCAGCGCCGGGCTACTTCATCAGGGTCAGTCATCTTGAACTCACCATTGGTGCCCTCCCAGGTGATGCAGTTGGAATTAGAGCTATCTGACAGGAGCTCCAGTAGAAACTGCCACAGCTGGATTTGTCCACTCCCTGTGAGCAGAACAGAAAATAGAAAGGTGGAATCAGTGTCTAATAACATAACGATGGCAACTCTTCCAGATTGTCATGCAGACCTACAAAATCCAAATGCATAGCCAAATAGCCAATGTTTCAGCCTTTCTACCTCTCATTCTCAAACTGGCACCTCTTTTCTTTTTCTAAAAAAAAAAAAAAAAAAAGAGGAAAGAAAAGAAAAAAAATGGAAAAGAAAAAGAAAAATCCTTGCATATCAGAGACCATGACGGAATATATTGTTTTTCCTAATTTGGGAAGGAGAATGCCATTATATGTAGATTCAGTAATGACCTAATGTCAGGCAGTTTGGACAACTGATGGCAAAATAATACAATGCATATTTAGGAAACTAATCCCCAAAGCTCAGGAGAAACAGCCTTCACTTTCATTACATGATATTGGTCTTATTCTCATAACATATTTTGCAATTAAATATTCTCTACCATGAAATAAATCTACACAAAATGTAGAAGTTTAGAGAAAGCTGGATCTAATCCAAACTGTATCACCCATTTCCAGTATTTAGGGAAATGCAGAATGAAAACTTATTAGCATACTGTTGCATTGCCCCTGACTATATTGCATAGCATTTGGGGGAACAATGAAAAAGTTCATAAAATGAACTTTTCCCCCCAAATGCTATGTAATTGTCCTAAGTCAAACAAGAGTGCAAATAATTGCTGAGGCTAAGACTTAAAGCAATGTCCCATCCTGACCTGCAGCACCCCTCCCTTCCCCCCCCCGAATTAAATCTTAAAGAGAAAGAGTTGATCCTATTGGAAATGTTGCATTCGTCAATGGGATAAAATAAAATATGAGGTTTCTAAGCAGTTGTCACTTGTGTTAGATAGGTCTTGCCAATTATATTCATGTAAGAAGAGGAACAATTTTTGATAAAGCAGCACTGAAATTATGAAAATTACTGCATGCAACTGTGCCCTGCAATGTGCAACTGCTTGTAATGTGCTCTGTTTCATGAAGCATAATGTCAGCAGAATTTGTCAGCCATACATTTCTGTACATCTCTGATGAGAAATTACATTTTTAAAGCTGATATGTAGGTATAATAAATAAGCTTTTCTTTGGAAAGTTTATAAGGGTACATTACAATATCAATCTTAAGTCACATCTGAAATCTATTAGCAGTTTATACTTCAGTGCAACTGAAACCTATATTCCTTTAAATTATATTTATCCAAACTGTTCTTAATGAATTTCTTCTGTTCCATTAACATGCATTAAATAAACAAACAAACAAAAGAATCTATGGTATGAGCAGGGCATGCAATTTTAATACATAAAACATAACAAGAGGATTAGAGTTTGGAAATCAATAAACAGTTCAGCACTGGACAAAACACAATTTTTTTGAATAAGCAATCCAACATATGTTCTAATATAAACACTTGCCTTCCAAATGTAATATATAGTCCTATGAAAATAAATCATTGCTGTCAATTTCCTTTTAATGAGAGAGTAATTCCATCATTTTATAAATACACAAACTTGTTAAAGTGCAGGAATGATGGTTTGTAGAAATTCCATACCCCTGACTTTCCCCAAATGTTGAAATGTATCCCCATTCAGAGCAGGTCACATTAGCACTTTCCAGAATGCTGTAGGCACGAGTCTAGCAAAAAGACAGTTGATGCAAATGTGCTAGGCTGGGATTTGCAAATGGTTTGAAGGAGCTAGGTACCCAGCTTCCAATCTGATTTGTAAACAACCTTCTGACACTAGTTCTTATTTAACTTCTTTCTTACAAGATGTAAAAAATGTTGTCTTAAAAATTACACTAAACTATACAATAACTATCTAAAAAAGCTAAATAAAGGGGAAAATAGCAACTGACATTGCGAACTGGTATTACAAGCTGGTATTCGGTACCAATTGAAATGCTCCCAACCTAAACAAGTCATAACAACATCACCCTAAGAACCATGAAAAGTAAGACATTTTATAGACAGAAATAATACAGTGGGGGAAAGGAGCAGAAAGAAAGAAGCTTTCTAGTATTTGGATGTTAGGGAAGGGGTAATAGTCCATGACATATGCAATGTCAATCTTCTGGCCCAGACTGATCTCATTTATACTACGCTGGTTCTGGTTGTACTGGACACAGTTAACTGGACTGATTACTATGGCATCAGATTAACCACAGTGAGATCAGTGTATCAAAATATTTTAATAGTCTATCAAAATAATTACTCACCACAGTGATGTTTTGCATCCCTTTCTAAATATTATAAGCTACAGTTCAGAATGTGCTCAATAACATGTTAGAAAGGGCATGTCATATTTAATCAAAATCTGATCTTACTTGTAACTGCAGCTTTCTCTTTTTTCTGAGTGGGAGAATCTCACTGGGTGAACTTCAGTCTTATCAATGGGACACTATAACACCAACCTTCTAAATAAGGCTTAAATAAGCCCTTGCACTGGCTCTCTTTGACTTTAGTAAGACTATTCATGTGATTAAAAGCTCAATTCTGTAATCTGTTGGGTTCCATCAGCTCCTACAGCTTTGCTGGTTTATTCTGATGGGAGCTAAGAAGGGTCACCTCCCCTGCTGAATCTGGCATTTAATTTGTAGTGAGGTTTCTTCAGTGGTGAGATCAGAAAAGTCATCTTAAGGTATCAAGAATCCTCACCTGGATTTGCAAGACGGCTACTGGTTGGTCCAAGAATCTGGTAGGGATCTACACGAAAATGAAGAAAAAAAAGATGCAACAACCTAAAATCAATTAGAAATGTGGGTATCATCCACACAGATTTGCATACATAGCCGACACACATGCATAGCCAAAGGCAAAGGCCACTCCAGGGACCTGAGACCTGCAATCTGTCGTATGACTTCCCTGCCCTGGACAAATGGTTATAGCAAACTGAACTAGGGAGACTCCAGCCATGGAGCTAGAGGAAGCACTGCTTAAGCTAAATCAAGGAGAAGAGGGGAAAAAAACCTATCTGTTTTTTGTAAAAAAAAGGGAGGTTGTATTTTCCCCCTGCTTTCTTCTTACTTTACCCACTGCCCAGGTGATCCCTTCATTGGCATAAGTACCATGTGCAGCAAATGTGATAATAAATTGAGGGGGGGTGGTTCAGTAGCTAAGATGGCAACAGCTGAAATCGTGAGGCTCTCATGGAGTAAGAATTAGAGGAAGGTAATTGTGGTCCCTACATTCTGGGAGTGGTAGGTACTTTTTGATGGGAGAAGAAGGAAACTGAAGAAAATGATGTCTTTTTCCCTCCTTTGGATAGTTTTCCTGCTTCCTTGAATAGAAGACATTCACTGACATGCAAATGAAAAAATCAGTGCTGGGACACTGGTTTTCTGCTGCTCGTTAATGCAACCATCAATAGGTGCACACATGTGCAAGCATATTTAGATGCTGGACATTTGGCCTAAAGAATCCAATATAATATATTCAAAGGTCCCCTTTCTCTCTCTCTTTCTCTTAAATCTATTATCCACTCTATCTTCCATTCTTGTGAACCAAGTACGTAGCTGAACACAAGAGATGAAGCTGAGTTAATTTTTCTTTGAAAACTTGGTCCATCAAGGAATGTTCTATGTAATTTCTTAAGATTTTCAAAGGAGCCTGAGAGAGTTAAGCAGCCAGGTACCATGGAATTTCAGTGGCTCCTTCCTGGGAAAAGAAATAGGAAGGAAAAGGGAATAGAGAGCCACAAATACCAAAGCCCAAACTCGAGGGCATTAATGCAGCTTTAAGCCCTCTGGTCATGTGACTGTTGCTAGGTTTTCTCATTTCCCAACAGCCTCATCCCCCTGGGAGCTACTCTCAAATGGATGACAGCTCAGGGGATAATCAGGTAGCATTTTTTATATTTGTAAAATACTGTGTGCAGTTCATACAAAGCTAATAAGTGATCTATAAGACTTGCATTAAAGGTCACTACCTTTCTCAACGGTCTCTAGTATGCGGGAGCTCAAATTAGCTACAACTAGGAAATGCTATTTTGACAAACAGTAATAAAATACCTCCCAAACACTGTATGTAAACACCTCAAGTTAATGAGATGTAGCCATGCACATATTCTTATTCAGCTATAACATAAACCAGAATAATAACTTGAAGTCCATCTAGAAAACATAATATCCAAATCCATCTACCCACAGCATCCTCTGGGTACAGAAGCCTTTGTCATCTTTAGCTTCCATCTTTTCTGATTGCATGATTTGTTTAATCAGTTATAAGGATCCTTTAAACAGTATGAAAAGCAGGTCATGATGGGGATATGACAGTATGTTGGCAATGATGCAGTTTCACCATGTCTGACTTTACAGCAAATTGTTAGCATGTATTCTAGGCTCTTTGATTTGTAAACACAAGAGCTGAAGTTTGAGAGTCAGCTGTACGGACAGGACACATAGACAAATATATGAAGTGACAAGGCTACATGAGGAAACTCCATACTTTGAAAAGCATTCCCAGTAGGCTACCTGCTGGCACACTGTACTGCCTTTCTGGTAACATTTAATATATTTCCTGCCACGCAGGTCTAACTTAAAATAACACACACCTAACTGAGGACGCTGGTCTTCTGTTTTGGACACTGATGATGATGATGGCTGTGTAGCTGAAAATACAAAAATGGATACATTTATTTAATTTTCCAGTTTGAAAATCCCGCACCAAAGTTATCTTACATTGAAAAGGCCAAAGTTACCACTGGCACAAGGAGCAATAACTTGCTGGATTTCCAACAGTGCGGCATCTGGTGATGAAAACACTGGAATTTGGATTGATGAGCTCAACTGAGTATGCAGGTGATCACATAGTGAAATAAAGGCAAGTGTCCTTCTGGCTTCAGCGAGAACAGATTTTAGCTCTATTGGAAGGACATAGCTATTACTATACATATATATGCATGCTTATTGGTAGGGCTTGATTTAAATCCAGAAAATCATGAAATTAGGTGATTTTCACAAAAAATGCAATTTGCAACTAAATGCCATGACATGGCCGCTTGCTGGGCAACTCCCCAGCAAGCAGCTATGTCATGGCATTTCGTTGCAACAAGATGGCTGCCACAGACTGGGGAAAGCATTCCCCAGCCAGCTGCAAAAGTCCAGCAGCCCAGGTAAGGTGGGGGGAAGGGGTTGCAAAAGGGACAGGGGGAGGAGAGAGCCTGGGGATGGGGAGGGGAGGGGCTGTTTGCTTCTCTGGGAAGGAAAACTGGGGTGCTGGGGTTGGGGGTGCCTGGGGGCTGCCTTGGCAGATGGCCCTGGCACTGGGTAGGGGAGGTGCTGTTTGCTCCTCTGGGTGTGACAACTGCAACACTGGAGGTTGGAGGAAGAAAAGGCACATGCAGAGGAGCAAACAGTTCTTCCCCTACCTGGTGCCAAGCCTGTCTGCCAAAGTAGCCCCCAGGCACTCCCAACTCCCTGTGCCCCAGTTTTCCTGCCCAGTGAAACAAACAGTCTCTCCCCCACCTCAAGCCAGGGCTCTCTACTTTTCGGCAGCTATCAGAGGTCTTGGGAGGAAGGCCTCTGCTGCTGCAATTAAACCTGGACCTAAACCTGCCACTTCAGCCAACTGGGGGAATGGGGGGACACTGTGATCTGGGCATGAAAATGGCAGTCCTCACCATAATCAGGCCATGATATTAGCAAGCTGGGGCTGTGATTTTGTGGGTTAAACCAGGCACTACTTATTGGACTTGTCAGCATCACAGATCAGGAATTCTAACAACATAATCTCCAGTGAATGGCAAGTTCCATTCAAGCATATTTCTATTGGTTCCCGTCAGTAGTACTGATGTACACGAAGAGGATAAATTAAATTCTTCTAAGTAACCTCTTGTGAAACTCACAAAGAAAGAGACCTCTTTTTCCTTATGTGTGGATACTTTTAAGAGACCTTAACACATCTGAGAGGTAATGTGTAATAATGCCCTTCCTTATAGAGGCAGAACTCCTTTCTTTGGACACTGAGTCTTTTCTGCATGCGGCCATAGATGGGAAAATGGAGCCCAAAGGCTTTAAAGAACAATGTTTAGGAGACCCCCATCATTTAAATAGATTTCAGCTACATGGGAGGGATCTTGACCTATCTTCCTTCACAGTCTACAGCACTCACACTTACATTTACTTTATTGGTAAATAGACACTGAATACAGAGATAACTAAGACTTTAACATTTCTCCAAACTCTTCTGATTTTGAAATTTTGACCCTAAATGTAATGCACCCAATTCCTTGTTCAAGTTCTTAGATCAGCTCTTGATACACAGATACCCATTCTAGACACCTGAGTCATAATAGTTTAAAAAACACAACGGCAGCATTCTGACACTTGACATTGCTGCTTTGGTTTGAGTTAAAACTGCACTGGAATTCTGCCTGCCATGAACTAGGCCTCTAGGTTGGAAAGTAAGCAGATGTGTTACCTTTAGACTGAGGAGCAGGATGACTGTGAGTTGTCCACGCTGATCTTCTGGCTTGATCATAAGGCAAATCTGTAGAGGAAAATACACTGTCTCAGGTATGTATGGTATAGTGTAACATGTTCTAAAACACTGCATGCAATGATATTACTGAAATAAGGATTCCTATAAACCAAATCCTTGTACTTTTACTCTTTTCTTACACTGACAGCTGCCCCCTGGCCTCCCTAACAACATGACTGACATCACTCCCCAACGTGTATTCAATCTTGGCAGTGAAAAAAAAAAGTATCATCTCATTTGCCCACTACTGTACTATATATATTGTTTGGTATCTTGTCACCTTCCACCTACTCTTTAGACTCCTAATCCTTACCTGCAAAATTCTCCACAACTCTGCTCCTGTCTTTAACCCTTACTCTTCCACTCAGTTATAAGGAAAAGGGCATGGTGGACATGTGGACAATTTGTGTTGCAGCCATGTTCAGTGGAAAGATGTCAAGCTTCCACGGAGGTTAGAGGGAAGATTAAGTGTCAGATCCACTAGGTGCCTATGATGTAAGGGTGAGATGGAGGCCTCTTCTGCCATTCATTGTTTTAAAAGAGGGACTGTGGTCTCCAGAGGTGCAACTAGTATATTCAGTGCCATGGACAGCAGAGATGTACTTGACCTGTGGGCACTGGAACGGAAGCAGGAACTGGTCCAGGCTTAGTTAGGTCTCTGGCTGGTGCAGAGTAGCAGGACTAGGCTGGGAAACTGCAATCAGGGAGGCTCAAGGGTGACACTGAAAGCCACACCCTATAAAGTTTGAAATTTGGTAGCATGGCTGCAGCCTACCTCTCCCACAAATTCCCTCTTCCTTACTCTAGAGCCTCAGGACTTTGCTCTAAGCTGGTTTTTTGGCCACTTCTGCTTACTTTGTTCTGTTGGAAGGCATAGCTGTTGAAGTTTTAAGCATCACTGCCTCTGTTCCAGCACCCACAAAAAGTCAGTCTATGTGTGTCCCCTCACTCACCACCTGCTGTGTTATTGGTTAGCCTCTTTACTGTTTTGTAACTTGCTAGTATGTTGCTGTCCCTTTCTGAGATAAATCCAGGCTTTCTGGTTGCTGCTTGTAATATGGAAAGCTTAAGTGTTTCCTCATTCTTGTAGGTTGCACCTAGTAGGGATATTTGGGACAGCATGGTTCTGTATTTTTTTATAATATTGCACTAAGCAACTACTAAGACTTACCTCCCCGACTCCCCAGCAAAACCAACTCTTTATTTCTTGTTAATATTCCACAATTTTTCTGATTAAAGAAACCATTTATTGTTTATCAATCTTACTAACAACACTAAATTTGGAACCATTTCCTCTCTCGTTAACAGCTAGTTGGATTGTGCTACTTACTGTGTACCTCTTTCATACACATACAGCTGTTCCTGTTTCCCGTTTTGTGAGCCCTTCACTCTGTTAACTTTATTCGCATATATCAGCCATTACTTACACTCTCCTGTGCATAGCTCTTTCCTCACACTTGGCACAATCTTCCACCTCTTGTGCACTTACCAATTTCATATTCAGCCTTCATAATCATTCACATAAAATACCTCTTTTTGTTTCATAATTAGCTGCGGGCTTACACTTCAGCATTTCCCATTGTCAGTATGGGGGTGGCAATTTCACAGTTACTGAAGGAAACCCAAAACTTGAGAAGTTAACATGATGTGATATATTACCTGCCTACAACCCTTAATGCCCAACAGTAACTCTAAGGAAATCTCTTCAGAGGCTTTCCAACTGCTTTCCTTGTCATTTGCTCTGTATTCTCCCTCTTGTGCTAGCTTTTTTTCTTGTTATACTGTTTAAATTATTTCAAGCTTTCTGAGACAAGGAACTTATGTATCTGTTCCTTGTCTCATTTGCTTTCACTTTTCATCTATTCAGGAATTTTCTTTACATCTGTCCTAACTAAATTCTTTAAACTATACAGTATAGGAAATATGCAGGGGTTAATTTCACTTTCAAAAAAGGTTTTTGCTTTCTTGTGCATTTCCATAATTGACTTTGGCATGTTAGCTACTATTTCTACCAAGTCAATGCATAACTTTTTGTCCTGCTTTGAGAATTCAAGAAAGAGAATTAAATATATTGCTTATTGCCAAATCAGTGCAGTATTAAGATAGATCCTTTGGATGGTAGATTCTTAATACGATCTTTGCTTCCATTTAGAAAAGTTGCCTGACAACCGTTAAAACAAAATCAGGTAGAACGTCATGAACAAGTCCCAAAGAGGATTGGACTCTATGTATGGCTCTATGTACCTCTGCCCATTTTCATACACTATGAGACAAAGTGGAATGGAAACAAAGTGTAATGTGTAACTCACAACCCAATTGACTTTAATTTATTTAGTCTGTTTGGCTTGAGGGATTGACTGGCACTACCAGCACTTGGGGCGGCTGGAATCCTACACTTTAACAACTTTGCTTTTGCTGAGAGATGCAGTTTTCAATTGCATTACATTTTAACCCAAAATGCTTTTTTATCCATGATTTTTACAGTTTCACCTCTGGTTGTTTTCTTTTAAAAACATATTGAAAATAGTGATAAGTACAGGGATTAATTCTTGAGCTGAACAACAGTAGACTTTACTATTATTACTGTTTACCAGCTGAATTACAGTAGCACCCAGAAGTTAGTATCAGGTTGGGATCCAATGGTCCTCTGTACATTTAGAGAGTATAGTTAGAGATAGGGCCTGCTCTGAAGACCTCACTGTCATAAAAGAAAATGAAGAGACAAAGAGTCATATTTCCTGCTGTGTCCAGAGTCTACTCAACACAACAGAAGAAAGAAGTGGGTGGTCATCAAACCGTTCATGTAACCCTGATCCTCTGCTCACTTCCATGTATAAAGTTCAGAATAGCTGAGGGGCTGCTCTGAACCAGTGCTGTGTGGCTGTAGTCCTCAATGGATCCCATACTAGCAGAGAATTTCAGAGTACATCATGGCCCATCCACACCCTTGCCTGATCCTCCTTGTTTTGCTATGCCTCTTTCCTCCTCTCCTCCCCACCTCCAGGCCCAGTGTACCCCTGGGGGGCAGGAGAGGAGGTGGAAGTGTGTCACCTGATTGATAAGAAACTTCCCAGGCTGGTGGTATTCCCACCTAATGGTTGTGACCAGTATCTTCCCACCTTTGTGCCTGCATAACACCAAGGCTAGGGACAGACATTCAAAAAGCCTGAATTGATTCAATCATTGCAGGTTAGTTTAATCTGGCTAGGCTGAACTGGTTTGAAACTGGACAGACATTCTCTCTGGACTGAGGAAATTCAGGCACATGCCTGCAGTGGGTCAGGCTAGAAGCTGGGTGCAGGGGGTGCTACAGCAGCCCTCCCTTCTATTCTGCAGGGAGCTGAGCTGAGTGGGGTGCTGCCAGGCTCTGGCAGGACTCTCTCATTCAGGATGTCTGCCTGCACGGTCCCAGGCTATTCCCAGCTGGCTGGGAGGCCCCAGCTGGCTGTTCAAGGGGCGGAAGTGTTGCCAGCCCCAGGTTAGCACTCTGAGGCAAGGGAGTGTGTGCAGTGCATGCAGCTGTTGATGATACAGAGCTTTTCCCTCCCTGCTTTGTCATACTGTCTGCAGCAAACTGACAGGCGAGCAAGCCAGCTGGAAGAGCGAGGGACGGGCTGATAACAGTCTTTATCACCCAATTAGCCAAAAAATAGCCTTTCTCCACATTACTTCAAACTTCTTAAACAGCTTACCAGTTGACCTCTTGATTAGCTCCAAAAGCCCTAGGTGGTCACTGTTCTGTCTGCCTGTGAAATTGGAGAGAGACACACACAGACACCTCTCAGTATTAGCTAGCATACCACATGCTGGCTACATTCCCTGCTGTGGCAGAGATGAGGAGGAGATCTCTGCTTAAGCAGTGAGTGGTGAGGGCCAGCACGGCGAGGCCAGCAAACCCTGCTGTGCCTGCAAGTCTGTGCTGAGCTCCAGCCAGGGAGCAGAGGGAAGGGGCCAGCCCTGCTGTAGAGCAAAGAGGCCTGCCCAGCCCAGAGAGCATGCTGGGATACTGTGGGACTCTGATTTAACTTAAACCAGCAAGGGGTCTGGGACAGACATTGCATAAACTAGTTTGGACCCGATCAATTATGTCTGATATTACATTCAATCAGGTTTATCTCAAACCAGTTTCAGCCATTTTCAAACTGGTTTATGTGCACTGAACATCTATTCTGTTACAGGTTTAAACCAGTTTCTGACCACTTAAACCCATTTATGTGTAATGTCTATCTCTAGCACCAAAATCTGTGTTGGAGGAGCAGCACATGATATACAAGCAAAGACTGGATAAGTGTAGTGTCAGGTATAAATGTGGTAGGTCCCATGTCTTTAAAGCCCTTGCCCCAAAGACCTAGGGCCAAAGGGAAAATATAACAGTATTCAGATTTGTACCTGTGACCATCCTATTTGACCTCTTCCCTTTTCAGTTGGGTTTTATTTAGGGTTTAACAACTTTCTCACATTGAAAGTCCTTGTAGATCTGTATTCTGATGCTAGCTGCCTGGACTTTGTGGATCTGTGTATTAGTGATACTTGTAATTATAAGGACTTATTTTTGTAAAATATCACAGACCTGAAATGCATTAAGAAGTATAAATTTAGTTCTGTGAGAAAGCTCTTTTCCTTCTGAATCAAGGCCCATCCCCCTACAGTTTTGTGACTACACCCTCTTTTAAAAGAAAGATCCAGTTCTTAGTCCTGCTTGAAATAGCCTCTAAATTAATACTTTATTCTTAGTTCAGGATCTTGGAGTTTATTTAGACAATGATTTGTGTTTTGATAAACATATTGCCATTGCAGATAAGCAGGTCTGTTTTGATTCATGAGAAAATGGTACAATAGGTTCTTATCTAGAGCATATCTTTGATGAGAACTTTTCTGTTTGATGAGACATTCAGGCAACACCATATTAGGCCTTCCTGAGCTACCACAGAAACCATTGCTTCACTTTTAATGTGCAAAAAACTTCTGGTGTTTTATTGTAATGATAGCTGGAGAAATATGCCTTAGTTGTTCTAATTCATCCGGAGCCTCACTCACTTCCTATTTTCCATTGTATTGCTTTAACAATGGCAATGTTTTATTGCCTTTTCTGGAATTGCCTCCTAGTATTTGGCTGATTTTTTAAAATATTAGCACCCTCTATGTCTCTTTTTCCTTTTACTCAGAATCAGGTGACTGTCCTCTGTTAAATTCTACTATAGATGCTAGTCTATCTATGTAAGATTTGGGCCTTCTCTGAAAACTACAGTTCTCAGGATTTTTCTACTGAAATAGATTTTGACAGAAAAAGAAGTTTTTGCAAAATCAAAAAGTTCTGTGGGAAAAATTTCAGTTTTCTGAGATTTTTCTATTTTCTGTTGGAAAAAACAAAACAAAATGTAATGTTTTGAGTCAGCTGGATACAGGTTAATATGTTTCAGTGTACTGAACCTAAAATATTATTAATTGAAAATGTTTTATTTCATGTCAGTTAAAAATTTAATTGTACTTCCTAATGATGCTGCTGTTTCTCGTGAGAGCTATTAGATGCTCTGTCCCCTTCTCTGGGCCAGAATTCCAGAACTATGACTCTCATGATGAAACATGGTCTCTTCTCTGACTAAGCTATGTCATGTATCTCGGTAGTCGCATAACAAAGGATACATCTAGGAAGGTGCAGCTATGCAGAGAGTTTTGTCCCTTTGGGGGAATGGAGGTATGTAGCATCCAAATGACAACTCCTATAAGACAATGTGATACTATACAGAGACCCAATTTAGTGTTGAACTGACTTGAAACAAAATATTTTGTATTAGGCCAGCATGCTGAAATTTGTTAATTTCAAATAGTGAGTTTCAGAATGCTTTATTACTTTTAATAAATGCTGAAATGAAATGTTCCATGTTTATGAACGCTTTTTTAAAATTTAATTTCTTTTATGAAAAAGAGTAATTTTTCAACTTTTTGTCCCAATTTAGGAAAGTCCAATATTTGCTTACCTCCAATGAAAGCATACTCTTAAAATAATCTCTAAGTTATTTTCTCTTGCCACCTCACGTACACAGAATAAAATTATGTCATTCCTATTGACACAGAAATGCACTCAATTCAGGACTCTCAAAATGGATTTCCTGACAGTGGGACTTTTCACGTAGACCATAACCTCTCTGGGGAAAGAACTGCATTCTTTGTTATATATCTGCATGGTAACTGATATAGTACCCTGAAACTTGATGAGAAGTCCTAGGTGTTATTATAACATACGTTTAAAAAATATGAATAATGAGTCTGCTCTTGTGCATCCATTAGCAGGTGCAAGGTTCTAATAGGAGGATTTACCTTCAGGTCATTCTTAAAATCTCATTATTCTTAATACAAAAATCATTTCTCCCAAGCAGCTTGTCCTTCTTTTATTGTGCTGTTTGATAAGCTTCCCTTCTCATTTCAAATCTTCCCTGAAAGCACATCTTTTCTCTACTGGTTGAATTAGATTTAATTTCTTATTTTGCTAATGCTTTGTATTCTCAATTTAACTTTACAGCTGTTTTTTTTTTTACAATAATTATGTAAATATTTTAGGAGGCAGATATTGTGTGTATTAGAATTGTATTTCATAGTTCTTACATTTATTATTCCAAGGATTATATAATTGCATTTGATCATTACTAAAAATTCAGATATACTTATGTCTATACAAAGGTCATTTCTTCTGAATTAACAGGGTTAATCCAGGAAAGTATATGAATAATTAATTTTTTTTCTCTTCACTATGCAGTATTTTACATTTGTCAACTTTCATTTTAATTTGTCATCATCTTGGTCATTCTTCCATGTTGGTTAGCTTCTTCTGGTGTTCCTCACATTCATCTTTGTATTTGACTAATCTAAATAATTTTGTGTCATCACCAAATTTGGCTGTCAGATTCCTGTTTCCAAATAACTCATAAATATGTTAAACATCATCGGCTAAACCATATTTCACCTTTATGCCATGGCTACATAAATGCCATTTAGGGGCATAAAATTGAAATTGGATTTAGTCGCCACCAGGTCTAGTAAAAAAACCTTGGGGTAACCTGCCATTAACTTTTTTTCATGAAGAAAGATTCCCATTTCTTAATCCTATCTTATTGTCTGAACCCAGGCCTTGTGAGATGTTGTGCCAAATATCTTTCAAAAGTCTAAATAAATGATATCAACTGAGCTGGCAGGGAGTCTGGGGAGTCAGCTCCAGGAGGAAGTGTCAGGTGGTGGAGGGGCTGGCTGGGCCACAAGAATGCCCCAGTCTGCAGAGCCGTGGCTAGGTGGCAGGCAGGGGTTTGGCCCCTGCTGCCTGGGTTGATTGCCCAGGTCAGCATTTACATATGTACATTAGTGATGCATAGGGGGTGCATGTGCACCCCTGAGACTGGTTGCCGCTCACCTCCCCCCCCGCCACAGCTACAACTGCCTGTTGGTGGTCCCCTCTTGGCCTACCCTTGCTGCCAACGTCAGCCTGGCCGCTGGAGGGTGGTCCCCACTGCCGCTATTGCCACCTGCAGGCAGTTGCTGTGCCCCCCTGGCCTCAGGAGGCATGAGGCATTCATGCACATGTATTTAGTAGGGCTGTGCAAAATTTCAGCGGGTGTTCTGAAGCTGTTTCAATGTGTTTCAAGCTTGAAACAGAAAAATCAAAATGAAATAAAAGGCCTTGAAATGAAATGAAGGCACTCGAAACATTTTGAGTTTCAAAGCTGGTTTTTCTGGGGAAGTGATCAGAGAGCTGGGGAATCAAACTGGGCACAGTTCCCAGTTGGATTCCCCAGCTCTCTGATCGCTTCCCCCAGCTCTTTTCAGGGGGCCACTGGTGCCAGCTGCAACAAGAGACCTGCAGACTGGGGAGCTGTGCTGGTGTCCTCCCTATGAAGCTCAGCCAGGTGGCAGGAGAGCCACTGGCAGAGCCACTTGGAGCACAGCCCTTGCTTCAAGTGCAGCCCTGGCCAGTGGCTCTCCCCAACCTCCTGCTGCCTCCTGCTGCAAGGCTCAGCTCCGTGGGGCTGGGAAGCTGCTCGGAGTGCAGCCTGGTGGCGGTAGGTGGGGGAGAGCCAGGGCTGCACTCTAAGTGGCTCCACCAGCCCCATGGAGCTCAGTCCAGTGGTGGGATAGCCAGTGGTGGAGCCACTCAGAGCATAGCCCTGGCCAGTGGCTCTCTTGCCACCTCCAGGTTCAGCACCATGGGGTTGTGGAGGCTCCTGCCACTGGGCTGTGCTCACCAGGGCTGCACTCTGAGTGGCTCCACCACTGGCTCTTCCACCACTTCCCGCCACAGGGCTGAGCTCCAAGGGGATGGCAGAGCTGCTTGGAGCACAGATCTGGCTCTGAGTGCAGCCCTCGTGAGCACAAACCAGCAGCTGGAGGCTCCGCAGCCCCATGGAGCTGAGCCTGGTGGTGGAAGGCGGCAGAGAGCTAGTAGTGGAGCCGCTCAGAGCGCAGCCCTGGCTCCGAGTACAGCTCTAGCCAGTGGCTCTCCCCTGCCTCCTACCACCAGGCTCAGCTCCGTAGGGCTGGCAGAGCCACTTGGAATGCAGCCCAGCAGCAGGAGGTGGAGAGAGCCAGGTCTGTGCTCTGAGCGGCTCCACCAGCCCCATGGAGCTCAACCTGCCCTCCCAGTGCTGCCATCAAGAGCCAAGAAGATCCCAGTGCCACCCCTGCTGCAGCCCCGGGAGTGGTGGATGCTGCCGGACTGCAGCTACTAGGCTGCATTGTGCCTTGAACTCCCTTGCACGGTGCAGCCCAGTGGCTGCAGGCAGGCAGCATCCACCGCTCCCAGGGCTGCAGCAAGGATGGCACCATGCTCTCCCCAGTGCTTGAGGCAGGCCGCAATGATGGAAGGGGGCTGCTGTCACCCCAAAATTCACTGTAACCCCCCCCACACCTGCCCTCCCAGCACTGCCATTGAGTGCAGGCCTCCCAAAGGGCATGGGCCCCTCAGAACTGCATGCAGGGTGGCAGGAGGTTGCCACTGCTGCCTGGAGCCAACAGCAGCCGCAGTTTTCCCAGCACCGGGCATGGGCTGAAAGCAAGATCTGCTCACAGGATGACAGCAAGCTGCCTCTGTCAGCAGGTGATGTGAGTTTTGGTTTTAACTGTTTGAGGTGCAGTTGCACAAACCCCCCTGCACCTATCTCCTTGCAGCTTGGCAGGCTTCATTCCTTCAGGAGGGGCTAACTACCCTTGCAATTTTCATCCAAATCAGGCAAAAATTGCAAAGTTACAGGCATTTTTATGGTTCCACATTAAAACCTATGGACAAAACATTGAAACAGCAAAACAGTTTCAATTAAACTAAATGGAGCAGTGCTTCAAAACAAAATGAAAAGATGAAACGAAACACTGTCCTTTCAAAATGGTGAAACGGAAGTCAAGATGAAATGGTGCTGTTTTGAGCAGCCCTAGTATTTAAACAGTTATTTTTGCCACTCTAGGATAGTACTGTCCCCAACAGTGCTATTTTATGGTAGTGAAAGTTATTCTGCTCTAGTCAAATAGTGTTTCATGTGTAGATGTGTGGAAGCATTGCTTGTGTAGAACACAAGACAGGAAAGTACCTCGTAGGCCACGGAGCATGCTGTAGGTAAAAGCAAAGGAGGTGAGGGCACTGTCTATGTCCTACGCTGCAACGACAAGGAACTAATTGATTAATGGTTATCTTTAGTGCCAGTGCAGAGCTCTAACCACTACACTGCACTGCCTCAAAGACAACACATAGGCTAGGACAGACATTGTACATAAAACAGTTTAAGTGGTCAGAAACTGGTTTAAACCTGTAACAGAACAAACGTTCAGTGCTCATAAACCAGTCTGAAAATGGCTGAAACTGGTTTGAGATAAACCTGGTTGAATGTAGTATCAGACTTAACTGATTTGGGTCAAACCAGGTTTATGCAATGTCTGTCCCAGACCCCTTGCTAGTTTCAGTTAAATCAGTCCCCCAGTATCCCAGCATGCTCTCTGGGCTGGGCGGGACTCTCTGCTCCACCACAACCCCTAGTTCTCTAGTAGGAACGGGGTGGGGTATGGCCAGAGTTAGCCTGCTATGGCCTCTGAGGCAAAGGGCCAGAAAGGGGGTTTAGTTCCCTCCTCCATCACCTTGGACCACACCTGAGGTTTGCTAGCCCGGCTGCACCTCTGTGGCTTGTAGCCAGGCAAGGAGGGAGTTAATTCCTCCCTCTGCCCTCCCTGCCCCCCAG
>NW_017728906.1:39439472-39518181 GCF_001723895.1 Crocodylus porosus
GACACTGTCCCCTCTGCCCTCCCCCCCCCCGCCACCTTGGCCATGGACTCCATGGCTTGCCAGCAGCCAGGGGGTTACTTTAATTTCACAGTGGGTCTGGGAAAGAGGGGGGGGAGGGAGGAAAGGGAAACTGGTAAAGGCTGCTTTGCCCTGTCCAGCAGACCCTGGTTGAAGTCCCTACTGGCTAGACAAGAAAGGGAGGGGGGAATAAACCCCCACACTGCTTGCACTACCAAGGCACCCTGTCCCATAGGTGGACTAATGAAACAAAATAATTTATTTTGCAAAAATCTAGTTAGTCTAATAAAAGCCATCACCTCTACCACAAGCCCTGATACCTTTTGGCTGTAAGGAGACACTGCCCTCAGGATTACGGAAGATTCATGCAAGGCTTTCTCATCTCTTCCTGGTTTATACTTTAAGTTAGACTAAGTTATGTATGCTGTGTTTTACAGGGCCATATTTTAGCTTAGGCAAAGATTTTTGGTAGTTCCCTGTTGTATGCTTGAGGCTGCAAATTGCTGTGTTCAATACATGCTTGCTTCAGAGAAAGGACTTTCCCCCCACTCCTCATTCTGGCAGCAGCTGTCCCCCTTCTCCCCCCTGCTAGCTCCTGTTGGTGCCTGGCCATGTCCCCTCTGCTCCAGCAGGGAGAGATGAGAGCCTTGAAGAGCATCTCTCTTCCCTCCCCTTTGCCAGTGGCTGGCAGGCGTGCTCAAGCACCCTCTGGCTTCTGGCTTAGCCACTGCAGGTATGTGCATCTATCCACTTGCAAACCAGTTCACTGTCTACAGGTTAGACTAACCTGCAAAGACTGAATCATTCAGGCTCGGGCTTTTTGCCTGTCTGTCCCTAGGCATAATGAGTAACATAGGCTTATGAAACTGCTCTTTCTCCCCTACAAACTCCTATATACACATAGGAGGGAGAAATAGGGATACAGCTTACATAAGAGTAACTGAGCAAGATCACAGCACATAAAAAAAATGTCATCATTCATACCTGGCCTGGCTGTGATTCTTTGCGTTGCTTCAGGGTAAACTGAAGTATTAGGGAAAATAAAAGTTGCACCTCCTGTAAACAGAAGAGGAGACAAACCACTTTAGAATTGGTTATCCCAGTCTTATGATTATTTGTGCCTCTGATGCACCATGGTCAGCTACAGTACATTTAGTTGAATCAATTGCATTAAAAAATATCCTGTTCGTCAGGAGTGTGGTGTATAGAATTTGCTACTGATCTCCCTTACGCCTGTTCAAACCTGTGGTGATGCATCAGTGAAAGGACAGTGCAAGAAGGAAGAAAATAAAGTCTAAATTTTTCAAATTTAGAAAAGCTCATGTCACATTTCAAATGGTTTCATCCTTGTTGTGAAATACAAAGTTGTGCTGCCTGGTCATCATTAGCAACATGCATATATTTTCAGCAGACAGTTGATGGCATGAACCAAAGCCCAGTGAAGACCAGTGAGTCTTTTCATTTATTCAAACTGGCTTTGGGTCAGGATCCCAGATAATTAATTCTCTATGTACAGTGAAAAACAGTAAACATCCACTTTGATACAAAAACATGTTTTCTGACTATTTCAGGCATTAAAATCACTTTCACCTTGTTAACTAACTTACAATTACCATGGCTAAGGATTTGAAGGAGGCCTAATTGTGTTATGTGCCTGATTGCCATTGATATTAATAGAGATTGGACACTAGACTACACTGAAAATCCCACCTCAGATTTTGACCCACACAGGATATTGTTCCTTTTTCTTATACAACTGAATAATCATGTTGCCATCAGCATTGCTTATGTAAGACTACTATATCAATAATCCCAGCAATATATGAATATATGCAGATTATTTTGCATATTTTCATTTGGTTTTGGCCAAATGAACTCAACACTCTCAATAATATTGCAGGTGTCTGGTAAAATAGGGAATCATTAGATAACTGTGCACAGAAGCTCATTGGAAAATGGCTATTGTGAATGTTAGAGATGGAAAAGGCTACATTTAAAAAAATAGATTTAAAGGTTTATTCCAAAACCCACTCAACTCAATGGAAAGACTCACATTCCTTTAGTGGATTTTGGATCAGGGATACAGTGCACAGAGAGTATACATCAGATATTAATCATTTAACTTTAGCCAAAAAACACCTGATCTTTGAGCAAGTACTGGGTAATTCTTTAGGGACACTCATTTCTAATGACCCAAGCAAAAAACTAGGTAAATTATGAAACAGAAAAAAAATGCATTTTTTTTGTTTTGTTACTAGCACATTTCCATTTCTGGAAAATTGTTATTTCTGGTCACTGTAGGTACCTAATACCCTCAGGCATGATGATACAATACCCAGGATGTTTATTTAAGCAAACAGTAATCCTCTACTGTACGAATGCTAGAACGACACAGACTTCACATTGATTTTTATAAATACTTTGAAGCAGATAATTTTTGCAGAAAACAATACACATTTTAGAAGTGTTTTTTATAGTTCTACCTACCCTCCGTACTTGCCTGGAGTGTTTAATAGAAGGGTTAATATTAATACTTTTTGTACTTTAAAAAAAATCTGAATGGTAATAATCATAAAACTTTATTAAGACTTTGGGAATAGCTCATATAAACAATATATATGATGATCTTAAAATACATGTATCTATAAAGCAGTGCACAGATAAAAGATTCTGCATTTCGTGGGGCTTCAGCAGAGTATAATACTCAAGAAGCAAGTCTGAAAAACATTATTAGAAAGGCATCTTCATAAAATGTAATTTCTGTTCCACTAAAAAATACCCAGGCATAGTACTAATGTGGGTAATGGATTACCATGATAAATAGAATTTTTTTCTTTAAAAAGATACAGTTTTCACATTTTGCAAAGTATAAAACCTTTTTTAAAATTCAGAAGATTCCATTCTTTGTTGGCATAGTTTTAATTAAAAGCTTAAAATGGAAATATTCCATTTTGAAAAGAGCCAGTACTATTTCCCATTTTTCTATAATGGGGAAAAATAAAACTCCTGCTTATTCATGGCTAATTACTTTTGTAATAAAATGCTATTTAAATATATGATGCAGTATACTGCATGGGAGAACCCCCCCCACACACACACTTAATTACCAGTACTATAAGATGATCTTCACAAGCCTGCTCTTGGGCTAGTGCAGTGCTCCTTGCTAATTTACCATTTCTGTTTTTAGCATGCAACTCATAAACAGGAATCCTGTGCTTTTAGAAGATGACCTATAGGAATGGGAGCAGTGCCAGCATTACCTGTGTTTCTAGCATGCATTAACCGTGGAGAGTTTTGTAAGGCCTTATCAACATCATCTGAAGTCAAATGTGGAAGAGGAGCTACAAAACAAAACAAAAAGCAACACCAAAATGAAAAAAAAACTGAGAATTATCTTTTAAAACCATTTCCCCTGATAGGACTATTTTTATAAGTGTCTACTACCAAACGGTTTAGTTCTGTTGTTGGCAGGGTAGGTGTGAATGTTAAACTTAAACAAGGGTATTCATTTAATTGATATTATTCATACATATATATGACTGATTGTCAGTGTGAGTGTGGAGAAGACTGCACCACACTGGTGTTGCAATGCTTGGTTTTTTGTTTTTTTTAAAACCATACTTGCCTATTTTGTGTTTTTAATGATACAGATTTGCAAAATATTCTCATGCGAGGCCTTAAACATTTAAATTGGTTGCCCTTAGAATATTAGCCATGGGCTACACATCCTTTGGCTCCATTTGAGGGGGCTCTTCTTCATGGAGATACATAATCACCTACTAGGCTCAATGTGAGTTACATGCACCTATAGAAAGTAGAACAGATGCCTACATGTTCAAAGAATCATGCCTGGAATTATCCTTTATAAATCAATGTTTTCACTCTCATTTAATGTCCTCATATATACAATAGAAAGGAAAGAGCATGTGACCAGAAAAAACATTATCATCAAATCCCACTTTATTTTCTTCCTATACTATGCAGATGAATATGCTGGGGTTCAAATTGATCTTTGTCTCTGACATTTTGAGACATTTCTAATCTCATTTCTACAAGTAATCACAACAAGCCTGACCAAAAGCCCACTGCAGTCAATGGAATCTTTCCATCAACCTCAACAGGGTTTGGACTTAGCCTTACAGAACATTGTCACAAGCAGTGACACTTGAGGTAGAGACCTTTGGTATTTCAAATTCAAAGGCATTACTACTGAAAAGGTTGAGAGGTTTGTTTCAACCGTTACTGCAAAGTCAGAAAATTTTCTTACTCTCTCTGAGGTAGTGTAGGTGTGAGAGGAGGATATCTGCATTGTAGCTGGGGGTGAGTCTCTGGAAGTCATCTTTGGTCATTTTGCATAGCTCCTTCCCATCGATGTTCTGGAACAACAAGATGTCAACGTCTGGAAGACCATATTCCTTCACAGCCCATTCCAACCACTGACGCACGTGGTCTGTGCTCCACAGTGTAGGATCTGATGGTTTTACAAACATACTGTTATCAATTTTTATCTGATGTGGTGGACCAATTGCAAATTACTATACACTGGGTGCATCTACATGTGCAATTCAAAGCAATAAACTCTGTTTACCAATGCATATAATTTACATACATATCATTTACACTTGTGCCTGGAACCACAGCACATTGAGCTGGGTCAGAGCAGCTCCAGGTGGCAGCAGGCCTGTAGGGTTAGCCAGCCAGCCCGGCGTGCTCTGACTCAGCTCAACATTCTATGGAGGGGCTGGCTGGAGCATGAGGGTGCTCCAGTGTGTGGCTAGCTGGCAGGCAGTCCCAACACTGAACCACCCTTGCACCCCAGCTAGCACTGTCAGCATCTACACGTGTTGCTGTGCATTAAAAACTCTGCCGCAGTGGCAGAGTTTATTAGTTTACTGTGGCCTAATGGGGCTGCACATGAAGATGTTGAGACATTTACTGTGAATCTAATTAGGCTGCTCTGCAGTAAACATCTTGTGTAGATGCACCAACTATAATCAAACTGGATCATCTTAATCCCTGTTATATTGACTTCAGCAGAGACATACCAGAAATTAATTTACTACATTAGGAGAAAAGGAGAGCAGAGAAAAAGTCTGAGTACAACGTCATGGTTTGGCTTGTTACTCACTAAATTAGCATAGCTTTTACTGGATACAGCATTCTTCACTTTCTACTCTAAAATATTCTTTTGTACTAATGTATACTGCTACATTGCTCCTGTCTTACACTAGTTTTTGTGACCTACATCAAGTTGTGGCAAAGCTGGTTGTGAGAAAAAAAATATGATCTGTTCAATTATTGACACATTCCTGAATCCAGTCCACACTGTTTTGAGGTTTAAATAAATCTCTATTCCCAAGTATACCTCCATTTACTCCCTTAAGTTACCTCCTCATCCATCCCAAAAGACTACTGACTTCTCATTATTACTGTATATTACAGTAGTTTGTGAGGCCCCAAGCAATACCAATATCCTTTTTAAACCACACACTGGGTACATCTATACATGCACTTTACTGTGGAGTAGAGTAATTAACTCCGCAGTAAAGTGGCGTTGTCTACATGTGCACTGGTATTAGGGCACAGTAAATTAACTCTGCCATAAGACAGTACGGTCAGGGATAGTATTGTATTAGTTTAGAGTTATTAACTGTGGTGAAACACACATGTAAAGGTTGACCCGAGTGTAAATTGCACCTGATCAGCAAAGGAAGCAGAGGGTCAGACTTCTGCCTGCCACTTCGTTCTGCACATTTGGCACTTTCAGGCCCTAGCCAGCCCCTCTGCTACCACCCAGAGTCTAGGTCTGACCCTTAAAGCCTGCTGCCAGCCTGGGTCTGTTCTGCCCCAGCTCAGAGTACTGCTATTCCAGGCACACATGTAGATGCTGTGCCTAGGAGCAGTGTACTCTGGCTCAAACAACTCTGGAGTTTATCCCTTTGCATTAATTGCATGTGGATTATTCACAGTAAGAGATAGGTGTGCCTACATTTTAAAGAGACAGAAGATGATAGATACATGCTTGGGAATTACACAATTTTGTGCATAAAAGCCATGACCATGCATAATTGCATAATTTAACTATGATGGGCTCTCTGCCTCCACCTCATCAGGGCTCCTGGCACTCCAGGTGGGAGTCCCCTGATGTGAAGGCACAGAGCCATGTGATTAGACAGCTGGGTAAGTGGGGAAGGGAGCTCCTGCCTGCAGGAGAGGTGGGTGTGCATGGGGTTTGTGGGGGGCTTGGGGCTGTGTGCCATCAGGTTAGGCCAGCTGGCTCCATGCCTCAAAGTGGGGCTTCCAGCACTCCAGTGGGAAGCCACATATGGAAGGAAGCAGAATCCTACCCAGTTCAATGGCACATGATTCTGTGCCTCATTGTGTGGCTTCCCACTAGAGTGCTGGAAGCCCCCTCTAAGTGGAGAGCCAGCTTGGCCCGATGGTGCGTGACTGGGAGCTGCATACCATGGGACTGGGAGGAAGCTGCAAAGGAGGCACGGAGTCATGTGCCATCAGGCCTGCTGCTGCTGAGCTGCTGGTGGTGAGGGCTGTGCACTATGCGGGGGATATGTGGTGGGGGGCCCCACACCCACCTACACACATCCCCAGAACCCCCCACACCTCCCACACCCCTTCATAACCCCTGCACAAACCCCTTACCCACCCACAAACCCCACATACTCCCATACCCACCCAAATCCCCCCACACACCCCATACCCCTTTACAAACCCCACTCCTCCCAAAACCACGTACAATCCCCCACACACACCTTTACAAATCCCCCTCACATACATACTCTACCCCACCCCCAACCACACAAAATACTTGCATATATTTCCAAAGAAGGTTCAAATAGTGTTATATTTTAATTTTGTTAAAAAAATGTAATTAATTTTGCATAATTTTGAGTTTTCCTGCTCATCATTTTGATTTTTTCTGCGCATAATTCCCTGAGGTGTATATAGAGAGTACGAGACAACGTACACTGAAGACGAACACTGAAGCATTAAGAGACTTGTTCAGGTTCAGACAAGAATCTTGTGGAAGAGTTAGGAACCTTCATGTTTGGAGTTCCTATCTAGTGCATTAGCCTCAGAATTACTTTTCTTCCCTTAGTCAAGTTGAACTACATTTGTTCCCCCCATAGCCATTTTCAGAGGCATGTGGCATTGATCAGCTAAGTCAGCCTATTTGCTGCTGTTCTTTTCAACTTCCATATAGTCTAGGTTTTTTAAAATAATGCTCTTACAGGTATTTTTAAGCTTTTGAAGGCCTGAGCCCTTAGCCCTCTGGAGTTTTTGAGATCCATCATGTATGATGATCCCACATCAAAAACAAAAGCCTCAAAACAGCATGACTTGTGTAGTGGTCCATAATCTAGTAAGTGTTTGTCCAAAGAACCCTAATGGACCTCATGGACAGAGGGCTAGCTGCTGAGGAAGGAAATGTGCACTGGTAATGTGGCTTCCAGGAAGGAACTAGAGTGCTTGAGGAAGAGAGGATAACTGGTTGTCAGCCCTAATGGGTTATCTAAGAAGTCTATCAGTGCAATTTGAGTCATACAAAAGTCAATAAACAAAAGCTTCAAAGGTTTGCCCATACTTTTATTATATGTACAAACTTTCCAAATGCTTCATATTTATGGTGATGAATTTGAATGTGAACTGTAAGCTCTATTCAAAATGTTAGCTTAGCTGTAAATTATGAACCCTTCTTTTGGACTTTACATATCTTTGCCATATCAGTTGGTAGATTGCACTAGTGGTGGAGAACTGAAAACGCCTGGATGTACAACAGCTGAGCTTCACCCAAAATATTTCTTCTTCTGTTCACAAAATAACTGGTTGTGCTTATGATCATCTTTTTCCTTGCATCACATTCAAATTCATCTAAAAATATATTGCAAAGGAAGTGGATAAAAGGAAAGTGAGCTTTATGATCTTCACAAATCGGTGATTACTAAAAGACTGGAAAAGGTAGCAATGATCAATGAAAGAAATATTCACTTTCCAAAGTTATCCAATGCTATCATGTTCAAACACTGCCTGTTTTCAGTTTTCAGAATACTTAGTCATTCAATGCCTCACTTTGCTGAAGTTCAGAAAAGCACTACTTAAATACATGTGGAGGATAATGCAATATATTTGTGTGCATATGCGTGTATCTTAACAAATAACTGAAATCATTGCAGCTTGCAAAATTAGCCACAGCTAGTACTCTTGCAGACCTTAGCAACCGAATAACTGTAAAAACATTAAGCAATATGGAAGAAGCAGAAATGTTTCATACAAAGTAATTTCTGCAGTATGGAAAATAATAATACAATATACTAGGTGTTATGTTTGTTTGTATATTTGTATATCCATATACCCAGTAGCATGTATATTTTTTGAGTTTCTATTTAGGCTTTTTTCTTGCACCTGAGGTGCCCAAAGAAGGCAGTTCACACAACAGTGAATGCTTTCTTGTTCAATTAGTCTTCTGAATCCCATAATAAAGTTTGCTACCACATACAATGTTTATCAGCCATGCCATTCTATTGCAGCAAATTATTAGGTTGCTTATGAACATTTATTACACAGCTCAAGCACTGAGAATAATCTCTACAAATGGGTTTTATAAATTCATAGAATAATGGAAAACTAGGGTTTGAAGGGACCTCAAGAGGTCATCCAATCCCCAACCCCTTCCCCTGCTCAAGGCATGATCATCCCTGTTGTTTGACTTCATAAAAGCCAACCTTTCTGTTATGCTTAGGGCCAGGTGGTGTCTTGTATTTGCATGGAGTGGGATTACAAGGGGCAAATTAAGGCATGGGCCCGGGAGGCCTCTGTCAATCAGGGCCCCCATAGGAAAAAATCATAGGGGAGGCTAACTGTGTGTGCCAGGGACCACCTGCCTTCCTGCAGGCACCGTGGCACTGAAAACACCAGACAGGACACCAGACACCAGGCTGAGGCCGAGGTGGAGTTGATACATGTGGGATCCAGCAAGGGCCCTGTCCCAGGCTGCAGGCAGCGTTACGGGAAGAGCCAGTTGCAGTGCAAGTGCATAATTGGGGGCCTGGTGGTGCTGCCCAGCACACACCCTTACCTGACAGCCCTGCAGCCAGGGCAGCCATTCTGTGGGGGCAGCCTCCTCGCCTCATGCTGGATGCTCATGGCTGTGCACTGTCTGCAGCACCGGCAAGGCTCCGCGGGCAGGTGGGTATGGCTCTCCAGGCCAGTTTGGGGCAGGGCTGGGTGGGGAGGCAGTGGCCCCTGGTGACAGCTGTTTGTGCGCAGCAGGCCCAGCATTTCTGAGAACGGGGTCAGACGCAGGCTGACCTGCTACAGTGCTGATGCCCGTGGCTCCATGGAGCTGCAGATGGAGAACTATGTGCTCCACAACAACTGCTCCCAGGCCACCAAGCACCATGACACTGGTGTGTTCCCAGCCCAATTGTGGCTTCAGGGCTCCTCCCTCCCCCTCAGCCATGCAAGGTACCCCCATGCCTCCCCTTAATATACTCATGTTTATAATGGGGTGCGAGGGGCCTCCAATTTTCTGTTTGCTCAGGGTCCCAATAAATCTTAATTTAGCACTGGGTGGAATATTTTCTCTTCTTCTGTTCTGTACTAAGGTCAGTGAAGAATCATGCAAAGACCTGGTCAATCCCTTCAATCTAGATGGTGGCAAATCGCTCTGTAAGCCACTGATAAAGTCAGGGAGGAAGCAGCTGAATCCTGCAGCTTGCCCAGTGCTGCCTAAAAAGCAGTCAGCATTGGCACATGAGGAGGCTTTCTTATGTTATTTCTCGAGTTGTTCTTAATAAGAAACCTGGGAGCTCATTTTTTTTCTTTCTAATCACTCTACTTAAATTTAGTCTTTAACATGTTCCGTATCTAGTTTAGTACAGAAGATGGCTAATGTTTTAAATCTTATCAGGTCAACAAAATTTCCTAGTGGTAACAGACTTTTTTACTTGAAAGGGGAATTTCTTGTTTAAACTTTCTAACCTGCTGGAACAATAACTCTTCGTTCATTGGTTGTCATGTTTGGTGGTGGAACATGTTTCTCTTCCATGTAGCTTCCATAATTCATCCCAACAGTGTCAGAGCTGCCAACCATCTTTCCTCCTTTTGCCACACTGCAGTCATCAGGGGAATTCCTACAGAAATGACAAAAAATGCTTAAATAATTATACTACCCATATTACAATTTTCAGTAATAATAACACTAATGCTATACAAGCTAGAAAGAAAGGTTTTATTGTAAGGACAGGCCAGTTTTTGGAAACTGTGGCAACTAGCATCAAAACTGATTTGGGACCTGCTCTGAAAATGTGACTGATTTCAATACACTGCTTTATATCAGGCGAGGCTCTGGCATGACATATTCAAACCTACAGCTGCCAGAAATTAATTTTTGAGGGTCAGGCTAGAACTGGACTTTGCTGGTGATTGTTCTAGGCTTGATGGCCACAAGCAGCTATGCAGCTGCTTTCTGTAAATATGTTATGGACTAGAGAACATTTGAAAACAAACCTGGTGCACAGAAAGCAGGAGACGTGAGAAAAAAACTGTCACAAGCTGTTTAGTTTTGGAGTACTTTCTCCCTCCAATGTGGTTATTGTTACACTAAGCTGATGCTTATTTGCCTATCATATACTGCAGTGTAGACATTCTTCTATATATGGCTTATACAAGGGGCACTTTTGGCAAAGCTGTGATTCAAAATATCACAAGCACGATAGGGGTAAAAAACTTTCAGGTCCTGACTAGTAGAATCTCCATGGTTCTCTAGTTAAGCACTGAAAGTCTGCAGAGGATCTGCAACCAGACATCTCTTTAATTTTGGCTTTGGTTTCTGAACAGAGCCTTTAGAGTTTAACATTCCACAGAGGGGTTCCCTAATGGCCTTTTAATAGCATCACGATTTGCTTCCTGCCAGACATAGGCATATTTAACCCTTAGTTTAAGGTCTACAGTATGTTTCATCATACAACCAAGAATTGCTTCACAAATCAAAAGGAAAGGAATACAATCCTTGAAACAGAAGGGCGATTTTTTCTTCTTATGCAGAATTGAGGTCATAAACATTCATGTAATTCTACTATTTAATATGCAGATCTATTCTCTGGTTGTATATAGCAGGCAAAAAGTCATGTTAGATTAGACAGACGTTCTATCTACAAAAATATTACTCTCAAGACATTTTCTTTTCCTTGAACACTTTATCCCATAAAAGGTTTTTGCACCTCAGTCTTGGCTTCTCCCAAACCCAATCAATTAAAGTCAGCATAACTGAGTGGATCTTCTACATACTGAAACAGGAAAGCATGGGTCAGGGCAGGCCCATGTTGTTTTACATATACACCAAAGGCACAGACATAAGTGACAGTTCTTGCCCAATCTGGCCCCTGAAAGTGCCCTGCAGCCATAACCAAACACAAATACATGACTGCAGAGTGCTTTGAAAGGGCCCAATCCCACAAAAAATCTAAACCCTCATTGCATGAGGGTTCAGATGAAGATGCTCCAAAACACTTCAGTCCTATACCAAGGATCTCTATACCAAGGTTCTTTCTTCTGAATTAACAGGGTTAATCCAGCAAAGAATATGAATAATTAATTTATTTTCTCTTCACTATGCAGTGTTTTACATTTGTCAACTTTCATTTTCATTTGTAATCATATTAGTCATTCTTCCATGTGCATTAGCTTCTCCTGGCGTCCCTCACATTCATCTTTAGATCTGACTAATCTAAATAATTTTGTGCCATCACCAAATTTGGTTTAACCTTTTTTCCATGAAGAAAGATTTCCATTTCTCAGTCCTAGTTTACTGTCTGAAACCAGGGCTTGATCCATGAAAATATTATGCCCCTTATCTGGACTACTTAAGTTTTATAGTAACAGCTTGTGGTAAGACATATGTCTTGCCAAATACCTTTCAAAAGTCTAAATAAATTATATCAGTTGGTTCCTCTTAATCTACTGCTTTACTGATTTGTTCAAAGAAGCATAATAGGATAGTGAGGGAAGAAATTGTGTGGGATAGATATTATATTATGCTTTTGTACATGATTTATTATTCAGTTTTTACTAAATCATTCAACTAATTAATCAAGTACACACATATATACTTGGTTACTGTTCTGCAATTTTCTGAATTTTCCTGAGACCATACAGGCTCAACATTTGCTATACAGCAGTCTTCAGGTATAATAAATATTGTTTGAGAGAGACCGTGTATTTTTAGTAGTGCTCAGATGTATACCACTTTGGTTAAGTAACTGACTGCTTTTCCAGGTATTAGTTTCCTTCAACACCTTCTTCCAATAACTCATACTACACATGCCATCAAGGCACTGTGATAAACTCTGGTGCAGTTTGTGCTGGTTTATCACAACACCTTAATGGCATATGTAGATACTCAAACTGACACAATCCAGGACACATGTGCAGATGCTGCACTTAAGATTGAAGTAGTTTGAACCAGGGTGGAGCAGCCCCAGGCTGGGAGGGAGTCCGGGGCGTGAGCCCTGGGTTCCAGGAGGCAGTGTCAGGCTGTGGAGGGGCTGGTTAGGTCACAAGTGTGCCCCAGCTTGCAGAGCCCTGTGGCTAGGTGATAGGCAGCGGTGGGCTCCAGTCCACCTGCCCCACCCTCCAGTGCCAGCTGCATAACCCCCAGAAGGAGCTCCCTCTGCTTCCTTTCCTTCATTCTATTCTGAAAATACTGCCCTGCCTGGGAGGGTTGAGCAGCATGGGCAGTGGAGGCCTGGGGCTTGAGGGAGGCTTAGCCCCCCTGAAAATTAATTTTGTGGTGGCTGGTGACAGTGGCAGCACCACTGCACTGCTTGACATGCAGCCAGGCCAGCGTCCCACATGCACTCAGCTCCATGCAGCTGAGGAAGAAAAGGCTAATTGTGCATGCGTTGTACTGCACAGAGCATGACAGGAGTTGTTGTTCTCATGCTGATGCATGCACTCAGCTCCCCAAATAATATTTTCTATGGGGCGTGGTGTTGCTAGGGGAGAGCAGCTGCAGGCTCGCAGCTGCTGTAAACAGCAGTTTGATCTCCCAGCTCCTGGGACTCAGCAGTGACTGTTTGTTGGATCCAGGGGATCATTGTAACTCATTGTGCTTCCTGCAAAGTGCCATGAGTTATAACAGAGAACTGCTCCTCTGTCTCCACCTCAAGTGTTTCAGTATGAGTCTTGCAAGCTGCCCAGTTCAGATGATTTAGCCTTCTAGTACAAGCAAAGCAGGGCATGTCAAAGGGGAAATCTGTAGATGTCCTGAATACAGATGCTTTCACAGAACTGCTTTGCATTTGTCTGAGGACAAAAAGGGAAAGGTACACACACTTTGTCCTATAGTCCATGCACTGTATTCAAAAGGAATATAAAGAGACAGTTTCTAAATATTTCCTTAAAGTACAGAACTAATTCAAGCTTGCTTCTTTTTTAAAGTAAAGATTCATTTTCAAAACCCTGATACATTTGGTGTTCAAATATTCAACAAACTTCCAAATAAAAGGTCCAGACTTCAGGTTTCAGTTCAGCAAGTTAATGAAACACATGCCTAAATGCAAGAACATTAATTGTCCTATTGAAGGCAACATTAGTCATTCTCTAAAATACCTTGCCGACTTAGAACTTATATAGTTTCTAATGTACTGTTTCTGAGAGAATGAAAAAAAATGTTTCATGCTGAAATAACTTCATACCTATGAATTTACTGCTTTGCCATTGCTGTGCTGCTGCAATGTGATGACAGCATGCAATCAACAGGAAAAAAACTTCCTGAGAAAACGATTTTGTTTTTTGCTATTTTTGTGCCAATCGGTTCAGAGATTTTTGGCTAGGTCTTCACATGAAGTTACACCATAAAATATAAATCAGGCAATTCCAAATATTGCTAATGTGATTTTATGGCAGGTATTTTATCCTGTGTCCAAACTGGAGAGTAAAACCATTATATCATCTGTTATCTGTATATGTACGTATAATAATTTAATAGCTCCATATTCAGTAATATGTGTATGTGATTTTCATTACAGTTTTCAGAGAATTAACAGCATGATATCCTCCAACATTTATACTTGGAGAAGTGAGGTACAAAAAAGTTAAGGCCCAAGTTATTAAGGTATCCATTATTTTTGTGCCTCCATTTTTATTTTATATTAAATAGCATTTGTATATATCTGATCATGGCATTTGATTTTTGAGGTGTTATACTCTGGCAGCTTCAGTTCAAGTCATCTGAAATTATGAATACTTTGCAAATATTGGTACTCATTTTTCCATATCATGATAATTAAGAGACAAAAACCATTTCACTTGTGTCATGCCAGAGGCTGTTCTCAGCTCTGTGAATACAGACAGAAGCTAACCATGATTGTCTTGGAAATATTAGATTCCAATACTGTTTTCAGCTATAAAATAACTGCATAACCTTCTGAGTTCAATCTATTCGGCGTTAAGGAGCAGCAACAATTATGCCAACCAACAGGCCTAAAAAAAGTCACAAAGATGGATGTAGGAGTTAAACCGCAGCAACACATAGCTTTAGGTTGGATGACAGTGGATTTAATCTCCACCTGCTCAGTCAGAACACACGGGCTTTATTCCACCAGGGCAAATGCTCCCCCCCACCACTGCACACTTTTAAATAGATAATTAAGGGCTGCCTCCTATTTCTATTTAAATCAAGGTAAGCAGAAAAACAAATAATCTTTTTCCCCCAGACATATTTACCTGCCACAATGAGCTTTTGCAAAGACTGAGGGTAAAATATCACTTTGTTTCTTGTTTACCCTTAACAAACAGAAATGGCATCTCTGTATTATTCAGTTTACATACTTAATCCAATTTATACTGAGAGATGCAGGCCAAATTCTGCCCTCAGTTATATCCGTACCACTCCACGGAAGTCAGTGAGGTTACACGGACAAAAATGAGGGCAGTTTGGCCAGTTCAGTGAGTTTTTTGAACACAGAGATTATTTTGAACAGATTGGGGAAAAAAACCCTACTATCAAGATCTTCCAAACTAACTGACAAAAGTGACTGGATTTTTATTTCTGTAAAAAGACCTGGGAACGCAAGGCAACAGAAACGTCTTGTAGCTGTAAAATACAATGTCTGCTTTAGCTGTACCATTTCCATGGCCAACCATGCATTAAGAATCTATTGTAAACACTGAACGGCAAATTACGTGAAAGATCCAGCAGTAGCAAAGGGTTTTTGGCAGAGTGACAGGGCTGCTGGGGTGGTTCTCTGATCTGAATATAAACAGAGCAGAGAGAAAAAAAAAAATCACAACTTAAGTCCTCATTTTTCATTAAAATCCAGAAGCAGATGAGCAAGAGACCCTTTAACCTACTGGAAAAATGGCTGAAGCCCCAAATAAGCAAGGCATATACACCATTGCTTAACTATTCGCATGTATATAGTTCCAGTGAAACTAAAGTCACTGTTCACGTGCTTAAAGTAAAGCCTGTGCTTAGGTGCTTTTCTGAAATGGGCTCTTAATTCAGCAAATATAAGTAAATTCCATAAAAGCTGAAAACATGAGCAGCCGCTAGAAAAAGATATTTTTAGGACTTAGAACAACAAGAGAGGGATTGTCTGAAAAAGTTTTTTAGGACATTTTGTGAGTCTGTTTTATTTCTGAATCATCAGGGGACCAAGGGCAGTGGAAAGCAGCCTTCAGAAAGTGTGCCCAGTAGAAATGGTGCAGCGTTGTAGCAATCCGTTCTGAACTCTGGGCTTGAACTGAAACC
This sequence comes from Crocodylus porosus, assembly GCF_001723895.1. Classification (NCBI taxonomy): domain Eukaryota; kingdom Metazoa; phylum Chordata; order Crocodylia; family Crocodylidae; genus Crocodylus; species Crocodylus porosus. The sequence continues at coordinate 39,455,263 of NW_017728906.1, forward strand.
TGAGATGTTTTTCTTCACAGCTGCATGTTATTTTTACCCTTTTGTAAATATACTTCATTACACCTGGAGTTTACAACCCTTCCCCCCCTCACCTCCTCAAGGCTACAAGTTATTTGGGTGCTGCTAACCAAGAGCCCTCTTGTAGAGCAATTAGTGTTTTGTCATGTAATGAGCTAATTCTGAATGCTGCTAAATGTTTGTGGTTGAAATACTTCTGCTCTTGCAAGTGGATGTCTTCACTTTATTTAGGAACACTTAAAGTCAAGATGATAGGGTGGTCCATTTAGCGCCTGCTCTTGCTTTCATTGAAACTCCTAGGAGTTTTGCCATCCCTTGATGCCAGTGGAAGCAGGATGGAGTTCATAAATAATTATATGAAATCTTTTCTTTAATTCTTTGTCATGAATTATTTTGGAAAAGATTTCTGTATGCCATTAAGTACCTTACTGAGTGAAAAATGGAAATAAAAAATAACTTTTTAAGCAAAAGTATTTTACATTATCCTTTTGTAGAGTCCTTGTGATATAAAAAACTCATTCATTTATCAGTAGGGAAAAATGACATCTGTATTACAGAAATCTCCATAGAGTGCTTAGTTTAGTTAATCTAACAGCCAAAGCCTGGGTGATTCCCTCATGGGCAGGAGTGGAAGGAGAGGTCTCATAAGAGTAGAAGGACTCTGTGAGACTATCCTGGCAAAACTGCACTCCAAAACATGGTTAAGCAGGCTGGGAGTAGGGCATGGATTTCTCATGCCTGCTTTCATCTCAAAGTTTGCATCCCCCCGCCCCTGCCAGTATGTATTCGTGATCTCCAGTGATCTGGGGATGAGAAAATGGGGCTGTTCCCTGGCTTCATGCCCAGTTTACCCCCCCCCACCCCTTTCTATTCTGAAATGCAGCCTATTCAGCTCTGGTCCATGCTCTCTCTTTATCTTATCCCAACATTTCATAATGCCTTCCATAGACAACTGGGAAAGGAGAAACAGTTCTGTGAAGCTGCCCTACCTTTTCTTTTCTAGAAGCCACGCAAAGAAGTATCCCTCAGACAAAGAGGGCCACTATACGTAAATCATATTTAACCAAAATTACATCATCTGAAGGTCATACAATACTTAGTTTGTTTCAAGCTATACTCAGTCTACTCTCCTTCCCCTGCATGTACTCACTTGTATAGTCAGCAGTTTTCAAAAGAAGGGTTTTCATTGAAAAATAGACTTTTTAGAAATGTTCCCTTCCACTGCTGACATTTTAGTGTTTTTTTTCAATTTTTTTCATTACAGCTTTTAATCAACAAATGTTCACTGAAATGTTTTAATAGTCTTTTTTGTGCCTAAATCAAGAACACGTGAGTTACTGCACAAAGGTCCACATCAATTGAAACTTGCCTTACCATATGAATACAAAAAAAATAAGCATCTTTTCACCTCCAATATTATTTGCATCCCCCAGAAGAAAACAGGGAATCCAAAATGCCTACTTCTGGATAAAAGATAGAGAAGAGAAGCAGATAGAGGCTTTACAGAGAGCCCAGAGGGTTGATTACATTGATGTAAAGTGAGATATGAACTGTGACTATGAAGACAGTCTTCTGTCCTGGTATCAGAAGCCCAGCTTAGTGGTTTGATAGAATTCAGGTTATGCTACATATGTTCTGGTAAAGCATAACTGAAGTCAAAACTGATTGGTATTATATGCTCACAAAAAGTAATCCTCATTCAATTTTTATACAAGCATATTGCCACTGAAATTTGCTGAGTGTATTCAGTACATGTGGCCCATTGTGAAGAAAATACACTCCCACTTTTGTACAACTCCTTTCTTTAAAAAGTATTACAAATTATTTCCACTTGATTGCAATTTGATTTATGAATGAAACATTAAAAATACATGTGAGTTTATATTTCCTAACAAACACCATGAGGGGGCATTCCATTCTTTTCTGGATGCCTACACCCCTTCTGTGGGTATGTAGTGGTCTTAAGACACCCAGAAATGTATTGTCCAAAACTCATGACTACCAGACCTTGGACTCAGGAGTGGAAAAAAAGGTAACAGGAGTTTACCCTATTGATAAATGCAACTCATCTGGCAGCTGGAGCTCCTGGATTCTGGGCCTGCCTTGCCTGGGGGAGGGTTGAACTAGGGCTTCTTTTGCTTCCCAGCACAACACTGCAGTCATGTCATGCTAGGGCACATACTACTTACTTCCAAAAAATGCCATGTAGATGACCAGATCTGAGCACCTAGTTGTCCAGAAAAGAACAGAATGTCCTATGTGCCTAGTTCTGCTTCGGCTGAAGTTGATGATATTTATTATTCAGTTCAGTGGAATAAGCCTGCAGCTTTTATCAAAACTCTTTATAACTGTTTTTCCTTCTCCAAACCCAGGACATATTCTGAACTGCTAGTCCTGCTGGGGACACTTTCCAGTCCCTATAGACAAGATTCCTATCAGTGGATTCATATGCTTTTTATTAGCAGCTTAGTGGATGACCTGTTACAAAAAGATAGCTCATATAAGACCAGGGATCAAATGTGCTGTTATAACTGGGTCTCGAATCAAAAGTCTGTTATTTCATACAGTAAAAGGATAAAGAGAACACCATGCATTAATACATGCAACTTACTGATATTCTGCAGACAAAACAAAAGATGATTATGTATCAGGAAGTATATGCAGAAGCTGTACATTTTCAATCAAACAATGATTTCTTGCTAATTGAAACAATCTTCTCCTCTCCCCCCTCTTCTTTAACTATCTCACAATCCACAGCTGCCTGAAGCCTTGAGGCCATCACAGCAAATTAAGGCAGTCAACATCTGGCTCACTAGAGGCCAGTCATACTATAAATATTACCAGCCCTGCTCTTTGTGTTCAGAGTGTAGGGAAACAGCTGGTTTAAGTTTGACTGCACATTGTCATTTCTCCATTAGCACAAACACTTCAATATTTCTTATGTGTGAGGTTGGAGTGAGGAAAAGGAAAATACAGTGAGGAGGAGGGGGGCATTACCTGCCCCAGCTAAGAAGTGATGTTCTGTGTATCTGTAATGTACAATGAGATTGCTGCCTGGGAGAACTCTGAAGTCTGATACAGTGGTAGTCTGGCTGAAGCCACAATAACTTCCCAGTTGGCCTATAACTTTCAGGACCCATTTTCTCTTATTTTTCTTTTATGATTTTTATAGAAATTCTATTAGAATAGAAATGGATTACATTTCTCAAATTGTATTTTGTTTCAAGAGCTTGTAAGCCTGTTGTGTTTGTGGTTTCATAAAATACTAGTGCGTTGGGAGTCAGGGCCCTTCCCAAACCACATATGCCTTCTTTTGTGGGCAGGGATCACATAGAAGGTTAGTGAAGTACAGCATGCCTAGCATAAAAAGAAGTGACATCTTGTATGGAAACCATAGTCTCCAGTCTCTGGAATGTCTGCTGATTTTAGTGATTGGCATTATTTGTGTTGTGAAATTGGTGTGCACAAGTCGGAGATTAACCAGTTTTCTTTATCTTACTAAGATTTTCCTCTCTTAAAGCATTAGTATCTATTGCTAATTAAATACAGTGCATACTACTTATATTTAAGCTATAAAACATACAATAGTGCATTGCATTGATAAGAGCTGCAGAGTTTTGAAACTTTCAATGCCCCATCATTCTCTAGAAGTAAAATTTAACCCTGTACTATGAGCTAACGTGCCTCCTATAACAGTTAAACCCACAAAACATGCCGTTAGTGATATTCAAGTTCTGCAGAGATTTTGTGTTGAACATCTGCACAAGGTTGAATTAATCAGCCCAAGACTCCAGCTGGCAGGAACAGGGGCAGCTGAAGCAGGGATCTCTAGATATAAAGAGTACTTCCTATAACTTTGCTTAGACTTCACCCTGTGCTGATTGAATGGTTGCTTGACCCTCCCTTCCTTCTGCACCAGTCTCCTGACCTTACTCCTCTCCTTCCCTTGTCTCTATAGCCTGGTTCCCCTCATTCACTTCACTTCATTTGTCCCTCTCCCTTCAGTATTTTTTGTTTGCTTATCCTTTCCTACTATGAAGCTGTTTCATATGAATCTATGCTCTAGCCACTATGCCACCCTGAATCCATTGTGTAAATAGGGCCTGTGAATTATTTCCTTCGTTTCAGACAACTTTAACAAAAGCAAGATGGTGTAAAGGCCTAGACTTAGGCATGAGGAGGTTGCTGTCACAGGAATAGCAGTCTTAAACTTTAGCAAGGAAGATCTATGTTGAATATTAGGAAAACATTTCTAACCATGTGGGTAATTTGTAGGGATCCTGGTTTTCTGTGATAAAAAAAATCACAGATTCTCTGGTAAAAATCCCCAAATCTGTGGTTAAAATTAAATGCTCCCACAGCTCCCCCGCCCCAATCGCTTGGTGTCCCTCACTCCAGCCCCCCAGCCGTGCTTGAGGGGCCCCCCAGCTGCCAGGGCTATAGGGCCAGGGACCCTACAGCAGAAGCATGAGCTGGCTCCCCCCTGCTGCCTACCTGCTACAGGCTTGGGCGGAGCTGGCTCCCAGTGGCAGGTGCACTCCCGGGGAGCAGGGGGGACCCATGCCCCCAGATCTGTGGGGGGAGGGGCACGGGGGTATGCACTGTCCCCATGTACACAGAGGAAGTGTGGCCAGGGCAGCATGGAGCTTGCAGTGGCAGGCAGCTTTCATGCGTGGCCTGCTGCGCCAGTTGCACATGTTGTGCTCTGGAGGGCCTGGGAGAGCAGCAGGGCAGGGAGCACAGCATTTGTGACCCATGGCTTGCAGCTGGCCAGGCACTCCAGCCAGGGGAGGGGGGATTTGCAGTCCCACTTGCAGGCCAACTGGAAACCCCACCTCCTGGCCAGAGAGTGCCCAAGCTGGCTGGGGACTAAGGGAGTAGGGAAGATTGTAGCTGGCCAAGCACTCTGGCCAGGAGTGGGAAGGCTGCAAACCCCCTCTCCAACGGAGTGCCAGGCCAGCTGCAAACCTCCCCACTCCCTCATTTCCAATCCAGCTTCCCTCCCCAGCCCTGCCCCACAACCCCCAAGCCCCACTTACCTGCAGCAAGAAGAGTGAGCCTGAAGCAGCCTCCAGTAAGTGCAAGTGTCGGGCCCTTCCCTTTCCCACCCCTTTTGCAAACAGCTCTTGCAGGCTGGAACTTTGCCAGCCTGCAGAGCTCTTTGTCAAAGCAGGGAAATACGTGGGTTTCTCTGCTAAAAAAGAGAATCTGCATTGTCTCTGCTAAAAACAGGAAATCTGCAGTTTTCTCTGTTTTTCTGTGGAAAATGGAAAACCCAGATCCCTGGCAATTAGGCATTGGACTAGATTACCTAGAGAGGCTGTGGAATCCCTGTCTTTGGAGTTTTTAAGAGCAGGTTAGATGAACCTGTCTTGAGAAGAGAATTAGCTTAGATGGCATCTTGAAGTCCTTTCCAGCTCTTTCTTTTTATGGTTCCATGATTTTACTCAGTAGGCCACTGTTTGGGATATTCATCTAGGGTATGAGAGACCCAGGTTCAGTTTCCTGAAAGGATTTGAACCTATATTTCCCACATTATAGGAGAGTCACCAACTCAGCAGCAGGGTATTGTGGTATGGCTTGTCTTCACTCTTTCTACTGGAGATGTTCTTCTCTGCATGGCATTTAAGCAGAGAAAGAATGCTTCTATAGTCTGGTGCTAAATGCACTCACCCAGGTTCCAATTTGTACTGCAATGAATATTTATGTATTTTCTACAGAGCAGAACCCTTCCAACAGAAGAGACTGAAAACAGTCACCTCAGAATAATCTGTAGCATGATGGTTACAGCATTTTTCTTCATGGGGAGAGATGCGTTCGGATTCTTTCAGGCAAAAAAGTCTTGAATGTGGGTCCTCCAATTTCAGGTGAGTGAGTATCCAATATATTAGCCTATTTGGTAAACAACAGAGAACATTGGGGAAACCCAGCTACTAATCTAAGATTATTTTGTTCAGCAGTAAATAATCAGCAAACTCAACCTGAATATGGCAATAGCCTTGGTAGGCACTGAAACTGCCTTTCTTGCTGAATAAACTATTCACTAAAAAACCAAACCAAAGCAAAATATGTCCAGCTATAACTGGAAACTTCTTAGGACAGAGCTTCTCTGCTGCACTGTGATTGCAAAGTACATAACACATTCTTTCTTGGCTCCTATTGTAATATATGTTAACAATAAGGACATCAAATGAATGCTGTTGTTGTTGATGATGATGGGTTTTGCAGAGTTTCACACCAACATTTTCAGAAGATCAAACTTAAGCCCCTATTTCTAAATTCAGAAAAAAAACTAATGCTTTTTTTTTTTTAGCACTTTTTGATATCTCACTAGTTACGTGTCTCTGCAACTCTGTATACACACATATGTGGTGCTCTGTTGTTTATTGCTGTGGCGGACATTTTTCAACGCCCACAGTGGTATACTCTAAGTAATGTTTCTTACTCTCAAGAATCAGCACTATTGATCTGCATATCTTTGTATTTAGAATAAGAAAGGTGCATATACATTTTTGTGAGACATTCTGTATATGGATTTAGGGAGAGATTTCTCTTCCTTGGACTCCTGAAAGACGCCCATTTTTTAAAACCTTGTTTACTTTTCCAAGGGAGAAAAGAACATTCAAACTTGATACGTCTCTCCTTGTTCTTACAGATTAAGAAATAGCAACCCCACAATGAACATATAACAACAAGTAGCAGTTGTACAATTGCATCACTTCAAATTAAACAAGTCAGATTATATGGAAAAGGCTGAAGTACTTGATGCCCTTTTCACATCAGTCTTCACAGGCAAGGTCAGCTCCCAGACTACTGCACCACACAGCAGTTTGGGGAGGAGGTGAGCAGCCAACAGTTATCAAACAACAGGTTAGGGACTATTTAGAAAAGCTGGGCATGGAAAAGTCCAGGAGGATGGACACAAAGCACCTGAGGGTACTGAGGCAGTTGGCTGATGTGATTGCACAGCCATTATCTTTGAAAACTCATGTCTATTGGGAAAGTTCTAAAGTGCTAAAAAAGGTCCTGGATGATTGAAAATGGGCAAATATAGTGCCCATCTTTAAGAAAGGGAACTACAGACTGGACAGCCTCACCTCAGTCCTCACCTTAGGCCCTCAAGGAATCAATTTCTAAGCACTCAAAGGAGAAGAAGGTATTAGGAGCAGTCAGCATGGATTCACCAAGGGCAAGTCATGCCTGACCAGCCTGAATGCCTTCTGTGAGATAACTGATCCGGTGGATGCAGGAAGAACAGTGGATGGGATACACCTTGACTTCAGCAGGCTTTTTATATGGTCTCCCACAACCTTCTTGCAAGCAAGCTAAGGAAGAATGGACTGTAAGGTGGATAAAAAAAACTAGCTGGATTGTTGGTCTCAGAGGGCAGTAATCAATGGCTCAATGTCTAGTTGGCAGCCAGTATGAAGTGAAGCGCCCCAGGGGTCAGTCCTGGGGCTGGTTTTGTTCAATATCTTCATCAACAACCTAGAAGATGGGATTGAGTGCACCCTCAGCAGGTTTATAGATGACACCAAGCTGTGGGGAGTAATAGATACACTGAAGGGTAGGGGTAGGATTCAAAGAGACCCTGACAAATTGGAAAACTGGAACAAAATAAATCTCATGAGGCTAAATAAGGACAAGTGCAAAGTCCTGCACTTAGGATGGAACAATCCTATGTACCAGTACAGGCTGGGGATTGAGTGGCTAAGCAGCAGGTCTCCAAAAAAGGACCTGGGGGTTACAGTGGACAGTAAGTAGAATATGATCCAACAGTGTGTCCTTGCTGGGAAGAAGGCTAACAGCATACTGGGCTGCATTGGTAGGAGTGTTACCAACAGGTCAAGCAAAGTGATTCTTCACCTCTTTGGCACTGGTGAGGCTATATTTGGAGTACTGTGTCCAGTTTTGGGCCCCGCACTACAGAGAGGATATAGACAAATTGAGAGAGTCCAGTGGAGAGCAGTGAAAAGGGTTAGCGCACTGGGTCACGTGACTTGGGAGGAAAGACTGAGGGACCTTGGCTTATTTAGTCTGGAGAAAATCAGGGGCAGGGGGAGGGACTTAATAGCAGCCTTCAGCTACCTGAAGGGGGTTCCAAAGAGGATGGAACTAGACTGTTATCAGCAGTGGCATGAGACAGAACCAGGAGCAATGGTCTCAAGTTGCAGCAAGTGAAGTTTAAGTTAGATATTAGGAAAAACTCTCACTAGGAGGATAGTAAAGCACTGGAACAGGCACCCAGAGAGGTTATGGAATCTCCATCCTTGGAGGTTTTAGACAAAGCCTTGGTGGGGATAATATAGCTGGGGATGATCCTGCTTTGAGCAGGCAGTTGGACTAGAGGACCTCCTGAGGTCCCTTCCAACCCTTGTTTTCTATGATTCTATACTGGATTGGCAAGTCAACTGCCTTCTTTCTAGTTAGCACCTGCCAGAACGGCACCAAATAAAATCTTCTGGAAAGACATTGTGATGACATAATTAACTTCTCCACTCCTTGAAGTAGCCTAAACCTTATTAAAATGTTTCAGAAGATGAGTTGGATACATGTGCCTTATTTTTTTATCCTCTTGGCAGCAAGTTTGTGCCAAGAATAGAGCTAAGCCAAAAGAAAATGTGAATTTGTTGGCTTTTTAGGGCAATGACCAGCTTCACAGAGCAGCAAATACAAAGCAATATAAAGAAGATACTAAAGTTTCAGTTTTCCCTGTCTAGGCCACAGCCACTACCACCACCTGACTACTCTGTCTGAGCATGGAAAGCCCAACCCTTTCACCAGAGTTAATACCAGTTTATGGAAATGGCTCAAATAAGTAAATTAAATAAGTCAACCTCTTAGTTTTCAGTTTTACTATGGCTGAAATATGGCCTGACCCAAAGTCTGCTGAAGTGAGTGGAAAGATTCCTATGAACATAAATGGGCTTTGGATCAGACTCATCATTTAGTCTGTGCTGAGGTTTACCCAGTATATGATTAGTGAGTATAGTGGTATACCACCAAATGATGGAAAGGATGGTGTCAAACACCAGCTGGAGGACTGCACTTCAGTTACGGAAAAAAAAATGCCATTGAAAAAGGAATGGTGTCACAATGATTTTTATCAATTGGATTTCTTTGTGTTAATATTAAAAATGTATTATACAGTTCTAAATATTATAAGCAACTCCACCTCCTAGAGGGATATGTCTATACTATAGACTGCAGTGTTGTATAGAGATACTTATCTAGTTTTAAATTATCTGAGATGCAGACAGGACACAGACTATCTGCACAGGATAATAATCCTACTTTTTGGCAGGGTAAATTAGCCCCCATGGACTCCAGGCTACCACTGCTATACTGTTTCACGTAGAGCTGACTCGCCTATCTCTATGAGACACCGCAGTCTGCATATGGAGGCAGTAAAAGGGGAAAAAAATGGTGTTTCCCAAATAAGTCAACCAAAAGGATACATGACATACAATTTCATACTTCAAATGGTTTTCAAGCAACACTGAAGCACAATTAGTGAGTGTTTTAAATAGCATTTTCTAAAATGTTAGGTCTTTATGATAGCTAGTTTTTTTAAATTTGGTAAAGACACCTAAATCTACCAATCTAATATTTAATAACTTCTGCTATGATTATACTACAATTAATTTTCCAAGAGCTTTTTTCATACTCTAATGCTTCAAAATATGTGGACTTCATTCCAGTCTTACAATTCTGCAGAAGTGCCTATGCAACACTTAAGTTTTACATACTAAAAAGAGAGTCCTTATCATTCATATCTTTGTATATCTTTCATTAATGGACTTTGTAGTATATGTGTATTAAGTCCTATTAATGAAAGTATCCAGAGGCCACTAATGAACTTAGAGATATGGGACAAAAGCTTTTATGTAAGTATTTGCACTGCAGTGAATTGGATCCTATGTATATAAAATGGATTTCATACATAAATTTTAATGGGTTTTTGCACACTTAATGATATTAAATGTATAAATAATTACAATGAACATGCAGAAAGAATTATATGAGCAATACAGTTTCTTCATTTACACTGTAGTGCCTTGTTAATCATAGAATCATAGAAGTAGGGTCAGAAGGGACCTTGTAGATCTTCAAGTCTGACCCCCCTGCCTGGGCAGGAGAAAAAAACTGGGCTCAAATGACTCCCACCAGGTAGGCATCAAGCCTCCTCTTAAAGACCCCCAGGGTAGAAGCCTTGGAAGTTGGTTCCAGATCCTAGCTGCCCTAACTGTGAAGTAGTTCTTACGGATGTCTAATCTAAACCTACTCTCCAACAACTTATGGCCGTTAGCACAGCAAATCTTCTGGATCTAAGGCAAATGATGATGGAAGTAAAATGCCAATGCACAAGGAAAATTCAGGCAAAATTGCTTGATTTTGATGATCAAAATGCTGGATTGCATTAAAGTTACCATCAGGTTGATGTCTTGGAGTTATATAATAGCTGTTCTCATATAATGGACATGAAATAACCTAATTTAATGCTGTATCTTATTATTATTATAATAATATATAAAAATAATATATATTATTATTAGTATATATGCAGAAGAATCAAAGAGAATGACAACATTAATTTAAAAATTTTTTGTTTTATGTATTTTAGGTTATGCCCTTAAGGCTGTAATTTCTAGTGCTGTGCACAATGGGTTAGTTTTAAAAATCCTACTATTGTTAAAGGAAACTGCATATCTAAGCCCCTGTGCAATACACTGAAAATAACCCTTTAATTTTCTTTTAATGTAGCTTCTTTTTTGTATTTAAAAGTAATAAGAGTTTTATTTTATAAGTTGGAAGCCAAACTTTTGGGATATAATCCATAGGTGAGCTAACAGCAGAAGCTATTATGTTTTGAAATTTAATGTAGTGTAGTTAAAACCAAAGTGCTGAAGTACTGTTGGGGAAAGAATTACAGTGCACTGAGAGAACAGTCTATTTCTGGTTGGAAAAGGTACTTTGTTCTTAATTTGTTGAAGGCTCAGTACACTCTTAAAATTTTATATCCTCTTCCAGAGTAGAGTATATATGTAGTCAGGAAGCAGTATAAAATAATAAGAAGGAAACTTATAGCAACATTCCTTCTAGATGCAAAACAGCAAGTAACTGACTGTGCTGCATGTACTTCTTTGTGGTATCTTGTGCTCAGTTTTGCATGCTCCACCTCTCATATAATGGCACCCTGGGTAAACTTGCATTTTGATATCCTACCCCCACCAACCCCCCAGTCAGTGGCATTGCTGTAGGCAGAGGGAAACAGGCAGGGACGTGGGGTGCAGTCCAGAGAGGAGGCGCACTGGCATGGTATGCCAGATAGGTGGGTAGGCAAGAAGGCACCACTGATGCTGTGTGGGAGCAAGGTGGGCAGACAGGAGCAGGCAACACCCTGCCCACACATGCTTGGCCCAGCTTCTCCTGAGCAGCAGCTAGAGGCAAGGGGGAGGTTGGGCTAGGCACTGCTTCTCTTGCCTGGGGCAGGAATTGGCCTGAGCAAGGTGGAGCAAGGAAAGAGTGCTGCAGTGAGCATGGGCTGCTCACATATGTGTGTGGGTGGATGGGTCTGTGTGTGTGTGTGTTTCATGCACCTCAGACAATAGTGCTCTGGCCTGTCTCATGTTATGCAGATGCATTCTCCTATTTTTTAAATATAATTATTAGTGAACATTAAGGAAATGTACCATGTAAGGAAAATAATGCAAATAAACAGCTACTATAATATAGGAGTTGAGTCTCATTTACATGAGGGCTCCTTTACAATAATTTGGTAATAATATAGGTATAAATATAACTAGAGCAGCCTAAGTGGCTTTAGTGAAAGCACATCTGCAGAAAAAGTGTACAGGGCTGCAAACAGCATGTCCTGTCAGCACTGTGCTATTCACACACCACAGAAATGTAGCCAGTACTGCCCCTTGAACTAAGTACATGGCAAACAGCAGAAAGTCTGGTGGGAAAACTGTGGAACCTTCTGCCTTTGCCCTAACACCTGAATCTGCTGGAAGTAGGCAGTAGGGCTATGTGAAGCTTCAGTTCTTGATTCGATACAGTGGAGATTCAGCTTGATTTGGTGGCCGAATCTCTGAATCTGTATCAAATCAGAGGACCCTTTAATCTCTCTGAATCGAAGCAGAACTCTCCAATCGATTCAGATAAATTCAGAAAGATTAGGTGATTCAGAGATATTCAGAGATAGATTCAGCTTTAAATGTTTTTTCTACATATCTCAAGGTATTCAAGGCGGCTCATGAATGCTGCGATGCTGGAGTGCATGGAGTGTCCCATAGGAGCATGGGGCGGTTCCCCAGCATGCTCAGCAGCAGACCCAGAAGTGGACCAGAAGCATTTCTGGTCCACTTCTGGGTCCTCCGGAGAGTGCACAGGGGCCCCCACCCTCACCCCTTGGCACAGTGACTGGTGCCTCCTGGATCTGGGGGGCACCCGGGGCCTCCTGTGGCCAGTCGCTGAACCGGGCAGCACGATGGGCTGTGCACTCTTTGGCGGACTCTTTGGGCCCACTATGCATGCAGGGGACCCCCCGCACTCCTGTGGGATGCTCCATCTGCCCCACCATCGCAGCATTCACAAGCTGTGCCTGGTACCTGGAGGTATATAGAAAAAACATTTGAAGCTGTGGCTATGTCCAAACTGCTGATTCTCTGAATCAGCATTGAATCTTCAGATTTGGATTTGGCCTAATTGAATCAGGACAGTGATCCAAATCAACAAATTAAATCACTGTCCCCAATTCTGAATCAAATAGGGCCTGTTTCATACACCTCTAGTAGTCAGGAGTCCTGCTGTACCTATGTATGGAGAAAATTATTTTCAGACCTATGAGACTACACACACACACATGCATGTGCGTGCATACATTCATTTTGCGTATATACAGCAAAACTTTGTTATCCGGCATCCATGGGGAATCGGGAGTGCCAGATAACAAAATATGCAGGCTACCTGAGAGGCCGCCTCTCCTGCCACGTCTGGTGCGCCACCGCCCCTCCCACCATGCTGCTGCCCCTCCTGCTGCAAGGGACAGGAGGTGGGCAGAAGAGAAAGGGGAAAAGAACTGTTATTGTGGAGGCTCAGCAGCACAGGCTGCTTTGCCCCGGGCTGTGGGGGCTCGGTGAAACTGGAAGTGTCACGGTGGGCACTTCTGGTTTTGTTTTTACCTTATTAGCCGGCATGCCGGCTCTTACTGTATTACAATATTAATATATTGCCAATATACTTATGCTACTGGTAACGAATCTCTTTTAATAAATACTTTAGCTGTGTATGGGCTTTTCTGCAGGCTCTTAGAATGGGGATGGCTTTCACATACCATAAAATGTCACAATTATACAATATGATATAATTATAGTATATATGTTTAAAGATATTATATATATAGATAAATATAAAGATACACTTTTAAGATACGAGATATATAGCACAAGTTTTCATGAGCGCTAGCTCACTTCATCAGATGCTGTCACAGTATCCATCACAGCATCTGATGAAGTGAGCTACAGCTCACGAAAGCTTGTGCTGTATGTATGTGTATGCATGTATATAATAATTAAGTACAAACCTGTTTTTTTCATGGATTTGTTAGACACAAAAGTGTAATTGTTTTTTTTTCATAAAAGTTTGGGGTTTTTTTAAATTACATTGTTACATTTAAAAATTTTAGTAAGTACATATATAGCTGCATATTCATGAAAAAAATTGTTTTTAATCCTCTATTTTTAGCATAAAATCTTGCCTAAGGAACTGTAGAGATTCATAAATTCTCATGGCTCACTAAAGGAGGTATAGCATCATTCATTGGTTGTACTTTGCTCTGTCAATGTGGCAGGTTGGTGCATACAAAATTAGTAAATTGAACCTTATTTCAAACAGAAAAGCTTCAGTATTTATTTTAAATTCAGTGTATTCAGGATTAAGGATGTTTTTTCCATTTAGATATACAATCATAATTTGCTATGGTAACTTTAGATGATCATCGTTCTTATCAAGTGCTTTTTAAAAACTAGAACAGTGACTGGCTTTATCTTCCAGAACAGTGTGACCTGGAGTACAATTCTGTGGGCCAGCTCACATGTACTCACAGTTGACAAAGAATGGTGACTACTTTGTCATCTTTAAATACTGGCAAGATAAAAATCATGGGTCAGATCTTAATCTGCTATTCAGCTAGTTTAACCAAGTCCTAAAGCTGATATAAGTTCTGTGGGTATTTGTCTAATATAAGGGGGTTCATCATTGGTGCAAAGGTCTGTAAAGGCTCATACATCTTTTCTACTTCCTATGGCTAGCAAATGGGGCAAGAATGGAGAAAAGCTGTGTGGCTGGGCATTCCAGGTAGTCTGGCAACTCTTTGGAGCCATAATATGCCCAGTAGAAATTGTTTCTGGCTCTAATACACAGATTGGTTCTAGATTTCCAACATCCCAAAATTTGGGAGAATTTTAATCCAAGATTCTGATTTGGTCTATTTTAGAAAAAGGATCAACTGCAACATTCATATGTCTATATTATCTAGATTTCCCCTACAATTTCAGAGTATTTGAAACCTAGAGTTTGCCTTTAGTTATGTATAACATTGATAATTATTACAATGAGGCTAATCAACTATGAATGCTATTTGTATATTCTTGAGCATTTTGCTGATCTTGGCTGGAGACATTCTCACCATCAATTCTCATACAGAACTCACTGAAACTCACTGAAACTAATGGAAATACTTAAATGTAATATTAGGGAGAATCACAGAATCATAAAGAAGTAGGCCTGGAAAGGACTCCAGGAGGTCAACCCCATGTTCAACGCAAGATCATCACTACCCAAATGATCCTATACAGGTGTTCGTCAGAAAGTCCTGTTACACAACAGCAAAACATCCTACAGCCCATGCTGATCTGACTGTGGAGAAATGTGACTGATCCCAAATGTAGCTGATCAGTCTGACCCTAAGAAGCAGGGCAAAACTCTCCAATTAGGAACCTCTAGGTTTTAGTTCCAGCAAATACATCAGCTCACCCCAGTCAAAATGCCTAACCTTGGCTGCAGCTAACACCCATGGCTTCTGAGGAAGGAGGAGAAAAATGGGAGGGGAAAAAATTCCTTCTTGGCCCCATGTTGCAGCCAACACAGCCCAAAAGCATTGGAGAAAACACATGAAATACTGCTTTTTAATTAATAAATTATAATTAATTTTCTGTATTCATGCAAAAATAAATATTTAGTCCTAACCATCTGAATTATAAGAAGACTTCATGTAACACTGGTTACTGAGGTATCGTTTATATTTCAGTTAACTATGGGTTAATTTCAGTATGTCCTAATCCTTTGGTGAAATATCACATTTGACTTCAGTACAGTTTCCATCTCCAGTTTTGAAATGTATCCCACAATTGTATAGATGTGACCCACCGTCAGGCTGTTTTACCACGCATGTGGCATGGGAGTACAGCAAATGCAAACAGTAACCACTCTGCATGTGGCTGGTTTGGGTTTTTTTTTTTTAAACGAATCAGTCTGAGAGATCAGATTACTATGTGAATAAGTGCAGGTGCTTTTATTACAAAGTGATGAAGTGCAACTTCTGTAGCTGCACCCCTCACCATTTAAAATAATTGATCACTTTCTCAGAGATATTTAGGGTTGCTGCCCTGCAGAAACTTTAAAAGTGAACTGTTCAAGGATGAGAAACGTTAAATATGAAGCCTCAGGTCACTCATGCACGGTTTTTCAAGCAAGCACCAATGTGTTTGCTTTCAGGCTGATCTTCACATTGCGAAGAACTCCTAATAGACAACTGCAAAACTATCTCATCATCCTCCTTCAAATCCCCCTTTAAAATTTCCCTCTGCCATTGTGATCATTGGCTGGTGCTCCTCATCTGTCCATACCCGATTGTTCTCTATTGTCTTATTTTAAGATTGAAATCTTTTTTGAGGCATGGACTATTTTTTTGTTCTGGTTTTGTACAGCACAGAGCACAATGGAGTCCTGGCCTGTGACTATGTTCCTCAGTGCTAGGCTACTCTAGGTAATTCAGAGGAATGACAATAAAGATCAACAGCACTCCCCTTTTCATTATGGCTAAGTATAGATGTTTAAAAAGCCTGAGGTACAAGCACTCTAAGTATCCAGCTTTACTCAAAGTGCTTTAGATTAGGTTAGGAGTGAGCAGAACAGATGTTCACTGTTTGGTGGGGAGGGGCTCAGAGCCTGCTTGCACTGGTGAGGCCAGCAGGCCTGGGTCCTCCAACACACCTCCCAGAAGGCTGCTGGAGAATGCTGAGGCCAACCAAGCAGCCAGCCATGCCTGATTAACTAATACAGCCCCTCGCCCCAGCCCTGCCCCTCAAACACATTGGCTGCTGTCAGTGCCAGCAGCTGATGGGTGAGGACAGGGAATGGAGGCCCCCTGCCATCTGGGTTGCCCTCAGCTTGCTGGGTCAGGTCTTGGAGGGCCTGGGCTGGCCCCACATGGCAGGGAGTCTCCATTTCCACCCCCCACCAGCTCCAACCTCTTGACAACTGAAGCTTGGAGGTGCATGTGGCTTTTAACTGCACCAGGAACACCTGTACCAGGATGCTCAGGTGGGAAAACAGAGCCCCCCCACCATGTGCCCCTCTCCCCGCCCCCCCGCTTGCTGGGTCCTGGGTGCGTATGTGTTCTGTCCTGCTGCCCACCTGCCCCTACTTCCCAGCACAACAAAAAGCTGTGAATAGCTCCAAGCTGCAGCCATTAAGAGGCTGGGCAGAAGGGGCAGGGGAAAAGGAGCCTCCCTACTGCATGGGCCTGGCCTGGCCCAAGCTAGCAGGCTGGGGGGCACATGGCAGGACAGGGTTTTGTTCCTTCCCCATCCCAGCCTCCTGACAGCAGCAGCTCACAAC
The DNA here is from genome assembly GCF_001723895.1 of Crocodylus porosus. Classification (NCBI taxonomy): domain Eukaryota; kingdom Metazoa; phylum Chordata; order Crocodylia; family Crocodylidae; genus Crocodylus; species Crocodylus porosus. Next base: position 39,472,186 of record NW_017728906.1, read on the forward strand.
TATGTATGGCTTTTCACTGCATCAGGAGGCTGGGGAAACCAGAGCCCACCTCTCATGTGGACCCAGCTTCCTCTACCCCCACAAGACTTGAGCCAGCAGGCTGAGGGGGAGGGAGGTAAAATCGAGGGGCTCCAATCCCCTCCTTCTCACCTCCAGTTCCTGGTGCTGTGAAAAGCCATGTACAGCTCTAAGCTGCATCTGTTAGAAGGCTGGGGTGGTGGTGGGGAACAGAGCCACCCTGCCATGTGGACCCAGCCCAGCCACCCCAAGACCCAAGCCAGAAAGTTGGGGACAGGTCACAGCAGGGGTTCTGTTCTCCCTCCCCTGCCTGGCCACACAAGAGGGAGACAGAGCCTTTTCTGTCTCCCCTCTCTGACAACCTGGGGTCAGGGCTGGTCCAGGGCTCACCCAAAGCAGATGGGCACTGGCCAAGGCTAGTGTGCTGTAAGGGGTAGAATGACCTACCTTGACCTACCTTGACTCACAGTGGGATCTGGTACAGAGGTTTGATAAAGTGCTCTAACCTAAAATGATTTTTTCTGATATCACATCCATCCAGGGTTAACTTAGAATGGGATCCGCCATTTTAAAAGTTCTTTATGCGTCATGAATGTCTGTTCAGTTATGGCTGTAGAGTGCTTTCTGCATGCGTATCGCACAGTAAGTGTAGGCTCTTAGGACTTGGTTTCTACATTGGACTGTTTGGTTATGACAAAGACAGCAGCCCCAGATCCCAGCCATTTGTAATTACCACTCTCTCACAGCTCCAATAAAGTCTAGTTAACAAACTTGGACAACATTTTCTAGGCTCTTTGGGGCCCCATCCAACACTTTAAAACACACAAATTCAACTAAGCTTCTGAAAGGAAGAGAGACTCTGCACTGTTCTGTGTTACTGTATGACTGCACTTTCACCTTGGCTACATAGGAAACTTGCCTCCTAAATTAGTCACAATTACATGAAAAACAAATGTCTTGCGCATGTCAATTGGAGATTGTATTTCAACCATAAAAATCAACATAGCTTGTGAACAAACAATTGCTATATAGTGGCGTGTGGATAAATTACAAACCTGCTGAACTTGATTAGAGAAAGAAACAGACAGTACCCCATTTATAGTAACAATAACATTTATAGACAGTAACATTTATGAGTGGTACAATATTGCTGTTAAGATAAACATATTCTGAATCTAGTAACTAGTAAGGGAACCCATCATTTTATACATATCCATGAACATATTCAGAGTATCTGCTTCACACTCACCTTAATGACACTACATTACTACTAGGGAAGTAGAAGAAAAGTATAGATTCTTGACAAAGAATATATACTTTTATCTCTCTCTGGTAGCAGCAAACATTTATCCACAAAGGTAAAATGAACAGGTTATATATTAGTGCAGCTCAGGCACGCTATTTACTAGAATAAGTTAGCAACAAAATGAACCTGTTTGCTAATGCAGCTGACAAGAAAAAGGAAGGGAATTAAGCCTTCCAAAATCCAATCATCTAATTAAAACCTTTAATATAACTACAATGACTTCGATTAGATAAGGATAACAAGAATATGCAACTTTATTTTTAAAGTTCCCAAAAGCAAATTTTTGCATAAAAATTGTTTTGCACATATTTTTCATTCTCAAAAAAACCCCTTCATGATGAGAAATTTAGAGAAGTACATAACTCAATTTACTTTCTCCATTTTAGCCTTTTATCAGACAAAAAAGGTCTTGAAAGTATACCTCTCTTCTCACATACCATATACCTTCCCCCAGGATAAGACATGTACCCTGTTTTGGTAGGACAGAATGAAGGAAAAAAAGGTTTTTCCAGCATCATCCCTTCCATAACATGGATTCAACATGGCTGAATGCTTCCAGCTACCTGTACCATTCTCCCTCCTACTAGCTCTGATGCTCAGGTTTTAACCCTGGTTTGCAAGGATACAGTGAGTGACCTGAGTAGTGACTGCTTCTCCTGCCTGCACCCGAGAAGGAAACGAAAAGCAGCAGAGGTCTTGGAAGCCATTATGGCAACCTTATGCCTTCATTCTAGTGTAGACATCAGCTTCCTTGTTCAAAACATATACCTTATTTTTTTTGGGGGGGGGGGGGAGGGAAAGGTACATACAATAAGTGAATAAATACACTATTTTCACAATACAGCCTGCTGACCTCTTATAAAAGGAGTTAGCAAATATACTGTACTACATGAAGCTGCTAAATCTGCCTGCACAATACTATGGAAAAAATAACGCAATACAAAACAGAAAGAAACCAGTCAAAAATTAAAATGTTTCACTGTCTTTTCCCTTACATTCCATTTTGACATGGACCAATTTCACTGTTCTATACAGCTATTCAGTTGCTATGGTAGTTTGGACCACAGGTGGACACAAATGGCATAAGGCTTTATTAGTAGTAATTTTAAACTCTGGCTTCATTACCTTGACCCATTTACTTGGTTTGGGTTACATTCCATCTTGATGGTGACTCTGGTGGGGGGTTGTGATAACCAATCTTGCTGGGGGACACGTGGACTCATCTTTGACGTCTGCCCATATTCACTGGAAGAGGAGGCAGTCATCTCTGTCTTACTAAGGTGTGGCGTTCCGTAGGCACACTCAAACAAGGACTGATCTTCACTCACTACTGATAATGCTTCCTAAAAACCAAACAGAAGAAATAAGCATGACACTGTATCAGAGAGGTAGTACAGATATTATCAAAACATTTATGAGAATAAGTTACGTTTCAGGCATCATATGAAAGGTATGTATTGACGGTTTATTTGCATTCTAAAGATCATTTGTTGTAATATAATTACAAGAAGTGCAGTAAAATAATTACTGGAAGCACAGCACACAGTAACAGAAAGAGAGTCTCTGACCCAAAGAACATCCCAAAGTGATGATCTGGCTCTTGAGCCTTCTAGTATTGAAATCATGATCTCTTCCTAACCTGGAATTTCTGTATGACCTAAGTTGACTGAATGGCTTACACGAAGCTTGGTGGAATACTGATCCTTTTAGCTTCACGAGAGCTACATCATAAGAGCTGATGTTTTCTCAGTTGTGAAATATATAAGTGGTCTCTACCCTGTTACTGTGCTGAAACATCTCAACATTAGAAAAGCTGTCACCACAATTGGTGTTTTGTTGGTCTTAGCAGAATGGACAAAAACTGTATAGGCCTGCAGAACACCCTACATATTTTCCCTCAAAGTGATCTTTTGATTTTATTATTCAGCTATGAACATGAGAAGGAGCGGGATGGGAACACAAGCACTGCCATAGTCTGTCCTATTGTTATTCTGCAGATCAGTGGTGCTCATCCTCAGGTGCAGCCAGTGAAGCTGGTGTGAATAGCTGATCACTAGCATGACAGTGCAAGCGAATGCTACTGCTGCTCCTCCCCTTCTTTCCTCTGCCGCTGAATTCTGTGACAGACAAAAGGAGGGTAGGAGCAGCAGCAGCAGCAGCATTCATTTTCACAGACATATATGCCAGTAAGCTCAGAGCTTTCCTACAGCTCTGGAGCCCATGAACTAAGCACAATTGCCATTCACGTTCCCCTCCCATAGCCCACCACTTAATTCAGCAGCAGGGAAAAAGAGAGGATGAGCAGCAATAGTGGTGGCAGCGCTCAGCTCCTGAGCTGTGGAGCTGCAGGGAAGCTTTGAGTTTACTAGCGTGTCAACTTGGGCTCTGGCTGGTGGTAGTGTTCAGTTCCTGAGCTCCACAGCTGCACAAAAGCTGTGACTCCAGCCAGAGCCTGCTGGTAGGTTCAGAGCTTTCACACAGCTCTAGAGCATGGGAGACGAGCACAGCCTCTGCTGCTTGGATCCTATTTTCCCTACCATTGAATTCATTGGAGGGGAAGGGGAAAGAAGAGGTGAACAGCAGAGATGCTTGGCTCACGGGTTCTGGATCTCCATGAAAACTTTGGCAACTGGAAGGGAAAATGCAATGAATACCCACCCAACCCATGTACAGGGTGCCGCACAGGGCTGACAACAGCAGAAAGTAATTTCAAAGAAAGGCCCACTCTTCTGTTGCAGATTATGATCTCACTCCCACCATGTTCCCAGTTTTCTCTTCAGGCACTGGGAAGCCCAGGGAGATGAGGTAAGGTAGTGTTGCCAGCTGGGCAGTCACCATCTGGTCTCTCCCACACCAACACTAAGAACCTGGAAACCAGCCAGATCCTGGTAGGCTAACAAAAGCCAGTGGCCCATCCACCTTTACTTACTGCACAGGACACTATTTAATTTTAAAGTTTAATTATGTTTATTAAATTTATAATAATTCAACAGGATACTGAACTTTTTTACTTTGTATTGCTAAGCCTAAAATGACTAATAATGTGTGTTTATAATGCTTTTCTGTGCAACCCTCAGCCCATTTCTAATTTTAATTTTTATAAAAACTTTGAGCACCTTTGCTATAGACACATAAAAGAGTTCACTTTCTGGGACTGATGAAAAAGAACCCTGTACCAACACTGCTGTAAATAATGCAAATTCAAAATAAAGACATTAAAAAGCCATATCTGGCAGAAGGATCCATGAGTATTAGGCATTAACTGCCCTGCAAAATGATTAAGGAATCGACTGTGCTAAATCACAGGGAGTTTCTCTTCCTTCCTGTAAGATTAGTGCCAAATCCTTTTCTGAAAAGCAGAGTGATGGGGAGAAGAGATATAGCTGGGTGTAACTTCTGTTGCAGGGATTTTGGTCTTTCTGTCAGCAAAATAAAAATGCAAACAAAGCTAATGTTTGCTGCTGGCTGCAAAAGAGGTGCTAACTGACTGGTTGGCTGGACACCACCCTTAAACCACAAACCAAACTCCCTTGAGAGTGTGGCATGTTGACCAACCTATAAGCCATCTCTCTCTCAGAGCACTTCTTTGAGAACTGCATGGAGATCCTAATTTGCTGCATATGTGGGAAGAGGTTCCCTGCCTCCTTTTCCTTGCTGTGGTGACAGTGTGGTTACGGCACCTTTACAGCCTGGAACGGTCTAGGTGGCTGAGTACAAAAGACTGGCAGTTGGAAGGCAGCTGCAGCTGCATATAGTTGGGGACTGAACCCGAGAATGATGTAGCCTACAAAAAAGATCATCTCCCTTTTACTGTACCATTGCAATTAATCTTGTAATGACTTTATTTCTTCTTGTTGCTATTTTTAACCAGTTAAAGTCACCATAGCTCTTTTAGATGGCACAGTTTGGATAGACGTAACACCTGCTTGTTGCCCTAGTATAGCACAAAGAAGGTTTGAACCCCTTATGTCAAGCTCTGCTCTGACCAGTATATAGCCAGGGAGCAGAGAGACAGCCCGGAGCATATTGGTGCCCTGAGAATAAGTTGTGGGTTGGAGAATTCCAGGGCAAAACCAAGTCACCAAACAAGAGACCTGCTTGCCTGAGAGTACATAGTCCCAGCCAAGAGCAGTATATGAACTAGCCATCTGACAAAAGTTAGACATACTAACAGACTTCATGAGCTAGGTCTGCTAGACAGGCTTGGTAAGAGTAAGTGGTAGATCACAGACCACACCCCACTGGGGACATTTTGTGTGGGATGGTCAGTGTGCTGTAACAGGCAACATCCTTGATGATGGTCCTGACAACAGAGAATGAAACAGATACACGAGCTAGAGCTATAGGAGTCACAATGTTTGGAGAAAAGAATAAACTACAGTAATACTAATTCCAGCTGTTCAAAAACATTAATCACACTTTAAAGTCATGACATTGTCTTAAAATGTTTGACTTTTTAAAAAAGGCAATGCATTTAGTGTTCCTTTTCTCCTGGTTTCTGAGCCCTCAGGGTATATTTCGATAACATTCATTCTTTCTTCCACAACCTGGAATGCTAGATGCTGACATTTTTTAAATGAAACATGAGATTATCAGTTAATCTCCTGACTTCAGGAACTGAATCTTCAAGCTAAGCACTAAATATCATGAGACTTGCAATAAAATCACAAGAGCTGGCAACAAGGCTATAACTTTGTATCAGGGAGTACACATCAAATATTGGAAAATGTTTTACAAAGTATCATTATCATTACTCACATTACACAAAGGCTGCACGAAAGCTGCCACAAGAATCTGGGCATTACCTGAACCATTGCATAGTTAAGTTACCAGCCTATTTTCTACCCCCATCCCTTTGCCACCTCTTCACTGTGCTCCTAGTAGCTCAGAACTCCTGATATTCTTAGGGATCCTGACAGCGTGCAAACATCATACCAGATGCTAGTGGGAAGAAGTGAGAACTGCTCTACTAGAAAGGTGGGGTGACTGCTGGGGATTTTTATCCCCACCATCCTGGCTCCAAGTAGGAGGATGCACTGGAGAGAGGTCAGGGGAAAGAGGTGTCAAAACCCTTTGATGCTGCATCATTTAGTAAGGGATCTTTACATCCAACTTTCTTATTTTCATTTCCAGAGGTTCAAAGGAATTAAGTCTCTCAGGGGGGAAAATATTTTCTTTTACTGTATTCTATAATTTTCCATGAAAATATACTCCCCCTTGAGCATGTACCCGCAATACTGGATGGACTGCCATTCAGTGTCTGAGACAGTTTTCTGCCCACTTCCTTCTCCTCTGCTCCGCTGTGGAGTCAGTACATGGACTGAATAACATATTATGTAATGTTAACTTTGGCAATACTGATTACCGTAAATGTGTATAAGAAAGTATGAATTATACATAAGAAAGCAAAGTGAAGGCTGCAAAAATAGCAGGTAGAATGTTACTTTAATCTGTAATCAATATGTGACATTTCTGAAAGTTGCATAAAAATGCTGCTGATTGGTTTTATTTACCCACATGCACAAGCATGCAGGCACCCCACACCCTCCTTCTAAATAAAACACCTTTTATTCCAAGATCACACTAAGCATGGCTCTGAACAACATGACTGAAGACTGTTTGGGGGTATTTATACAACACAAACCAGGATTTTAAGAGACAGGAGGATTTACTAAATCTGTATCTATCGGCATGAATCACTATCATAAAATATTGCCTCCCCCTTAGTTTATTTTACAACATCTCCATGTTATTTTTCAACATCCTATGAATGTACAACCTGACATGTTATATTACATAAAGGGGAGAAATGAAATGTATTTCAGTGGATTCAATGTATCTGAGCAGATTATACTAAATCCTCCCCCAAAACTATGGCAGTTAGTAGCAATTATAGTGATAGTGTAAAGACTATGATCAAAACAGAACAGATCAAAACAGAAAAATAAAGCCCATAAATTAATATAAAAGATTGTGTCTAGCTACATTTATCAGGAACACGTCTCATTCTAAATGATTTCTGAGCTAAAAATATCCAGTCTATCACAGGAATTCCTCATACGATTTGGCAATTGAGTTCAGATTCCACTAGTGTGTTGCCTTGTGATTTATCAGTTATCAGAAACGGGCTATGGAGGCAGTGTGGGAATATCTGTATTTTCTGTCATATCTTTGTACACATTGGTTATTTCATGTGGAGGAATTAGTGGCAGGGTGAAGCTTCCATAATAACCAGACTACATGTACTGTCTGTCTTTACTTTACTATTGCCCAATGAACTTTGTTACTTAGAACGATTCCTGCAAAACTTTCTCAGTTACAGCAGGGAGCTGCATTTGTGTCTGCACCTATAAGTCCTGGGTGACACCACATGCACCTTCTTTCCCTTGCTGTTGGAAGGTGTAGATATCTGGGGAAGACAAGATATTTGGAGAAAACATCCTGTCCAATTCTCAGTTTGAACAAGTTTGAACAATTGACAGAGCTTTACCTGTGGAGTCAGCATACCTTAGGAACATAACCTAGAACAGGATAATCTTACTTCCAAGCAACTATAGTGGACCGCAAACAGAATATGAGTCAAAAGTGTAGTGTTGTTGCAAAAAAAGAAAAAAAAAAGGCAAACTATTAAAAAAGTAAGTGTCACAGCTAAGGCATGGGAAGTCTTTCTTCCACTCTATTCAGCACACGAGGACCCACCTAAGTATTGTGTCTAGTTTTGGGCACTGTTCTTCAAAAATGACATAGACAAATAGGAAAGAGTCCAGAGGAGAACAACAACAATGAGTAGAGATCTAGAAAACATGACATGCAAAGAAGGGTTGAAAGAACTTAAATTATTTAGTCTGGAGAAATCTCAGGAGATAAGTATTGATACAAATCTTCAAATGCAAAAGAGTTGTTATAAAAAGGATGGTGATCAAGTATTCTTTGTGTTCATAAGGGACAGTAAATGAACTAAAGGTAAATTGCACCAAGGGGAACCAAGGTTGGACACTAGGAATAGCTTTCAAACTATGAGGGTAGATAAGCACTGGAATAGATTACACTGAGCAGGCGGTTGGACTAGATCACATCCTGAGATCCTTTCCAGTTGTATTCTTCTAGGATTACATTATTCTATTCTCTCCTCTCCCCCTGCACATCAGTGGGGTTGGGATTTCAGCCCAGAAATTAAAGGAAATATGGCTGTTGACTTCAGTGGGACAAGGATTTCACTGCTGGAAACTTGGAACTTAGTATTCTTAGCTGCCATTTCACAGTATTTTCTGTCTGCCAGGATTCAGGCCATCATACTTTCCATCCTCTCCTTTTCTCAGCCTTCCAATTGTTACTACCCCATGATATGTTAGATTATCACATCTTTTACTTGTTTTTAGAGCATGGAATACCTATGGAACATGTTTGGATATAGTAGGGTTGATAAATGTTGATTTTTCCATGGCCTCTGAAGTAGGCTTAACAATGTGTGACTCAAGACGCTTCAGAATTTAGCTCAAAGATAAAGCAGTATCTAATCATCTCAGGATGGTTCATGGTATGAAGAAAAATATGAGTTTCATATTGTAGAAAAGTATAAAATAGTACCATGAAATTTGGAATTTGTTGTGACTATGTACAATCTTGTCATTCAAGAAATGATAGGGCACCCAAAAACAGTTTGTTCCTCCTGTACTTCTACCCATACTATCTATCCTCAGTTACTCTCTAGTAAGGCCCCTAAGACTTAACCATTATATTAATGTATGAATTAGATAAGCACAATTATTTTCTTTTTTATTACTTCCTTGTACTGTCCAATGCCATCAGTAGTTAATATGCATACATAAGGGAAGTCAGGTGCAGACTCACACATACTCTGCTGTCTTAGCCAAGCCATTTAGACTTCAAAGGGAATTTTTATTATACAAGAATTGAGAGGGACTGACCATATGTTATACATATACATCTGTATACACCTACATATATATCTACAGTAAAGAACAATAGCAATCATTAAAAAATATTTGCAAATAATGTATTTCATCATTTTTTCATGTTAATACTATAATAAGCTATTCAGGTTTCACACATTTTTATGCAACTCTTATGAATCACCAAATCATAGACTAACATTTTTAATGGCTAATTGTTTCATCCATTGTTAAATTATTTGTGAATAGAATTTTATTATTTGAAATGTTTAAACTCGAAATGAGTAAAAATTATTTTTATATGGTATGCCTGATAGGCTCTTCTCTCTTTTCAACTGCAAAGGCTAGGAAGACATAGATTCTTATTTTCTACAAACATGTTATTTGTATAAATGTATAGCTTGTATTCATAAAATTTTAAGTGCAATCTTCTAAAACATTTAATTTAAAACTTCTCAGTAATCAACAATATGAAAAATAACTTTATGATCTAGCCACACACACAAGCACACATAGATATATGTGGTTACATAACAAAATAGCTTTTTGCATATGGATGTCATTTATGTTTTTATTAAACATTTTTCATCACTTATTTTCATGCTAATCTTTTTCACATTTATATTAATGCTGTTACCCAAAAAAATTGGCAACATCAAGTAGGCAAAGTAAATATTAACATATTATAAAAATAGAGTCATACAAGGCTTCCTCCTACTCTGCCAAGTTTTGTACCTTTCTGGGAACAGTTATAGTAATTGGATGGGTCATCTTCCTGGATTTCATGAGACAATATATTCTTCTGACATCTCAAAAGTTAAAGCATTCATTCCTAGTAACTAGTGGTCTGCATGGCATGGCATGATGAAGCATAGACTGTAGTGACAGACGGGAAAGATTATTCATGTATGTACATGAAATTGAATACTTTGATGTACTATGAGAAGTAAAATTATATCTGACAACCATTTTCATTCTTTTGACAGAATTGCTGCCCCACTATCAGCGGCACAAAAGAATATAATTATTTTTCATTCAGAGTTTGTTTTTTAGTTCGTGTACCAGGGCTCTCATTTGAACTTTCTGTACCAAGGGTGAAAGAACAGAATGTCCTTCTGTATTTGATTTTGGTTTATTCGTTTTGATAAGCAAAAAAGCCCAAACAAAACAAAACAACCCCATCCCCCGAATAAAAGACTGATTTAGCAGAACAATAGGGACAATTATACTTTTAAAACAGACATTAAATCATTAGAGGAAAGGTGTTTGTTTAATCAAACCAAGATTATTTGGGCTGGAAAGCAGAAATGTCAGGACATATGATCAAAATATTCTGCATTATGAAGGGTAATCAGTCCCTCCTTTTTGTTAAATCTCATAAATTAAAAGCAAAGACCATTTTTCTTAAAATCTAGTAAAATTAAAAAAAGAAAAAATACTTCTTAAGGCAGCATATAGCTAAGCAGTAGAATTTACCAATATAGAAAGTTACTACAAAAATCCTAGAGCAGGATATTAAAAGAGTTTGGATAAAGGTATAAATTAATAGCATTATTATATACATTTATTCCAGCTGCAGAATGTAGCTCTTGTTTTGCCGAAGATGCATTTATGTAGTCTGCTTCCATATCATCATATGGTAGACTGTTCAACTTTCCAATAATGTTCTGGGGCCAGTCCAGCTCTCACTGTAGTGAATAGCTGTCTTTCCATTCTCTTTGATGAGGGCTGGATCAGGCATCAAGAATAGGAACATTACTTAACCTCTAGCTTGACTCTTTCCTTCAATTTTCCAGATAGGCTCTGGATTTACTGCTTCTTCCCTACAGGTAGAATACATATTCAAGATCTTCTTGGTTCACTTTAGCCTACCTGAAATATGGAAGGGTTTGATTTCTTATTCTTTTTTCCCCCCCAGACTTAAGATGTTAAAACTTTTGAGGCTTTTCTCTGAACAAAGACTTCCTAACCCCCTACATAAGTTTGCTGCATTCCTCTGTAGTTTTTCTAGAGCTTGGCTACTTTATAATGCAAACAGTATTCAAAGTGGGAGCCCTTTTCTGCCCCGTATACAGCAGAACTAATTTCCTTTGTTTTAAACATATCAGTTTGTTTATGTAACCTTTTCTATGTAACCCTGTTTTCAACTTATTTCTCACCATCTGCATGAGCTTTCATTCTACTTGAATACATATTTTTCAGATACATAAGCATATGTTTCCTAAGCCTGAAAACTGTTCTCCCAACACAGTCTACCTCCTATACTTTTATAGACACTAGAATTGGTCAGAAAGCAAAAATTTAAATTTTCAGGATATTCTGGCATTTCAGAATAAAAATCAATCTTGAATCAGATCAATTTTTTTCTGAATAAACATATCAAACTATTTTGTTTCAGACCTGTAGAAATGTTGTAATACACATTATTAAATATGGTGCAAATAGTATTAATAAGATGTAAATTATACTACATTTCAGATTTTAGTGATATAAACTCCTAAAACCACAAGCATAAAGGCAAGACAAAACCCCTTACCTTTTTAAAACAACACATATTGCCATTATCAAAATAAAATTAGAAATGTGAAACAATTAATAAATTCTTTCCCATCAACAATTTTATCAGAATGACATATAAATGTATAAGCTGTCACACCTGGGTTTTTCAAGTACTAATTAACATGTTAACTAGGCTCTGCCCTGTTCTGTACCCTATGAAGCCACATCGTTGTTTCCGTTTCCGTTTCCCCTCCCCATCCATGTCTATGGGTGGATCCAGAATTTACAAAAAGAGGTTCAACACACCACTACTCCTATGGGGAGACAGGGGGGAAAGGCAGAGAGAGTGGTGAAAGCACAGTGAATCTGCAGTGCTGCACCCCTCTGAATCCACCCCGGTCCATGACTTCATGCACCTCCATTCAAATCTCAATCTATTAATTAGCATGTAAGGATGACTACTATATGTTTAATATAGATATTATTATAGGTATTATAGGTGCATGACATGAATTTAAACAAATATAGAGATGGAATATATGTGAAGAGTGGAAAAAGAAAAGCACTCATCAACAAAAAGCTGCAGGTTCAAGAGCCAGATAGCAACAAGTTTCTTTCTAGTTATCCTTCATTGACCCCATGCTTATTGCCTCCCCTGATAGTGAAAATGAATATGTGAAGTGACAGATCCTGAGTCAGTGCAAATCAGCATAACTCCACTGATTTCAGTGGAGAGATATCAGTTAAAACTGCCTGGCTGTCTCGCCGGTCACAGGCAAAACTTGTGTTTTCTGAATCAAGAGGCTTTGTATGAAACTGTGGCCATAAAAATGAGCCAAATAATGGTCAACCAGACTGGAACTAAGAGCACAGAATATACAGTTGCATGGAACAGTTTCCATTGATTTTTATCAAATGATATACAGAAATTCATAGCTGCAGCTTGCTACTTTTACTGTTATTGTCAGGCATATTTTCCCTTTATTTTACACTTTAGGAGGCTGTTTGCTGGATAGCAAAACCTAATCTCAGAGGTTAAAAATGCCGTTTTTACAATATAGCTAATACGATACCAGTGGCAAGTCAATAACATCTCACAGGACATTGGATAATCTTCTAGTCTTGAGTCCTCCACTGTACCCAGGTCAGAAACTGGCAGTACTGCGTAGTAAACCAAACTGTGGTTGAACTGCTGTTGGAATGTTATCCAAATTTGCAGCCAAGTCTTTGAGCCTCAGATTCATTGCACTAGGTAATAGCAAGTGAACTAGAATCAAATGATTAATGCTCTTGCCAGTTTATTAGATCATGACAGTCTTACAACTCTATTCTGACCATCCTCAAAAGAAGCTTCATCAAAAGATATTTAATACTGTGTGTGGAAGATACTGACAAAGGTTAAAACTTAAAATGTAGTCACCTGCTTCAGGAGTTGGAGCACACATCTGGAAAGTGTTCTATCGCTAAATCTCTATGACTTGGATTCATTCAATCAGACAAAATTCCACTTCTTATATTCATGAGAGAGTTCAGAAACAACAAAAAGCCTTGGCCAGTACAAGATAGGAAAGACAGATGTTGTCCTCACCTCCACCCATAAGAATATTATTGCCAATTCAGTTAACATCCTCCACCTATTTGAAATGGGCATTTGAGAAGTCAGTAGTAATTCAAATAAAGGCATTCTGCTGCCACTTATTGGGGGTCTTCATGTCTTGCTGGAAAAATTTAAAGCATATTTGAAAGCCAGAGAGAGATACAGCCATAGTCCCACTCAGAAAAAGAAATATCTGACCCTAAATCAAAATGACAATATGAAATTTGGGGCCATGAAAGCAACTGCTGGTAAGTAGGCAGGGTCTAGACCTACAGCATTTATTTATGTGAATCATTCTCTTGGCTCCACAAACAAGGGGATGCAGGACTGGATGCAGAAGCTTTGTATTTTATAATGTAAATAAGTTCCCAGATATCCTAAAAACACAAAGCTTGAAAGAGAATTATATTTTTTAATTTAATGATTTTAATTTCCATAACTTTATTTTTGCCAAAGCCATTGGTATTCATCTTTTTGTCATCACATCTTATCCATGACATAATATTTATAATATCAGGCATTTACCCCTAGATCTCAAAATGCTTTCAAGAGAAGACACATTCTTTTCAATTCCTATTACACATTGGGAAATTGAGTTACCTAAGAAGCTAGAATTAGAATCTAGGTCTCCACAGTTCCTAGACCAGCGCCACCTGCTGGGCAATGCTCCATGCAGGGTATTATGACAACATTACCACATCCAAAAGGTTGGTGGACCAATCATCTTCAAAGACCAGAAAGTCCCTATAAATGTCTTAGGATACATCTATGCTGCATTCCCAGCATGCCTTAGGAGGGATGCCACACATGTTTCCTTGCATGCACCAAACCCAGAAATGCACCCATGAAGCTTCTCTGAGGAGGTCTCCTTGTGGCTGTTCTTGAGACCTCAGTCTCCAGTGTCCTTAAGAGAGGCTACTGGGGACATTGCACTGAAGTGGTCAAGTAGGAGCAGATGGACGTGCCATGCTTGGGGGTTTCTCTCACAGGATGCATTAAGGATGCAAAGGGGACCTACTTTTAAAGACATGCCATATCACAATGAGCTATTTCATCTGATACCTCACAATAATTTAAAGCAACATATAGAGTCCCAAACTTGAGTTAAGGGATAGAAACTTCAAAACATTTTGCAGAAGTCATGGGCATCAGAAACTGCAAGCATTAGCTAATGAAACATAATGCATATTGCTTTTACAGAAGTCTTGGGACAAAGGTCTGGCTGGTCTTTGATAGCAGGGTTAGCACTAAGCTTCATTTATTAACTGGCAGGTTTGCTATTCAAGCAAGTGGCGATATGATTTGTGACTAGCTCAGGCTTGCTGAGTTTTCTTCATTGTATTTGCTGTGTGAAATCACTAAAGTAGTCAGGTTTATGGCTTTGTGCACTGACACATGCAAGCCAAACATGCTTCCTGTACAAAAACAGAAGGAATTTCAGGCTAGTCTCACCAAGAATCAACACTATCACAGTATTAACAAATTGCCTGATTACCCAGTGATAGGATACTTCAGTTACAATATCGAAGAGTGCACAGTAGACCAGAGAAAAATGGGGTCTTATTTAATGATAGGGTTTTTTTAAAGGAACAAAATTTTTAAAAAATTGTGTGAGATTGTCAAATACATTAATGGAAATTAGGAGTTAGGTACATACCAAGTTCTTGTGCTGTTGATCTCTTCCTTAAAGAACAGAAGGCCTCAAATCAGCGTTGTTACACTTGTGCAAACTCGGAGTAGCACAATGATAAATCAGGCCTATAATGTTTATCCCTAAATAACTAGGAATAATTTAGGAAAAGCTAAATTCATGAATGCCAAAAAGATTGCAATTGTATTCTGCAGCTATCCAATTGTATATTGTATATATATTTTTAAAGAATACCTAACTTTGTGTGTTTATTTTAGTTCTTCCATCCCTCTAATAAGCAAAATAACACTGAGGCTTGAATAACCACTTCTTGAAGATATTACAATGGACTTTTGTTTTTTTCCATCTTGATATTATTGTCAACTTTAAAAACTTTCAAACGATTTTCTCTCTCAGTTTTGTTGATAACTTTTGAGACTCCAAAAAGGGTAAAGAACTGAGAGTACTTGGATCAAAAGCTCCTTCAAATCCTGTGTCAGCCCACTGCCAGCACACAGCCTCTCCCAAGCTATTCCAGTTTCAGACCTTATCATCGGCCTAACTGAGCAGCCAGCCCTCTACTTTGTTAAAAAATATAAACATCTGTTTTTGCCTCAGTCTTCTTTCAAGCAAAGATTTATTTGGCAAAATGGGTGGCAGGTTTGTAAAGTGGACCATAGCCCAATAGGAAATGAGCTGAGGCTGCATGCCACACTTGCTAAGAACTTTCCTTGCTGTTAGATCAAAACGATATTGAGAAACTTATTCTCAGGGCCAAAATAGCTGTATGACCCAACACATAGATTTCATTCTAGTCTTGTAACCCTATCCTCTCTGGGTTTCTACTTTGCATTTTTGGAACAACAGGTAGCCGCCCCAACAGTTTTTTAAAAGAATTACTGTGTTTTTGTGAGGCTATTCATCTCAGTCTGGAATTACAAGTTGTACTTGGACACAATTTGAGTGCTTGTATTTTGGTTTTGCAGATTTATCCAGAAAACCTCAACATAAACAATCATGGATTTTTTCTGCCAATTGAAGTGACTAAAGGGCTAGGGACGGAAGTTGCACATAAACTGGTTTAAGTGATCAGAAACTGGTTTAAGCATGTAACAGAACAGAATATCAGTGTACATAAACCGGTTTCAAAATGGCTGAAATTGGTTTAAGATAGGCCTGGTTGAATATAGTATCAGACTTAACTGATTTGGGTCAAACTGGTTTATGAGACTTCTATCTCAGAGCCCTTCCTGGTTCAAGTTCAATCAGAGTCCCCCAGCATCCCAGCATGCTTTCCAGCCCTGGGCTGGGCTGGGCTGTGCTCTTTGCTCCAGAGAGGCTCTGAGTTCTGCTCCCTAGCTGGGGCACTGAGGGATGGCTGACAAGTAGGGAGCAAGCCCAGCTGGGGATATGGCCTAGTCTGTGCCCCTCCCTAGCAAACCGCAGCTGGGTTCTGGGGCCAGGAAGTGGGGTTAAACATCCCTTCCCCAACTCAAATTTACTGCTGGATGCAACTGTGGACTACAAATCCCAGAGGTACGTGAAAGAAGTGATGAGCAACCTTGCAGAGTCCTGCTGCTGTAATTCTGGACTGCAAATCCCAGAAACCTTGGGGGCAGCAGGAAGAGGAAGTACATACACAGCTAGAGAGCTATACTCTAGCGCCTCCCAGCTTCTGGCCTGAACCACTGCAGGTATGTGGCTGCATTTCCTGAATCAAAAGTAAATGCCTTTTTATTTCAGTTTCAATGTAATCTCTGCAGTTTAGATTAACCTACAAAGACTGAATTGATTCAGCCTTGGGCTTTTTGACTGCCTGTAGCTAGCTAAGGAGAAGAGGATCCTGAGACTCCCTCAGTCATCACAGAAGGTGGAATCTACAACCTTCTTTACTGTTGAACTGTAACTCCAAGATCAGATATTGTATTCACAATAAGCCTAACAAAATTAATTGTATATATTTCCATTTTAAGGTGATTGTGTTTTCAGCTTCTGGGCACATTTTAAAATAAAAATATTTAAATAATCAAAATATTTTAGTCCAACCAATGCTAAACATATATATAGAACCTACTCTGCCAAACAAATCATCACAGGAAGAATCAGAAACATGTTACAAATCTAAAAAATTAAGAGACAAATAAGACTCAAGGATAAAAGGAACTAAAGCACCTAAGGGAGGTAGGAACCCAACTCACAATGACTTTCAACTTGGGCTCCTAAATGCCTAAACTGGTGTGACAACTGAACTCTGGCAGATGTGACGTGGTAAGTACCCAGGCACCTACTTTTCACATTTTAGCATGGTCACATGGGATCTGTGGTAAAATTTTCCAAATTGATTCAGGCACTGAGAAGCCTGTGTCTCTTTGAAAGTCACTTGGGTTTGTGCTCTTACCCCACTGAGGTACTATTGATAATTTTACCCCAGATCAGATATATGCAGAGAAGAGGAAGAGGAACTTTCCACTTTACATCTGGCCCATCCAGATTTCTGGTGGGCATCTTCCACTTTCTGATCATGTGAAAACTTGGCCCAAAATGATGGTGTTAAAGTAAGGGTGTGGGTAGGGCTTTTATTCCTCTCTCTCGCCTCTTTTCACTGCTGTTGGCCAACCCAGAGGTGCGGGAAATTACACACAGCACCTGTAAATGGAGTGTAGAAACTGCTTGAGGTCATTCTCAGAGCAATTGTCCCGCTGCTTTTTTCTTAGCAGCCCTAGCCAAAATGCTGAGGAAGTGCACTTCCCCAGGTCCCACATTTGGCTGCTGAAGTTACAATATACACCGCTATGTCCAAAGTCATACATATTTATGAGCCACTATCCCTACTTGGAAAGCATTCATCAAACTCTATGCTTATTAAAGTCATTACCCTACTTGATGACTTTGAAAAAATGCAGATAAAAGCATCTTTGTTTATACATATGTTTTTATTTACTTTGGAGTCAGATTTTTTTCTTGCCATTTTCTAAGTACTCTGCAATTAGGAAACTGAAATTAGGATGCAAATTCTAGATTTAGAAGCTGGAATTAGAATGCAAATAAATATAGCCAGTTTTAGGTCACCACATTAAGACCACTTTCTTTTTTTTTTGCATAACACCTTACTATGTTCTTAATCTCCATTAGATTCCCTTCTTACTTCCTCACACCTCTGTGTATTTGCTCTCTAAATACTGTATACTAAATGGTTCTTGTGGTGTTTCCAATTTAAACCGTGGCATGCTGCTTGTATGGGTAATCTCTCTGGATTTTGAGCAAACTTTTCAATTGCATCCTTTACTGTGTACAACCTAGTGTCCTTTTCATTCTTTCTTGAATCAGGAATATCTTAAGGATATTGTTGTATCAGATCACACATTAAATATAAGACTAGTAAAAAAAGTCTTGTGGTATAATGTAACTAGAGCTGCATGAACAATACACTACCAGTGAGTAGACAAAACCAAGAATATCACAAGAAAGAAATTGTTTCAGATCAACCCTCCTCCCAAAATAGAATCTTGTTTTAAAATGATTTGTTCTGCTTTCAAGTTAGATATCCCTATCTATCTATATTTTCTTCTGTGAATAATTTAGTAATCGCACATTAACTATTTGCTGAAAAATATTCACTCAGGAATAATGGCAACATATACAAAGAAGGAAGATGCCACTGCAGTAAAAATACTGCAGGTCAAGGACAATTGTATGGATAGCAGAATTAGGTGATGGTAGATTCTTAAAACTGATTCAGTTAAAACAATTACTTGCAGTTCTCCTTCAGAACATATCACTGTCCTGCAACATCATTAACCTCTAGAGTCAACATAAAGTTAAGGCAAGGTAGTTTTGCACCTTATGGACTAACCAAAGTAGACAGATGTAAATGCAGATATGTATGGTCAATATAAAGGATCATATGTACTATCTTAAAGTGACACCAGTAAAAATTTCATTGCAAAATGAGGGCAATATGTAGCCCAGAGAACTTAGGTATTTATATTAGAATATCAAAACATTAAGTTGACTTGTTCCTCACAGCTCAAAATACATCGGAGAGGTTAGAGAGTAGCTAAACAACATAATTAATCATCCTTACCGTGTGAAGTGAAGCAGTAATTATACAAAGTTTAGGATACATCAAAAATACTGATTTATCTGATGATAGCATTAAGAAATGCTACATAAATATACGTGTGTGTGTGTGTGTGTGTGTGAATCTTGTATGTTATGCATACATCTGAAAGGTATGCTAGCAGTTGCTCTTTTATTGTTTCCCCAAACAAACCCATTTCCTACAAGCTGTTCTCATATCTTTTGTGTCATATCCAACTTCCCAGAAAAACAGCAGGAAAACAAAGTGTGAACTCAAAACAACCCATTTCCACAGAACAATGCTCCATACCAAGAAGAGAGAGAGAGGGGAAAAAAAGCTCAATGTTTTGGTACCACCAAGGGACGTGAAGAAAAAAGGAAGGAGTAACTTTAAAAGTCACACAGAGGAAGAGTTGCATAACTGTAAATATGCAATAGGCATATTGCCAACTATTTCAAAGGATCTGAGGTTTCAAAATCACCCAAATGTCTAACTGATTTGTACCTTGGTTTTTTAGCTTCCAAGAACACCTTTATATGTCTTGGAGTCCAAAACTGCCATATCATTATATACAATGTATGAGTCATACTCAGGTCATGATTTCAAGTCTCATCCATAAGGAAAGTAAACAAATGCCATTTAAGCTTCTTAGCAATCTAGCAAAATTAAAGTATGCACTACATAAAGCAAAATAAAACACATCATTCAATAAGAATGAAACAGAAAATCAAATTAATTAATTTCCTGGGCAAACACTGCAATCTTTGAAGTTGCTGAGACTCATTTAAATCAGAAAAACCCACGCATAGCTCCCATTTCCCATGCAGTGAGCTCCTGTAGGTATTCTACATTGTGGCACATCTGATAAAAGTCAGTGGCAAATGTTACTACGCTGTTTCTAACTCCTGCTTCCAAATTTGGGCTGTCAAGGCCATGAAAGCAGAAAAAAGGGAATAAAACTAAATGACAAAGTATTTCAATTGCCCTACCCGAAACATGTTTGCAAGTCAAAAGACTCCATATTTAGAATTAACTTGGCAGCTATAATCCATTTTCCCAATTACTGAGTCTGTACCATCTGTAAAATGTGTTGAAGTGAAGCCCATTTTATCCTTTCAGTTACAAAATGCCATTGACATTTGTTTTCTGCAGACAAAAGGTGTAACACACAGGAAACCCACCATCAAAAATAGTACCATTTCATTAATGCTTGCATGATATAGATGTGAAACATACTCTACTGGAAATGACATTTAGGGAGGAGGTCACACTTGTCCAGTTTGTTGACTGCTTGCTGTAGGTTCTCATAACACCAAGAAAGGACATTTCACTCCCCTCCCCCCTTATTATTTATTAATCATAGTATTAATGCAGTGTATATTGACCAACCAAGAATGAGGTTCCACTATGCTGGACATTGTACTTAAATACAGTAGTAAAGCCTCTTTACCCCAAGAAGCTTAACATCTAAATAGACAGGACAAGAAGTTAAAATATAACTAGGTTGGACAATGAGACTGCAGCAAAACCCATACAAGTTCCAGGATTTGATTTGAATTCGAAGGTGATACAGAAAATGGAAAAAAAATTGACAGGAAAGGGTACCTTGAAGGAGGTGGATAAGGCAAGGGAGAGGAGGAGAGGAAAGACAGATGTGGAGTGTGGGCAAAGTGAAGAACCAACCCAAATTTTACAGTACACTTGCAAATTTTGGGGCTGTGCCCCAGCATCCCCCAAGACGCCCCGGATTGCAAGTTCTTTCCTGAGTTGGAATGCTGGTTCCAAATTGTCTGACTTCCTGTTTTAATATTCCTGTGGCATGAGGCAGTATTCTGCTGTGTCCCTTGAGAGACAAACTAATTACTTCATTGCAGGAAACCTGGAGTGGGAGCCATATCTAGCAATCAGAACTATGTCCTTACATTTGGTAACCAAAAAGTAACTATGTTAAATGACAGTGAGGTGAAGAGACTGAGGGACAGAGAATTGGCACAAGCAGTCAATTAGTATTGTTAAGTACAGACAGTCAAAAAGCTCAAGGCAGAATCGATTCAACCTTCAAAGTTTACTCTGAACTGCACAGATTGAGCTGATAATGACATGAACTAGTGCTCATTTCTGAAACTGGAAAGGCAGCCAGACCCTCAGAGGCAAGGACAGCTGGTGAGGGGGAAGGGCTAAGGATTCCCAGCCTGGCTCCCTGGGAAGGGATGGGGGTGAAAAACCCAGTGGAGGGGGCTTGCTCCCTGTGTCTTGCAGACCCCAGTTCGGGGTTCCATGATAGGTGGGTGCATTCTCTCGCCCCCCAGAGGCAAGTGCAGCTGTCGGGGGGGAAGGGTGGGGAGTTACGGTGAATCCAGCTTGGCTCTAGGGTCTGTTCAGGGAGGCTCTAAGTCCCATGGAGGTGCTTTCCCTCCCCTTGTGGTGTGCAGACCAGGGTTGGGGTGGTCTCTCATCTGTTCCCCTCCTCCTGTCCTGCTGTATTGATAGGCACAGGCTGAGGCTGGGGAGCAGAGGCTTTACTGCCTCAGCTCTGACAGCAGTAGGGAAGAGCCAGCCCTGCTCCACCGGAGCAGACAGCATAGCCCAGGGCTACATTTTGAAAGTAGTTTATGTGCACAGAACTTCTGTTGTGTTACAGGTTTAAACCAGTTTCTGATCACGTAAACTGGTTTATGTGTAACTTCTATCCCTAGCCTATAGGTCAAAGAGCATCCAGTCAAAACTAGAAAATTATTGGAATGCCCCATGTTCCCTGCTTTGACTACTTCTACAGCAACTCGTGATGGGCGAGAGTGGCACCCACCCCAGGCATCAAGGTAGGAGGGGTTCTGGAAGTCTCCCTCCCCATGCCATGAAGTCTTTACCCCAGAAGCATTGGTGTGGCAGGAATGCCAAAACAGCTTTCAGCTGCTGCTGCTTTAAGACCATGTGCAGCAGCACCGGCAGCAGCTCAGCTGGAACTGTGGAGGAGCCCTGGCATGGGTAAGGCAGCTGCTCCCCGCCCCCGCTCACAGAACTCACGACTCCCTGAAAGCAGCTCTCAGCACATGCCATATCCCACTTTCCTGAAGGGTTTTCCCTAAGCACCCAAGGAGGGGTGGGGCCATGACACTGCGGGGCCAGGGTTTACATGAAAACTGTTATGCTACTGGCTGTTCCTATAAGCTGAAGTATCTGGCTATTTCTTCTTTGCAGTTTTTCCCAAAGGCAACAATGAATGAAAAGTACCTATTTACCTGGGAATTGACTTTGATGGCCCTAGGGCAGAGGTGGGCAAAATGGCAGATCTGACTGGTGGCCAGACTCCATTTCCTAGCAGCCCCTGTCCATGTCAGTGTGGCCAGCTTCCATGGAAGCCCCAGAAGGGGTGGGGCCATGACACTGCGGGGCCGGGCCAAAGCAGCACTGGCAGGGCATATGGCTGGGTGGAGAGCTGCTCCAGGGCTGGGGCCAGGATTTTGCGGTGGTGGCTAAGTGGTTCAGAGCCAGGGCAGAGCTGCAATCCATTGCTTGCATGCCCTGAGAGGTTGGAGAAGTGCTTGGCCCTGCCCCTCCTGGGGTCTCCATGGAAACCAGCTACAGTGACATGGGCAGAGGTTGCTGGGAAATGGAGTCCACCATGGGCCAATCCAGCCCATGGGCTGGATTTTGCCTACCCCTGCCCTAGGGGCTTCTTCTATTCCTACGTTCCCACCTCTGGGTTTCCTGAAGTTGTCCACATCTCTCCCAATGGAAGCCATGTCTAGTTGGGGGGGTATGTCTACATAAGGTAGAAGGAAACAATTCATTGCACTGGAGTCTGGGATTTTTTTTCATCTCATGTTCAGCACCACCTCACTAACTTGGTGCATTAGAAAAGTGTTCCCCCTCCTTTAAAGTTCCAGGCACATGCCATTACCATAGAGAAGACTTTTGACTTGAAGTGCAATCAATGTTTTCTTATTTCTACCATGGCTTGTTGTATTTTTTCTTTCTTTTTCAAACTGGATTTGTATGTTTCACATAACAAATGTTAACAGAAAATTTAAATATATTCTTATATAAACAAATATTTTATATCAGTTATTTGAAAATTAAGACCTCGTTTATATCTTTTATAAATGTAGAATTCCAAGTCCTATGTTTCTTCTAGTCTCCTAGGGAAGATGGAGTAACTGGACTGAGTGTACAAGGCCAATATACTCCCACAGGTGTTGATAAAACCAAAGCAGCTCAGGGCAGATACAGGTTTCAGAGGCAGAGAGCTGCTAAGGAAAGAGGTGACTGGAAGGAGGTTTCAAGTATTATGTGTAAGGATTGAGACAGTGGGCATAGGTGAATAGATCAGAAAAATCTGAAGAGGGGTAGAATATGATTAGAAAGTAGGCTGAGACTGGAAAGTCCCAGTAGGAACTAGGATGTTAGAATGAACTTGCGTGTGAAGTAATCAATCAGAGAGGATGGCAGAGAGCAACATCAAGACAATATCCACAAGGATTTCAATACAGTGGCAATATCCACAACAATCCAGGCAGAAAGAAAAAGAACTGTATGAGTGACTATCTATTGGTTAATGTTGCAAAAACTCAGTATGCAGATAGAAACGCTTATAAAACTGAACAATCTTCCAACAGAACTCCCCAAAGATTCCCACTGACGTGTACAAGTTCAGTGAACTGTTTCATTAAACTTAAAACACCAAGCATTCATGTTGTTTTACTGATTTTTTCTCCTGTTTGATCAGCTGAACCACAGATTCCAGGATGCTTAGAAAGTGTTTAAAAAGCATTTTAGAGGTTATTGTACTGACTGCTTCTACTGCAAGCTACTGTACTAAAAGTTCCCTCATGCTCCACAGCTGATAAAATCAGCACTTGATATTTAACTCAGCACTGCTGAATAATAGATTAGAATTGCTTTTGAATTTTTAGACTCAGTATCGGACAAGATAAAACAGTAGAAAAATACAAACCTGTTGTTAAATTCTTCATTTCATATTTTCTCTGCTATTAGAATAAGCCAGGAAATTATAGTGTAACTTTTACCTAACCAGTAATATAGAAATGCCCCTATTTTGGTGATCGATAGATACTCTGATATTTAAACTTCTGGTAAATGACTGTCACAATAAAAGATCTGAAGTGGTATATATAGGGAGTGCAAATAAATTAACATAAACAAATGGAGGATTCACTATACATATTGGGCTGAACTGAAAACATATCAGAAAATGTATGCAGCAATTCACAGTTAATCTTCAAACAGCAACTGCTAGCTGATTATCAAGTAGTGGATTTAGGTATAACATTTGCTGGGAAGATTCTGAAACCAGGAATGTTGGATGCTAGGCCCCATCTGTGTGGCTGTGCCAAAGTGGTGTAGAAGTAGGTGGACAATTCCTGGAATCCTCCTTTTTACTACTTGGCCCAGCTGTAGGCTGTAGACTTCCAGGGATACAAAACACTCCAAAAGAGGAGGCGAGACCTAAGAAGGAGACAGGTGTCTCACTCACAGGGCAGTGGTCCCAGTCCAATTGTGGATGACAACTAATAACCCAGGCATGTGGTGGCCCTAAACTACCTTTAGTGAACACATAGTATAATAAAACTTTTCTGTAGGAACCAAACCTTTTTAAAATGAAGGCTCAAGGTCTTCACACATAAACCATCAACAACTGCATAGAATAATCTGGTAAATGGAAGCACAAAATGCTGGTTTTGGTGCCTGAGCTTTGGCTTTTCTACATATTTCCCAAACGTACAGGGAAAAACATGAACCACTGATACACTTCTGTATGGCCCTTGGTAGGTATTTTGAAAAATACGATCCTCTGTTTTTCCCTGTTTGTTAATATATAGAGCCAGAATCTCGTTTACATCAAGGCCTCTTTAAATCAGGTTGGCACTATACATGAGCTTTTAAGGCTAGTGTAATTTACACAGTGTTGATGTAAATAGGAATCCAGGCCATCATTTCTTCTTTGCCTTTTTAATGTCTCCTGTTCAGTATTTTTCCCCACAAAAATTTCCAAATCCTGCAGATGATAGACAATCACTTCCTTTCCCTCAAAAATTGTGTCAATTCATTGCATCATGGCCACCTGCTCTGTATTTATCAATACTGAACTGAATTTATCCATATTCCTCCAGTCATATAAACAAACATTTACAAATCTATTTTGAATTAAGTTGTTTTTGCTTCTGCTCAGTCTCTAGTTTTGGTATCATCTGCAATTCTGGAATTTTGTTTTCAGTATCATCCCAATCCCATTTTTTATATCTGTTCTAGTCTATAGTAAAAGCCTTAAAGAGATAATTCCTAATATTTCTCACTTCCCATTTGTTAAATTTCTAATATACTTTAGAAAATTAATAAGTTTTTACGGCACTACAATATTACTACAGTGGCAGAAAATGTTTAACACCCATCTGCAGAAATCTCAATTCAAAATTATAAATCTGCACATTGTAATATGTAGGTATAGATTATGTTTATATCGTGACACCACAAACACCAGGCATACTTTATGCCAAGAAATAAGCATCTATCAGCTACTATATAATATATACATCTTCTCACAAAACATTGGAATATTAGCCAAGTCCATTTCTTTCCAAATGTTTTAGGATTTTTAGTACCTGTCATCTAACACCAATGTTCAGTATAAGGCTGATTCAATCTGAACCCCATATTTTAAATTGGAAACTTGACCAAAAAAAGTTATATGACTCCTTTTATTAATTACAAACCTAATCCTGTTGACCCAGGCTAATTAAAGTTTGACCTATGTTGGAATGTCCAAGATTGGCCCTACATTACTATTCCCTTGAGGTGAAATGTACCTCTGTGCAAAGGGCCAGCACGAGACAAATGCAACACCTGTATACTATGCAAGCCTTCACACAAATTGAAACGTGTTAAGTCCTCTGTGTTGTGCTGAATTCGGTATTACCACCTCAAGACATTCAAAAATCACTGACCAGTCTACCAAAAATCATGTGGCTTAAAAGAATAATTTGTGTTTTTATTTGCCTCCTGGCTTTGACGGTGTATTTGGGTGACATTTTCAAGTATTTCTCTACAAACATGGGATATGGATACTTGCCTCTTTTGTAAGCGAAACCTGATATTTTTAAGAATTCACAGAATTTCAGGAACTGTGGCTTTAAGAAAACTGTCAAATAGGCCTCTGCAAAGCGGCTAGTATACCCTTCAGATTTGGATTCGGTTGATTCAGGGGACAGTAATTCAATTCGGTGATTCAAGTCACTGTCCTGATTTGATTTGGCTGAATCTGATTCAGAGATTCGACTCCTGCCGAATCTCTGAATCAGCCAGGCCAGGCCCATTCCCTGCCCACTCTCCCAGCCTGGCAATGGCTGCCCTGTCCACCCCAGCTCCTGGCACTTGTTAAAAAAAATGCCCTGACTCACTGGGTGCTGCCAGACAGAGGGCGATCCCCACTGCCTCACACTGAGTGGGGTGGCTCTGCACAAGCCCCCTGACCCTCCACTATACCCCCAGCCCACCCACAAGTGCCCCACCTGCCCCAGCTCCAGCCCTTTAAGAAAAAAAATGAAAAAACTCCCGGACTCACCACTCCTGCTGGCGGGGGGCAATCCCCACTGCCCCCTGCTGCCCCAAGCCACGTGGGGGGCTGTGCATGAGCCCCCAAAGTCCTGAGGCCACACCAGAAGCAGTGAGTCCTGGGGCTTATCTTGTTGTTTTTTTCTTAAAGGGCTGGAGCTGGCCTAGGCGGGGCAGCTGTGGGGGAGCTGGGGTAACGGGGGGGGATGGGATTGTGCAAAGCCCCCCATGCACTGTGGGGCAGTGGGGGGAAGCAGGGATCACATCCCTGCCCGGCAGCACCTGGTGAGTACCAGGGCTTTTTTTTAAAGTACCGAGCTGGGGCAGGCAGGGGCTGGGGGAGCAGGCAGGGGTTGGCAGGGGTTGGGGGAGTGGAGGGGGCCATGGAGACTGGCAGGGGTCCCCCCATGGTCCCCTCCCCTGCCCCTAGTACTTACCAGCTCGGAGTCTGCTGCAGTTTTCTGCTGCAGTGGGTGGGGACTGCCTGAATCGTCAAAGCTTTCCAAATCTTTTCCAAAGATTCAGAGAGCTTTGAATCAATTCGGACCTTTGAATTGGTCCCCTGATTTGATCTGCATTCAGAGATTTGGCCACCAAATTGTGCCGAATCTCCTCTGAATCAAATCACCACCTGAAGCTTCACACAGCCCTACTGTCATATATTACCAAGACTTAAAATGAAATTATGAGGGTTGGCAACACTCTAAATTTCACTATTTGGCTAAGGACAGACATTACACACAAATCAGTTTAAGTGATCAGAAACTGGTTTAAACCTGTAACAGAACAGTTGTTTAGTGCACATAAACCAGCTTGCAAATGGCTGAAATCGGTTTGAGATAAACCTGGTTGAAAGTAGCATCAGATTTAACTGATTTAGGTCAAACTGGTTTACACAATGTCTGTCTCAGACCCCCTTCTGGTTTAGCTTAAACCAGAGTCCCCCCACATCCTAGATGCTTTGCAGCCCTGGGCAGGGCTGTCTGCTCCAGAGCAGGGCTGGATCTGCTCCTCTGCTCCCCCACCCTACTCCCTGCTCAAGCAAAGATTCTCCCCCTGTGTAAGGGACAAAGACAGACAGGACAGTGTCCACTTAGGGCTTTTTGGAGCTAATCAGCAAGTCAGCTGGTAATGTCCCTCTGTACCTTTCTTGGAAAAAGCTGATTAAGGAGAGCTTGAAGTAATGAGAGAGGCTTTTGTTTTCTTGATAGAGTGCTAAATGCTGCATTATCAACTCCATGCTGTCTCCCTCCTTGGTAAAGAGCAGTGGGGGATGGGGGATGGGACCCCTCCCTAATCTGAATGTCTTGTTGGGGCCTGGCCATGCCCCTGCCCCCCTTAGCTCAGCACTGTGAAGGGAAGGGAGGCCTGCTCTAGTGCCCCCTGGCTTCTAGACCAAGCCACTGCAGGCATATGCCTGCATTTCCTCAGTCCAGAAAGAATGTCCGTGCACCTGTAAACCGGTTCAGCCTAGCCAGGTTAGAATAACCTGCAAAGATTGAATCAATTCAAGCTCAGGCTTTTTGAATGTCTGTCCCTAGCTCCTAAGATTTGCTTGAAACTGATGAAGGCTGAAGCTCAATAAAACTTCCACTATAGGGTGAAGACATCATTATTAAGGCACAATCCTAGAAAGGAAAACTACTTTGAGTAGAACTTATTGTATTATGGACTCTAAAAAGTTTGTTCACATGGAGAGACAAGGATTTGAAAAAGTAAAGGAACTAGAGATAACTGTACCTTGAATCTGGGTCCCATCCCAGAAAGAGAGAAGCCATGGGGGGAAGAGGGAGAGGGGATGAAAAATTAAAGGTCACTAATTCAAGAATGATTTGATAGGTATTTCTATATTTAAAAAGGTATTTAACATGTAGTCAACACATATTTAAAAAACAAAGAGCTGTACTTGCCAAATTCTCAGTATACTTTCCAGCATGAATGCCTCATGCCTCCCAAAACTGGGGGGGGGGGGGGCACAGGACCTCCTACAGGCAGTGGTGGCAGTGGTGGGAGCGGGGGCATGGTGGTGGCAAGTGGGGACCACCCATAGGTGGCTGCGGTGATGTCGGCAGTAAGGACAGGCTAAGCAGGGATCGTCTGCAGGCGGCCATGGAGGTGTTGGCAGTAAGAGGCGGGGTGGCGAATGGAGATGGTGACTGCTTGCAGAGGCCACCAGCAGTGTCAGTGGTGACCAATGTCAGGGGGTACATGGCCAATCTTAGGGGGTGCACATGCATCCCCATGTATCCCCTAAGCATCGCCAATGCTTGCCAATTTTGTAGCTTCAGAATTTATAGGCCACTGCTGCTCTTTCAATCTTTTCAGTGTCTTTTACATCATAAATTATATGGTAAAAGTCGCATTTACTGTTATTGTCACCCCAATAAAGAAAAAAAAGAAAAATGAGTTGGGTAGTTTCAAGGGGAACAAGGTTATAATTGTTCTAAATGAGGACACTCACTATTTTGGCATGCTTTTAAGTAGGGCTAAATATAGAAAGAAACTAGCAGAGAAATTGCTGTAAAGCTGCAACCTATGAGCATAGATGGAGAGTGTGGAACAGGGGTGGATTGGAAAAACAAGACAGAGCACAAGAAACCTACTCCAGTCTTGTTTGCCAGGTAATTATTTTTTTTTAACTGCATTACTTTCTATATTATTTGTTTGGTGTCTGGAGAGGCTTGATTTAGTGAAAATGAAGAAAGAGTTGATACTTTGAATATAACTTCAAATCTGCATTTTTTTCTCTTGGAAATAAATTACAGTATGCATTGCTCTACTAGCATTGATAGGCTGAGGACTGCCACATTAGCACTTGTGACTTACAAGATAATCATGTGACATTACAAAAACTCCCCATCCAACAGCAGCATGAACAAAATCAGTGGGAGCTACTTGGTGTTTGTCACTTGAAAATCAGGCCACTATTTTAGATGCCTCAATATAGATTTAAGAGTCTGATTTTAGGCTTATATTTTGGAAGTCACAGCCAATATTTTAAGTACTGTTGATTAATACTGCATACCCAGGAAAATACCTTAACTCTGCTTCCTTTTTTCTGACTCAGCTCAGTGTAGTTCTTACCAGGGTTTTCTGTTTGCCTTTTTGCATGAATGCCTTTTTGCCTGTTTTCCTTTCTGCATGAATTTTCATACAGGCCACATACTCTCATTTCAACAGCTTACATTTTACCATGTAATACAGCTAATTCAATTTTTTTCAAGGTTTTTTAGAAGGGACAAATGTCATTTAAAAAAAAAATCTGTTTTAGCTGAGTTGTTAGGTTTTTGTTGGGAAAAAAAAAAACCTGAACAGTTTTTAAGCACAGATTCCAACAAAATAAAACCAAACAAATAAAATGTCTTTATTGAAATTTTTCAGGAGAGCATTTTCTGAACAGGTCTGCTAATAAGATGTGTGGTGCACTCTCCTCATTGCGCACAAGGCTGACTTCCAGTAGTAAGCCACTTCAGCTCTTTCCCTTCATAAATCTAAATGGCTATTTTTTAGCAGTCTGCCTGACCATTTTTGACCCTCACTTTAAGCTTTGGAGAATGTGAGCTTGCATGTGTAGATTGAGCACATGCATTAGGGTGATATATTGACTGAGCACATATTGACTGGGCACATAACCTAGGTACATGTATCTGAGCATAAATTATGTAGAAATGGGGGAGGTGGTGTAGGAAGGCCCCTCCCCCCCCATAATTTAACCATGAGGGATGAGTAGTGAGTGCAGTCATCCAGGAAGCCAAAGGATGTCTTGCCCTCTCTTTATTCAGAGAGGGGTTTGAATGTACCTCTCTCTAACTTCTCAGCATAGTGGTCTAAGCACCACACCAGAGATCAGACATTTACCAGAGAACTCTCCAGTGCTCGTTTTTTTGGCTGACCTACTACCCTTTGCATTTAATAGCCATGGGGTATGATGGATGGAGGATAGTGAAGCAGGGAGGTTTCTGCCTCAATGTCAAGCAAGGGTCCAGGCTAGAAACTAGACTCTGCTCCTTTCTAGGCCAGCAACCCTGCTCTCATTGAACCACACATCCTCTAGCTACTTCCCTTCCTCCCTTTCCTACA
Source organism: Crocodylus porosus (assembly GCF_001723895.1). Taxonomy (NCBI): domain Eukaryota; kingdom Metazoa; phylum Chordata; order Crocodylia; family Crocodylidae; genus Crocodylus; species Crocodylus porosus. The sequence continues at coordinate 39,502,879 of NW_017728906.1, forward strand.
GGTATCCCTCTCTGAGCTGCCCAGGGGACTATGCCTATTAATGCCTGATCAGGGGGCATGGTGATTAGAGACAGGTTCAAAAATCCTCTGGGCAAGAGGGATAGAAACTGGGTCTTTGACTTCCTGGGGCAGTGCCCTAACCACTTAGCTACTGGAACTAAACCAGAAGCCCACCTCCTTCCCCCTAGAGATAACAAACATTAGACCTGGGGTTCTGGCTATCTATATTTTCATGGCTTAGATGTGGGTACAGTCCAGAATGGACGCACATATGTAGTCCCATATGTGCCTGGCCAGTGCACAGCATGCTGTTCATTCTCAACCCACATGAGTATACTTACACACTCACAATGCAAATAGAAGCACTACTTGTATACAAATGGCTTTTTTTTGCATTTATGTAGTTCAAAGTAGGTCTGTACAAAGCTTCATGTGCTCATTTGATTCGGAGGAGATTCAGCCCGATTTGGTGGTCTAATTTCCAAATCCAAATCAAATTGGGAGATCAGTAAAAGGTCCAAATTGATCTAAAGCTCTCCAAATCAATTCAGAAAAGCTACGGACAACTTCAGAGGTTCAGGCAGTCTCTACTCGCTGCTTCTGGGAGCTGGACCTGGACTCCGTGCCAGTAAGTAGGGGGCGAGGGGACCATGGGGGGACCCCCACCAGGCCCCATCCTCTGCCTGCTCTCTGAGCCCCCCGACCATCCCCCAACCCACTCTCCCAGCCCCATCAATGGCTGCCCCACCCAGCCCCAGCATCCTGGCATTAAAAAAAAAAAAAAGCCCTGCACTCACTGGCTGCTGCAGCAGCTGCTGGAGCTTGTGGGGACTCATAGCAGAACCACCCCCCACACACACAGTGTGGGGCAGTGGGGGCAGCAGGGATCACCCCCACCCCTCCAGCCTGGCAGGAGCTGGTGAGTGCAGGGCTTTTTTTTTTTTAAAGAGCTGGGATGCTGGGGCCGGGGCAGCCATTGGTTGGGCTGGGAGAATGGGCAGGGGGATGGAGGCCTGTTTTATTTGGAGATTTGGCTGATTCGGCAGTGGCCAAATTTCTGAATCAGATTTGGCTGAATAGATTCAGGACACTGATTTGAATCACCATTTTGAATCACTGTCCCCTGACTCTGAATCCGAAGTGAATACTAGCTGATTCACACAGGCCTAGTTAAAGTCTGCCTTTTAGATACAGAAAGCAGGTGAAACAGCTGCACAAAGGGAAATAGAATTCCACCGTTTTTGTAGAACTGGTTCTGTTATTTCCTATACCTTAATTCAATAACAAAAAATTAGGATCACACCTTGTTCAAATATAGTCCTTGTGGCAGGGCATTGTTTGTACCTGCCATTTTAAGGGCCTGAGACAGCAGCTGGCAGTTGCCTGATTAGGGAAGCCATTTTAGATTTAGGGCTGCCCATATAAACAGGGCATTTTGTTGCTGTGAGGCCAGGCAACAACACTGCCTGGCTACAGGGCTGCTGGTATCATCTGGAGGTAAGGGAGGAGCTGTAGGGGATGGTCAGGAGGCACCTGGTCCTGAGTATGACCTAAAACTGCACCCTGCCGGGAGTGGGTGGCCTGGTGGGGCTCCCAGTGGTGCAGGAGCCCCTAGGAAATGCCAGGCCAGTTACCACCCTGGTGAAAGATGGGTCGGGGTGCCATAACCCTTAGCCCTCACAACTGGGTAGGTTACCCCTTTGTAGGGTCTGGAGGGTGGACCCCCAGAGAAAGAGAGTGGGGCCATAGACTCACACCTGTCTGGACTTCCCCTGACTGGTCAATGCTGGGGCCAGGACTGGAAGAGTCAAAGGGCCAGGGGCCCACCATGAGGGATGCCCAAGAGCTGAGGGCCTGGAGGTGGGCCAGGGCTAGTGAGCCAAAGGTCCTGGGGGAACCACTGTCAGAAGGGAACGCAGTTTAGGGAGCTATGCTGCCCAGGATGAAGGTGGATTTGACCGCTGGAATGGAGGGACCATAGAGGGGTTCAACACTAGGATTATGGGGCTCAGAATGGGGCCAGTGATTGTGAGAACATCTGGATGCCATCTGTGAGGCTTGGGCTGCAGTATAGGGGAGGAATGGAGCTGCAGATAGCACCCCCTGGCATCGGGGCAAGAAATGGGCAGCCTCCTGCTTATTAAGATCAATTAAACTATTAACAACAAGGTGTGGCAGGAGAGAAGGTAGGTGGTTAGCCCAGAAATGGGTGGGCGGGCCACTGGGAAGTCGGCCCCAAGAGGACTCCCTGTTACAGTCCCCAACACAGCAAAGCTGAAAATATTTGCAAGCTGAAACAAGCTTAAAGCAGCAGTGGGACCACAAGTGTAGATTGTTCCTAAGTACTTTGCTGGATCAGAACTAATAGGTCCATTCACCTACAATAGTCCTAACTTAGAGCTTAAGATACACAGCCCTCATTTTGGCTGATGTGATCCAGAGAACTGGGGGCCTGATTTAAAGCCACTGAAGGCAATGGAAATGCTCAGCACCTTAAAAGGACAGGGATTTTGCTGACAAGATGCCAAGATAGGAAATTCTGAGGAAACATAAGAGCTCCCCTGTTTGTTAGTTTGAATATTTGTTTTGTGTTTTGGAATTTACTGACTGTAAAGCTGCATGGAAGAAACTCAGTAGCCAGAGATTTTTGCCATGTTGTGTTATTTTGGTCATATCAGAATTCCTGAAATAAACCCAAAACTCTAGAGAGTTTTGTGTTTGAACCTAAGCCTCTTCCATTCTCTTCCATTCTGTCTAGCTTTTCAAAGCTTCCCTGCCACACCATTACAATTCCAGATAGAGAGAGGTTAAGAGATTATATTATTTGTCTGAGATCATTTCATGGGTCTGATTTTATTTTCACCTACCTTCATTTTATGTCACTGGAACATCTTCAATGACAATGGAATTAATCCTGAATTATGTCAATGTCAGAAAGAGAATCCCAGAAGTTCTTATGCTCAGTACCTTACTTTGACCATCACATTACACTGTTGTTGAAACAGATCTTAAATAAACCAGCCAAACTTATCATTTGCATTTTTTCTTTTTTGTTTTTTTTCCAAAGAAAAGGGAGTTTTGAAAAAAATGGTATTTTAGCTTAAAGTGGTCTCCATAAAGGTAAAGATGCAGACTATTCACATTTCAGATATATCAAATAGTTCAATTAAAATGTCATCAAAAATGTAGTTTGGGAACTTGGAATAGAACACTTAGAATAAGGCTGACATACAAAAAGGAACCTTAGGATGAATCAGCTTGAGACTGTGTTCATTAAGAGGGTTAATTCAAATATTCCTGATTGTTTCAGTTGTTTATGAATCTCGACCTTCATAACGGCACTAATATGTGCTGTCTCCTAAAGATGTTCCCTGCCGATATGACACACACTTTGTATTGTTTCACTGCACATAAGCATTAATATCCCAGAGGTAATCCACCCTTCTTTTAACGGCTGATGACAGGTCCAATGGCTGAGCAAAAATCAGTTGAAGGAAAGGGAAGTCTTGTCGGAAATGAGATTAATCTTGTAACGAGTGTTCAGCCCTGATAACCCATCTGTGCAGAGAACTGCTTTAACTGGAGAGCAATTAACCTTCACCTGACAAGCTCTGTCCAACTGTTATAAACAACATTAAAGGCACAGGATCCCTTTTTTCTGTGTAGACTAAACAATCAGATTTTCATTCCGTGAAAACTGGATGTGCAGCAGTGCTCTGATGGCAAATCTCAGGAAAAAATTACAAAAAAGTAGAGGTTGCATGACTATTTTGTGAACTGTAGCTCTGGCCTTTGCTTAATAAGTTGATCTGATTAGCGAACAAGAAATCATTTTGACTACATGCAGTAGCTATTGGTATCAAGGAAATACCCTGCATATGAGTTATCAGGGAAGCTGGTGCAAATAAACCAGACATTAGCAACAGTAAAAATATTAGCAAGCTGAAACAAGTTAGCTCAGCGTAGTTAAGTTCCATGTTAGGGTAGATTACATTTTCCCAATGATGATGTACTGCTTTAGGCCCCAAACCTGTAACTTGGTAAAATGTAGTTATGATAAAGTGATTCACTTGTGTTAACATAAATGTAAAGGCTGCTCAATACATGGCAACCTTCTTCTATCAGATAACTGGTGTGTTCATTTACTTGTTAGCATTACATTTGAGACAGTCTGCAAGTCAACTCTCACATTTGACCTAAAAGTGCCAGGGCCCTCCAGAAAATAATATCAGTTTAACTAACCTTTCTTCTAAAAATGATGTCAGTCATGGTAGCTGCAGTGGCTTACAGGTAACAGAACCTGAGTCTGTTTCTGAAAGACAGAACCACACTATGTCTGATTTAGACCAGGCTTATTGGCATAGCAAGGCAATGGTCCCAATATTGATCTCAGTTACACTTGCAGAAAACTGGAGTGATTCCACTGAAGTCAATGAAGTCATTGAAAGAACAATGACCAGCATCTCATCAAAGACAGGAAGCAAGTTCCAAATCCCAGCCCCCTGAATAGTTTGGACAAAGTCCTGGCTGCATTGAAATCAATGGCCAGGCTCCCATTAACTTCCATGTGGTCAGAATTTTATCCTATGTTATCAAAGCCTTGTCCGTTCTATTCATGTGTCTGAAAACAGTTACCCAACTTTTATTATGACTATTTGAGTTTGTATGCCTTTATTTCTGTTTCCCTTGGTCCATGTTTCTCTTTTCCCCACCAGAAGTCCAGACTTATAAGTCAGTCATAGTTCTGTTTGTCTGAACAATGAGGCAGTTTCCCTGTAATCAGCTCAAATGAATGCATCTTGCATATCAGATTACTCTTGGTACCCATGACTCAATAATATACTGGACCATGCCCTCAACAATATATTGGACAAGCCTATCTTGTTAAGAGGGTAGTAGAGATGTTAATTTGATGTTAAGTGGGTAGCGGAGATGAACATAAGAAGGTAATCCAAGAAGTGTTCCTGCCAAGTCTCCATTGTTCCTTATTCAGTCCACCTGTCTTGAGACGAATCCACTCCTCTCCATACGCGGACACTATTGTCCTACAAAAGGCATTCCATAAGGATGACATTATTAGCAACGGGGCTGTCCCACACTCCTCTTTCCATAATAAATCGGTAGAATCACAGACATCAGGGAAACAAGGCTTATTAGATCATTTAGTCCATTTTTGTGCCAATGAAAGATTGCTCTCCATAATACACTTTAAAGAACTTTTGCCCATCAATTTTAAAAGACTGAAGATCTCTATTCTAGGAGATTACAAAATTAAATAAAATCTAGTCTTCCTCTAATGCACAATATGACTACCACAGGACACAGTTTATTTTTCCCTCAAGGAATTCCAAAGCACTTTTTAAACATCCTGATATTCAATATACTGAGATCATCTTATCCACTACTGCAATATACCAAAACTCATAGTCAAATACAAAAGTTCCTGTGATCCTGTTTATTTCACATCAGCAAGTCTGATATATAATGGTTTATGTTTAAACAGAATAGGTAAAAATTACCTTCATATTGAACATTAAGTGGTTAGTTCCTTTTAATGAATTAGATATTAGTAGATAGGAAGTTCCTATTGAAAGCACTTCCTGTATTGGTACTCCCTGATTTGGCGAGTTATCAGGGTAGGAAATGAACACAGGAAGTATCTGTCTACAGACACTTTATCATCAAGGTAATTGCTGTGGCAGCATTTTACTGTTTATCAAGGTAATAAACATATAGTCTAAAAAAAGATGTTTTTCAGCTCTGAAGAACAAGGCTTTTAAAAGTCCTGTGTGATCTCACTGTATTTACAAATCATTTTCCAAAGAGAGTTTAAACTCCATCATTTGTTCCTTTCAACAAAACTGTAAATATTGAATGGTCAGAAGATCCCCTTTACTATGGTTTCTAGTGTATAAGGAAGAGGACAGGGAATCAGAATTTGTGGCTTCTCCCCACAGATCTCATATGGATTCTCTCTCATATCTTATATAGAGGATCATATGTTAAGAGTTATACCCTGTCCTATGTTCTCCCTTCTTGGGATGAACACACTAAGATATTGTGATTTGTTATGCATCTCTCTTTTCCATAAATCACTGCTTAACTAGCTATGCATATGTAATAAATTTTTAATGGATCATATTGTTAGCTAGTGTAAATCAGTTTTCATCAGCTGAGTCTCACCTTTCCTCATCAACTGAATTAATCTACAGATACATTTGAGCCATTATAGATATGCATTCCCTCCAACCACTAATTTCCAAAGTCTATCTAAAAATCTATTTAAAAGTTGGCATGATGTATCTTGTACAAAATCATGCTCCTTACACATGACCCTTTGAACCTTTAGCAGTTAATTAATATATGTCAGTAATTGTTCCAGTATTTCACTAGTGACAGTGGCTACACCTATAGCACAATACCTGCCAGAATCAATATAGAATCTTTCATGTATTGCTTATTGGTTTTAACCCAATAGTAATCAAAAGTCATGATTAACTAATAACTATTTCATGATTTACATGAAATAAGTAATTTTCATTTAATTTCCCAATGGGATAGGCATTTACATAATAAAAACCACAAACTCTTTACCTAGGATTCATACATGGCAGGAGGGAAGGGACTATTAAAAATCATCATGAAAAGACAGATCCTTGTGGGAAGGGAACTTCCATTTACTATTGATTTGCAAGATGAATCTTACTTAAACATCTGACAACTTCTCTTTTCTTCACCCAACCCAAAGGGTTTACTATGGAATTATACAATTTTTCCCTTAACTAGGAAAATAAAAAGTGACAAATGGGGCATTTATCTAATCAAAAAAAACGCTTATTTATAATATCTAACCAAGGCCTGATATCATGCAGATATATTCCATATTTTGGTCTAGAATGCAGCAACTGAATATATAAAGCCCTGAGAGCAGGTCTCATGTTCTCCTTTGCATTCTGCACAATGAACACAATCAGCATTCCACAAATATTAGCGATATAAAATACAAAAACAATAAATTAAGCCATTTACATGTTAATTTTGTCGGTCAATTAACATGTATCTTTTCATTAGTGTAAATAACTCCACCACAATTTTGTCCACTAAAGGAAGTTGCTTTTCAATAAACTAACAGTAGGCATATCCAAAACCAATTGCAGTCAATGGTAAAATTTGTATTGACTTCACTGAGTTTTAAAATAGAACCAATATACCTCACTATTATATGCTAGTTTGTTAAAACTGATAATATGAGTGAAGTTCTTTCTTTTCATGAAACGGACTTTCTAAAACTATTCTGCTGGGTTGTTTTAGAAAGCAAAATGGAGTAATCAATTTTAAATGAATAGAATCATCTGTTAATATTATACATATTTACTGGATTCTTAATTGTCACTTTGGAAAAACAATCTGTTGTCTAAGCATTTCTTAAAAGTGTTTCCATATGATCTGTCAGCAGTCAAGCCCTTGTGGGCTCAGGATGTTTAATTCTATTAATATTACTGTTTAAGGAGTTGTTGTCTCTCAGAATTCTTGGAAAACATTATTCTTATCTTAGTTTCTGTTAAAAAATACAACCCAAAAACTAGGCATTTTTCATCCCTTGTTCTTTACTGGTTGAATCATTTTGAGGGAAACAGAATCTCCAGATCAAATTCAGCCTTTGGTGTAAGCAGGAAGAAATCACCTGGAGGGCTAAGGCTGTGCCTCCCCACACCCTCCCCTTTTGTAAAGACTTATGTTTTTTCCTAGTTGCTTCATGTAATGAATTTATGTTTATGGCAACATCATTGTTTGATCTGGAAATAATTATGATCCTGGTCTGCAGCCCTTATTTGATAAAAGCTCTCATTTAAATCAGTGGGAAATTTGTCTGAACTGTGGTGCACAGGTTCAGAGCTAAGGGCTCCAAGGCCCTGATTCTGTTCTTGTTCGTCTGTTAGGACTGGATTCAGCAAGGCCCTTTGGCATTTATTTAATTCTAAGCAGGTGGATCCTTGAAGTCAATAGGATCATTCATCTGCTTAAACTTTAAGCACATGCTTGAGTGCTTTGTTGGATTGTGTCCTACATGAAGAATACATTTTTATATATCTTGCTTTAATGCAAGGAACAGAAATACAGAACACTGTATAAATTATGAGTGCTGTAATGTAATCGTACCCATCTCCAAACAGAATCTTTCTTTAAGCTTTCCACAGAACGTCAGCAAGTTTTTAAACTGCCTTCAGTTTTTGCTTGGTTTTGAAAATATTCCAGTATCTTGCTTTCAAAAAAGAGAGTGAAGGAAAAGTAACAGTATTATACAGAAGTGTTCAGACTAAAATTTCTTATGAAAGGATCTTGCATTATATAGACTGATGTAATCAGCACACCCACATTCTGCGGTGATCTGCAGAATTCATAACTCCAGCCACGATAACCTCAAGTATTCCAAATTCCTATATCATGCATGTAGACATTTTATCTTACAAAGCACAGCTCCCAGGCCAATCACACAAAGGAAACTACTAATAAAAAGCACCAATATATATGCTTACAGGTAGATTAGGTGAAAAGAACTATCCACAATTGTAATTGATAAGCCATTATAAAATGTAGATTACAAACAGAATGGATTTTATTATATAAAATAACTAATTGCCCTGGAAGGCATGCTAAGTAACAGAGCCAGCTGCCAGGTATGCAATTAAAATTTCAATTGAAGACTTTTTTTCAGTTTACATTCCTTCCTGCGTTGCAGGGTAAGATTATAAAAGGAGATTCAAGTATATTTATTCCAGCCACAAGGTAAGATTAAATTATTTCTCCAAGACATTCTAAAAAATAAAAATAGATGTATTTGGCTGGCTCTGGGGGAGGGAGGGAGTGTGTGTGTGTGTGTGTGTGTGTGTGTGTGTGTGTGTGTGTGTGTGTGTGTGTGTGTGTGTGTGTGTGCTGCCAAGAAGCCTATAGTCAATGGTTCTGTGTTTATTCTATAGCCTTCATTTTTTTGTACACAGTGTTCTGTACACCCTGCACACACCTTTAGGATACAATTTATGTCAGAACAAGATGTTGCTTCCTTGCATTTGCTGTCCTTATTGTTAAGATACCTTACACTGCTTGGAAGAGCAGTTTGCCCTCAGAATACTAAAAACATTTAAACATGACTAATGAGAGCATCCAGTTACATCAGATGGAGAGGATCAATAAATTAGAATTAAATTGGCGTAAACAAACTGCTGAATTATGAAGTTTAGAAAGAAACTTTTCCTATGGTCAGATTATTCCATAATGTTCCATTGTGGGATTTTCTTCATTGTCCTCTAAAACAGCTGCTACTGGCCTCTATTGTGGACTATAGAGGGACTGCGGGCCTGAGCCAATTTAGTTTTCTTAGAGTATATATATAGCGAAAGGTCACTAAATTATCCAGAAGTCTGGGGAAAAGACAGAGTTGTCTTTTCCAATCTTTGGAGTAGCCATTCTCCATAGATACCAACTCTAGCTAGCAAGCTGTTCGAGACTTTCTTGCAAAAGCTGTTGAATCTCCTGAGCTTTACCAACCAGGCTTTGGGTGAACCATCAAACACTCCACTTTCTACATCATCATGGGGAAAGTTATTATGAGGTACTCTAAAGTTAGAATACACAAAGGCAACCACGTAGCTGAGACTTACAAAAATGATAGTGATACCATATTTGTAACACTGGTCCTGATCCCACAAATTCTGACATTTATAAGTCAAATGTTTATCTATAAATACACCAATTAGTCCTGATAGTGAGACTACTTCTGTGTTTAAAAATAAGCATGGAAGTGTAGAAGTGATTGCAGGTTTAGCATGCTAAAAAGTGATCAGTCAGTTATACTGAAAGTGTACCAACATGTACATATATATCAGTAGCAATTTGTACCCTGTTAAAAATCAAAACTCAGTATTCCAGGGCAGATTCTCACTGCTGCTGAATATGCAAGGCTCCTGTGGAGAAGAATGGGCATCTCATACACAGATCCAATTTGGATTCTTAACAAGGCTTTTAAGGTTTGGCGCAGGGCTTTAGCTGGTGTAGCCACTAAGTGAGCAATGCTGCTTTCCACCAGCTGAGGATCTGGACCATCATTTTGAAATGGCCCCAAAGTGAGAAATTATATTATACCATTGCTTAAGAAAAACGCAGACTCATTTTAAGCAAGCAAACAGGAAATTTAGTTGCTGATCTCTCTCTCAATCAAATGACTGCTCTGTTTATCTAGAACAGGACTTGAATCTCTTGGGACTGAAAACCATCTTCATGTTAGATACTTCCTGAGTCTTGAGAACAAAACAGTTATAATTTCTCCCCAGCTGATTTCCATTTTGCACTTGCATAAATTAAATTCTGGTTTTAGAATTAAGGCCTTTCCAGTTGACTAAATCTAAAATCCTTAGGCCTTAATTACACAAAACTTGCACCACAGCGATTGACCCAAAATGAGGAGACAAAAATCCACAAACTATTGCACCCTTGAGACCTTGCTATCTCTGTTGAAACTTGCATTAAGGAAATGTGGTGTAACACGAAGCTAATTGTTCGTTTTGTTAAGGTTGAAGGCAGTAAGAAATATATAACAATATTATACTAGCTGTTAAGGATTTACCATACTACACCTATAAAAATATAGAAATATAAATCATGCCAAATCAGAAAACCTTTACTGCATCTAGAAATATTGGACCATCAGTTGTTAAGCAGAATTTCCCACTAACATCAGTAGGATGTTTTGCTTAAGAGTTTCAGTTAGTCTGTGAGGTCTAGATCTACCCTGCCTTCTGCCTGACTTCAGCCTAACAGGCAAAGTACCTCTCTCTGATTAAAAGAGACACACAGTATTGCTTACTTAATACATAGCATTTTCTCTTAGTCTCGCTGAGCCTTACTCTAGGAACCTCAACATTTTCATCTCAGGCCAGATCCTGCAAAGTGCTGAGTGTTTCCTGACAGATGCTTGGGTACTCTTAAATTGCCAGTGAAGTCAATGGGAATTCAGCTGTTACAGGAGGTATTCAGCACATGACAGGCACTGGCCAAGTAGAGTTAGATTTTGATCTCTATCAAGATACGCTTGTAAACTCTGAGATTACAAGACAATAAGGATTTTAAAAATATATATACCCCTCAAATTGTCTTCTATCAAGATTTTCATATTATAAAAAGAATGCCAAATGACTTTTAAAAACTAAGCAGCTAAGCAGAAGTTATCCAGGAATCAAACTTTAATTAAATTATTTAAGAGTTCATCATTGCTGCTACATTGTTCTATATCATCCAGAAAAATCTTTGACCTAACTGGAAAAGTATTAAAAAAACATAATATCATGAAGCAATTAAATATCTGGATTCAGTATCTGCAAAAAACATAATGATGTAGAGTTCTTATTGTATATGTACTTTTGCACTTCTCATAAAAATGATTTCATTGTCATCAAGCATTTAGCTACAGTTAGTTTTCTTCTGCAGTTAATCACAGCTATTGCTATATCTGTAACTGATGTCTATTGCAACATATTCAGAAGCAAAAACTAAATAGATAGATAGATAGATAGAGCTATCTGAGCAATGAAACTGCCAAAACCCAGAAAAGCAGTCTTTTAAACAACTTTTAAAAATAACACTTACTCATAAAGATTAATTATGTACCAATGACAGGTTTTTATTGTCCAAAAAATAGACAGAAAGAACACATCAATCAGATTGCCGCTACCACTAAAATAATATTTGAGAAAAATCCTGAAATATCAGTACAGAATTTCCAGAAAAAAACAAAGTGGTAACAGCTGCATGATGCAAAAAAATTAAAAAACCAATCAACCAAACAACAGCAACAAAAAGAAAAACCCAGAAAAATAAGAGCCGGTATCTCTTCATTCCCTTTTGCAAATATTTGTGTCCCTGTATCCAAAAGGTTAGCAATCGGAGGAAACTATTTTCCTTTCAGCGAACACCCTATCCCCTTATGGCAGTCCATGTACACATCCATAAATGATACCTACAAGAAATTTCAGAAGCTCTCATAAAAGGGTTTTGCATATGCAATCCACAGCACTGAACAGTGAATTTAAAAAACCCAATTTTTTTCCGAGTTTGAAGTTTTTAAGCCTTGCGGATGGTTGCAGTAGGAAAAAGGAAATTTACTAGGCAGTACAGAGGAAATCTTGTTGTCCTCTATTGTGGCAGTGGGGGTGTTGCCCAATTCTAACTTATCTATGTTGATAAAGGAAACCAAAGAACATATTATTAAAAAAAAAAGGTTTAATAGAAATATACCCCTTTCTTACCTTAATAGTGCTTGCCATAATGCGATCAAGATTATTGATCGTTAATAATTGTTAATAAAAATTATTGCTTCGCTCTGACCAGAAAGAAGTTTTGATGAGGTTGTTTAGAGCGGATGAGATTGTGCTAACTCTGGGAAATGAAGTCAGCCAATGGCAGGAAGAGGTTTCTATTGGTCCTGGCTACTGCAACTCGAAGAAACAGGATATTTGGGAGCAAAGAGATAAGAGGTCCTAAAAACAAAGTTGTTTTTCTTGATGATATGCAACTACAAGATTTTTTTAACAAAAAAGTCAATTGCCTATGACAGCTTAGGCAGGTGTGATCTGATGTGCACTAAGTATAACATGCCACACTGAAGCAGGATACAGATGTCAGATGAAACGAGCCAAATTCGAGATCGTTTCACATAGGCTATCCCTTGGGGACTTACCAATTTAGGGCCAAAGTCAGATTTGGTGCAACTGCATTTAATTCCACTAACATCACTTACATGTAACCTGCTTATGCCGTCTTTGAATTTGTCTACTAACTTCATAGACATTTGAGCTATTAACAGCTTTTAGCTGACCTGACCTACTATATTATTATTAACTAAGACACAGATGAATTGGAATTCATGATTTATTTTTGCTACCTCTTCCTCAGTGAGGAAAAGAGACTGTGAAATAATTTAAGCTTTCAAAAGAGACCCCCATGTCCATAATAAATGTTAATATTTCCATCCTATTTCTCTCTTTTGCTACCTTGTGTTTCTTTCTTTACCAGTCTCTGAAACTGAAATCAATTTCCCTGGCAATTCCCTCTCAATGAAAAAGATGTTGCTTTGTTATTATTATTACTACTACTTATTAATACCCTTATATTAGTATTGCTGTACCAACATCATCAACTGGGATAGCACAGTGCAAACTGCTACACAGAAACTGAAAAAGAAAGGTGGTTCCCACCCCTTAGTGTTCATCACAAGCATTGTGTTGCTGGCAATTTTTGACAGGTTGGGAAGGCTTAAGATTGAATGCACCACTGATGAGTTTAAAAAAAGAACTTTTGTTACAGGAGAAGCCTGACAGGAGTGTGATCACAGTAACCTACTGTTCATTATACCTATGTGGAAAAGGAGAAAAAAAGCAATAGAAACTACTGCAACCTCCCAGCCCCTTCATTGCTTGGCACATGATTTCTGCTCCTCTGCTAACTAAACTGTGAAGTGGGAACAGGATTTGCCCACTAAAGCATACTTGAAAATTATTAAATAGGTTTAAGAGTGATCTAGGTCAGGCTTTTGGGGAGAATGGTGATGTGTTGCCAAGCTGTACCTCTGCCCCAATTAATCCCTAACCAGTGGTTAGAGCTGATTAAGCCCCTGGCACCTTCAAAGTTAGGTAGTGGTTACTGAAACCCTGATTGCCCTGCCCTGCCTCCCTGACTTGTCCTTTGCATTGACACAGGGATGAGTCAGCTGACAGATTTAGTTTTGCTTTTGTTATTCAGTCTAAGAAATTCATACAGAGACCCATTTTCCTTCCAGTATTTCTCACTTGCCTTTTATTACTTATTTGCAGACTCGGCTTCTGATAAATTATATATTTTGCTTCAAAACTACTTGTAAGAAAGCAGTAACAGTAAAAAGGTGAAGCCAATAGGATGGTGGATGTGGCAAAAAGAATACACAAGGGTTAAGTGTAATACCCACACAGTGATAACTGCTGGTCACTTTAGAATAGTTCAGATTTAGCTCTGTGATGGGATGATATACTATTTCAATGAGTTACTTTATGTCCAATGTAATTGTATTCTCGTATCTCTTTGTAATTTGTATCAGTTTCATTACTGTGCCTGTTTGGAGTAGGAAAATTATGGTAACTTTCCTATTTTCATTATGAATAATAAGAAAAGGGAGCAATTTACAGTACGTGTATTTCACAGGGATGTTGATTTCTTGCCATTTCATTTCCAAACAATGTCCAAGACATCCAGAATATTGGGACTTTTATTTCTAGAAATTTTCAAAGCATTATATAATGTGTCTAAAGAGGTCTCCTCGTACAATCATTTAACAACATGCATTAATACCGATCTCACTCTAACTCATTTTGCATCTCCTCAGATCTCTTGAATTCTGCATTCTTTTTGGATGTACAAGACAGGTGACATAGCTCTATTCTTCTACTATATATATTTGTAGACCTGGACACAGGCATGGGTGAACTGGGGGGGCCACCCAGGGCCTGGACAGAAAGGGGGCCCAAAAATAGTATTTTTTTTCTGTTCTCCAATTATTATTATTATTATCTCTGGCAAAGGAGGGCCCATACTAAAAGTTCACCTGGGGCTACCGGGAGTCTAGGTACCTCACTGTTGTAGAGATCATGTGTAAGCCACTTTGCAGTTTTAAATTGACAAAGCCCTTCAACAAGGACTTTACAAAGGACTAGATACAGATTGGTCCTTTAAATCCTTAAATGGGACTTGGGCAGAGCTTAGTCAGCTATGTCCAAACAGTAATTCTAATTGGCCCTATGAGCAAGAATGGCATGTACCCCCGGCGGCTAGGGGGGCATGGCTGTGGTGTTGGTGGCAGGTGCGCAGCAGTAGGAGCTTGGTGGCAGTAAGCGTGGAGCTCCCACAAATGCTGCCAGCATCGTTGCTGTGGAGCGAGGGGGTGATGAGTGCTGACCAGAAGTAGGCGACCAACCACAGCGGTGATCATGGACTGGCGGCAGGGTGGCGAGCAGTGACTGCCTGCAGGCACCACCGGCAGTGTCGGTGGTGCCTTTTTGCAGGGGGTGCACTGCCACACTCAGGGGGGTGCATGTGCACCTGCATGCATCCCCTACGTATCGTCCCTGCCTACAACGGAGCCACAAACCTCATTTAGACACCTGAATTCACCAGACATTTCTAAGTTAAACTGGCAAAATTCTATGGAAGTTTTCATTTACATTCAAACTGAAACTATAAGCCTAAGAATAGCAAAACACTTAAGCATGTATTTAACATTTC
>NW_017728906.1:39519111-39524956 GCF_001723895.1 Crocodylus porosus
GGATATCAGGAGGTGCTACTTCACAGTCAGGGCGGCTAGGATCTGGAACCAACTTCCAAGAGAAGTGGTGCTGGCTCCTACCCAGGGGGTCTTTAAGAGGAGGTTAGATGAACACTTTGCTGCAGTTGTTTGACCCCAGTAATCTTTCCTGCCATGGCAGGGGGTCAGACTAGATGATCTACTCAGGTCCCTTCCAACCCTAGAAACTATGAAACTATTTAGCATGCACTTAAGGGTGCAGACAAGTTCCCTGCTATAACTGAGAATGTTTTGCAGGAAGTGTTCTGAGTTACAACTATCATCTGGACCAAACAGAAGTTCACTGTTGCTTCCTGGTGGGTGGAGAATCTATCTGGTGGCTGCAAGTCTGCAGTCAGTTTCCCTTAGCAATGGCCCCTCCTCTCTCCCAGCCTGTCTTGGTTTCAGAATGGGAAGGAGGAAAGATAGCAGAAGGAGCTTGTTCTAGGGGTTCCCCAGCTGGTGCTGGAGGGTTGGATGGGTGAATTGGAGCTCCCCCGCATCTCCAATACCCCTGCCCCACCTTCTAGTGGGGGTTAAAAAAAACAAGACTGAACTCCCTCCAGTCCCTTTCCCATCCTCCCATTCTGAAAACAGCTTGAGGCTGGGAGGCAGTGCAGACAGAGGATGCTATGTTTTGAAATGTCTTCGTCTGACTCCTCATGCAATGAGGGTTCATATTTTCACCCAATTTTTAAGCTGTTTGCAGCTGTTAAGGTTGCCAGCCCTGCAGGATTGCCTTGGAGTCTCCAGGAATTACATATAAATCTCCAGGAGACTGCTGAGAGTAACCTGGGAGAAAAATGAAAAGGCATTCATTAAAATAAATATTAAGTGTTAAATTGGATGTATACAGTAGTCCAGTGGGTTTTAAAAATGTAATAGTGATGTGCACTTGCCTTCCTGAAGTGAAATCTACTCACTGTAATCCGTAACTGACATACACAAGCATGTGGGTGCGTTTATGTTGTGTTGTGGGCACGTTGGCATTCTAGAAACCTCCCAGAATAGATTCAAACAGAGTTGGCAATCTTAGCAGCCACGCACTTGTGTTTGGTCATGGCTAAAGACCACTTTCTGTGGCCAGATCAGGCAATAATCATCACTTCTGTCTGCATCTACAAAGTAATTTAGAAGATTAAGTTTTAAAAGGGGGTAAAAAAAAAATCCAGGACAGAAAAATGCTTAATTTATTGCAGGTCCTAAATGTCTATCTGAGCTCCAGACCTATCTCTTTGCTATGCCCCACGTACAAACTGTATGAATAACTGATACTGAACTGGCCTGCCCCATATGTGGGTAAACACCTAATCCTTGAACAAGGTGGCTTTCACCCTGGAAAATCAACAACAAGCCATCTGTACAATCTAACTCAACAAATTGAAGACAGTTTTGAAAGATGTCAAATCACTGGAGCTGTGTTCACTGACCTATCAGCCGTTTATGGTACAGTTAAGCACTAATGACTTCTCCACAAGACCCTGGAAATGACAGAAGATCTGCGCCTTACAAAGCTGATATGAACCCTGCTCAAAAACAGATTTTTTTTTGTCAAACTGGATTCAAAGCAAACCAGATGAAAGCAACAGATAAATGGCCTCCCCCAAGGAAGCGTACTTGCACTGCTGCTATATAACTTCTATACAAATGACCAACCAATCAATTTGGAAACAAAATGTTTCATCTATGCAGATGACCTGTGCATAACAGCCCAAAACACTTGCTTTGACCATATCAAAAAATCCCTAAGCAAGGCACTAATTGGCCTAACCTCATACTACATTGAAAACCAATTACATGCCAACCCAGTGAAAATGCAAGTATGTGCCTTGCATCTGAAAAACAATGAGGCCACCATTACATGGTTTGGGACCCCATTATCCCACTGTCCAAATTCAGTTTACATTGGAGTCACCCTTGATTGAACCCTCTCAGACAAAGATCACATCATGAAGACAAAAGTGAAGGTGAGCATTCATAACAACATTTTACATAAGCTCACCAACTCAAAATGGGAAGCTAGCCCCACAACCATCTGAACCACCGCTTTGGCTCTCAGCTTCTCATCTGCCAAGTATGCATGCCTTGTATGGGGGAGATGCCTATATGCTAAGCACCTTGACCCCATTCTGAATAATAACTGCTGATGCATCACAGGATGTCTGAAGCCTACCAGCCTAAACAGTGTGTACCTGCTGGCTGGCATTGCTGTTCCTGACAGAGGAGCAGTAGCCATCAGGATAGAGGGATCAAGACAAACTAAAGATGTAAGACATCCACTGTACAACGATCCTGTAGCACACAAACAACCAAAGTCAAACAGGAGATTCCTTGCCAATACCCAACTGCTTGATGCTACACTCAAGGAGACATGACTATGTATGCAGAACAAGAGACTAAAAAAATACCTGACAGTGAAAAAATGGATATTCCAGTGGCTGCATACTTACCACCAGGGGCTGATGAGTCATTGCAAATATGGTGATGTCTTGACTGCCTATGCACAGGAGTTGGACACTCCAAGGAACTAATAAAAAGTGGGGCTATAACATTGGTTCAACCACCTGTGACTGGCACACAGCCACAAACTATGCAACACCTGCTGCAATGTTCGCTGCTTGAAGGCACACTTACAATGAAAGATCTCACAAAGCACAGTAAGCAAATACAAGAATGTGTAACAAAATGGTCAAATGTGGTGTAGAGACATAAGAAGAAGAATATGTATTGCACATTGTTTTAAAATATAAATACTGACCTAAAAATATACAGTTAAGGGTGCATGCAAGCATTCAAATGAACCACTAGAAGTGTAGCAGTTTAATTTGAACATTTGAAAACCTTATTGGTAGAACACTGTACAAGTGTTATGGAGCCCAGCTGGGTGCTCTGCAGATTGCTGGGGAGTCCCACTGCACAGTCCCAACGTGCTTTTCAGGCTCTCTTGTCTGCCTGGAGACAACTCACAGCAATCAAGGGCACAGATCTGGGCCGATTTACTGGCCACCCCAGGGGACCACCTCCCTCTACCTCATAACAACCCCTTCCTCCCTCTAAGCTGTCAGGCTTTAAAACAGCTGACCCAGAGTGTGTCTGCTGTCTTTTCAAGCCTGTCAGCTTCACCTATGGCATCAGCTGACAGACCCATTTCCAGAGCAGGTTGGGTGAACCTGGTCATGGTCAGGTGCTGATGATTTAGGTCCTGGTGGGTTGAAGTTGGGTGCTGGAGCATTGGGTGCTGCCTTGAGGAGTGGGTATGGGGCCTCTGTTCCTAGCAGTGGCCAGATCAGGTCAGTCCATGTCGCAAGAGGATGGGGGTTGGTGGACTATGTTCCTATTGGGGCTTTACCTATACTGTTTGGGTACAGGGGTGGAGTCTGGCAGATCTGGGTCCCTACCCTCTCCCATACCCAAACAGTGTACACACTGTCTTTGCTGGGAAAGGAGCCCACTGTTTTCCCCACAACATAGACTGGTCTTTCAGGTCTGTGTCCACGGCCTTGGGAAGGGGGATAGATTGGGGGATCTAGGAATGGTAGAGGCAGGATGGACCAGTCTGGGTCCTACAGGATGAGTTTTTCCCACCTGCTTCAAGTTGGGTGGTTGTCAGCTAGACAGCTCCAGACCTGGACTTTCCCAAATCCAAAGCTGACAGGAGGTGGGGTTTGTTCTATGCTCAGCTGGATCAGTAGTCCCTAGCTAAATCACAGACTGTCTCTCTAGAGATTGGCGGGTGGAGGGGCAGAACAATGTGTGCTGGAATGCCAGGCAGCAGTGTGGAGTCTTCTCTCAGAGAGGTGGATGTACAAGCATTTGTTTCTCTGGTAGAAACTCTACCTTGTTGGAAATGGGAGAAGTTGCTATTGCACCTGCCATTTTTGGTCTGGTAGAAGTTATTTGAACACTTGTAAACTTAGGATTTCTGCTTGTGGAACTGTGATTCCACCAGTGAAAATATAATGCTTGTATGCACCCTAAGACATTTCTAAACCACATAAATTATTTGCAATTTAAAATACAATTGATATCTTAAAATACTATTCATGTCTTGAATTTGATATACAATGAATATGAGAATGCACCATTATGGGAATATATTTTAACATTTAATGAAAAACCTACCCTTTATGTGTTCTGCAGTCCATCATGTTCAGATTGCTGTCAGAGAGAATAACCAAGAATGCTGTTCTGGGCCCAACCTGACCAGGAAGCCAGAACTGAGCCCGTAGTGCCTGCACTGTGGGGGCACTAAAAGCCACAGCAGGTTTTTATCCTCATGCTCCCTGATCAACGGTTGATCAGAATAATGTCTACATTTATAGCAGAGCATGCAGATAATCATCTCTAAATATATCTTAATATGTCTGTTTTATATCGATCCTTTCATGTAATCCTAAATTGCACTACCACCCTTAAATCTCTTTAGTCCTACCAGAAATCATTTGTACAATACCCCTTGTCTCAGGCTCTGTGGCCCTCAGTTTTATAAAAATATCACAGACCATAACAGCTTTCTTTTTTTGTATAACTGTAC
The DNA here is from genome assembly GCF_001723895.1 of Crocodylus porosus. Classification (NCBI taxonomy): domain Eukaryota; kingdom Metazoa; phylum Chordata; order Crocodylia; family Crocodylidae; genus Crocodylus; species Crocodylus porosus. Next base: position 39,523,664 of record NW_017728906.1, read on the forward strand.
TCATTAAGCAGAAAGATAGGTATTTCTTAATATGTGGACAGTGGATACTATACAATAAATTAAAATACAACATGTTAAAATTATTTGAATTCTTATTGGTCAAAGGGTAACTTAAGCTCCTGAAAATCTTCTCAACAGAGTCAGACATGAGCAGTGAGTAAGGCAGAAAGTAAGTTAGGGTGGCAGGACCAGAATTGTTTGACTAAATGACTTCTTGCCTATGAAAGTTCATGCCTCTCTAAACCAGGTATTTCCTAAACTTAGGTAGTTCCTAAGGTTGTAAGCAGACATCTCATTTGAGGCAGTTCTATTTGTCCTGTGTTTTAACTTGGATCAAAACAGGAGTAGCACAACCATTTACACACATAGCCCTTCCAAGATGCATTGCTGCTCTTCTGCCAGTGAAGTGGCCAGTCAGAGCACACAGCCTGACAGGTTTGTCTCTGGAATGACTAGCAATTAACTTGAATGGGCTGCTATTAACTTAAAGACATAAACAGTTTTGTGTGGGGGGGTGTACTTCAAAGGTATTTAAAGAGGGGCAATGGACACCTATCTCTATAAGTGGCAGAAGGCCAGGGCTAATGGGGCTTAGGCCACCCAAACGTGGCCCCTGTAGCTTGGGGGTGGGGCACAGCAGCAGTGAGAGAGTGGCAGTGGTAGGCAGGGCAGCTCCAGCAGACACCGCAGGCGCTGTTGGTGGCAGGGAGGTGGGGGTTGGCAAGTGCCAACCAGGGGTTGGCAACCATCTGCAGATGCTGCTGGTAGTGGTGTCAGTGGTGGGGTGGTGAGCAGCAACTGCCCACAGGTGCCGCTGACACTGTCAGTGGTGCCTTTTTATAGGGGGTGCACCGCTACGCTCAGGGGGTGCATGTGCACCCGCGTGCACCCCCTACACATCACCCCTGCTAAGATGCCACCCTGCCCTACCTTCTGCCTGACTCCAGACTAACAGGGCTAACTACCTCTCTATTAGTGAGTAAAGCCAGCCAATTTAAAGACCGTATCTACATAAAGCTTATCTTGATGCGGGTCATTGCAAAGCATTAACAGTAGCAAAATAGCACCTCCTCTATCTACTAGCTAAACTATCACCCAACCATATGGAGATGATGATAAGTAGCTGAATTTCTTGTTAAGTGAAAAGGGTGCTTTTATTTTCAAGCATACCTTAAATGTAAGTTGTGTGAAAACAAGCTTTTATAAAAGTATAAATCTAGCAGAGAGTGTCCCACAGTTGAAAGAAAGGGAAGGGAAAGAGTAAGGAAATTATGTTAAACAGATGTTTTAAAA
>NW_017728906.1:39525445-39536449 GCF_001723895.1 Crocodylus porosus
TTGTCTCTCTCTCTGACCCTATTTGCAAATATATACCTTTTGTGTTGCTAATAGAGTGTGTCTGTAGCTGAAGGGTTTTTTTCCACCTCCCGAGAAACAAACCACGATTTTTATATCATGGGTATGGGAATATGCTTGGAAATGTTTGTGAGGGGAATTGTGATGGGGTGTGGGTGTGGGTGTGTGTGGTTTGGTTTTGTAGGTGGTGTGAGCCCCACCATCCTACATCCCTCCCCAGGGTGCACAGCCCAGGTCAGCTACGGCAGTGGGCCTTTGGGGTGCTCATAGCTGTGGCAGGCAGAGCCCCTTGTGGCGTGCAGCTCTGGCTAAGACCCAGGCCCTGAATGTGCTGGCACAGCTGGCCTGGCCCACTAGTGCAGGCCTTCAAACCAGATCAGGCTGGATCCTTGCCAGCATATGCAGATCACAGCACTGCAAGCAGAAACCGTGCACCATTGGGCTGGGCAGGCTCCATGCCTCCATGCACGGCTTCCTGCTGGAGTACTGGAAGGCACAGAGCCAGCCAGCCCGGCCCAATAGTGCATGGACCAGGAGCCACATGCCGTTAGGCTGGGCAGGCTCTATGCTTCTGTGTGAGGTTTCCAGTACTCCAGTGGGAAGCCGTGTGCAGGGGCAAGCAGGAGCCCACCCAGCCTGATGGCATGCGACTCTGTGCCTTCATGTGCGGCTTCCTGCCCAGTCTAATGGTGCGCGTCTCCTTGTCCATGCATCATTCAGCCAGGCAGGCTCCATGCCTCTATGTGGGGCTTCTAGCACTTCAGCGGAAGCTGCACATGGAGGCATGGAGCCACACATCATCAGGTCAGGAGGGCTTCTACTTGTCTGCACATGTAGCTTCCAGATGGAGTGCTGGAAGCCCCATGCAGAGGCATGGAGCCCGCCCAGACTGAGGGTGTGAGGCCCATACCCACCCACAAATCCCACACCCACCAACACACACCCCATGCCCACAAACTCCATGCCACCCCTCCCACCTGCAGGCAGGAGCTCCCCTCACCATGTGCCCAGCTGTCCAGTCATGCAGCTCTGTGCCTCCACATCATGGGGCTCCCACCTGGAGTGCTGGGAGCCTCACAGAGGTGAAAGCACAGAGCCTGCCATCATAAAATTATGTGATTATGCACGGGCATGCCTTTTATGTGCAAAATTGTGCGGGCACATAATTGCATAATTCCCCAGGGTGTACTCTTTGGTGTCAGTTACTGGATTGGGGTATAAATCAGTAAACAAAAATGACTAACTTAATTACTTTTCCTTACCCATTATCCCATCAAATGCATAAAATAAACAGAACAGAAAGTGACTGGTAAATTAGATCTTTAAAGTCCCTTCCTTTTCAATATGCTTAACTATTGTCAATATCATAAATACTTTTTTTGCTTGGAGAAAATGTACTTTCAAGTTGATAGTGTCCCATTACATATAAATAATTCCCTCTTAAATACATATGGATCATGTGTATGGGGTCTATAAAGATAATGACTCAGCACAGCTTTTGAAAATGGCAACCAGTAACAAGTTCTTGGTATATACAAATTAATATAATCTGGATAAAAAAAGAAATGAAGCCCCTTTTTCTCACCAGAAGTAGCAAGTACATGTAAGAAATACATTTAAAGTAGAACCAGACTACATACAAATAGTAATAATGAATAAAACTAGTTCTCATGTCACTGGGGGGGTTTTTTGGATATAGATTTTAATAAAGATAGGGATTTTTTTAATGTCAGTGCATGGCACATCTATCATACCACCCTATATGCATTTGTGTCATTCAGTTAAATACACCTTTCATTATTTAAAAAGCTTAGTATTTTGATTAAATGTAGCTAGGAGAGTTTTTTATAAAGTTTGGCCAAACTAAACTCAGACTTTGTGTGTGAGGGGAAAATATATTCTTATCAAGTTTTCACCAAACTCTCAAGCAGGACTTCCTCTCCCTAATTCACTGTTTTAACTGACTCAGAAGAAAGTGCCAGTAAATCTGTTCGCAAAGAGTGATAATCTCCTTCCTCACAACAAGAAAGCTCACATAAATGGTTTTTCATAGGGGACTAATTGTGGGTTCATGGGGATAAAAACATCCATCCCCATAGCTCAGGAGGAGGCTAGGCCAGCCCTCTCATGCCTGGTACTTCAGTCTGAAATACTAGTTGTAGTCCCTCTGAACCCCTTTGTAGGTATGCCCAGCTGGATTAAGGCTCCAGGTACAGCTGCTCTCTCTGTCCTTCCACTCCCAACCTATAGTCAACTTCTAGTGCTCTGCACCACTACATACAGAGCTTCCTCAAAAAGAGGGTAGATTGTATGCTGTATATTACAGGAGTGTTTTTTGCCACTTTTTCAATTCTGAGCTGCTCTGAGGGCCAAAATCACCCTGCCATAAATTAAAGGAGGGGCAGCCAACCTGTGGCACAGGTGCCACAAGCGGGACAAACAGCACAGAGGCATATAGGGCAAGAAGCAGAAAGCAGCAAACTGGGCAGGGAAAAAGCAAAAAAAAAGAAAAAGCAAAGCAGCAGATCAAACAGGGAGCACAGGACTGGAAGAAGAAAGCAAAGCAGCAGGGGAAGGGAATCAGAGTGATATTTGAGGAGGGTGTAGGGTTAATTTGTGGCCTGCTTGCTCAAAAGGTTGACCCCCACTGTGTTAGAGCAACCTCTAGGGCTGCATACAGATGAGCATGGATGTTTTATTCCCTAGGAACAAGCAGCAGCAGAACAACTTGTGCTGCTGCTGCTTTTCCCTGAGGAATGCCCATGCCACACACCCTCTGGCATGCAGCAAATTACTCAGGGTGGGGTAGGGGAGGCTGGGGCCAAGCAACTTTACCTGCGGTCCTGGGGGCCACGTGGAGCTGCAGCCGTGGTGATCCTGCTGCTCAGAGCCTGGCTGGCAACCACAGTGTAGCTCTGGCAGACCAAGCTCCATTTTTGAGGGGTGCACTGCCCCCACATGTGCTGCCCCACCTTTTTTTTGCACAGGTTTTTCTGACCCCGGGATCTCTCAGGTTCGAACACCCACCCTGCCACTATGCACTACTACCTTGCAATGCAGAGAACACCTGAAGGTATGGTGTGCGGTGCTGCAGACATGTTTGAGGTGCCACATACCACGCAGCTGCACTCATCTGGATGTGGCCTGGTTGTTCTAATTTACATCTTAAAACCCAGGACTTATTTTGAACCATACCAATGCACAGAATTTCCTTAATGCAATGCACTCTGTTCTCACTGCCTTACCCCTGGCCTACCCCTACACTGAGCTGTCATGAAGAGGTATATACTCCAGCAGATTTACACTCTGTCTGTGCTGGGGGAAATCCCACTCAGCATCTGGTGGAAGTTGAAAGAGGGTATAATCATCAACTGTGTTTATCATAGGAATTCTAGGAATCATAAGAAAGTAGGTCTGAAGGGACCTCACAAGGTCATCTAATCCAGCTCTCTGATCAAGGAGGGGTTATACCTGACTAAACCAGCCCAGCCCAAATGTTTGTCTAACCAGCTTCTGAACGTTTTCAAGCAAGAAGATCCCATTACTTCTCTAAGTAGCCTTAGTCCAATGCTTGAACACTCTCATGGTCAGGAAGTTCCTCCTAATCTCCAACTTAAATTTCCCTTGTTGCAGCTTGATGCTATTGCATCCTATCCCCTACAGCTGCAGAGAAAAAGACCATCTCCATCCTCTTTGTAATTGCTCTTCAGGTATTTGAAGACTGTTATCAAATGCCCCCTCAGTCTTCACTTCTGCAGACTAAGTAACCCTTGCTCTTTCAGCCTTTCTTCAAAAGTCTTGAAGGGTTCTGATTATTTTTGTTGTTCTCCACTAGACTCTTTCCAAACTATCCACATTCTTCTTGAAGTGTGGGGTCCCAGAACTGGACACAGGACTCCAGGTGAGACCTCATTGGTGCTGAATTGCATGGAAGAATCACTTCCTCTGATTTGCAAGTATGTCCTCTTTTAATACAATTTTATACACACACATGCACGCACGTGTGCGCATGCACACACACACACATATATAAACGTAATACACAGCCCAGTGTGGGGGGTTATATAAAAAAAAAATATATATAAAATTGTACTAACAGAGTATCACTTATACATTAAGAGCTTACATATATATAAAACTGTGCACTGTTGCCCCTGCCTCGTGCAGTGTTGGAGACCCGCGCTGCCTTGTGCAGTTGCCGGGGTCTCGTCCATTCCCGGATCCTCCATGCACCAATCTGTGCACCAGTGCCATGGCTCCCTCTGTGGCCGGGCTGGGGACACAGACCCTTGCTGCTCTCTGCTAGGTGGTGGAATCTTCTGGGGCGCTTCTGGGGCGACTCCTTGGCCCCACTGGTCAGCTCTACCAGCTCTTCACAAGCCCTGTCTTCATCATCCCTCCCCATCAGCTCTCCAGGTGCTGGGCACATTGGCTTTTATTCCTTCTGGAAGCTCCATCCCAATTGAAAATGGACCAATAGGAATGCCTGAAGGGTTAGTTCTCCCTCAGGTCCAATTCTTCACCCTGCCCCTGGGTCAGGGCTGGACAAGCTTGCCTCCTGTCTCCTCCTCATTGGTGGAAATGCTCCAGGAACTGGCCTGAGCCATTTTGCGCTCAAGTTAACAATCTGGGCTGCTGGTGAGTCCACTGAGTATCACTTCAAGTGTGTGTGTGTGTGTGTGTGTGTGTGTGTGTGTGTGTGTGTTTGCAAGTGAGACTCTATTAATACAATTTTCTATTTATTGATTTATTTTTATATAAGCCCCCCCACACACACACACTGGGTAGCGTATTGTGTTTTTGCATGTGTGTGTGTGTTTTATGTAGGCAAGATGGCTCCTATTGTTCTGGCCACATCCACAGCACATGGCAAGCTGGGCCCTGTATCTGGGAAAAATATGTAAAGCCCTCTGGCCTCATTGGCCAGAGGTAGCAGAAGATCCTCCAGGCAGGTGAGTGAGAAAGAGGCTGGTGCGTAGCACTCACTAATTGGGCAAGGCTAGGGTGATGTCACACCAGGTATATAAGAGCAACTCCTAAGGTTTCTAGCTTTTTCTCCTAGGGCTGCTAAATGCTGCACAGCTGAACTGGGAGTCAGAAAACCTGCTCCTTGGGGGGAGAGGCAGGCCTCCCCCTCTCTTTACTGGAGAGGCAAGCAAAAGCTATGGATTTACAGTTACAAGGACAGAAAGTCTGTCTCAGAGTTTGAGACTCCTATTTCCTCCCTTTCTTTTTTTTTCTTAAGTAGGTTAATGTCATGGGGCTATTAATCTCTGGAGCAAACTTCCCAGGAATGGGTCTTGGCAGTTGCTGATCCCTCTGTTTTGCAATTGTATTGTCTCAGTACAGTTGTATAGCTGAGACTGGATATCCAGGCTGCAGCCATAGGCCTTTTTGTTCTTTTACAGGTATTGCATTTCAGCCTGGCTGTGTGGCTGAATCCCAGCCATATGTTTGGCTGGCATTTTTGGGCTCATATGAAGCCTGGCACGGTTTGAGCCAGGATGAGACCTGGCACTACTTGTTGTCTATCCAGGCCTTAGTGCAGTATAGGCTTGGCTGGCGTTTTGCTGCCCAATTCAGGCTCAGCAAGATAGGCCTGACCTTTCCTTTTAATTATCTTACAGTTTTCTGCCCAGTAAACTGGGATTGCAACTTGAGGTGTGCTATGCTGACAGAAACTATGGTTAACCCCTCAAAGCCACCATGTGGAAGTGGAGGTTGGCACTCTACCACGTCTCCAGGAGCAATGGAGCTCCTTGCAACACAGAAGAAGGCATGCTACCGACCAACTCTCCACAGTCCAGTGAACCCTAGGAGCAGCTCATAGGACTCTCTGGTGTGGGCCCCCCTCTCCTGCCCATTTCTGAAGGCAGGTATAGGGATGCAGGACCCCAGAACTACCTGTTGGGGACCCCCAAGTCCCAGACTGCTTGGGTATGGGTGAAGCATCTGCAAGAGGGTGCCACCTATAGATTTTGCTCTGTAGTTAGTAGTGTTTTAAATTGCATTTGGTGTTTTTCTCTGTTTTCTGTAATAAATATGTCTTTTGTGTTTACACTGCTTGTAAGGAGGTTTTTTTTTGTGGGACACTAGCAATTCATTTAGTGTTTCCCAGGTAGTCTGAGTGGGGGCTTGAGCCAAGGTAAAATATATTTAGAGCTCCAGAACTGAACCCAGCCCTTGTTGCTTGCTGCAGATTGGTGCCCAGCAGAAGGGTCATATCTATCTATCTATCTATCTATCTATCTAGTATTAATAGAGTATCACTTGCAAATCAGAAGAAGTGATTCATCTATCTATATGTCTTACAGTAGAAGGCAGTACCTCCTCCAAGATATTCAGAAAACCTCTCTGAAGAATTTTTCTGCCTTTTTCCCCATCCTCAGATTAACATCCGACTGGTAAACATCATGCAGAAAGTATCTGTCTATCTATCAGAATAGGAGCAGTGTTTCCTTTAAAATAAAGGCAAAATTCTCACCTTTACTCTCACTGAATGGGCAGCAGTCCAGGAATAGTTGCACTGAAGTTAACTCCTGGGATAAGGTACTTTTCCAGGGGAATAAGTATACAAGAATCTGGCTAATTAATGCATCAAGGTTAAGCAGCACCTAAGCATCCCAGTGCAAGGAAAAGGTTTTATATTGCAGCTTATTTTCTCTGCTTTTCAGGTTTTCCATCAGTTTCCTCGTCCTATTCTCCACCATTGTAGAATTATGCCTATATTTGCTTTGAAAAGCATTGTTTTCTCTTCAGCTTTGTATCAAAACTTTGGGTGTTTTTTTTGCTTTATTTTCTATTTTAAACCACAACAGGGAGAGGAATAACAGGTCATCCTCCCTCTGACACTTTCCCAAATGCAAATATTGCATTTTTACAAGCCAAGAAATGGCTTATAATGGAGTCGTGCAGTGTGCTGAGTGAATTGGGACACACCACTTCTTAAGAGGTGTGCAATGCATTACTTGTTTGAGCCTCATTGCTTTGAATGGAATGAGAACTAGATTGAGCGCCGCTGACTCTTTTCAGTTGCAATGATTGTTGTCACTAGAGGGTGCTCAGTGCCCCTCTAAAAGAAATACTTTAGCTTGTCTGATCCGGTTACTTGCATTGTTTGCTACTCAGTTACAGTATACTTCTCTGACATCAGGGGCAATACAGGGAAATATATTTTCACAGAAATGTATCATGCAGATTTTTTCTCATCATGTCAACATTTTTCATCCCCAGTAAAATATTCAGATTACTGTTTTAACTTTTAACAACAGCCCCATCTTAGCTCCTTTCTGCCCAACTTAGCTCCTTTACATCTCTTTTCTCCCATTTGCTTGCCATCTTCAGTCAACACAACTTATAGGCTAACACACCTATGTCTGGACCGTCACCATCTATCTTTTTTCATATTGTCTTTTATGCCCGAAATATGAGAAAAAAGTGTGTTTGCAGTTTTCTGGCTAAACCAGAATTTGAGGGGGAAAGTTTCATTTGGAGACAGCCCAAAACATTTTCTTCTGTTTTCTTGGTAAAGTAAAAGGGAAAATATTTTGGGGGGAAACCAAAACATTTTGTTTAACCCCAAATGGGATGCTGCATTATCCCAAATGAGATGTTGCATTTTTCTTTGAGTTTAAGCTGTTTTTTTTTTTTTTAATTAAAGTTTGGCAATTTAAAAATGAAAGATTGAAGCATTTTGTATATAAAAATATTGAAACGAAACATTCGGTTTTCTCCAAACATTTTTTTTGCTGTACTGAATTTGACCTGAGTACACAAATATTTTCCATCACCCATAACTTCATTTTTAAAGTCCCCCAGTTCTAAGTGCCACCTGATTCCAGGTGTCCTATATTTACCCTCTAAACCTGAGTCCATTTTCAAATTCATTTTCTTTAAGAAGGTACTTCAATAATAGTTTGAACACAACATGAACACAAACATGCCCACACACAAGTATATACTCTGCCTAATCATCATATCATGCAATCTACTCAGTAAGTCTAATTATCTTCATTCTTATACTCATGTATCCTCAGCCTAATTATAGATCTCACCCTCAAAGCATACAAGGAAGGGGAGACTAAATAATAGTTCCCCATTTTTTTTTTACCTTAAGTACTTGTATAGCACCTGTCACAGTTACAGGGGAGCGTCTCATAGTATTTAATGTATTTATCCTCAAAACAACCTGGTTAGGCAAGGAAATAGTGTCATTTCCATTTTACAGATGGAAAAACTGAAGAACAGAAAATCTAAGTAATGATCACCAGGGACTCCCAATTTCCAAGTACTTGAAAGTCTGAACCATCCTTATGGCTTTGGCTGAAGTTACACATTAGACCAGTGTTTCCCAGCCTGTGTGCCACAGCACAATAGTGTGCCATCAGAAATGAACACGTGTGCCATGGGATTTTGGAAAAAAGTCATATATTAGAAAAATAAATAAATGAATAAATGAAAGATATTGTTTATAAAAAAACCCGTTTGGAACCAAAGCATATTGTGTCATGTTGCTGTTCCGGCATACAGACGTGAGACAGTAAGTCATGCTATGCTCTAATGACTTTGTATGTGGTAAAAAAAATCGTGTTGAGTGGAGTATTCATGGAGCGTGCACTTACAGTGGTGAATTTTGAATATAAAATGGAAAATGGATAAATATTTGAAAAGACAAGATTCTGATTCCTCCAAATTCACTTGCACTGACAAAGGTGAACATGAGCATGAAGAAATCAAAAAGGAAAGCTGACACTACTTTGAGAATTATTTGCATTGTGGATTTTTGTTTACCAGTGAACCAACTTTTCCTCTTCCACTACATCTTGTGTATGAGGAGAAACTTTCAAACCATACCATGGTGCCAAGTAAATTGAAACAACATCTTACAACCAAACACCCATCTCTTGCCAACACGGATAGAGATTTTTTTCAAGCATTTCAACATTCAAAATAAAAAACAAAGTGCGAATGGTGAAAGAGTGTAATGGCATCTGATAAAGTGCTGGAGGCAAGCTACTTGATCTCTGAGCTTGTTGCAAAGACAAAAAAGCAACATACAGTTGGAGAATCTTTAATTTTATCAGTATTTTGAGAGTAATGTTTGGCTCAGATGCAGTCAATGGAACCGCAAAGGTTCACCTTTCAGATAATATGATAAGTAGCTGACATTGAAGCTGTTGTTCAAGAAAAAATAAAATTAAGTGGAAAATTTGCTTTGCTACTTGATGAGTAAAAAGACATCAGTGGTCACGCTCAGCTCTTGGCTAACAATGGGTACATTGATGGAGATGGTATAATGTGTGTGTGTGTGTATATATATATATATATATATTTTGCAAGCAGCTACCAGTAACACAACTGGAAACAAAATATTCAGGGTGACAATGACCTATCTTGAGGAGGGAGAACTAGAATGGAGAAGCTGCTTGAATGTCTGCACTGACTGGGTGGCCTCTATGACAGGGAAAGTGAAATGGTTTTTAAACAAAGTCAAGCAAGAAAACCCTGAGGTGCTGGTGACCTACTGTTTTCTGCACCAGGAAGCTCTTGTGGCCAAAACATTGCCAGAAGAACTCTTCTCAGTGTTGGATGGAACAATAAAAATAGTGAATTTAATAAAGCATGGCCCTTGAAAAGTTGCCTTTTCTCATTGTTATGTGAGGATATGGGAACAGAACATGAAAGTCAGCTTTTGCACATGGAAGTATGCTGGCTTTCCTGTGGAAAAGTTCTGTCATGTTTGTATGAGTTGCAAGAGGAAGTAAAAATCTTCTTAACTTCAGAGCAATCTGCATATGTAGATCTGATTGCTGATGTAGCATGGCATGCAAAGCTTGCCTACCTGGTCGGGCTATGTGAAGGTTCGGTGGAGATTCAGCCTGATTCAGTGGCAGAATCTCCAAATCTGAATTGAATCAGGAGACAAATTAAAATGTCCAAATCAATTCAGAAAAGATTCAGAGAGCTTCAGAGATTTGGGCAGTCCCTGCTTCCTGCTGCAGGCTAGTAAGTGGGGGGGGGTGCTGGAGGAGGCAGAGGGAACCATGGGGGGACCCCTGCCAGGCCCCATCCCCTGCCTGCTCCCCCAGCCCCTCCCCCATGGCTGCCCCACCAGCCCCAGCTCCCAGTTCTTTCAAAAAAAAAAATGCCCCCAGTCACTGGCTGCTGAGAGGTGCGGGGTGATCCCCACTGCCCCCTGCTACCCCGTACTATGTGTGGGGCTCTGTTATGAGCCTGCCAAACCCCGCCCACTCTCCTGGCCCCCCATGACTGCCCTGCTCTTTAAAAAAAAAAAAGTGGTGTTGGGGCTTCTGGGGGCTCCTGGCAGAGCCCCCCAGTGCAACGTGGGGCAGCGGGGGGCAGCGGGGATTGCGCCCTGCCTGCTAATCCCACCACTGTGCTGTGGGGGCTGGCTCCCCACTACTGCGCACATCTGCAGGACGGGCATAAGGGTCATGTGCCCCCAAGATTTATGCATGGGACAGGGGTGGGTGCAGGCTGCCTGCTGCAGGCTTGGGCTCCCCACCCTGCTGCCTTTTCCCTGAGGCCTCCAAGGTGCACTAGGCAAGACCCAGGGCAGCACGGCAGAGCGGGGCTGGACGGGTCATTTGTTGCTGCTGCCGCAAACCCCATGCAGCAGCAAGGGCAGGGGGTGCCTTGCCAGGGTGGTGCTTGGCTTCTAGCAGTGGCATCAAGCTTCCCTGCCTGGGCCTGCTCTGCCCTGCTGCACCGGATCCCGCCCACTGGGCCCAGAGGACCCACGGGGTGGGCAGCACGGTGGAAAGCCCAAGTCTGCAGCAGTCAGCCAGCATCTGCCCCCACTTTCCATAGGCTCTGCTCCCATCATGCTGCCTGTAGGGGAAGGGGAGCCAGGCTCTGTGCTCCACTCCACTGCAGCAGCCACCGCTTCCCACGGGTGGCAGCTGAGGCTCAGGTGCTGCTTCAGGGGGCAAGGGGCTGTAGACCTGTGTCCCTGGCCCTGCAGCC
>NW_017728906.1:39536549-39547186 GCF_001723895.1 Crocodylus porosus
TTTTTATCGGACAATTTGCAATTTTTAAAAAGAGAAAACCAGGATTTCTGGTGATAATTGTACCTCCTTATTCAAAGGAGTGCTGTACAGATTAATATTTATAGAGAGATTTTAGGCCTTTGTCTGAAAGTCAAGATATTTTGTCACCTTTTCAGAAATGTTTTTAAAATAATTTGGATGCATAGTTTAGCTCAAATTTATAATAAGGTTTGAATAGTTTGCTACTGAATGCTATCCTTCAGGTCTTATCCTCCCTAAATAAAAGACCACTGCACACAGAGAAAATGTCTGGTATATTAGATTTCTATACCATATTAGTGAAGCTGTTTTAAGATTTTCATCAAGAATGGAACCCATTAAAGTGTCTCTCACACCGCTCTGGCTTTTATGGCATACCTCATAGGACTGCAAGGCTTTCTCTTCCCCCCTCCCCCCCTGCAATCAGGAAGTCTATAGAAAATGCTTTCAACTGTTTTAAATGACCTTTCACCCCTGTTCTTTTGCCTAATCTGTAAATTTGAATAGGAGGTATAGCTGCACTTTTTTTTAGTACCTAGTTGAGTTCCTTAAAGGAACAGGCATACAACTAAAATTGGGACTGTATACATATTGTGCTTCTTTGTTAGTGACTGTGAACAAGAAACAGATGTGAAATATCTGAGTTTGGAACCTAGTGACCCAGAGAGACTGGGGCTAATCCAGATCATTCTTAATAACTCAAAACTGCCACCCTTTGACCACCTAGACTTTTTTTTAATAGAGTCAAGAGCTAAAGGATTTGCATAATATGGATTTTAATTCATTGCATTAAACGTGCGCCCAGTGTTGTGCAGATTTAAACCAAATATAGGTGGATTCAGGGGCATGGAAAATATTTCCAACATCAGATGTTTCAGCTCAGGCAATTTTCTTCAGAGGCATGATTCTTCAGTGGCGTGGAACAGAGGCAGTTACAAAAGAAGCCATAAGTGCACATAGACAGCATTAACCTTACTCATCTCTTTGCCAGTTACCTGGTTGTATCATGTTAAAACTCTCTCCCTCTCTCTCTCTCTCTCTGTTACACACACACACACACTTTGGTTGCATTCCATGGTTGTATGGGAGATGCACTGCTAAAAGAATGATAGAGACTAAGATGACAGGTTGATTTAGTTACTCAGCTCCCCCAAAAGTACGCTACTTTTATCAAAACTAAAGCACAGATTCAAGCTCCATGGGGACCTGCTCATGTGACTGTATTTCAAAACACTAAACACATGTTGCATACAGTAAAAGTGGAACCTCTCCACATATTTTTTAACTGCCAAAAGTGCACATTCCAAATGCCGGTACTTGCTGTCCAAAAAGCCTGGAAACTGGAAGACATGCTAGCCATTGTACAATCCTTTTGCAGGAAAGTAATCAAATAAAAAGTAAATTGAAAATATGAACCTAGCAAAAGTCACACTAACTTAAATAGTCCATGAACATTGCTTCAACACAAGACCTGTGTAGCTTCAGAAAAGAAAGATTTGCAATTTTCGAAAATGCTGTTCTCTTTCTCTGCTATTTCTAACTGACCACCAGCCCCAACAGCAGAATTATGACCCAAATGGCACCAACTGATCTCTAATAACTGATCCAGCTCAAATATTGAATCTCTTATATTCCGTCCAACTATACTTATTCATGATCTAGAATAAAGCAATATGTGATCAAGGATCATAGCAAAAAAAACTTTGTGGAATTCACAATTTGATTGTGTTTGCTTGAGAAAAAGGAGAAGAGACCAAGTTCACGGTATAATTTATGTGCTGCAGATTATTCACTCAACTCTTTGGCAACAAAAATGCTGCCTCTTCCTGTCAGTCTGATGCCAGGTATCAGAGCTTTAATATGTTTGCAAAGATGCCTACTAATGCTTGTTCAGGTAGTATAAAGTACTTTTATTTGGTAACTAAGAAATTCCAAGACCTCTCTATTGGCAGTTTATGGTATTTGGCATTTACCCAAATAATTTATGAAAGAGTTTTTGAAAATGGAATATGCCAGGGAACCCCTGTAAATACATAATAACATCACTCATTGGGTGAGGAACATGTGATGGTGAATGCTATGCATATCCAGAAACCAAGAAATGTCACTGACAATGTTCTACCTGATCTGATACTTTTGTCAAATGTAGCATATTTGGAAAAACATGTTGAAAAAAGAAGCAAGAACATCATGTGATGAATAAATTGTGGTAAAATTAGTTTCCAGAGCACTTAGCTGAGCACAATGACTAACTGCTTTTGCAAGGGAAAGAGTAAAAAGATAGACAGAATTCTGAATACCTTAATAGAAGTAAATGATGTGGAAGTTTTTCTTTCTTAGGAAACCAGAACACCTGGTTAACTGTTATAATGTAATTATTTTAGAAAATTTAGGATTTATCATCATCATCATTTCTCAGAGTTCTGAAGAACAATTGACATTCATGATGTTCTACAAAGAATAAAAATAAAAGTGGCAGGCAGTATCCTGCCCCTCTTGAAATCAGTGTCAAAACTCTTATTGTCCTCAATGGAACTAATATTTTACCAGTGTCCTTGCTCTAAAAAATCTTACAAAGTAGACAAGTATGTGCAGTGTGCAAATATACATACATTATGCAGGTGTGTAAGTATATATGCATACTTTTAGCTAACATGTAAATGATAACATAACTCCTAACATTCCAGTTTAGAGGAATAATCCCAACTCTACAAAAGTTTGTAGAAGTCTTGCCCCTATAAGTACTAAAACAATTAAGTGCAAAATACAAACCAAAGGGAATAATTAGGTAAAAAGTCAAATATGTTCATCAGACACAAAAACAGAGAACTTTTGCATAATCTATGTTTGCAAAAAAATGACTGCTCAAACTGAAATATGCCACATCAAGCCAAAATGTTTGATGAAAATGTCAAGGGATCAGCAAGTTGTATGAAACCATAGATAGCAGAGTTCCGCACAGAGGGCTACCTGTTCTCTGGCAGGCTTCTGGCAAGCCCCAGCGTCTAAGATTGACAGCTTCCAAGCAACCACCCATGAAAAGACATCAGAGTTTCGGTAGCCACAGTCTCCAGGACCACCAGACCAAAGATCTCAGAGTTTTTAAGATGCTTGCTAAACCAAAACCCGTGGAACTTCCTGGGCATTCAGGTTTCCTGCGTGGGTGATGGGAGCCTGGAACTGGCTTTGGGAATACTAGATGCTAATATTTCTGAAACACAGATGTTTAAGAAATTCCACTTTGTGGGATATTTTTAGATTATTGGTAACATTCTTATTTGTAACAAAACATCTCAAAACATCAAAGTTTCCCAAGAATTGGAAATCTATCTCTAAACAGATAACTTTACAAGTAGCAAAAAGTAGGTTACTTAATGACTTGGTTGAGAAGAACAGATATTTGAGAGAGTCACTAATGGGTAGGATTTAGCACATGATTTAGGGCCAACAAAGGAAATTCTTAAATTTTTCTCCCACTATGGCTGATATACCAGACCTGCTAACACATATGTGCCAAATTATCTTGTAGCCCACAGCTTTCCCAAGAATCAGAACCAAAAAAATAAATATTTATGATTTAGTTGGAATAAAATGGAGCTGAGGTAGGATTTTTTATTTTATATCTGTCATCTACTCAAAATGTCACTCATTCTAAAAATTGCAGTATTTTGAGCCCAGTCTTCCAAGATCCTGAGCTCCCTGGCTTCAAAGTACTCAGGACTTCATCAGTGCACTTTCAAAGAGCATTTTCCTTCCTTTGCTTTGGGTCTAATCCAGCCCTCGCTGAAGTCAATATCAATGCTTCCACTGACTTCAACAGATACAGAATTAGGCCCTTGTTTCCTAAAACTTGTCTTCTTATCATTCCAGGGAAGAAAGAAGTTTCTTTTTAGAAAAAGATTTACATGCACTACTATTTCACTGTAATTTAAAAAAAAAACTATTGGAAGCATAACCTTCCCCATGAAGTTTTCAAGATAAACCATTTAGCATTCTATCTGGGAGTATGTTGCATATTGTATACCCACTCTTGCTTTCAAATTTGTAGATGGGGACTCTACTATTTGTTGGGTGAATTTTGCCTTATTGCTTTTTTTCTTTCTTTTTTAAAAATATATTTTACACTTTCAGCTCCCTGTTTTGGAAAAGTTATAGCCTAGTCACACTGAAAGCTGCAACCAAGTTCTACTATACAGTCCTATCTTGGTAACCTGAGGCTTGAAACTTGAGCATGAAAATTTTGTCTGGCTTATTAACTGCAAAACATTAGTCAAATTGGTGTCATCTGATGCCCAGAAGTGGTTTGGCTAGGATTCTCTAGTCTTAATAGAAAATGTCTCCTTTGGTTTCAAAGTAACCTTGATTTATATTTCCCATAACTATTACTATTGCAGTGCTTCTAATTTCTTGTATTTTGTAAATGGCACTACAGGCAATGGCACTGTTGTCACATCTTTCACTGTATTTTTTAAGCAACCCATGTTTGGTTTTGGAATAAAACTATTCTTGGATTCCAGTTTTGCAAAGACTTATTACTTACCATATTTTGGGCTCCATTGACTTAAATAGGACTACTCAGTCCTGACTACTCAGAGTGCAGGATCAGGACCCTAGTTGTTCACATTATAAAATTGGTGAGAAATTCTCATGCTTAGACTGAGCTTCCTTTCATGTACCACAAAATGGAAGCTCAAATAACTAAAGATACAGTTTTGCACTCCGAATTTAGGTCATCAAATTATTTGATTTATAAATGCACTGAGATACTTAGAATTCAAAATGATCTAAATGGTAGGTGCAAAAATTCTGTCAAGTTTCTGAAAATTTGAACCCTCTTGTCTGGTTGAGTTGCAGAGCAGCTTTGAGAAGGGCCAATTGGGAAAAAGAAAGAAAGAAAGAAAAAGATAAAATAGATGAGATATTCTCAAAATGATCTCTAGATTATCTTTAAAAGTATTGTAATTAGGATAGAAAGTTAATTTTTCTAATATAGCTATTATCCATAATTAAGGCATTTATTTTATTTCTTGTTGTGCTAACAATGACTTGGCATTGGGGTTGTTGAAAAACACTAGTGTCCTACAAATTCTGTCTCCTGTAGGTATAGTGGTGCTTTCCAATAAGTTGAGCTACCAAGATTTGTCTCAGCACCTCATGACACAGGGATACAGAAAATTAATAATTTTCTAAATAATCATTCATATTTATAATGCATTTCAATTTTATAGTGTATCAATTTCATGCTCCTGATACTTGAGGCAATTTATGAACAAAAGTATTCAAATCAAACATAACCAGATTTTAAATCACCTGTATAACACCATTGCTACCCCCACCAATCAATACAAATTCAGATATGTTCTTTTTGCTTTCTGAATTGAAAAGCCAATTTACATACACACACACACACACACACACACACAGAGTCATCATTGAAAGGTAGGTTTACTTCTTTTAACGATACTTAGTAATGTCAGCTCAAGTTTATTTGCCCTCTCTTCTGAGCCTTCAAATTCAGTCATGAGGCAGGTAGCATATTAAATCACATAGTTAATACTTAGGCACAGCGCTCTACCCTGTTTAAAGGCAAAACTAAAGACCCATTCTTGCAAACTCATACCACATAAACAGCCTTTTATTAGAGCTCAGCAAAACTATTTTGGTAAACAAAAATGCTGTTTCTTAAAAATCTAAAATTGTAATATTGGGGTAGGAAAGAGTATTTCTGAATTCAAGTCAAAATCCCTGAATAGTTTTGGCCCAAGTGAAAATGACAAAACATTTTGAAAATGTTGAAAAGGTTTGTTTCAGTGGATTTTTTTTTCTTTCTTACTCTTTCAACATAAATCATTTCAACATTCTGTTCTTGGGTACTCATACTAAAAGACAATGACAGGAAAGCCTAGATTTACAAAACTGTCAGAGAAGGGAGTTCCCTTTTTTACTTTAACAGGCCAGTGCTTAAAACACTTACTTGGAGTGTGGCAGTTCAAGATTAAGTTTCTACCTCCCAGGTCAATGCCCTACCCACTGACTTGTAGAGTTACTTAATTCTCTGCCCTTCCCCATCTATTTAAATACTTACTATGCAAAGTGAAACTGCATCAGTAGAAAAGATTGAAAACAACTCACCCCACAATACCCTACAAAATTTATATTTATTCACATACTTCATGCACCATTTTCCTAAAAATCAGCCCTCCAAAATGGGGAGGTATGTGTTCAGTGGGGAAGCTAACTTTCTACGCTGCAATTGAAGCATGTAACGACTGCTGTGTAATGGTTGCCATGTGCTGTGCTTCTCTCCCACCCTAGAAGGGAAGGGCAGAGGGCACCCCTCAGGATCACAGTTAGGGTATTGTAAGCAAGTGTGGCTGTGTTTGCCTCTCTCCTCTGCATTCCCCAAATCCCTGTGTGCCTTTGCTCTTGCCTGCCACAACTTGTTCACATAGAGGGAGGCTGAATGCTATACAAGGGCAGAAATCCAAATTGCTGAAGCTGGTCCTTTTTGCAAGGGTCCTCCTCCCCTACATCTGCCCTTTCCACTCAAAGTCTGATGTTAGATTTTGTGATCTCAACTCTGGAGCCCAGGCCTGATTAGGAACTAACCACCCTAGGCACCCACCAGCTGTGACCCATGCCGTTGGTGCATTATGCAATATTTTATCTCTTGTCTAAGTCTTCATACTTGAAGGAGATTCTGGGGTTCATCACATCAACATGATTGGAGGCTCCAAGTCCTACAGCAATCAACTCCGTCTACAGAGATCCCAGCAGACTTGATGGTCAGTTTAGTTGAATCCCCAGTAAAGGTCTACCAAGGTATTCTCTCCCCAGACCAGGCAACAGTTAGCTCATTGACCCTTCGTGATAGGAATCAGTTAATTCACTATCTCTTTAGAGTATCCAACCGTCAACTAATCAGGTTCATAAATCTGGTACATTCGCTTCAGTTCTGTCTTCCCAAAGTAATCTTCAATTAATTCATCAATGTCTTTTCATTATTGTAAATCAATTAATTATTTCCCCCTCCTCCTAATCAACAAGCAGTTCATCAACTTCTCGCATAGTCAATAGATAATTCACCCAAATAAGTCCTATCATCAAATCAAGTCAAGAGACCTGGGTCACTAGCAATTGATTCATCACATTCCTGGAGACACCACCAGATCAGCAGGACATGGAACTAATGGGTGGTCTCAGCTCCTCTTGTCTTGTCCAGACCCAGTCTCATCCTGATCCCCTTCAGGCTTACCAGGCTCAACCCTATCATCCCAGCTGTTTGGATGTTCCTGCTCCACATATCCATGCAGAGTGTACAGGTCCTTAAGTCAGCTGTGCATTCCTCTCTCCAGGGGAAGTCCATGTTCTTGTTCCCCTTTTCTGCTCTACCAGAACTCCAGGGGGCCAATGGAGGCTTGCTCCCTGCCCATATGACTACATGTGACTAGGATCTTCCTTCTACCCTGAAGGGTGCACCTGGCCCCTTTTCCCAGTGGCTCCAGAGGCAATGCAACTCCACTAGATGCCCCAGGGTATGTCCATTCCCAAATCCTGCCCGACTACTTCTAACACCCAGAACAGGGGCTGGAGGTACGTACAGCCCTTTTCTGCTCCGGGTCTATGTTCATGTAGCTTTACATGAATGGTCTACCTGAATGTAGACTAAGAGCAACACATACAGCCATTCACTGGTTCCAGGAGCTGCATGGGGAAACAGGAGTAAATAATTCATGGTGGGAGGAGGAGTGGGTGGGATTTGGCTGGGGGGTGCTATTTGATATGCATGGGAGGGTTGGTGGGTCTATGGGGAGGAGGAGTTGTCCTTCTGAGGATAGCGGGTTTGGGAGCTAAAAATAGCTTGGTCAGAATCGGTGGGGTAAAAAGAGCATAGCCCAGGGCTGGGGTGAGTGACTGGGCTTTCTCAGCCCCAGGGCTGTGCTCCAAATGTGTACAAGCATTTGATAGATCAGGCTAACCTGTTCCCGCTCTAGTTCATCTGAGCCTCCTCATGTGAACTAGTTTAGATCAGGCCCACCATTTGGGGGCAATTTAAACCTCCCTGAACACCTGCATAGATTTAGTAATGGCTATATGTACCCTTAGGGTGACCATATGTCCTGAACTGGCTAGGACTGTCCTGGATTTTGGAAGCCAGTCCCTGCCATCTGATGAAAATTAAAATGAGCATCCCAGGCATGAGCTTTGAAATAGGAAGTCCTAGCAGACAGCAAAATTGCCCTAACTGCCTTAATAGCATAACTTGATTAATGGAATGACCATTTAAAAAGGTGACTACTAACAGTAGTGAAGTAAAGAACAACAGGTCTTTAATGGGCCACTGACTCCATAGCTGACTGAATAGTAATACCAGTCATGTCCCACCCCCACCTTTGCCTGCAGGAGTTGCGGGGGAGGAGCAGTGTTCTGGATTTCACATTGTCCCACATGCTCACACTACCCTTAGTTTTAACACTGTTACAGCCACTGAGTAATAAAACTATATGTCTGTAGCTTCAGCTAGAGATTGAGTGACACTGCAGTGGGCTCTGCCCCGCTTGCCAAGCAGCAGGATCCAGCCATGTTAAGCTTGTGCTGTGGAAGTTAAGACTTGATGAAAATATTTTTTCTTCATTTTTCCTTCCCTAGACTAGGTGTATGTATTATGGGGTGGCATGTTGTATGCAAGTAAGTATGGTATGCTTACATACTTCCCTGTATCAGTTATTACTCTTTTTTTTATTGTCTCAAGCATTACTCTTCAGATCAAACACTGTGTTCTCCTACCCATCTGCACAGTGCCTAATGGAATGGGACCCCAATTATCTTTGGAGTCTTTAGGTAGCAGCATAACTTGGGAGGAGGTGAAGAGGTAAGCAGCCCACCAAACCCAGGCACCAATTCAGAGGGGACAACCCTGCAAAGCCCACAGTGTCCCTGCTGCCGCAGTCCCTGTTCAGAAAGCTTGGTCTGAGGTGACAGCAGCCCATGCTGTTACCACAACTACAGCAACCCCTGAACAGGGAGGCAAGTGCTCCCTTCCCCACCCACAACTGCTTTGCCCAAAATTTCAAGTTATGCTCCTGTCTTTAGGTGCTACCACAATACAAATAATGTGTAATGCTAGACATTAGTGCATTTATCTAAAAAGTATATTTGTGCAGGTTTGATTCAAACCAACCATTTTCAACTCAAACTGTTTTCCCACCAATATCAGAAACATAATCCAAGCAAGACATTGTCAGGTTTGCCAGCTTCACAGTTCTCTCCATGAGGAAAGAATTTGAGATGTAGTATTTGACTTAGAACCACATAATTGCAGCGTCAAAATTCTTGCTAAATGGTTCTCATCAATTGCCAAGCAGTGGGGTTTTCTGGCTTGGACTTCTATTAGAAAAATAAAAAATTCAAGAGTTACAGCAAGTGCTATGATAGTATTGAGTCACTGTTCTAGAAATGATCTTTTCAAACAACACTGAATTGGGTAACAATGTAAAATGTCTGTATTGGTTCAAGTACAGCTGGGAAATAAAATAAGTCTCCTTTGTACTACTTCTACACCTGTCAATAAAACCTTGCTGAGTATATACAGCATATAATGTACACTGAGTTTACCACCATTTTTGTTATTTATTATAAAAGGAGAGGGGGGGGTCAAAACACATCACTTCTTCAATTGCAGAGTTGTTCCTTTGTTGTTTACCTCTCTAATGCAATGAGCAACTAGTAAGGTGCTGGTTTGTTTTCTGTCCTTTTACATTTCTTTGTGTAGGCTAACTATTTTTTCTACTAAAAATTTGGCTATAGTCATGTCTTTTAAGGTACATTATTGCTTTCAAGCACAATCATCTATGGATATAAAATATACTCCTGTATCTGTGTAATTTACGCTACCATTCCACTTTGGGCAGTCATTTAACCAGTCAGAAATGCCAGGCTGCTGTGTTCAGGACTTGTACAGAACCTACCCTAAAAAGAATCCAGAATGTAGCAGGAATGTAGGTGGTAAAAGTCCTTCTCTTTATATTAGATAGATAAAGGATGTAGGTAGTGTAAGCAGAGAGCTATCTTTCAGGAGAGGCATAAGAATGCATTGTCACAGAAAGGCCCAAGACATGATGAGAATTTTTTGTTGTTGTTTCTTAGCTGTTTTGCCTCCCCCCCCCGCTTTTTTTTTTTGCATTTGTGAACAGTTTACTTGGTTAAAAATAGCTTTTAAGTTAGTTAAAGTTAACATAACTTTAACTTTAAATAGTTAAAGTTAACATATGTCCAGGTTTTCCTGTACATGTCTTCTGTTTGGGTCCTCTGATCTCATCCATTAGGTTTTTTGAAATATGAAAAAATGTCTGGGTATTTTGCTGGTAGAACTGCATTTCCCGGCTTGTCCTAACAACATGCGTGTTTACCAGGGATCCAAGTTTTCTATTTGCTGTAGAAAAACATGGATTCTCCCTTTTAAAGGAGGAAACCATAGGTTCTCCCTTGCAGGCTGGCAACTGCGTGGGGCGATTGGAGGCAGAGGATAATTGGAGACAGAGGGTGCCACATGGACCTGCATGTGCACACACATGTGGCCGGCATACAACTAGACAGGGTGGTGGGAGCAACCCTGACAG
>NW_017728906.1:39547456-39559561 GCF_001723895.1 Crocodylus porosus
GGGGGCTGTGGGTCAGGAGTGTGGGGCACTGACAGTGCCAGGGAGCTGTGAGTTGGGATTGAGGTCCCCTCCATAGGTGTCCTCTTTGGAACTGGAAATATGGTAACCCTAGCTTTGGTCAAACTGACATACAAACACAGGAAAATTCTGATGAACAGTATCAACTGAGTAAAAAAGAAAAAAAAAATCCAAGAAAACTGCTCTCAACATTTCCACAATAAACTGTTTTTGTTTCTCTAGCTAGGCTTCCCAGGAGCTGTATGTGCCAAATGCAAATTAGAGGTGTGGGGTATACAATAAAGTCTGGGAGGGCTTACTTCACATGGCCTTTCATTGTTTTCAGAAAGTGATGTGATGTGTTTTTTGCCAAAAGAGGTTCTGAATTAAGGGAGTGCAGGTGTTTGGCATTTCTTTATTTTCTAATAAACATTTGTTTTATTTTGTTGTGTATAGTTCCTGCTTCTCAGGGGTTTCAGTCTCTAGCTGCCAACTTCCACATTTTGTAGAAGTATAAAGCACTGCTAAGCAACCCTAATTCCATATTTGTGATGTTTTCAGTACCAAGTTAAAAAACAAACTTGGTACCTTGTGAAGAGTTGGAAAAGTAACTCTTTGATGCTAGGATCATAGAATCACAGAATTATAGAAAAGTAGAGCTGAAAGGGACCTCTGGATGTCTAGTTTAACCCCATGCTTGAAGCAGAATCAACTCTATTGCAAGAATCCCATAAAACCTATAACTAAAACTACATAGTCAACAACCTAACATTTACCACAGGTAAAGCAGGGGGACAATGGTAGTTGGCATCCTACTGCTGCAAAGAGTGTGAAACTATGTTTGAGAGATCCAAGGAAGAGGGCTATGCTCCCCTCCTTCCACTACAGAAGAAAGCAAAACTCCCACAACTATATGCCAAACTGACCATGATGGAGTGAAATTCCTCCCTGATCATTATAGGATGATACTAATGGGGTGAAATGTCATCCTGACCCCAAATTGGTCTGACTCTGAGTGGAGGGTCAACACCCTCCAGACAGGAAGTTGTTGGAACTATACGTTTTAGTTCCAACAAGAGTGCCGGCACACCCTAGTTAAAATACCCAGCCTTGGCGGCAGCCAATACACAGTGTTTCTGAGGAAGGTGGAAAAAAAACATGATGTGTAGCAATAGGAGAGGGAAAAATGCCTTCTTGGTCCCATGTGGCAACCAGCAAAGCCCAAAAGTCTGGGAAATACTCATAGCATAACATAGGTGCAGCTACTTCACAATCATCCTTGGCTTCTCATCTTCCTTAACACCAACAATAGAGTTTCCACAACTTCCCATGGAAATCTACTCCACTGCCTCACTATTCTAACATTCAAGAGGTTTTTTTTCCTGACATCAAATTGAAACATAGTTTACTGCAACTTCAAGCCGCTGGTCTGTGTACTACCCTGAGCAGCAAGAGAGAAAATGTGTTCTTCCTCTTCTTTATGTCCCCTCTTAATCATCTTTTCTGTAAGTTAAACTTACCTATTTCTTTCAAGCTCTTCTCCTATGGTTTGTCTTCCAAGCCCTTTATTATTTTTGTCATATACCTCTGTACTATATCTAACTTCTCCATGTTCTTTTAAAGTGTGGAACCAAAAATGGCACACAATACTGCTTACCTAGTACCAAGTAAAGAAGCTTGGTGATTCCTGTGTTTTGTACCTAATGTTCCTACTGATGCAGCCCAAAACCACGTTTGCCTTTTGTGCCGCCGTGTCACATTTCAGACTCGTTATGTCTGTGACCAACCAAGATTCCTAGATACTTCTCCACGGTGCTGCCATGCGGCTAGTTCTCACCTACTTTGTATTTGTGTTTCTGATTTTTCTTCCTGATGAGAAGCACCTTCCATTTGTCTTCATTGAACTTCATTTTATTAGCTTCAGCTCAGCTTTTAGGATCCTTCTGAATTCCACCTGTGTCCAGTGTGTGAGCAATCCTTCCTAGTTTTGTCATCTGCAAGTTGGCTCAGGAAGCTCTCTATTGTAGCATACAAATTGTTCATAAATACATTGAACAGCACTGGACCCAGGACAGACCCATGTAGGATTCTACTTGAAACCTTCAGGTTCATGCAGATGATCAATTGCATCGAGTGGCAAGCAGAAACTGATGAAAGCTGTGATGTCTTTACAATCTGAAGTAGTATTGGTTTAGCAGATTAACCATCTGCAAATACAAACTGAAGAAGACAATCTATTAGAGGTGCACGGTTACATTGGTTCCATATCAGATCGGCACCAATATAAGGAAAATTGACAGTATCGGCGATTGGCTTTTTTTGGGTGATGTGGCCGATAACGTGGCTCATAAATGCCATGTGCGCCGCTACAGTGAGGCACACGGACAGCCAGGGGAGGGGGAGGCAGATCCTGCTGCTACACGTACCCCAGGAGACATGGGGGGCATGTGCCCCTGGGTCTGCGTGTGGGGCGAGGGCAGACTGCCGTTGCAGGCTGGAGCCGGGAGCAGCACCGGCTCTTCCCGCTGGGGCAGGGGGGATGGTCCAGCTTGTGCTTGGGGTGGCACTGCAGGGGTGTATATTGGTGATCAGATAGCTATCGACTGATATGGCTTATTAAAAACCAGCCATCAGTATCAGCCCAAGAAATCTCTATCAGTGCACCCCTACAATCTATGCCATGACCCCAAAGGAAGGTAAGATCTATTCTAAGATGAAGCACTCAAACACTTCCTGAGGAAAGCATTGCTAGGCAAAAAGAACATCTGAATCCATGCTTCACTTTAAACATGTTTTAAGTCCAATTTAAATCAATGGAATCTAAGCATGTGCTTAAAGTTAATTAAATTGTTGCATGATTTCTCAAATTGAAGGTCAGCATGCTGAGATAGAAACAAAAGCTAGGAATCAGGCTCCTAATGATAAACTTAAAAACAAATGACAAAAAATTCAAACCCAAACAAGGAAAAATATTATTAAGTTCCTGGAAAAGTAATGAATAATCCATGATTGCAGCTAAAGGAAGCAGTGATGCAAGAAGCCCCTATAATCCCTGAGAGAAAGGGATTAGAGGGGGAAGTGATTGATCAATTCCCATAGATATGAACACAAATATCATACCTGTAAATTAATGTAAACAGAATGCAGTAGAAGAGTACATAATACTGGCCCAAGTTGATTCATTGGAGAAACTGGCAGTTTCCCATCTTTGAAATGATCTGGCAAAGATTTCATAAATCACTTCAATTGGAACAGCTGCTTTATCTTCACCAGAGATAAAGGTGTATTCCAATTGCAAGTCGAATATCAAGATGTGCTGAGGATTGCATTGCCCATAGATTGCACTGTCATTGGGCATTACAAGTCTTCAGCATCTCTTGAGATCTGGCCCACAGAGATTTACAGCTGGAGGCCTTAATAAAAGAAGACAGTAAGTTGGTGCTTCATAAAAACTACCAATCCTTATAAACAAGAACATTTTGTTGGAAAATACTCTGATTCTGACACAAATTTGGATACCCTCCAACAATGCTCAGAACAGCAAACCAGTCATTAGAAGGCACGTAACTTGGAGGAAAACCAGGTTTGGTAAGCTCCAACTCAATGAGACGTGGCAATCAACTGTACAAACTCAGCCAGCAAGGATGTCAAAAATGGTTATACAAAGGAAACTAGTAAACAGGTTCATAAAAAAAATTGCATGTTGAACAAATCACAGTTTTGATCATCACTAGATAACTTTTACATCTTAAAGAATTATTCTTTCCTTATTAAATAAAATGGTTCTTAAAACTACCAGCGCTAATGGAAAGGTGCTCATCTAGCTTAAGCACAATGCTGTGTTTTTAGAAAAGTTTGACTGAAATGCTGTAGGCAAAAGTCAACTTATTGAATTCAATAGCACTATATATCTTGTTTGCCATGTGTAAGAGACAATATGAAAAATAAACTCAGGGAATATAATTTAGCTCAAGATTTAGATTTAGGGGGTATTGAAGTTGGGGAAGGGGTAGGTGTGGCTTATTACACAAATAAAGACTGGCCATGATACTGTAGTCAGACTCTCTTGTAAAATTCTGTTGTGGCTAAAGGATCCACAATCTTGACGCCAATGGCTCAGCACAGGTGCATTTCCCTAGTTGATGGATGTAAAAGGCAACAATTGCCAAATGATAATTAGATAACAAAGGAAGAAATACAAGGCAAAATAGTGGGTGAAACTGCCTTGGAGTTACTCACAATGGGACATCCCACCCCTTCTCACAGAAAAACTCATGGGCAGGGACAGTACACTACCCATGGGGGATCGAGAAAAAGTGCTGGAAGCATTGTCTCCATCAGCAGTACAGGGAGAATGATTGTCTAAACCCTGCAACTATACTTTGATTTAAAAGGTATCCACAGATAGCTGGGACATTTGTTCAGACAGCCAGCCCACTCCTCTGCATTGGTCTTCAGGTGTCGCTTACGTGTTAGAGTAGCCTTGTTCTCTCAGGAATGGTGGTGCCCTAAGCTAGAACTTATCTTTGCCTCCCCCATCCTCCCCAAAGGACATGACTTGCCAGCACAGAGTGGAAACCACAGAGGTTGTTGATTATACTATTACACTTTCTTCCCAGCAGTGTTCATTATCTATTTGGGAAAGATGCTATAACCAGGCAACTGCTTGACAATGTCCTACTCTTAACATCACAGAACAGCTGCATTGTATTTTCACGGAAGGCCTTCTCCGGGGAGTAGACGGAGGTCATGTGATGCAACATTCAGGGCAAAGACTGTCTATAGTTCTGTGTTTACGCAGTGCCAAATTAAGTTGGGTGGCCCATTGGCACTGTCAACAACAAGAGAGTGGGGCTAGATTTACAGCCACTGGTTATCTAATTTATTCTCCACCAGGAGTGCAAAGTAGCCAAAAAGCTTGTACAATGAAGGTAACTGAATATTCTCCTTGAGGCAGAAGCACAGAGACAGTATCACCTGTACCCCACCCAAGTCAGCAGCTTTGAAGTGCTATTACAAGTGAAGGTTAAAACAGCTCTTAGACCAGTGGTTCTCAACGTTTTTATTCTCAAAGCAGTCCCCATTTGACTGAAGGCACCCCTCAGAAAAAGGCAACTCCAAGTTTTCATGTGTTTTTTAACTGTAGAAGAAAAATAGAGAAATGTTTCTGTTACAAAGAACTCAGAAAGATCACAACAGCTCAAATGTTTATAATACTATGGATTCCTATTTGAAATTTCTGGGTTTATCTTGTGAATCATGTTTGCGCACACAACAGTGCTAACACTGTGGGGTACCTTGAGGCACCCATAAAAGGATCTCAAGGCATTCAAGGGTGTTGGGGCACCTGCTTTGAGAATTACAGCTTCAGACTATTCTAAATTATTCCAGAAGTCATTTTGGAAGGACCCAATCAGCCCAGGATCGGGTGAGAAAGAAGATGGATTAGAAACTCTTTTAATTTTCCTTCAGTTAACTGGACAATTAGTATTTAGCTCCTAGTGCTGAGAGCAATATCTTCTGGCTGTAGCAGGAACAACAATAAGCATTACAATATAACCGACTGAGCCCTTCCAAAGAGGTGCTGAGCACACTAACATCAACGGGTTTTGAAAGTGCTCGGCCTATTAACGGTTCTATGTCCCCAGAGCTCTGCGCTATCAAGGAATGAGACTAGTGTGCAAAGATGTTTTGTCAAGATAAAGAGCTACTGGTATGTAAACCAAAGTTGGTGTTAAACAAAACCAGATGTGATCATGCTGACTCTACTTATACACAGGGGAGAAAACTTCTCAAATTTGCCAAGTGGAAAAAGTCGTAATTGCAGGAGGGGAAGAAAATATATTTTCAGGCTTCTAAAATTATGACAGAAAATGGAACATTGAAGGTCAGTTTTAGGAGGGGGCTCAGCACCCACAACTGGAACCAGATTTTAAAAGGGTGCAACCCAAATGGAAGTTGTCAGCTTTTCAAGACTGCTCAGCAAGCACCCACCAGATCTTTTTCTGTAAGTAATGGTTACAGAATCTGATCATTTCAGAAATGCTGGAATTTAATCATTTCAGAAAAATACAGTACTAAAACCAAATAAGTTACTGAACAGAATGAAGAGCATTTCATTAAACAAAATGTGCACACTTGTCAACATTTTTTTCTGTAAGAGCTACTGATGGTTTATGGTAAGATGCTTAGAGTAAAAAAGTGCCATATTTTCAATATTTTGCAAGGAAATGCACATTAAAAAATTAGCCTTCTGTATTACAATCTTCTCTCATGTCAAACCCCAGGAAAGGTCACAGAAATGATCAAAAGCTATTTTTGTTGGACTCCCAAATCTACATACCATCAAGACCTGGTGCAGATAAATAATTTGAAATGGATCTTCTAAAAAGCGGGTTTGAAGATGTTTGCCAGTAGAACATTGTGCCTCACAGCTATAATATCAGAAAAAGCCATTCCATTTAAATTAATATATTTGGCCAGACAGCTATATTAAAATTCTTGTTGTTTTTTCTGTTATAATGGTAGCCTGTGGTATGACTAGCCCTCTGCAAAATCTGTATAGTTATTGCCTTTCTCTTGCCTAGGGTGCATCATATGTTTTTGATTTCAATGAGCTGCATTGCACTACCTCATTAAAATAAGCACTTATGCAAAACAAAAGGCTGTGTATCATGACACAGTCTAGGCAAGCCAGCTTTGAAGACTGTCCCATTTCAAAGCCGAATTTCCAACTACCCAGTTCCACTTTTATTTAATTTTTGTACCTGATGTCAGAAACTTTCAGTGCTTCCTTAGCTCTTGCAAATTTGTGTGTATCAAGAATAAAACAGTCTACAATTGAGCAAGAATGCCACTTGCATGTGTATGTGTTGCTATACAGAGATAGGAGAGGAAGGAGGATTTCTTATACACACATGTACACTTCCTCTATGTAAAAGACTGCCTGGTTTCTATACTCCAGGAAAATTCAGTGTCTTTTGCCTACAATGCTGGACAGCTCCACTTTTCCTACAGCAAATAAAACATAAGGAAATGTCTTTTGCACAAAGATAATTTTAAGGGGTCACCATGTATGCTGAAGATCTTTGAAATACTTTCCTCTGCTTATTTTCCTCAATAGCATTGCTTTTTCTGCATTGTTATCATGCACACATTTCATTTTGCAATGAAAAAAAAATTAATGCCCCTCCACACCCAACAGAGCTATGAGGATTTTGTTCGGCCTTGTTGTGTGGTGCTGTGGCTTGATTGCAGTGTTAAGGATACAATGGCTGTGAGTTCAAATCTGAGTAGGGACCCAGTGCTTTTCCTAGGTTAAATCTTTCCTCACCCTGCCTGACAGGATGTGGGACTACCAGGATAAGGGCAATCATACACCTGTAATTGACAAAGATCTTGTGAGGGAACAGCTTAAGAGGCTGGACATCCACAAGTCAGCTGGCCTGGAGTTAAAAGAGTTGGCTGATATCATAGCATGACCAATGGCAAGGATATTTGAGAACTTGTGGCACTTGGGAGAGGTTCCTGAAGATTGGAAGAGGGCCAATGTGGTGCCTACCTTCAAGGAAGGAAGGAAGATCTAGGGAACTACAGACCAGTCAGTTTGACCTCAATCCCTGAAGAGATCTTGGAAAAAATCATCAAAGATACTATCAACAACAGGCTAATGGAAGGCAATGTTCTGAGCGGTAGCCAACATGGCTTCATTGCAGGTAGGTCTTGCTTGAACAACCTCATTTCCTTCTATGACCAGGTGTTTCAAAAAGCCTTTGACTTGGTCTCCCATGATGTCCTTATGGTAAAATTTTGGAACTGTGGCCTCAACAACCTTATGGTCTGATGGCTGGGGAACTGGCTTCATGGTTGGACCCAGAGAGTGATAGTCAATGGAACAGAGTCAACATGGTGTGTGGTGACCAGTGGCATCCCCCAGGTCTCAGTACTCAGACCAGTACTCTTTAATAGGGCTGTGCAAAGCTTCAGTCCCTGATTTGATTCGGTGGCGATTCAGCCTGATTCATTGGCCAAATCTCCAAATCCAGATCGAATCAGAGGACTCTTTAATCTCTCCAAATCAAATTGGAACCCTCTGAATTGATTCAGAAGGATTCAGACAGAGACAGCTCTAAATGTTTTTTCTACATACCTCTAGGTAGAAGGGACTCATGAATGGTGTGATACTGGGGTGCACAGAGTATCCCACAGAAGCATGGGGGGCTTCCCAATGCACTCAGCAGCAGACCCAGAAGTGAACCAGAAGCACTTCTGGTCTACTTCCAGGTCCAGGTCCACCAGAGAGGGCCCCCCTATACTCCTGTGGGAGGCTTCATGCACCCCAGCATCACAGCGATCATGCGCTGCACCTGGACCTTGAGGTATGTAGAAAAAACTGTTAAAGCTGTGTCTATGGACAAATTGATGATTCTCTAAAACAGCATCGAATCTTCAGATTCGGATTCAGCCAAATCAAATCAGGGACAGTGATCCAAATCAATGAATTGAATCACTGTCCCTGATTTGGGCTGTATCTGAATCTGAATCAAACTTCGCACACACCCACTCTTTAATATATTTATAAATGATCTGGATTCAGGTGTCAGAAGGGGACTGGCTAAGTTTGCAGATGACACCAAATTATGGGTAAGTGTGGTCACACTAGAGGATAGGCTGGCAATTCAGAATCCTGAGATAGTGAAAAGCAGGCATCAAGGCCAAAACTCCTAAGGCCAAATTATGCTATCAGTATTATTTCTACTAGTATTTGTATTGCAGTAGTGCCTAGGAATCCCAGTCATAAACCAGGTACTAGACACTCCATGAACACAGAACAGAAGTGCTTGCTGTACTAGGTATCCAGGTTGTAGCCATATTGGTCTAGAAGCAAAAGGAATCAAAACGTGTGGAAGGTGATATCTTTTATTAGACCAACTAGATATTTTATTAAACCAACTTGCTGTACTAGACAGTCTACAAATACAAAACAAAAACATGGTTTCTGCCCCACAAAGCACTGAATGGTGCCTCTGAGTCACAAATCCTTGAAACAGGTAACTGTTCTCCATGTACATTTTTGGTGCCTTGTTTACAAACTCTGGTGCTAAGGTTGATATTTTTATCCAATGTTCTCAAACAGTCTATGAGTCAAATGACATTGCTACTATAGGCTTAACAGTATTTACATCAGCTCAATACTGGAAGTTCATCAAAATATTAGGGAATCTCAGCAGTTATCACATTTGCTTACTATGTTCCTGATGTTTCATAATGTGTCAAAATACTTGGATTAATGCAGTCAGTGATACAAATATTTTCACACTTGAAAAACTGTTCATTCATCATTTTTTAACGTTCATCAAAATCATTTTAAGCATTTCTAAATTGAAATTCATGACCTTTGAAGCAAATTAAGTAACTGCAGCTGGTCAAAATTCAGTAGGATTTACTTCAAACCTTTAAATTTGCTATAATTGCAGATTGATAATAGTAAAGATGACCTCAGCTGCTTGTGTGCTACTTGAAACAACTGTTTCATTACTGGTATTTCTAACAGCTGGTCATTAGGAATAACTGATGTTCAGTAAGATGGTGAGTCAGGCACCTGAAGAGGGCAATTTAGAGAAACAAATGCTGAGCAGGGAGCCACCTAAAGCTAATCAATGGAAAACAGTGAGCATGGGGTCCTTTTCAGAACGGAGTCATTAGCCCATGGACTGCTTCCAAAAGGCAGGCTTCAGCCTAACATGGCTAACTACCTTTCTCTATTTCTAAAAAGCATTCAGATGTGCACCAAACAAGGAAAAAAAGCCATGATTATATAATTTAGCTTATATACAAGCAGGAAAGAGGTATTAAGGTAAATCTTATGCAACTTTTTTCTGCAAGATATTTATCCATATTTTATTAATTTATTTCTAAAAATCATACTTATTCCCTTTTAGGCCTCAAAGTGCATTCTGTCTACTCTGTGTCTTTTCTACTTAGAGGGAAAAACTCTTCAGGAGAGATAAGTCTGTATTTTATATATTATACAATACAGAAGAGATTATCAAACCTTAACAGTTAATAATCATATGCGCAATATCTCCAATCATCCATCCTCTTTGATTTATTTCTTTAACCAATGAACTAATTATGTCCTACATTTCTAGAAATATTTTTCAAAGCTTTATTCTGTTTGTAAATGTAAAGATAAAGCAGTAGAGGTAATTAATGCATTTCTATGTTAATACATGTCAAAAAAATGAACCACCATAATATTTCAAACTGCAACTACCTTCCCCACTTGAAGATAATTAATGATGGGCACTAGGAAGAAACTGACATTTAATTATTGACTCTTTGGTCACTTTTCAGACACTCTAAATACCAAACAAAATGTCTTTCATGTTCATATCAGTGAGGTATTATAGAAAATTCTGTAAGAACTTCGCTGTGATCAGAATTGTCTATACTGCAGGCTTATGTAAAAGTTTTACATCTCCACATGTGTGCAGCTGATCTTG
Organism: Crocodylus porosus; assembly: GCF_001723895.1. Classification (NCBI taxonomy): domain Eukaryota; kingdom Metazoa; phylum Chordata; order Crocodylia; family Crocodylidae; genus Crocodylus; species Crocodylus porosus. The sequence continues at coordinate 39,557,959 of NW_017728906.1, forward strand.
AACTTCAAGTTCAAGGAGACATATTTAAATTTTTTTTTCCAAATTGTTTGCCTGTCAGAAATAAAAGAATGGTATTAAGTTATAACCACATGCAGAACAAGATAGAAGAAATTCTGCCCCCAGCCAAGTAAGTCAGATTTCTGGCTCTATAACAATTTTCCTGTATCTAAGAAGCCAAAACCAGTAATACTAGGAGTGTTACTATTATAGACTCTCAGGACTGAATTCTCATTAAAATATACATGCACGAAGGTATGCACACATGCACATACACAGACACAAAGCTACGGGTATATGTTGTACATATGTGTGTGCCTATGTGTAGACAGAGTTTTCCATATCTATTCACTGTATACTAATTGTAAAATATATATAATAGTAATCTACATGAACAAAGACTAATTGACTCAAGATCACATGAAACATGCTACAACATTTGAAATTGTGATCCCACTGACAGTGACTTCCAAACAAAATCTTATAGGCACATATACTATTTAATACAAGTACATGTGCTCTGTCCTGGCCCTAATTTTTCTAGTAACTTTTTGTGTGAATTTTCAATACAGTGGAAAGTTCTTGCATTGTAGGATCCCAAGATTTTAAAGACTAAGATAAAATTTGAGAGCTTTTGGCTCTGACTGACAGTTACGAGATTATGAGAATGCATACATCTTTTAAGAATAAAAGAAAAAAACTGTTCAAGGGAAATTATTTGAGAATCTAAATCTAGTTTAGTCCTTTCCTCTAGTGGAATTTATAGATAAATCATAATCGCTAGTTCAAAAACCATTAGAAAACATATAATTGACAGTGGGTGCACCTACATGTGCCATTCAGGTGAATTGATAAACTCCAGTGCAGTTTGTGCAGGAGAAAACTGCTCCCAAGTACAGCGTTTACAAGTGTGCCTGGGACCTCAGCTATTTGAGCCAGGGCAGAGCAGCCCCAAGCTGGCAGGGGATTTGGGGGGTCAGCCCCAGTCTCTGGGTGGTGGTGTTGGGTGCCAGAGGGGCTATCTGGGGCATGAGGGTGCTAAAGTGCAGGGCTAGGTGGCAGGCAGCCCCTGGCATTTTAGCACCTTCATGCCCCAGGCAGCTCCTGTCACTATCTGCACATGTGTTTCGATGGACTAAATAACTTCATCTCAGGATAGTACTGTCCCCATTGGACAGGGACAGTACTATGGCAGAGTTAATTAATTTACTGCTCCCTAATACCAGTGTGTGTATAGACCGTGACACCTTACTGCAGAGCTAAATAGTCTACTCCTCAGTAAAGCGCATGTGTAGATGCACCCAGTTATGATTTGGTAAAAGAAGATTAAACATAAGAACATAAAAGGATTAGACAAAAAGGGATTAGACAAATTCTTGGAGGCAATGGGCATCAGTAGCTATTGAGCATGGGAGTGAGGGCACAGCCTCTGAATCAGAACTTCCTAGACCTTAAATTCTGAAGGCTGCAAGTGAGAGAAGAAACATGGAAAAACTGTGGTCAAACTCTGTTCACTCTACCTCTCAGCATCTACTCTCTGCCACTGTGTGACACAGGATACTGGACAAAATGGACCTTGGTGATCTCATCCAATTAGTGGCAGTTC
>NW_017728906.1:39559572-39564143 GCF_001723895.1 Crocodylus porosus
ACCTCCTGCCCTTTGGGCAGGGGGCTGGACTCGATGATCTCCTGAGGTCCCTTCCAGCCCTAATGTCTATGAAATCTATGAAATCATTCATTTCCACAGCACTTTTTACCCAGGGAGGAGCAATTTGCAATTTAGACAGTACTTGCAGAGATCTATTTGGTAGCCATACTCATCTGAGACAAAATGAAATGCAAAACTCTAGAACTGTTGGTACAGAAATGATACCCTTTATTAGATCAACTAAGAAATTGCAACAAATATATCTTTTTCTGCAACTTTTCGGGCTCACACACCCTTCATGAGGCTCAGGGAAAATTAAAGATGGTAAAAAAATCCCCATAGGTAGAAAATAAACTTCATTTTTGTGCAGAGGAAGCTGAAGGTGAAAGTCTGTTCCTTTCAGCCCATGCAAGTGTCTTTGTGAGTTGCTCTTTGGTGTGAAGATCAGGGAGGATTTTGCAACAAGATTTGCAGATATTTGAACAGATTAAAAAAAAAAGCAGATATGCCAAACTAAACTCAACTAAACATCAAGGTAAATGATCCAACAGCATCTTGGATGCTAAGATACGAAAGCACAACTGTGTTTCAGACCCTAAGAGAGAGAGGTTTTTAAAATAGTCACGCAGCAATGGTTATTGGTTTTGTCAATCTAGGTGCATATGCACCTTTTTATGTATTTAGCCTTCAAAATAACCATGTGAGGCATGGAAATATTATTATCCCTGTTTTACAAATGGACCATTTTTTATATTTCACAGATGGTAATGGAGGCACAGAGAGATTAAGTAATGTATCCAAGGCCAAGGAGGAAGTCTGTGGCAAACAGGGATTTGAGCCTAGCCACTGCACCGCTCGTTCTTTCATCTAGAATGATCAACTGTGCCTCATACAAAAGCAACCAAAACAAGTCACCAAAGTTATGCTCCTGTCCTTGCCCCTGCTGCCTGTTTCCTGGGCTGTGTTTCCCATTTTTCCCTGATATTAAGAATGTGTTTATTTTTTTCAGTGGTCCTGAAATGAGGAAGTACATACTCTAGGCTGAACATGGCTCATTTTATGCAAAATGTTACACTGATCAGACAGGGGCTGCTGGTCAATGGCAGAGGTGAGAACAGAACACCAGGGGTGCATCTACACATGCAATTAATTAATACAAAGTTATTAACTCTGGAGCAGTTTGAGTCAGAGTAAACTACTCACAGGTGCAGCATCTACACATGTGCCTGGGACAGCTGCAATTAGAGCATGAGAGTACTAAAAGTCCAGAGCCATGTGGCCATGCAGCAAGCAGAAATCTGGTCCTCTGCTGGTTGGGCTGACTGGTGCAATTTATGCCCACGGTCAGAGGCTACACATGTGTTTAAATTAAGTTAATTACCCTGCTGTAAGATAGTACTGTCCCTTGTACAATATTGTTTTATGGCAGGGCAATTAACTGTGGTTAAACACATGTGTAGACTGACAGTACTGTATTATGGAGATGTTAATTAGTTTACTGTGGCCTTATAGTATTGCATGTGTAGATGGTGATGCTTTACTTGGCAGCTAATTAGCCTACTCAGTTAAGTGCACATGTAGACACAGCCAAGTTGTCCTGAGATAGATTCTCTGGCATGATAGTGCTCTTTTGGTATTTTTTTTTTTAAATTCTCAAGTGTGAATCTGAAAGTGGCTTCTAAAGTTATTACAAAGCTCCAGACAATGGAAAAATACATAGAGTCAGTTCCTTTGTATTATTTGGTATCACTCCACAAAAGATAATGCAGCTAAATGCTGATTTATGCCAACTGAGGATCATAGCAAATGTCATTTAACAAATACTGAATTTTAAAAAAATTGTTCAAGTTTTGCAGAAGAGACTCAAATTACGGTTGAACAGTTGCCATGTTTCACCTCAGAACTAGCTTCATTTCATTGATGATTGAGGCAACTCCTATAAAAATAGTTTGTATAGCACCCTGGGATTCCTTCAGGATGAAAGAGACACTATAAATGTAAGTTATAAACCATATGGTGCAAATAGCCAAGAATGCTATGCCTCCATGTCAGCAAATATTTTAAATCTGCAGGAGACACATGGATTCCAGTTAGTTATGATACCATCAACTTGGATAATGAGACTGTGAATTAAGATATTATTTTTTTGGAAGCATGTATTATTATGTATTTATTTTATAGGCTCAGCCAAGCACAGACACAGCATTAAAGCAGAGTATTTCAGACCTAAAATTACATGATTAAAAATACTTTAAAAAATTATCTATAAACTAGACGTGCTAATAAAAGGAAAATTACCATGTAAAACAGAGTTCACTGACTTTAAAAGAACTTTAAAAGTCCTATGAGACCAAGAGAAAAATGTTTTGCCTTCCCACAGAAATCTATGAAAACACAGTAACCATCTTGAATTTTAACTAATCTCTGTGTCTCTCTCTGGTCATTGTGGATTAAAGCCACAGCTTGTATTGTTCAAGTATATTTTTAAAGATGTAAAGCGCAGAGGCAGCCAATTCCAGTTAATAGCTGTAAATTTATTTGGTGGCATTTTTCTTCCATACATCTACTCTTGTTATAAATGAAGGTAGCAAGTGTCCACTTCTTATTAAAGAAGAGTGACTATGTCTTTCTGTTAGAGAAAAATCAGCCTATGTGTATGAGATACCAGGAACACATTGGAATAATCAGAGGTAAGATGTCTCACTGTAGAAAGTTAGAATTTTTAAAGCAAGAAATTTCATTTCACATGGATGGTGACACTGGGTTGTTAGTTCTGACCATACAATCTTAAGGATTCAGATCAATTTAAATAACAGGCATTTTGCCTTTCATGCATACACTGCTACTAATAGAGACTTGAAAGTGATGTGCTATATCTGTTTTATGTTGTTTTCTTCAGAATAGATGTGGTATTTAGTCAAGCCGTTGGCACAGCAATCTGGAAATGAGAAATACAAGGCTTTTGATGCTGTGTTTTAAAACCAGCTCTGTTCAACAGTAACCAAAAGGTGTTGCTAGCAGATGACTGATTATTCATTGATTTATACAAGGTATATGTAGTGGGTTGTCTGGTTGCCAGTGTCCATATCTCAAAAGACCAATTCAGTAGGCCACAAGGTTGTCCAGCTCGGGCAAAAGGACCTGTATAGCATATGCACAAAGACTGAATTACCCTTTTATCCTAGCAAATTGTTGTTCCAGGTCAGATTCAGGTGCATGGGCAGAGCAATCTTAAGACGCTTCCATCACCACCTCCTTTTCTGTATCCTCTCTGTGGACAAGTTTGATCAGAGGCATGAGGACCTTCCATAGGAAAACAGACAAAATAGGCTAGGACCTTTCATCTTAAAAAAAGAGATGATTGAGGCTTACAAAATATTAAATGGTGCAAAAAAAGTAAATTAGGCTTTATTATTTACTGTCTCAAAATACTAGAACTAGGGGACAATATGAAATTAGTAGGTGGGGGATTTAAAACTAATGAAAGGAAGTTCTTTTTCACACAATGAGTAATTAACTTGTCAACTCACTGCCACAAATTGTTGTGGAGACTGATATTTTTACACAGTTCAAAAGTGGACTGGATAACTTCATGTAGGAAAAATCCATTAGTAGGCACTGAACATGATGGATAGGGCTGCAGCCTCTGAATCAGAATTTCTAAACCTCTACGTTCTGGAAACTGTATTGAAGGAGGAGCTTTCTGGATTGTCTTATTAGCCTCCCCTTCAGCATCTACTCTGACACTGACAGAGACAGGATACTGGACTCAATGACCCAGTAAATGGTAGTTTTTATGTTCTTATGTAAAAAACTTTAGTCTCTGACTATCAGTCTTTCTTGAGTACTGAATATACAAAAATAAAGATATGCTATCCATGTAGAAACTTAATCATGTAGAAACTTCATCATGTAATATAGGATCCTGTGGGAGCCACAGGTTAACCTCAAAATTCATTTAAAATCACAAAAGAACCTGGCCAAATAGGCTGCAATACAAAACCCCCACAAAAACCTTAAGTTATATCTTCAGTAGGTTGTGGAAGGAATTTAAATTTGGATTACTAATATGTAACTGAAAAGCAAGCAGTTGGTACTTCTGTTTTATATTCTACTTCTCTATTCCTGAAACCTCAAAACCTTTTCACTTCTCTTAATATAAGAGGAAGTAAAAACAGGATATTTTTACAAGGCAGAGAGGCAGCAAATGTATATTAGCTAAGAACACATTGTACACATATCTCAGAACAACCTATTAAAAAAACAGATTTCTCCTCTGCATCAAAACAGGTTCAATACACCTTCATATTACAAAAAATTAAAAAGAAAAGGAGAAACTCAACAAACCTATGTATTTGAAATTTTTAATTCCATTTCAGAGATTGTTACGGGGTATAGGTAGTCACGAGCTGTTTGTTAATGTTCTGTCATCAACTACAAATACATTAGCAAAACAGAGGTATACAATTATTAATATGAAAAGAGGTTAATAGTAGTGTGCACTCAGACCTATACTAGAATAAGAGTTCGATATATTTAATCCAAGCAGTGTGCATGTCTGGCTCAAACTG
>NW_017728906.1:39569747-39592292 GCF_001723895.1 Crocodylus porosus
AAAATCAGCCTATGTGTATGAGATACCAGGAACACATTGGAATAATCAGAGGTAAGATGTCTCACTGTAGAAAGTTAGAATTTTTAAAGCAAGAAATTTCATTTCACATGGATGGTGACACTGGGTTGTTAGTTCTGACCATACAATCTTAAGGATTCAGATCAATTTAAATAACAGGCATTTTGCCTTTCATGCATACACTGCTACTAATAGAGACTTGAAAGTGATGTGCTATATCTGTTTTATGTTGTTTTCTTCAGAATAGATGTGGTATTTAGTCAAGCCGTTGGCACAGCAATCTGGAAATGAGAAATACAAGGCTTTTGATGCTGTGTTTTAAAACCAGCTCTGTTCAACAGTAACCAAAAGGTGTTGCTAGCAGATGACTGATTATTCATTGATTTATACAAGGTATATGTAGTGGGTTGTCTGGTTGCCAGTGTCCATATCTCAAAAGACCAATTCAGTAGGCCACAAGGTTGTCCAGCTCGGGCAAAAGGACCTGTATAGCATATGCACAAAGACTGAATTACCCTTTTATCCTAGCAAATTGTTGTTCCAGGTCAGATTCAGGTGCATGGGCAGAGCAATCTTAAGACGCTTCCATCACCACCTCCTTTTCTGTATCCTCTCTGTGGACAAGTTTGATCAGAGGCATGAGGACCTTCCATAGGAAAACAGACAAAATAGGCTAGGACCTTTCATCTTAAAAAAAGAGATGATTGAGGCTTACAAAATATTAAATGGTGCAAAAAAAGTAAATTAGGCTTTATTATTTACTGTCTCAAAATACTAGAACTAGGGGACAATATGAAATTAGTAGGTGGGGGATTTAAAACTAATGAAAGGAAGTTCTTTTTCACACAATGAGTAATTAACTTGTCAACTCACTGCCACAAATTGTTGTGGAGACTGATATTTTTACACAGTTCAAAAGTGGACTGGATAACTTCATGTAGGAAAAATCCATTAGTAGGCACTGAACATGATGGATAGGGCTGCAGCCTCTGAATCAGAATTTCTAAACCTCTACGTTCTGGAAACTGTATTGAAGGAGGAGCTTTCTGGATTGTCTTATTAGCCTCCCCTTCAGCATCTACTCTGACACTGACAGAGACAGGATACTGGACTCAATGACCCAGTAAATGGTAGTTTTTATGTTCTTATGTAAAAAACTTTAGTCTCTGACTATCAGTCTTTCTTGAGTACTGAATATACAAAAATAAAGATATGCTATCCATGTAGAAACTTAATCATGTAGAAACTTCATCATGTAATATAGGATCCTGTGGGAGCCACAGGTTAACCTCAAAATTCATTTAAAATCACAAAAGAACCTGGCCAAATAGGCTGCAATACAAAACCCCCACAAAAACCTTAAGTTATATCTTCAGTAGGTTGTGGAAGGAATTTAAATTTGGATTACTAATATGTAACTGAAAAGCAAGCAGTTGGTACTTCTGTTTTATATTCTACTTCTCTATTCCTGAAACCTCAAAACCTTTTCACTTCTCTTAATATAAGAGGAAGTAAAAACAGGATATTTTTACAAGGCAGAGAGGCAGCAAATGTATATTAGCTAAGAACACATTGTACACATATCTCAGAACAACCTATTAAAAAAACAGATTTCTCCTCTGCATCAAAACAGGTTCAATACACCTTCATATTACAAAAAATTAAAAAGAAAAGGAGAAACTCAACAAACCTATGTATTTGAAATTTTTAATTCCATTTCAGAGATTGTTACGGGGTATAGGTAGTCACGAGCTGTTTGTTAATGTTCTGTCATCAACTACAAATACATTAGCAAAACAGAGGTATACAATTATTAATATGAAAAGAGGTTAATAGTAGTGTGCACTCAGACCTATACTAGAATAAGAGTTCGATATATTTAATCCAAGCAGTGTGCATGTCTGGCTCAAACTGTCCTTTTCAATATGTGTTACTTAACACTTACCTCCCTTGGATTTCATCTGTCCTCACATTGCCTCCATGACCTGGCTTTGTGAAACCATTTGAATTTCATCACATATCACTTAGTTTTGACTAACCTGAATAATATTGTCATCTGCAAGTTTCTGCCATGATATGGTTCATACCCTCCTCCAAGTCATAACTTTATATACAATGGACACTAGTTTTAGGATGGGGTCTAGGACAGCCTGCTATTAATATTTGGTGAAATGCTGAAAATTGAATGTTTAATACTTCAAAATCACTATTATCATCACTGTTGCTATCCATCTTTAGCTAGTTTCTTATCTTTGGATGTAACCTGTTATCCTTTGGCTAATTCATTTTCTTAAGCTTTTTGTCTTTTCTTCTTGATCCATTAGTTTATTGACCCAAACAATGCTGGTATGCCAGAAAGTAATGAATTTTCTTTCCAGAAACAGTATGGATTTGTTCATTTGATATTATGTTCATCTAGGTATTTTAATAACTTTGCCACTACTTATCATTTCTATTTTTTTGGTCCTGCAAGAAGGCTCAGGAGTCTTTAATTTTCATAGGCTACTGACAGACGGTAAAAAAAAAATTAAAAACCAGCACTTTACTGGAAGAGAAAGCACATTAGTTTGACCTGGCTCCTCAGAGTTGTATAGATTGTACCCTTCAGCTTATTCAGTCAGCCATTAGATAAAAGTGCCCAAAGGCCCTACTGGAGTGCCTGATCTTTACAGAATTTGGGCGAGCTGGGTCAAACTAATATGATGCCTCTTTTAAGCATGTGCTGTGCTTGGCTTGGTAGTGTGTCAAGCTGAAAGTAAAGCACTGTTTTTTCATGTCTGTAAGCAACTATAATCAACAGTATTCTTCCTTTTTAAAGAGAAAAATATACAATAATTTGTTGCTTTTAAGTCCAAGACTTCAATAACTTGTTCTATTGCTGTTGTTAGCCGCTCAGCCACCTCATTCTTAAATTCTTTCACAATTCTTGGATTAAAACCATCAGGTCCTGATAACTTCTGGTTATTTCATTTATGAGTTTGTTCCAGCATTTTCTCTCTTGATACTGGCAACTCAAAAAATAGTTTTAAGGAAGTCTCTAGACTAGGTACCCACACTCATTTTACCTTTATCTGGATGCAGAAATTATTGAGTGAATTTCTATGGCCTGCATTATACAGGTCAGTCCAGTTCAGCATAAATGGTCCGTCATGCCCTTATAATCTATGAAATAACACAGGTGACCCTCAAAAGCATTTTGTGTCTCTCAGTTTAAATAAAGATCAACAGCAATCAGAATATAATCAAAGTTTCAAGACAAAAATTCATGTATGGCTGACCTCCTGAAAGGATTGAAAACCCTTCCCCCTACCTCTCAGTTTTACTGGCAGTCTCAATAAAATCCATGTGGTAAAAACAGTGCAAGACAGACAATTCACATGTGTGCCATGCTTTTTGCATTCTCTAAACCTGCTGTTGCTGGAATTCTTAAAGGAATGACAGTATTATATTTATATATCTTCCGCCAGAGGCCTGCAAAGTCTTTGCTAATTCTGGACACCTGCAAAATCTGCAAAATGGACGGGTGGAAAGGGATTATTCATATACAATCAGGAAGAGCCAGCTCAGCATAACTCAGACTAGCAAAACACAGTAGAATAACTGAGGGGCATCAACAGACAGGACAGAGGCACAAACAAGAGGCAGAACAGAAGTCATTTTAATTGCCAGGAATAGACTATGTGACATTTTTAATATGAGCCTTGAACCACATGAAACCTGGAGTTAGTTACAAACCCCAACCTTGAGCTACCAGTGGCTACGTAAATAGGTTTTCCTTATTAATGGGATAGAGCCAGGTTTTAGGTACTTGGAAGGGGCATTATGGTTTGGGGCTGAATCAAGACAAAATTCAGCAACAAACCCGAAACCAAAAATTATGCTTTAGCTGAGTATCACTGAGACTGAATTTATTAAAACTAGAAACTCAAATAAAAAACATGAAGGGGTTGATCAAACATGCCGCAAAATAAACAAAAACATTTGGGACAAACCCTCTGTAAGATTTTTAAGTTCTTGGACCTGGTACTGTTGATAATCACTAGTTTAATACTCATAAATCAGAATCTCTTGAAAAGCCGCCTGAAAATATACTGAAGAGATGCATATAAGGATGTGATACTTCATTTTGAAAGTGGGTGGATGACTTAATCCTGTTAGCAGATTTGACAGTGTCATAGGAATTTTCCAAAATCAAAGAGCCCTTTCATATACTTCTAAACCGAAAATTTAATCCAGTGTCTAAGAATAACATTCAGTCCTCATTATTTAATGATATCAGTCTGAATAATGTCAAATTGCCTCAGAGATCTCTCAGGGGTGGATGAATCACCCTGTGTTAGTGCCAATACTCTTATATCAACAGAATATAGTGGATTATGATGGACTTCTGTGCTTCAAAAGCATTCATCTATGGAGTCCCACAAGTTTCAGTCATACCCCTGTTTAACACATGGGTTAAACCCCAAGGGCAGGTTGCAAGATCAATGGATTTGTGTACCAGATTGCACAGAGTACATTCAGCTCTTTACATTTCTTCATAGCTCCACTATCCACCTTCCTCAGTGCAGAAGCAGGTTTTATAGGCTGACATAAAGCCACTGGAAGTGATTCTAGACTGGATAGAAGAGATGTTGAAAGGCAAAGGAAATGTTTTCAAGAACTGTCTGAAATTGTATCTTCATTCTCAAGTAAGGATATCTGCCCCTTTTCCCAGTCCTTCTGCATCATTCAATGCTTTAAAATGTCCAAATGGATTCAGTAGTCAGAACCACCGCTTGCCGTTTTGCAGGTGAGACATACGAATTATACACTTTTTCATCAACTTCACCACTCACCGTCAGACATGCTCTCTCAAACATGCTCAATTTCACTTCCTCCTCCTAGGAAACAGTGTCATTTACTGTTACTGTATAAAAATAAAGGAACTACATTTTCTCTGACTCTGGTTTGATAATATGGTAACTTGTGGTACATCTTATATGCTAAAAAAATAAGAAAGACATTAACTACAGAGGTCTTTTATATTTTAGGAAATGCATAATATGGTCCAAATAAATAATACGTATTGAACAGACTTCTGGGAAGGACCACCAAGAAATCTACATTCAAAATTCTGGTTTTCAGTAAGATCGTAGGCTAAGATTTCTCACAAATCCTATTTGACAGATAGTGTTCCAAAATGAAAAATGATATATAGACAAAATTTATGCAGTTATTTTTTTAGTCCAGTCATAGTTTGTTTTGTTTATTTTCAGATTGCTTTTCCAAAGTGAATTGTAACCAATATTGGTTCTGTTTGACAGACAAAAAAATCCTCAGTACAAGTTTTCATCTAGTTAGAGTCTCACTTTCTCTGATAGTTGGAAAGAAATATAGTAGAAGTAGCAACATCTGAGTATCAGAATTCAGTTTTGGAAATGCTGTATTCCTCATGCAAACTCCATAGATAAGGAACAAACCAAACCAATTGACTCATTAAAATAAACATTGATTCACAGATGCTTTTCTTTTATTTTGTCATTACCATTTCAAGCCAATTGTGCACAGCTTTTAGTGTTCCTGTAACTTGGTTTTCCATTACAGATTCTGCTTCTGCAATGAGAACCATGTACTTGGAGCCTAGCTCCCATATATGCATAAATGCTGGAGTCTGTTATAGGTTTGGGACTACACAAAAGCAAAACTGCCTTTTATAATATCATTTGTGCATATGCAGCATGCATTCCACTTTGCAACATAAAGACTTTGATTTCAAATTACAAATATATTATAACTGCTTCAAGCAATTTATATTTCCATCTAATTTATTTTTTTCATTTAGAGAGAACTTGAATCTTTTTTTTTTAATTCAGATGACGCTGATATATTTTGATCATTGCTCTAGCTGTACTTTTGGATAATAGGTATGATATCTCAATTAAAGCAAATTTCTGTTTGAGCTAAGACAGGGATGAGGGAAAATCACATCAGGTTTTGAACATATAATTTAATCAAGCCAATTGACAAAATAACATAAGTTATTTTAAAACTTCTTAGAGCTGGTTTGAGAACCATTTAACTAGGTGGTCATTTATCCTAAGGTATCGCAGTGTTACAGCTGTTTGTCAAATTTAAGCTTAAAATTAAGGTAACTGCATTTTTATCTGGAAGATACTCAGAAGCATACACAAATGCCAGCAACAGCAAGCACTGTGACTAGAGTTTAAAAAAAAAGAAACTTTTTAGAAATTACATTCACTATTATATTTACAAAATCTGGCAACCTTAATTTTAGCGCTGGAAATTGATTTCTTTTAAAAGGATTTTTCCTCACAATCCCTGCTATAGGATCTAGCCCAACATCTGGATAACAGAATCCACACAGGCAGACTAATGCGTATGTGGAGGACAGTGTCTTCTACTTTGCTGTTCCTCAGGACAGACACACTGTCTCTAGTTCCGTCCTCGTGTCCCCTCTTTTTTCTTTTAAAAAAATATGATTGCATATGATCAGTCATTCTCTGCAGTATTGCTTTGTATCTATATAGAATGTCTGGCTTAGGTGATAGCAAGTGACTCCTGGCCTGGCTTTGGACATGTGCTGGGTTATTAACCAGCACATCTGGCTCTATCCCTAGTTCTGCACTGCCCCAGGAATTTCTTTTATACAGCATTTTATTAGGGTTTTTTTAAATAGGGATTACCACTGGAAAGGAAGACTCCAAAGTCATTTTCTAGTATATTTACTGCATAAAAACTCAGTGTTTGTTTTTTAAGTGTCTCTCGCTCCATGCCCCCTCTGATTTTAGGAGAAGCCTTCCTTACTTTTTTCACATTGGAAAGATCCATATCTTTGAGAAATAGTATGTAATTTATGATCTTACGAGATCTGTAAATAAAACGTACTTCAGAAAACTATGAAGACAAATGATTTGACGGACTGAGTATTGGAGTGATGTTATCACTGTGATAGTTCAAGAAAGTTGCAAGGGGCAAGGATTTTTGTGGGTGATATCTTTTATTGGACCAACTGCATGGTTGGGAGAGATTTAGACAAACTTTCAGACACAAGGTACCCTTCTGAGATAGTCCTCAAAGCATTTCTCTCCTTTAGAGCCCACTGCACCATCAAGGTGAACAATACAAAACTGAAGTATATTTAATAGAAAGAGAAGAGTGGATTTATAGATCTTTTTATATGCTACTTTGCCCTTTTTCTATTTAGAGCTTTACAACATAGAAAAGTTACATTACTATAAAATGCAGTGGAATTTTAGATGGTGCAGTTATATCAATAGCTCTCAACTGGGGAGGTCTATGGTCCCTTGGAGAGGCTGCAAACAGGCTTCAGGGGGTCTGCCTGGTCCTGTCCAGCTCAGGGAGGAGGTGCCTCAACCTCTTGAGGCAAGTCTCAAGGAAGGGGCAGGGGTGGGCCTGCCCTGCCTGGCCCTACAGCCTCCATCTTGCAAGTAGTGCTGCAGGCAGGCAGGCAAGGCTCCACCTTGCTGCTGCTCAGGTGAGTGGGGCCCCAGGGCTCCCCACCACTAACCCCACTCACTGCACATAGGGCTGTACAGGCAAAGCTGAGGGCTGGGCAGTTGCTGTGGCACAGGCAGGCCATGGAGTTTTTACAGCATGCTGGGGGGGGGCCTCAGGAAGAAAAAGATTGAGAACTCCTCAAGTTATACCACAGCAACACCCCATTTGGACACTCTGGCTAAGTACAGACATTCAAGAAGCTGGCAGTGAAAACGCTCTAACTTTCAAGCTTTACTCTAAACACTCCCGTTCAGTTCAGGAGGAACCAGAACACAAGTTAGCCTTTTGGTGTGGGGGCTCAGAGCCTGCCTGCACAGCAGGTTTGGCGGGTGGGGGGGGAGGGCTCTTGCATGCCTCCCACTTTGCCCCATGGGGCCCCAGGCTGCCGAAGCCAAAAGGTCCCAGCCAGCCCTGATTGGTTGGCAGGGGAATCACAGCTGCCCACCTGGACCTGAGGCGTCAGCAGCTCATCATGGCTATGAGCCATCAGCCGGCTATACCACACATGCATATATGCATATATTGGATGCCTGGGTTCTGTGTGTGTGCATGTATCTCAGATGCTTGGGGTGGGTGGGTGTGTGTGTGGGTATGCCCCAGATGCCTGTGCTCCCACCCCTGACCGATATTGTTGGCCCTGGCCTCACACCATGGCAGGCTGTCCAAATCCATGAAGCCCTGGCTAAGTAGCTCCTCACCTGTGTGGGCTGGGAGCCCTCCCTGGATGAGTAGAGCCGGAGGGCTTTGACTGCCCATGCCCTGGTACTAAGCCACAGGTCTCCTTCCATGATCTCCTCTGGCCCATCATTACAGGCACCTCTGTCCACAACACACACCATCCCCCTTCTCCTCTCCTTCCCCATTTCCCCCTAGAGACATACATCAAGGTGGATCAGAATGCGGAGCAAGGAAGAGAGATGCCTTATTTTAATCAAATGTTGAAGCTGTCAAATTGTTAGTGTATTTATTAAACAAAAACTGTGCAACATTGCCCTCTCCAGAATTTGGAACCTTCTTCTCAGTTGAGAGAAGAATTGAGAGAATGGAGAAAGACCCTGCCTGCACTGGGTGGGACATAGAGGGGGGGAAATGGGGTGGGCAGCCATATGGGCTCAACTTAACAAAACACAAAACATTAGGGTGGCAGGGGGAATGCCACACATGAAATTGCTGCCCCTCCATTTAATGTTGTCAAATGTGCATGTACAAAATAAAGAAAAACTGGAATGCTGCCCATTCTGGAACTTGGACCAGAGACCAGGGGAGTGCCTATTCACAGAGGCTGTCCCACTCCTCCACAGTGGGTTGGTGAGCTTGCCCCACCCCTTGTTCTGAGTGCCTCTGCCTCCTTCCAGGACAAACCTGGAACATCTTTGGGACTGTGCACCTATGACAATGACCACCAGTGGCTGGGTGTAGTGTGTTGGCCCTGGAAGGTAGGCAAAGTTAATGCCAGCCCTGGCATTGAGTCTCAAGCACCCTGGACTTCCTTCCCTACCTCAAAGATGCTTTTCACATTTTGGCCCTGCCAGACACCTTCCTGGCTCCTTAGACCATAGATCAGCAGCTTCCAAACACCATACCTCTGTTCCAAGGCTCCCCCATACCCCAGCATCTCCCAATCAATGCACAGTGTGGAGCATTCCCCCAAGGTGGCCATCCAGGGCCTCCCGTTTTGGGACCCCCATTTCTGTCATCTCAGGATATAGTCCTTGGACTGGGGTTCTCCGTGGTGGGAGGACAACAGTCTCCCTACAGAAGGCAGCACTGACACTACTCAAGGGTGTCATAGTTGGATTCCAAGTGTCCTTTGATTACGTACATAAACTCCCTATTCTGCAATGTGACTCTCATACACCACAGCACTGTGGGTGCAAGCAGTTGCCAACTTGTCCATTCTAATGCCCTATACTGAGAGTCCCTTTTGGTCCTCACATCACTGATGCTGTCTATTCATAGATTTCATAAACATTTGGGCTGGAAGGGACCCCAGAGGATTGAGTCCAGCCCCCTGCCCCAGGGGCAGAAGTGCATATCTTCAGCAGTCTGCAGGTGTCTGGGTGACCATCCTGGATCCAGCATCTCAGGCTCCATAACCAGGCCTCCCAGGCACAAATTTGGAGCCTGCAGACAAGGGAGACACCAAGGGACTTCTGATGAGTCCCTTGTCTGGGGCCTTTTCCCTACCCAGGACCAGAAACCACAAAGCTCTTCATGAACCAACACTGACCATGGCACAATACATATGTGTTCCATCTCCCAGCTGGGAAAACCCAGATGCTCAGGTGCCATCTCCCCACCGTGAGAGCTGGGAAGGATGGGAAATCCAAGTGTCAGGGTCTGGAGGCATGAACTTACTCTGGTTCTCCAGGAGGAGATGGAGTTTTTTGGGGGGAAGGGGGCATTTTTAGGGAGAATTCCCATTTCCCTCTGCACCTTACCTGTAGAACTGCTCATTCATAGCTGCTTTGCCAAATGGCATCTAGAAGATTGCCAGCAAAAACACGCAGTTTCACCGGTTGGTTACACCATGGCTTTGGGTCTTGAAAAAAAGCTTTCAGTATATATTGAGGTCTGTTTGGGTTAAGGTTTGTGTCAGATGGATTTGGGTAAAGACACTGACTTTGAGGGATGGGGTGGTCAGTTGTCAATTACCCAGATTGACAACTCAGTGTAACACAATGTCCCACTCAATGCAACACAACTGATACGCCCCTCAACAACAGCAGAGGGCACCAAGCCTGGTGCTGTACCTTCTTTCCAGGCCTGTGGGGCAGAGGTTTGGGAGGGTTGTTTGAGAGGCATGAGGTCAATGAGGAGCATCAGTAAATCAGTATCATCCGTCTTCCACATGGACAATTAAGCCAAGAGCATGCTAAACATCAAAATAGGCAACTAGATCCTTCTTCATGAGCATACCCCAGCTTAACAATGAGTCATATTAAACAGTTCCCTCACCTATAAACTTCACATTCAGAAGGTCAGCTGTAAAGTCTCTGCATGGGTATCTGCCATAAGACATTTAGCCAGCATAACATGGGATGTCAATTTAAAATGCTCAGAACTACAGCACATGCAATGGTGCATCATAGAATCATAGTAGGTAGGGTTGGAAGGGACCTTGTAGATCTTCAAGTCCGACCCCCAGCCTGGGCAGGAGAAAAACTGGACTCAAATGGGTCCAGCCAGGTAGGCATCAAGCCTCTTCTTAAAGACCCCCAGGGTAGAAGCCAGCACCACTTCCCTTCGGGTCCCCCCTAGTGAGTTTATAGACAGTCACCAGGTCCCCCCTCAGCCTTCTCTTATGAAAGCTGAACAGGTTCAGGTCTCACAGTCTCTCATTGTAGGGTATATGCCCCAAAAGATTGCTCCTGCATGGTCCAGAAATCATTGCACTAAAAACCTTGATATGGTACTTAACAGTGCACAGAAACACTTAACAGGCTGCACAACTTGCACACAGATGTATTTCCTGCACTCTACAGCATTAGATCAAGTGACATAAGAAGACAGATCCTAACCACTCCCCTGTTGCTAGGTTTCTGGGCCTGTGGAGAGCCCAGCAGGCTGGGTACTGTGGCCTTGTGTGTTGTGCTAAATGGAAAATAAAATGATCATTCAGAGTAACCTGGGCTAAAAGCAATTTCTACAGCATTTTATACCTACACCAAATGAGTTACCCATTGGGCATGATCTTGACAGAGAAGCGTGGGTCAAGCTGAACAGACTGAAATCTGGATTCAGACACTTCAAAACAACACAGTACAAGATGAATGTCTTGGACTGCCCCCTGTGTGAATACATTGTCCAGCAGAGCACAGCACTTAATCAAAAGCTTCAGTCTTTACAAATGCCCAGAACAGGTAGATGGAATCTGCACACTGAACAATAATACCACATAGTGGCTCATGGCTAGCCAGAGGGAACAAGGGGGCAGGGGTTGGAGGCAAGCTTCACCACTTTGGATCACTGACAGCTCAGGGGTGGAGCTAGCCTGGTGCTTGGGCAGAAGGGACGAGCTCTGGTGTAAGCTAGACTGCCGTCCCACAAGGAGAGGTGAGCAGGGTACCACAATGCTTCATTGGGATGTCAGCAGAATGTGACCCACTGTGACTCGCAATGGAATGTGGTACAGAGATATTCATTATGGTGCTCTAACCTACAGCCCTGAAGTCTGATACCACATCCATCCAGGATTATCTTAGAGCAGGATCAACCATTTTTACAGCACACTATGTGCTCTGACTGTCTGTTTACAGTTGTAGACTGTTTTCTATGCACTTAATGCACAATAAGCGTAACTTTTATATCTGGCCTCTTATTCTAGTGTAAGAGTGCCTGTTTCAAATTAAGCTTATATCACTAAGGAAGTGGTTTAAAGTAAAGCGAAAAAGCCTCTCTTGTTCAGGAGGGGGAATACATCAGTTTAGTCTAATTAAAGCACTTTATAGTTAATATAATTAGACTGCTACAGTATAACTAAGAATATCGGCAATCCAGACAAACCCTAAGAAAGAAGAGTCAATTTAACTTGAATTCACTGTTCCTATGTGAAATTTTCCTCTAATCTACAGAGAAGCATGGCATTACAGTTTAAAATAAAAACTGCTTAAGTATAGTTGACCTACTGTAATGAAAAGATTTTCTGCAAATATTTGTTTGACTTTTGAATGAATTGCCTTCAGATTTGTGCCCAGATTTCAAAAGTGATTATCTCCCAGCAGCTCCAATTGTTCTAAAATGACCTGCTGCCCCCCTTTTGAAAATCTCATAGATGTGTGAGTGGGAGAAAAACTGTCTCCTCTGCTTTCCATCAACGAGAGTGCTATTGAATTTTACTGGAATGAATGTCCTCAAAATGCAGATTTCAAAAGATGCATATATATGAGAAATCAGATTTAAAATTTGCACACCTAAATGTTTCATGCTTGGTCAGTCAGGGAAAAGAAACACTTGGTGATTTATTTTCCTAATGACAGTTGAGAAACACAGCATAAGTTTCAAATACCGAGCATTAAATTCTTGGAATGAACCATTCATAATTAATTCCTAAAGTAAAAAACAAGTATTAATAAATAATATTAGTAAATAAATCTAATGACTGAATTAAAGGAAATCATAAACTGCTCATAAGCATTCTGCAAAGAGAAAAGAGACTAATCTCATTGGATAGTATGGATATGTCTTTCAAACCTCTAAGCCGTAAACACCAACAGCAAATTAAAAAATCAAGTAAACTCACTTTCACAGGTTTGATTCCTCTTTCTGGTTTAATTCACTTGGACTCTAGTCTCAAAAAAATTAACTCATTCCACTAATGCTCATAATTCCTTATGGTTTTGTGTTACTTGCCTGTAAACACACACTGCTTTTTAAGCTTCCCAGTCCTGCAAACAGATGTAGTAGCTCAGAATACCACTGAGGCTGGATTTTTTTCTTTTGCTGTTTTTATCTGAAAAAATTTTGCAGAAGTTTCTTTAAAAGCATTTGCAGAGAACAGCTGAAGGCAATTTAATAAGGCGGCTTAATTTGTATCAACTGGCAACCCCATTCTAGCTCTATTATGCAATCTACATGTTAAAACTGCCCAGGCCAACCAGTGAAATGAGTTGATATAGCTGATCATCAATTTTATTAAAAATAAAATGAAGTGCCCAGGCCATAAACAGTAGCAACAAATACAATTGTACAGCTAAGCAGAACTGCCTTCCCCATTCTCCACAGATCTCATCCTTCCCAGACCCCACCCTTCACAAAAAATCTTGCATGTAAACATTCGTGGAAGGGCAACAGGCAAGGCAAGAGCAGGAGAGAGACTGTCCCAGGAAAAAAGACCATCTGCAAGAATGCTCTGTCATCAGCACCTTTCTCTTTTGGAAACAGTGTGATGTTGCTCAAGTGTCTCTTCTGCTCAGCTCAGAACAGGCCAGGGTAGACTTCAAAGGCAGGGATTGTCCTCCTAAATACGAAGGCCTCAGGTAATCAAGAAGCCCAGAATCAAATTTCTGCCTTAGTTCAGGACTTCCAGTTAATTTTGAAATGATATGTATAAAGGCAGGCTGGCATCCTTCTTAAAGAGAATTCCAGAGATAGCTATGCATACCCTAAGCTCTGCCCCCCATTGCTGCCAAATCCAGAATCCTCAGTCCTTCCCATTAGAGGATTCTGGTCAAGGGAAGAATGTATTTGCATTCTGGTTACACTTCTTCGCTCACATAAGAACTTGTATATTTTGACGTTTATAGCTATGTATTTAAATTGAAGCACTGATTAGACGCAACTGGTAAAACTGCCCTTATTTTTGTTTTGATTGAACTTATTAGCAATTTAAAAATCAATCTTGGACTTAAACATTTAATTATATATTTTTCTGTTGCCACAGTTTGTTTATTTTGTGCTTTATTAGCATATAACAACTTAAAAGAATGTTTTCTTCTGTCTGAACTAATAATGTCTGCTGACAAGTATTATGTTCTGATTTGCTGGAATGCTGGAAGAATATGGTTGGGTGAGAAAGAGAACTGATTTTTTAAAGCTGTAGCTACAAACCAAGTTGTGAAACTGAAGAGGAAGTTGAAATGTATTCAGTGAAGTGGTTCGCTATGAGTGGAAAAGAGTTAGCACTGAGGGGGACTGAGCACAGTGAGCACTGTATGTTATTCAGGTGGGCTGAAATAACCTGGTTTTTTAACCCGGGTTTTTTTAAGGACCATGCCACCCCTGCCAAGAAAGAAAGTTTCCTAGCAGCATCTTGGTTTTTGTCATCAAAGGAGGGTGTTAGGTCTGGCTCTGGCCCTCCTGGTGCCAGCCTGATATCACAGTACTTCTAAGCCCAGTGCCAGTTCTCTGGGGAAGGAACACCTCTTGCCTGTCTTTTTTAATTAGCAAAAGAAAAAAAAGGGTTCTCATCAGTTATGTTTGTCCAATATGGGCCATGTGTTCTACAGGCATGCTCAGTGTGGGCTGCATTCAATCAGCTTAAGAGTTGGTTTCCATTACTGAGAACATGATGCTTCTGGCAGCAATGTAACGATAGGCAATGTATTTAGTGAGGTTTTCTTATATGCAAATGTAAGATGAGGTGCTGTTTTCCCCATGCTGATTGGAGCGGGGGACACCTCATCTCATATTCAAACAAATACAGTAATTCCTTAAGGATGAAAGGGGGCTAAGACTTGGGTTGCCCATGTCCTGGACAACTGCTCTAACTACTGGTCAAATGGACTCATGCATCATGAACTAAACTGTCCTTAGAAATGCAGCACAGAATTGCTATTATGTGTTGTGAATTGCAAGGAAATTGGGAACAGTTAATGGATAGTTTTAGAATAGTGGGAATTTACAGAAGTCATTCCTATTGACAACCTCTAAGTATTTCCAAGTTTTATGAATGGCCATTTAGAGGCACATACCACTCCGCTTCTCTGTGGAAAACAACTAGACACCTGAATCCCACTTAGGTGGGTCTGATGTTCTCCGTTGACTTTATGAGAATGCTAGGCACTGACCCAGTCATTTTAAGTCACTCTCTTAAGGTAGGTGCTCAAAAGTTAGGTAGCACAGCAACTAAACTTAGGCACATACAGAGACAATTGAAATCCTCATCATTGTCTTCTTCCCAGCATTCAGTCTGCTTCATAGTTGGCATACTATCCTCATATAGCAGAACTAGTTTGGAAGAGTGAGGGAACTCAAGCCATGCCACAGACAGTAACACTTTCTATAGCAGCACTTTCAATAACAACCAAAAAACTTCTCCAAAAGACTGCCCAAAGTGGATTTTTTTTGTCTTAACCCAAGCTTGCTGTCTGAAAAAGAATTTCTTGGCTGCATTTTAAATCAAATAAACATCTTAATTTTGTACAGTTATGCTTGATATTAGTCTCATGTTGCTAGTTTGTGAATTTCTCTCTGCCAGTAACAACTCTGTTGAAACTTGGGCTCTGATCCTACAGTCAGCTATGCGCATGCTTAGTTCTGCAGATGCAAGTAATCCCATTTACTTAACAGGACTCGATGATCTCCCGAGGTCCCTTCCAGCCCTAATGTCTATGAAATCTGTGAAATCTATGAAATATAGACGAAGTTTAAGCATGTATGTCATTGTTTGCTGGATAAAGCCAAAATTTCCATGCCAGTCTTTCATTCTGTGTTTTGTATACTAGGACTAAACAACTGCATGTAATATTGTTCTTCTAAAATTAGCCTTCAATTTTCATTCATGTCAAATGATTTTAAGTGTAAACACAAAAATACGATCCTTTCTCTTTTCATGTCCTTGTGACAAGGTATTTAGCAGAATTTACATTTTTGATAGAATCTGACAGGGACATGCCATGAAGACTTCTGCTATGGCTCCAAACTTGCAACTTCTGGGTTGTTAACTGTGTGTCTTAGCACCCACACCGCCACAACTCCCCAAAGTTATGATATGGTGATGAAAGCACACATCCAGAACTAGTAAGTAAACAAGTCATTTTAAAAGAAATGAGAGTTATAAACACTTCAAACAGAATGGTTTGATGTTCACAAAGATAAAGCCACAACATCTGGCTGTGTCCAGACAAATATGGCTGTTTGTTTCCCCAAAGACAAGTAGCAGTGGCACACCTTGTCCCTGGGGAATGTCTGTGCCATGCATGCTGTGGCAGGTTACCCTGGGTGAGGTAAAAAAGACAGGCCAGCAACTGTGCTGGACCCAGCAGCCTTACCTGGGTTCCTAGGGCCTCCGGGAGCTGCAGCCACAGGGGTCTTGCACCTGGAAGCCTGGCCAGCACCCAGAGCAGGGCTCTTGCTGGCCAGGTTACAGTTTGGGGCAGCATGTGTTGTTGCCATGTACAACACCCCACTTTTTTTGGCATGGAATCTCCTAAGGTAAAAAAAAAAACCAACCCGCGCTGAAACATAGCAGCACAGGGATCACCTGCATGTGCAGTGTGTGGTGCTACAGATGGGTCTAGATGTGGCCTCTCAGTCTAGATTCAGAATTAAACCACTCCTAAATGTGGAGGGCTTTTATTTTTTAAAAATAAGACACACTTCCTCATTTCTCATTCTAAAGTATAATGACATGACTGTGAGAATAGTTAGTTTTTCCTTTTGTCACTAGCAGGATTTTTTTTCCCCTACATGTCTAATATAAAATTTCACATCATGAAAAAATTGCCATTGGTATTGCACAGAAATGTCTATAAATATTCACATTGATCATACTGCCTTTCCTCCTTTCCTTTTGAGTCTATTTTCTACAAATATTCAAGTGCTTGAATTTTAAAAGCACAGATGTTCCTGGAAAGTTAGCTTCAAAGTTGCAGTTTTAAACTCAAAGTAACTAGCTTCCTCTCCAAAAGTATATGTTCATTCACTAAACAACGTAAAGAAATAACACCATGTGACTGACCTGACCAATCATAACTAAACAAAACTACATGAATAATGAGTAAAATAAAACAAAATTACTGTGTCCCTCTTAAATTATGGAAAAAAGTAGTGCTAGAAAAGGCCTACCAGGCTGGTTACCATATTTTCTAGAGTATGAGAAACTGTTTTGCCTCCTGAGAAATGTAACTTGATATAAAGGGCATCTTATCAGGGATCCTGGTTTTCTCTGTTTAAAAATTGCTAATTCTCTGATTAACCCCCCCAAATCCATAATTAAAATGAAAGGCCCCTGGCCCCCCAACTCACAGCCTGCTGCCACTCACAGCCCTGGATTTCCCTGATAAAAAATTGAAAATTCTCTGATAAAAAAAATCGTAAATTGTCTGATCCCCCGCCCAAATCCCCAATTAAAATGAAACACCACTATATATATACTAGCAAATTGCCCATCAAAAATGACAGGGGAGGCTGGCAGAGATGGAGCCCAGCTTCCGGCCCTGCACCCCTGCTCCCCACTGTCCTCGTCCGACCCTGTTTCTGCTCCGCCTCCCCCCAATCACTTTGGGCCTGACTTCGGGCGAGTTGTTCAGGTCCAGGCCCACTCCCCTAGCCCCCCTCAAACTGCAGTGAGCCCAACCCTGCCCGACACCTCAGCGGGCAAGACCCTGTTCCCACCTCTGGCATGGCAGCCCCAACCCCATTCCCCTCCTGCCCCCTCCCTGCCACAGTGGGTCTGACCCTGTTCCCCCCCATCATGCCACCACTCCCTCCAAGGAGTGGCGGGGAAGAGGGAACCTTGCCTTGCCATCCCCTCCACCCCTTTGGCCAGCACCCCATGCTGCCGTTGCCTCCAGGGAGCAGGGCTGGGAGGGGGCAAGGCCAGTGCTGCTTTATGAAGGAACTCTGGAATGAGTGGGTGATGGACACTGAACATCAGAGCCATATAGCTTCAGGAAGGCTAAAAAGGCCTACCAGTACACATATTTGTGAGCAGGTAGAAACTTCATGGGATCAAGTCAAATGAGAAGCTCTTGTTAAGTTACTGAAGAAATACAGAGTGAGCAATGTACCCGATGACAGCAAAGATCACATTCTATATGTAGTAAGTGAAAATAAGAGCTACAGTTCTGAATAGGAAGACTTCTGTGGCTTCAGTGGTTGTGAAAGTGAAGATATCTTTTTGTGGATTTAATGAAAAGCTATAAAAAACAAGCACTGCAACATTACAGGTAAAACTAACCACAGACAACTGTAAGATGCATTGCAATCTAAACAGGTTTCAAAATATATAAGACTATATAAAATATGACAGCAAACATGACTGTAATAAAAGTTGACCAAAAGTAAATCAGGTTTATTTAAAAACTTTTTCTACAAAATTTTACTCTGGGGAGAGGTTACCTACTAGAAAATATGGTAGACCATTTCCCAGACGATGCAAGTTCCTTAGTTTATTTTTAATTATTTAGCCTACTCAATTTTTACCGTTATATCCAAAGAAGCATTTACTACTTTGTTTTAGGAATATGTTTATACTTAAAAGAATTCCATAATTAATGTGGAAGAATAAAAGTTTACTTAGCTAGTACTGATATCCCAAACATGTTAAGAAAATGGATGGGATAAACTTCTTGTCCATGTTTATAACTAACTTTTGCATGTTTTACTGCTGCAAACAGATTCCTTTAATCTGCCTTTCATCTTCCTTGTTACCAGACTGGTTGCTTGCTCAGCTGTGCTCTGTGGATGTAAAATCACGGAAGTATTACTTGTCCACAGCAAGTGCACTTCTGAGGCCTGCTTCAAATCTAGTTGATCAAACTCCTAGCAGCTGTTCCTGGAAGATGCAGGGCATAAGTTTGTGTATTTTCCATGCACAGAGAAGAATATGGGTGGTTGCAAATGCCAGCCTGTCAGAAAATGTCATTATTAGTCTCACCACAAAAGTCACACAAGTATACACAGCCTCCCCCTACTGAAATTCAATTCTCCTTGTGAAAGCTTCTTCTGATGTAATTTTTGGCAAAATACATGAAAATCAGTTCTTTTATGTTATTTTTGGCTCTGAAATTACTAAGACTTCACAAAAAGGTATTAGATGCCTTAAAAAGATTTGAATTGGTTACTATTTTGATTTCAAATTATTATGAACTAAGTATTTTAGTACTTAGATTCCACAAAAACATGAACAAAGAGAATGGTGAAAAGCACTTTTGCCACACTGTCTGTCTGCTCTGGGGTCACTGCAATATTCGAGCACATTTCAAGAGTCTGTTGCATTTGTTAGGTGAGAAGGTTCAATGAGTTAAGACTTTCTAATAGGAAAAAGTAAAAATTGTTATTTATACAAATGCAATCATTCCTCAGTAAGCTGCTGATTAGTTTCAACCACCTTACTGAGAAAGAAATCCATAAAAAATGAAATGGTTCAAATAGTAAATTTATATAAAGAGCTAGCAAAATTATAGATATACAGATAAGCAACCAGGAAGACATCAGCTCAAACAGTGTAAGAAACAACAATTAAAAATGTATCTGATACAAATAAAACATAGATGTGTTCAATACTTGGAAGTGGATATCAAAAGAAACATCACATTTCACTTAAAAACTTCTCAGAACCCAACTGCATAACTGATCTATTTCTGCTGTTGCTGCAAAAGCATTTATCAAGAGTATCTTTAGAAGGCAGGAGATGCAATAACAATAACTGAAATGTTTGTGGTAAACAAATAGCAGTATTTTTCCCTACTTCTGACACTTGTGCAGAGAAATTTAGTTCCAGGAATAGGATTGTTGTAGTCATGCTCTTTAGGAGGTATAATCTGGAATCTGTCATTTCCCAGCTAGCTATGCAAACTGAGGGAGGAGATAACAAAAGAGCCAGGGAGTTTTTGTTGGGTCTGAATGAATTCAAGTCAGCACAGCCAGATGAACTTCTTCTCAGGATACTGAAGGACATGTCAAAGGAGATCTCAGAGCCCTTGGGAATGATTTTCATGAAGTTGTGGGAGACAGTCCAGGTACCAGAGGACTGGAAAAGGGCCAACCTAGTGCCCCACTTTAAAAAAGGCAAGAAGGAGGACATGGGGAACTACAGACCGGTTAGCCTCAACTCAGTATGTGGAAAGTTACTGAAGCATATCCTAAGGAAGGTCATTTGCAATCATCTGGAAGAGGAAAGGCTTATTACAGGCAGCTAGCATGGATTTATGAAAAACAAATCAGATCAAACAAACTTGATCTCCTTCTTTGACAAAGTAACTACTTGACTGGATGAAGGGTATGTTGTTGTATAGCATATTTAGACTTCAGCAAGGGTTTTGACAAGGTCCTACATGACCTTCTCATACATAAATTAGAGAAATGTGGTCTTGATAAAACTACTACAAGGTGGATAAATAACTGGCTCAATAGCTGTAAGCAAAGCGTAATTATTAATGGGTCCATGTCAGAATGGCAGGAGGTTTTGAGTGGAGTCCCACAGGGTTCTCTCCTGGGCCCAATGCTATCAATGTGTTTATTAATTTGGACACTGGCATAGAAAGCTTGAGCAAGTTTGCAGACAACATGAAACTGGAAAGGACTGTGAACACGGAGGATGTGAGCCCAATTCAGATGTATCTTGACAGATTAGAAAGTTGGGGTAGAGTTAACAGGATGAAGTTCAATGTGGACAAATGCAAAGTGATATACCTTTGCAGAAATAATCAAAAACATAAATATAAAGTAGGTGACACCTGGCTGGGTGGCAGCACTACGGAAGGGACCTGGGAGTCTTGGAAGATCATAGTTTCAGTGAGTTTGCAGTGTGATGCATCTGCACAAAAAGTGAATGCAATTTTAGGATGCATCAGTAGAAGCATTAGGTGCAAGACACAGCATGTGACTTCACTACCCAGCACTTGTTAAGCCTTTTTTGGAGTACTCTGTGCAGTTCTGGGTCCCACATTTTAAAAAGGACATGGAGAAGTTAGAGAGGATCCAGAGGCAGGCAGGAAAGACAATAGAGGGCTTAGAAAGCAAGTCATATGAGGAGAGGCTGAAAGAGCTAGGCATATTCAGCTTGCAGAAAAGATGCTTAAGAAGGGTCATGATAGTAGTCTTCAAATATCTGAAGGGCTGCCATAACGAAGAGGGAAAGCACCGTTTCTCTCTTGCTGCAGAGAAGACAATGTGAACCAATGGTTTGAAGTTGCAGCAAAGTAAGTTTAGATTAGAAATCAGGAAAAACTTCTTCACTGTTAGAACAGTGAGGCAGAGGACGAGATGGCCAAGGGAAGTTGTTGACTCTCCTTCACTGGTTGTGTTTAAGAAGAGGTTGGGCAGTCACTGGTCAGGGATGATCTATGATGGGTATTTCCCATGCTTCTGGGCCTTGATGGTTGCCAACCTCCCCACTCCCTTTTCTGTTACATATGTCAGAGTGTTTTTAAGCCTTCCTCAGAGGCATTAGGTGTTGGCTGCAGCGAAGGTTGGGGATTGGGACTGGGGTATGCCAGTGCTTCTGCTGGGACCAAAACCAGAGGTTCCTGGCTAGAGGATCTTGCCCCTTTGCTTAGGGTAAGACTTGCTGCCATATTTGGGGTCAGGAAGAAATTGTACTCCAAGGTTAGATTGGTATGGACTGTGGTGGGGTTTCTTTTCCTCTATAGCGTGGGGCATGGCCCTCTACCCAGGATCCCTTGATCATATATTGACAATATTTCACAGAATCAGGACATTGGCTGCCACAGTTCCCCTGCTTTACCTATGGCACGTTAAAGTGTTAGGTCTGAGTTGTATGAGGGTTGATAGTCTTACGTAGAGTTGAGATTATGGATTGTATGGGGTGGTTTGGACAAGGATGATCCTGCCTCAGGACTAGATGACCTGTGTAGGCCCTTTTCAGCCCTCCTAGTCTATGATTCTATGCAACTCTTTCCAAACAAAACCGTTACAATGATACAACACATAGGCAGAAATACAGTATCTTGACAACCAAAGTTAGCTTGTTGGGTTCAGGTCTATGATGTCTATGCTATTTCCAAAATGTTAGCATTAATACTACAGCATGAGGCTCCATTTATAAGTTTAATTATATAAATTATATCTGAAGGATAAAAAAATATGTTGAGTTTAATATTATGTAAATAATGAAGGTAAAAAATACTACAGCTTTAAAGATGTAGCAAAACAGTGCTGCAGTTTGAGCCTGTAACAGGGAAATCTATCTGTTTAAAAGGGAATGGCCTGGCCTGCTGATAAAACCCAGCCACAGGATATTTTGGATAAGCAGGGAGTGTCCCCCTAGGAATTATGACACAGTCCCAGAAGAGTAAGCAGAGGAGGAGCAAACAACCAGAACAACTTCCTACAAGGAAGGGCCAAGCTACCATGCTGGGGCCAAAGCCAAAGGGCATCCCTCCTAGTGTATGAGACAATGCAGAAAGCCTTGGCTTTGTTTATTTGTTTGCTTGCTTTGTTGCTTAAAGACTGTATTTTAAGCTCCTCAAAATCCATCTGCAGAAACCAGCAAGCTAGGCAACCCACATACAGAACCCAATTCTAGTTCTACTGAAGTTAGTGGCAAAAATCTCCATTATTTATATACAACCAAAAACTATTGGATTTTTTTTTTTGGAGGGG
>NW_017728906.1:39592392-39595130 GCF_001723895.1 Crocodylus porosus
GGGGAGTTGTTTTTTTACATTTTTCTTTTCCAATTAAAGCCAGTGAAAATTTTGCCATTTCAATAGCTAGGGATCTGGGCTCTATGAGATTTGTAACCTCCAGGTGGATTAGTTTATCAAGCATCACAAATTTTAAATGAAAAATCAGAGCCCTGTAATCCATAGAGTTATCCTCAAAGCATTTTCTGTTACTTTAACCAACTGAAGTCATATTTCAGACTTTGAAACAAAAGCAAAACAAAAAAATGGCATACTGTGAAAAAATTGCATCTTGTGAAATATCTGACCACATATAAAGGAATGAAAGAGATAATCCACTAAATTGATAGAATTTAGAGGCATACAATAGACCAGTAGGGGACATATATAATTCTTAAAATTTTAACTTCCTGAACATCTGAAGATGAATAATAAACAGGAAATTTACCTTGATATGAGCTGCTGGATCTGGGACAGTCTGAATCATGTCCTTTAACAGGCCAACGTGTTTCCCAGAAGTTCAGGCCCCAAGGCAACTGCATAATCAAGAAAACAAAAAATCACAAGCATTTAAGCATCTGTATTTTTTAAGTTTATTTGCAAAGGACTCTGTTTTCTTTTATGGGGAACAAGGTCTAAGTTTTGTTTCATGCTTGTTCCCCACGCCCCTTTCCCCCCACAGCAATAGTGGCATACATCTGATGTTTGTTTCTACAGACTCAGTTAAAATATTTTACACAGGAGAAAACAAATGTCAGGGGCTGATCTTCTACTTCAGGCCCCAGGGAAAGTCCTCAGTGAACTTAACTGATGGTACATTATACTAAGAAGACACAAGGCGATTGGGACAGATTCTCAGATGTAAATGAGCGGAACTTCAATGCAGCTGTGCCCATTCACAACAACTTAGGATTTGATACATCATCTTGCTCAGTGGTTTTCAAGCTTTTCAGAGTCAAGGCACCCCTTTCCCACTTTTGTTAATGTGGCATCAACCCTGGTTGAGGACTACTCCTGGTGTTGCCTCAACTTACCTCAGTGCTTCTCAACTGGGTGATGCTGCCTCCAGGTGGCTGCTGCACAGCCAGCCCAGGAAAGGCTGTGGCACATGCATGTGCTCTTGTTGCAGTAGGGTTCTCTGACAGCCTTAAAGCAGACAGGAGAGCTGCTTCAGGCTGTCAAACTTCCCAGTCTGCTCCCCACCCCCAACTCTTGCCAGAAAGAGGCACACAGGACAGCTCTACTTATGTGTCTCTTTTTCCACAAGGAGCATGGGAGTGGGTGGGGGACCAGACTGGGAAGGGATACAGCCCAAGCCAGCAATCCTATCTGCTTTATAATTATCTGAGATTCCTAACACAGTAAGAATGCATGCACGCTTCAGCCCTGTGCACAGAGCAGCTTCACATGGCTGCTGCCGGCATCAGCTGCCTATGCCATGGCATGCCAGAGTGGGTTTTACAGCACCTTGGCTGAGAACCACTCAGCTAGTTCAACAGAATTTTAAACATAAAACTCTTCGGAAATTCAAAACATAAGACTTTTAAAAACAGTTTTACAAAGTACTATCTAACAACTTGAGATATGTGCTAAAAAGCAGAGCTGACCCTAGGGGTACGTGGGGTCTGGGGCATATCAGGCTCTGTGGGGCCTGTGTGAGGGCAGGGTGGTGGGTGGTTGGAGCACAAAGGCCTGTACAGCACTATCTTCAGGGCCTCCAAAGTGCAGGGCCCAAGGCAGTTGCCCAGATTTGCCGCCCCAAGGGATGGTTCTGCTAATAAGTTATGGTTTGTAGTAAAAAAATTGGGAAAACCTAGGCAGAAATGTAACAGATTTTAGCAGCCTTTCAATTAATCTGAATTTGTTTATTTTTTCACTAAAAGCCTAGAAGATCTGAGATTCCTTTACAAAATGTTTCTTTTTTTCCCCCTATGTTGTCAGACCCCTTTCCATCATTTAAAATGACACAGTGACACTGTCATTAATTTTCTTCTCTTTCACAAACAGTAACATTTTTGTTATAATTTTACTATATCTGTTCTTCAAGCTAAAATAATCTGAGGCTCAGGGTTTTGTCTACTTATTTAAGGCTAAATGCTGATATCAGGTGACCTGAAGAAGGGCATGTTTTCCCTGAAATCCTGTCTAACACTCTTCCAACTATACAGATGACATGATAAAAGATATCACCAAGCAAACTTTGCTTCTCGCATATTTCCTGGACCATCAGGTTTTCAGCAACACTCTGACCCTACTACACTGATTTCAGTAAGAGTTAAGAATCTATGTGGTTTCGAAAACCCTACTAGGGGCTTATCTGCATTTAAAAATCTAGCCCGTCAAACTTAAAAAACTGTAAATGCATTTAATTTACATCATGAGCGTTAACAATACCCACTTAGCACTCTCTTAAAAACTGGAATGATGGCTTAGTTAACAAAACTAGTCACACTCTGTGGGTCAAAGATGGTGTGGAGGTCTAACCTGAACCCATGGTAACAGCACTAGCTCCCCAAAGCCATGTACATGCTACAATGTGCTTCATGCATTAGAAAGGCTGCTGAGGTTTGGTACAGTCTATGCCAGGGGTTGTCAGCCGGAGGTACGCGTACCCCTGGGGGGTACTTTGAAAGGGTCTGGGGGGGTACATGGGGG
Organism: Crocodylus porosus; assembly: GCF_001723895.1. NCBI lineage: Eukaryota > Metazoa > Chordata > Crocodylia > Crocodylidae > Crocodylus > Crocodylus porosus. Next base: position 39,595,027 of record NW_017728906.1, read on the forward strand.
CAGGCAGGGACGGAGTGCTGCCACCCCACACTACTGCCTCACAGGAGCAGGGCTGGGGTGGGGCAAGAGCAGGGCTGCACAGATGCTGTGCTACTGCCACTCCA
>NW_017728906.1:39596201-39614335 GCF_001723895.1 Crocodylus porosus
TCGCTTTACTAGCCGCAGCATCGCATTGCAGGATTATGTTAGTACTTAGCCATAGTACATTATGACACCAGAGGAAAGCATTCTTTTTAAAAAAAAAAAAGAGAGAGAGAAGATAGCAAATATGGAAGCCAGTATGGAAATCCAAAACAAGTAATACTTGTACAGTTTAAATTCAAAGAATGCATAGGTAATTGTTATCAAAATTTTATATTCTTCCCATAGAAGGCAGTATTGAGTAGCAGTGATGCCTTACAGAGGATGCTATTTTAAACCTCATCTTTAACAGCATATTCTTAATTCTCTCTCAGATAACTATTTAACTATTCCATCAGGCCGGAAACAGCCCCTTGTAGATTCCAAGCTATTAAAAAAAAATTCTTAGATTTCATAGACATTAGGGCTGGAAGGGACCTTGCAAGATCATCAGGTCCAGCCCCCTGCGCAAAGGGCAGGAACTCAGCTGGGGTCACATTACCCCAACAAGATAATCATCCAAATGCTTCTTGAACATGTCCAGAGTAGGTGCTTGCACCACTTCTGGGGGGAATCTATTCCAGACTCTGGAGACTCGGACAGTAAAGAAGATTTTTCTCATGTCTGGTCTAAAATGGTCTTCCAGCAGTTTGTGACCATTAGACCTCGTCATCCGTTGGGGTGCCCTGGTGAACAGATGTTCCCCCAGATCCTGATACACACCCTTAATGTACATACAGGCTGCCACCAAGTCCCCCGAGCCTATGCTTCTCCAGGCTGAGTCCCATACCTCTCAGCTCTCTTTACCTCTGATCATGTGCATGGCTCTCCTCTGGACCCTATCAAGCTTCTCCAAATTCTTTTTAAAGTGTGGAGCCCAGAACTGGATGCAGTACTTCAGCTGTGGCCTCACCAAGGCCGAGGAAATTGGGAGGATGACATCTTGGGTCTTGCTTGAGATGCATCAGTAGATGCAAGCCAGGATTTTAATTGCTTTACCGGTTGTGGCATCGTATCGGTGGCTCATTTTCATCTTGTGGTCAGTCATGACCCCCCAAGTTTCTTTCGGTCATGGTGCTAGTGAGTGTAGCACTGTGTCACGGGGGCACTTGGGTGCCCCGTGTCTTGGAATAAATAAGGGCAGCTGCTACACTTTAAGGCCGCCCAGGTGCCAGTTGCTGGGGCATCCAGGCTCATGGTTTAGTTATGGTTATACCGGAGGACCGGGTGAGGCTGTAGGGGTGTGAGGATGCCTCATGGGAGCTCCCCAATAATCTGGGGGTTCCTGGTGCCCAGCAGGGTATAGTGAGCGGTGCTGGGCGGGCACAGCTGTTTGTGCCAGTGGGGCACGTGTTGGGGGGTATTGACCCCTGCCCTGTGGGGCGAGTCGGTGAGAAGCCCTAGTAGGGCAAGTGACCCAGACAGTGGTCCAGGGGGCCAGGCATGGCTGTGGCCACCTGAGCCCCAACCGGATGTAGGACCAGGAAAGGGTCCCGGAGGGCTCCACAGTGCTGGGGACTCAAAAGGGGTCAGGTAAGGCTTAGGCCGCCTGAGCCCCACTGTGACTTGATTGAAACCCCGGCAGGGGTACGGACAAGGAAGGATCCCAGAGAGACTCCACAGCAGTGGGAACCTCGAGGGGCCAAAGGGGCCAGGTAGGGCTTAGGCCGCCTGAGCCTAATTGGACACAGATTGTTGACAGGAGCCCAGAGGGGCCAGGTAAGGCTCAGGCCGCCTGAGCCTAATTGATACAGCCCAATTGACACAGGTGGTGGATGGGAACCCAAAGGGGCTAGGTAAGGAGTAAGCCACTGGCCCAGTGGGAGGAATATTGTTAGTAAGCCCAATAGGGCTAATCAGTAGTCAGGGGGCGCTGGTTGCGTGACAAGCCCAGGGGGCGCCAGAGGGGGGCGCTGGTTTGCGTGACAAGCCCAGGGGGCGCCAGAGGGGGGCGCTGGTTGCGTGACAAGCCCGGGGGCGCCAGAGGGGGGCGCTGGTTGCATGACAAGCCCGGGGGCGCCAGAGGGGGGCGCAAGAGGTTAAGGACCAGATAACATCCAGGAAGAGCTGCAAGGCTTGGGGTGTGCTAAAGGGGAGGTAGGAGGCACGCATGGCCATTAAGGCTGGGGTGTATCGAGTCACCCCATACAGAACAGGGGATAGTTTAGCAAATACCGTGGATTAGGAGATAAAAGGCAGCCTCCCTAATTGAACCATTTACCAGCAAAGATGTGGCGGGAGAGGTTAGAGGGTGCTGGATTGCCTAATTGACACAGTGGCGGGGGGGCTAGAGGGATCGTGGCCACCCCTAGACCCCACACCGTGACACACTGCCAAGCCTATAAGTATGTTGTGGGTTCTTTCTCCCAAGGTGGAGAACCTTGCATTTCTCTATGTTGAATGTCATCAGGTTTGATCCGCCCACCTTGCAAGCCTGTCCAGGTCAGCCTGAATCCCCAGACTATCCTCTAGAGTGACTGTGCTTCCCCATAATTTGGTGTTGTCTGCAAACTTAGCCAGTGCACTTCTGACACCTGAGTCTAGTTTTATAAATATATTAAAGAGTACTGGTCCGAGAACTCTGGAGGATGCCACTGGTCACCATGCACCATATTGACTCAGTTCCATTGACAATCACTTTCTGGGTCCAACAATGGAGACTGTTCCCCAGCCATTGGTCTGTAAGGTTGCCAAAGCCACAGCTCCCCAATTTTACCATGAAGACATCATGAGAGACCAAGTCAAAGTCTTTTTCGAAATCCAAGTAAATGACATCAGCCTCTCCTCAACAGCCCAGGTGACACGTCACCTGGTCGCAGAAGGAAATGAGGTTGGTCAGGCATGACTTACCCATAAGGAAGCTGTGTTGGGCATCTCTCAGAATGGTGCCTTCCATTAGCCTGTTGTTAATGGATTCTTTAATAATTTTTTTCCAAGATCTTTCCAGGGATTGAGGTCAAACTGATTAGTCTGTAGTTCCCCAGGTCTTCCTTCCTTCCCCTCTTGAAGATAGGCACCATGTTGGCCATCTTCCATAGAAATATGTCTTTCTATTTCTACCTATGCCAATCATTGCTTAAAAGAGTGCTTATGACATTTCTTGCTTTTTCCCCCAAACAAAAGCATTACTGAAATCATGTAAGTTCCACTTTTAATAGCTGGAATTGGAAGCTTCACACATCTGGTACTAACTCTTTGCGCCAGACGGTATTTATTGTCAGAAACTCCACAAATTTCATGCAAGTCATGTTGTGCTTGACAGTCTGTCAAAGGGTCTGCACTAGGCTGTATATTTTGACCTGCATTCCTATTAAGCATGTCTTTAATTTAAGAACAGAACCTGATCCTAAATGGAGCTAAAGCCCTGATTCAGGAAAGCATCCCTTTTTTAGGGAAATTTATAAATCTGTGTTTTACTTTATGCATGTATTTAAACTTCAGTGATATCCGTGGTATTTCAGTACTTGCTTATGTGCAAGTACTTACATCAGGTCCTGAATCTTGAGTGGTAGCATATTTTAGTGTATACAGAAGGGTTCTTTACATTGGCTGTACTTCAGGAGAATTCTTATAGAACTTGGTGTTCTTAGTTAACAGCTGGCTTCATTCACTTTGCTTTGGAAATACATATATGAAGCAAAACAATGGAATAACAGTAATAGCATTTATCATTGTACACTAAATTAACAGGGACAAATTGCATACCAGTGTCCTGGATCATTTGGAGCACAATGTAAAAAAAATAAAAATAAAGTTGTGCTCTTGATATAATTACCTGGACATGCATCTTTACTGTCATACACTCCCAAAACAAGTATATTCTCTACATGGAGGAGAAAAACTATACAGGCTTTTCTATTTATACATACCTCAAGTACCATTTTTGAAATTGCATGAATGTATCACGGAGCCCTGGAAGTATGCATAGCTCTGGAGTTCACTAGGTATAACGAAACTGCTTTCCTATTTTATAGTCAAATCAAAAGGATTAAACTATTTAAACATATGCATGGAGACTTAAGGAGAGGTATCTCTTCTCTGCTCTGGAGGCTGTACATATCTAAAGGTATCTAATTAAATGATGCTCTCATCTACAAGCAAGGTAATGTATTGTTTATACACATATATAGAGGCAATGCCTACCTGCACATGTGAGTTATGGTAAGTCTATGCGAACACCAAAGAAATCCTGAGACTACCACCATAAAACAAACTCTGCCTATCTACTCCTGTTCCACACATACTGCATGCCGAAAAAAATATTATTTAGTCATCATTAAAGCAGTGGCATAATCCTGAGACTGGGATCCTGAGGGCATCACTAGGTATGTGCCGAAACATGACTACACACATTTTCTGGCATGGGATTCATGTGGGACAGGGGTGAGTGAGTGGGGCTCCTTCCACCAGTGGGCTCAGGACCAGCATGGTGACAATACAGATACACTGTAATTCACTTACATGCACCAGTGTTACCTCTGCAGCATCCTTCATTTTGTAGATGGAATCCTAAATTAATTGAATTAATAAAGTACTTTGGCATAAACTTGCAACATTATGCTCACCTAAATAGATGCAGATCCTTCATGCTGCACCATATCTATTGAACTAAAATGCAGTAAGAATTACCTGCTATTCTGTTTAATTGGTTGAAAAAAGGTTTAAAGTCAAATTCTACCCTATGCTACATCCACTGAAACTGAGCACAATTTGGCCACTAGTAAATAATAAACACATTTTCAAAGGGAATAGACTACGGATGGTCTGCAGATATATGCAGAACTCAGAATGCACAAAATTCATCTATATTGTGTGTGTGTGTATATATATATGTATTAACCATAACAGAATGCTGTGTATATAAAAAACAACCTGCTAAAATTCATGGACCAGATTCTCATGTGGTGGAAAGTAACATAATTCTAAAGGCAACAGTCATATCAGATTATCACCTAAACACAGATTACTAGAGTGAGTAGAAGAAAAGTCCTTCCTGGATGATAATTAAACTCAGGACCAGTCTCTTGTCACTTCTCCTCAAAGGGCATTTGTCATGCAATGATATAAATGCACATTTCATAAATATGTTAGGATGAGGTAATATGAACAGCTATGAATGGAAACTCATGCACGCACATCCAAATTATGTGGTGAGTAATATGATGTGGTGTTGTACAGAGATTTTTATAAGCATAACACTGGGATCTTTACCCTTAGTCACAGGAGGTGAATACATAAGTGAATTATGCAAATCATCCCAAATGAGTGCCAGTAAAATTTCAAATCCCCTCATAACATCTGTAACCTGCATAAGCCATATACTGTGTAGGAACCTTGGTTTTTCAGTTGTCAGATTTTAAAAGGTAGGTCTCTATTCATTCCTGAGTTTTATTTATCAGGACCCAATGATGGAATTAAAGGCTATTCCTATCTTACTTGGGATCTACTCTTCCACACTGGTGAGATGGTGTATAGGACAAGCTAAAGTTAGGTTGTCCAGAAGATACAATACCCAAGTAGCAGACATTTTCTTAGCAGCCCATACCAGCAAGGCAATTGTGTCACTGGAACACTGCGTCACTGTCAGAACATCAAGCTGCCCTTTCTGTGGCTACATACAGAAATTGGGCATTTATACACATACTTTTTTGTCTCACGATGCACCAGAGATCTACCGCTTCGGAGCAGACTCAGCTAATCAAGTCTGTTCCACATATAAGCTGACATGCACTGAGTTGCTTTACATATAGTTGTATAAGTGGCAAAATGCACATCAGCGCACAGAAAATGACAGTAGTGCACTTTGGATCTAAAGCACCTTCTATGTGTTTTAGTTCAAAAGCATACCACTACCATTTGCTCAGCCTTGACGCACATTTTGTCACTTATACAACTGCAAGAGTCAAAGTGGCAGGCCCTTTTCAAAGAGAGTCACTGGGATTAGTTACTCCCAAGAGATGCCATGAGTGTACAGATGTTCAGGATTTTTCTCCTAGAGAAAAAATGGCTACTTCAGGAGAAAAATAACCTGGGAACAGCAAGAGTTAAAAAACTCCCAGGGAGTTTCTCCTGAAAGAGTAAATGCCTGTATATGTTCTCTTCTGAGAGAAGTTACAGCATCATTCTCCAATATCCCGGGGTGCTCTGCTCCAGCTCTCTCCCCCTCCCGCCTTACTTCCCCCAAGGACACAGTGGGCGAATCTACACATGCACATTTACTGCACAGGTACCAAAATTACTGCACAGTTCAGACATGTATCTACATGTGCATGCCCGTATTATGCAGTAAATATGGCAATTTATGCCAATTTGAGTATAAATTTGATACCTGGCATCATGCAGGTATCAAATTTACGCCTGATTAGTTACTGCATAGTAATGCACAAGTAGACGCCTTACTGCACCACAACACTGTGTGTGTAGAAAGACTTCGGACTAACTTTAGTCCCATGTCAGTCCACACAGTGTTAATGTGCTATAATGCCTGCACATGTAGACATTCCCACTAACTGCACAGTAAATTTAAGCTGGCATAAATGCACATGTAGACACTCTCAATATGTCACTCAGGATAGACTCTTCTGCTCCAGCTAAGCAGGGAGCAGAACATACCCCCTCCACAACCCTACACTGTGCTGCAGGGAGACATGGGTTGACTCTGAGCAATCTGGATAAGTTGATCAGAGCTACCCAGTGGACTCCTACCATCTGGTGCCAGGCAGACTGAAGGAGAAGTGTGCCCAGGGTACCCCTAGTTGCATATTGCAAGCTCTCTGCCCTTCACAGTCTCAGCATTCAAATGTTTATTCAGGCATCTCTGGGTAAGTTTTTCTACCAGGAGAACAAACTTGACAGAATACTCCCGGATCATTTGAAGGTGTGTACACAGCCTTTGGTGGGTAAATGTCCTAGGTGACACAGCTGTTCTGCTTGTCCACGGCCTGTAGTTTTCACTCCTACCATCATAGGTATGAATTAAGTTATTTATTGATATTGTAAAGAAAAGAGGTGAAATCCTCATCTGCTAAAGTGAACTGGGTTTTTCCCCTCAACTTTGGTGGAACCACAATTTCACTCAGTGTGTTTTGGTTGCCGTATAAGCAGTACAAAGGAGAAGAAAGGTATCATACAGACATTTTGGAAATATTGTACTAGTTTTCTTGAACAGAAGAATATGGAGATTGCATGATCCAGTATTTCTAAACCTTCTAGAGATGGAAACAATTTCCCTGGCCCTGCTGCAGCAACAGGGAATCAGACTCTTCCACACACCAGCCATTTGTGAGGTTTATGAGAAATATGACCATATGTGACACAACTACTGGCAACTAATAGTAACTGTGAAATAAATACTTAGAATTGTAGGAACTGTAGTGATCACTGGGTTCAATAAACACAGACATACATGAACGAGAAAAATGAAAAAGCAAGTTTTATTTGTGGAGCAGTATGCAAGCTTCTGCAGTCCTTCAGTCTGTCCAACTAACTGACTAGCAACCAAACTGAGGGACCATCTCCCAATTCCCAGTTTCTGTAGCCTAACTAAAGGAGTGTCTCCAGATTACAACCTCTATCACCACAGGAGTGTTTACTGGTCAGGATTAATAAACCAGAGATAAAATAGCTTATAAAGGCATTCTGCTAATGTGGCACCCTTCTATGATCACTGTTTTTCCAACTGAGTACCTTTTTTGCACAGAATAGGCAAATCACTACACTGAATTGTAACGAGGTTGCATTGTATAACATTAGGTAGTTCTCTGTTTAATTTTTCCCTTCTGTAGAACATTTTTTTTGCTTTCATTGTAACCTCTGTACTCAAACGGCATTTCTACACATACTTTTTTGTCCCGTGACATGCCAGAGATCCACTGCTTTGGTGAAGCTGAGGTGAACTGCACTGCACCATGTGCAGTTGTATAAGTGACAAAATGCACATCAGTGTGCAGAAAAAGCTTCATTACATGGTAATTTTGGGTGGCTCCTGGAGCTTTTAACACCTACCTGGTTTATGCACACATTAACACATGAAACTGGTTTTAAGCACTTGTTATGTGGCTCAAAGTTATGCCACTCCAGGGCAGGATTATCTCTGATCCAGGTTACCCAGATCATGTTACACAAAGGTGCAGCCACTCTAGGTTATGCCTTAATGTAAACACCCCACCTGCTCCACCTCCCCTGCTGGCCCAAATCGGGCCCACTTCCCCTCCCTGCCCCCCACCAGCCCCCCACATCCCCACTAACTGCACCCCCCTGCTCCCTCCCATAGCTTACTTGTGGTTGCCCATGCTGTCTCTCCCAGGGGAGCAGGTAAGGAAGAGTTAACAGGCAATGAAGGGAAGTGGTAGGGGTGAGCCCTGAGGAGCCAGGGTGGAGCCCTGGGAATGGGGGCAGGGAAAGGAGGAAATAGGGGAGCCCCAGGAGGGAGGGAGGAAGCCTGGAATTGGGGTGGGAGGGGAGGTGGGGATTCTTACCTTTCAGTCCTCCAGGCCCTGCTGGTTTGAACACATGACTGTTTCAAACTCACCACTAACACTGATCAATATTTGTGTGGCCCATAGTGTAACATGTAACAAAGCCCTAAGTTAGTAAAGTCTGTTTTTTCTTGGATGGAAAACGCTTTTTGACAAGATGGAAATCTTCATTAGAATTCAATTTTAATGGAAAACCACAACCTGGGGTTTTGTATTTTGTTTGTCAGGAATAAATGAAAATGTATAGCTTTTTGAGAAAACTAAAAAAATCAGAAGAACAATATCCACAAAAATGAAAAAAAAAAAAGAATTTGTTTCTGAGGAGGAAGAAATGATTCCCCAATGAGTCTACTCTGAGAGGTGATACGTCTGAACATCAACATAAGAAAGATGGTAATTAATTATTGAGGTGCATGTGATCATACTTGAGACATTTTTTACAACCTGATTTCGTGGGGTCTTGGCTACATTTCATTCAACAGTCCTAATAAATGATTTCTGCCCTTAATATCTATACGTGCAAATCAATGCAACCATGCAGTTGTTTCTTTCCCCTCTCTCTGCAGCAGTGTTGACCAATATTTCTCTTTACCCTCCTCCCCCAAGTGAAGCAGCAGAGCATCTTTTGTATAAAACATAATGCTGCTGGGTGCCACAATTTTTTTGAGGAAGTTGGTAGCAGAGAGAGTTAAAACTTGTTTTAGAAACAGTCCTTGTTTATGGAAATCCACTGCTTTCAATGAAATAAGGTGGCAGAACCTGTAAGAATCTCTCATTAGAATATGGAAGCATGTGCAGAAGTCACATTTCCACATTGCACATCAGATACCCAGTTTAGATCCTGCTTAACATCTCAAGGGAGGATCTGGCCTGGAGCTGGCTCTTCTACAGTAGAAAATTTAGGCTATGGATGAAAATGTTTATTTTTATTATTAGCCTCAACATAATATGTCTTTGATGAGTAACTTCTTCAATTTTTTTTTTGAAAAATACCACTTTATTCAAAGTCAACATCATGAAGATTATGCATCAATATGGAATGCACTGTTGCTATTTCTGAATCTCCCACTAATTAAAAAAATGTTAGGAATTCCCCAAACGGCACCTCTTCATCCAGGCCACTTACAAATGTGGTTAAAATGAACAAAGTTATATCTTCAGAAAGGAAGGAGACTTTTGAGTCACATCTGACACATTTAACTGCAATGACTACTTTCCATAGTTCAAGGTTTTAACTGTCTATCTTACTTCTGTGTAAAAGCGATTGATAATGATTAGTCCCTGATGCTTATCCTGTTACAGGATACTTATACACATGCATGAGATACCAAGGGGAGGGTTAAGAATGTACTCAAGACCTTGTGTTTTCCAAGTGGAAAACCACCGGTAAAACTTCTGGATCAAATCAAACTCTTGCCTAATGTGTTTTGTTACCTTTCTGTTTCACCCAAGATCAGGTCTGTCATATTTCTATGTCTGGATATTCAACCTCCATGCTAAACTGCAGGTGTGGAGCAACAGACTCCACAAGAATAAAAAATACGGCAGGGGAGGAGCCACCATTGTATTTTTGTCTGCAAGTTATAATTATGCACCCAAGTACTCGGACAGAAATACAACATTCCAAAGAAAAACAGGACTTTGTATGAAAGCAGGATGACGTCAGGAGGGGGATATGGCAACAAAATGGTGGTTATCTCCAAGTTATGGTCAGTTCTCTATTAAGAGAAGTCCCTTTTTTCAAAAGCTTTAACCAATATAACACTTAAAATATCAGCTGTAGCAAGATAAATATATTTAATAAGTTCAAAGAAGCAAGGAAATAGGATTTCAAGACAGAAGCCACAAACTGGGAAAATGCAATATCCTTTGATGACAGATAAAGGCAAATAAAAATATGTCTTGAAAATCATGGTCTGCCTGAGCCAAAAAGAACCATTCAGTTACCAAGCGCAAGGCCTGCTAGATGCTTTAGCCAACAGCACACAGAGGAATGAGGTGGGCAGCATTCACATCTGGCTGCCTCTGACTCCCTGACCCAAATAACTAGGTAGTCATCTATAGCTGGGTCAATGGGCAGAGGCCTTTGACACAAGTCTGGAAACAAGGCTCTAAATCACACCTCTGAAGCTGTAATGAGACAGCTGAATAGTGCTGCCACTGCACCCCTTTATTTCTGAAAAGTACAATCATGAACTATAACTCTATAACAATACAGAGCCAAGCAGATATTCTCTTGCAGTATAATATCAGACTGATTCCTGCAAGCCTTCCATGGGTTGAACTGTCTTTGCCTTTAGGGCTGTTCTGTGCATGAAGGACTTGAAGAATTAGCTCCAGATTTGGCCTTTGAAAGCACAAAGTCAATGACTTTAGTTCACTCTGCCGCACTACCTAGATATATTATATTATTGTAATAATCCTCAGCTTTCTATTTTTAAAAGAAGTTTCTAGCTGCACATTTGAAAATATGATTAAATCACTGGCTGAAAGTTTGTAATAGATTTTATCTAAGACAAACCCTTTATCTATATTCCAAACTAGGAATATCAAGGCCAGAGATCCCTTTACAAGGCCCCTAGATCTGTTTGTAGTTTGGGGGATGTTTCATAGGCAGGCCATAGCTACAAAACCGACAGAACTGCTGGAACTCTATGGAACAGTGACTTGGGAAAGGATCTTTGTAGGAGGCACACAGACAAACATGCACTCCTAGGGTGATGCTGTATTAGAAAGGCCTAAGGCAATCCTTACATTGATAAACAGAGGGAGTAGTGACTAGAAATAAGAGCAGGTGGTTTTATAGACAGCAATGCTCAGACTGATAACAGAATAATGTATACAGTTCTGTTGTCCATATTTTAAAAAAGGATGTTGAAAAACTGAAGAGGGTGCAAAATAGAGAACTACTATTTCAAGCCTGGACAAAATGACTTTGTTATGTCATTGGGAGAAAATACTGAATAGTACAAGGATCTTTTATTTAGGAGAGGGATGTCCAATTTACGAGTGGATAGAAGATGCACACCTCCCAGGCTGCATGCCACGTAAGTCACACACCATACCCACACAGCATTGCACAGGATTCCCCATCGTACTGCACCACAGGTGTCCTCCCCTGACCGCTGTGCACTGCTGAGCCATGCAGTGGCATACAGGCACCCACAAGCTGCAGGCTCTCTGGTGGTCTTCTGAAGGAGGGAAGTGGAGCCAAGGGACTGTGGTGGCAGCAACAGGAGAGTAACGAGAGAAATGGCACCTGGACCGTAAGCCCACATGCCACCTGTTAACCTTTTGCAAGCCACATGCAAACTGCAGGCCAGCTGTTGGACAGTCCTGACCTAAATGACTAAGGCACCACAAGAACCACCAAATACAACCACAAGCAGAACAAATACAAATGGTAAAGAAGGTGTATCTGTTTAACAGAAAAGTTGATTCACAGAACCATTTTATGCAGTCATACTGAAAGTGCTGCACAGAATCAAAGTAATTGTCACTTCATGCAACACAGAGATTTAAATATCTCTGCAACACAGAGATTTACTCACATGACCCGGGGACAGCAGGGCAGACCCTACGAGGAGAGGCTACAGGACCTTAACCTGTTCAGCCTTCACAAGAGAAGGCTGAGAGGGGACCTGGTGGCCTTCTATAAACTTTCTAGAGGGGGACCAGTGGGGAATGGGAGAGACCTTGTTCCCCCAAGTGCCTCACGGAGTAACAAGGAATAACAGCCATAAGTTGTTAGAGAGTAGGTTCAGACTAGACATTAGAAGGCATTACTTCAAAGTCAGGGTGGCTAGGATCTGGAACCAACTTCTAAGGGAAGGTGGTACTGGCTCCTACCTTGGGGGTCTTTTGGAGGCTTGACGATTACCTAGCTAGGGTCATTTGAGCCCAGTTTTCTCCTGACTAGAAGATCTGCAAGGTCCCTTCCGACCCTACTTCTATGAATCTATTAAAATAAGGTCATCACCCATTTAAAGCAGTGTCCCTGACTGGCCCAGTTGGGGTCAGAGATAGGCATGTGCTAGGACCCAGCTACTAGTGCTTTTCCCTATGATTAGGGACCACTGTACTTCAGGCTCCAGCAGGGGAGAAGCGGGCTCCCTGCAGGCTCACCAGAGCCAATTTCAGGTGTTTTTCAGGGTTGGGTCTCCCACACCTATGATTGGTTGAGGAAGCCCACCATGGGGCTGATTACCATTGAACAGCAGCACACGGACTGTTCTTCAGCTGTTTTAAGAAAGTAAAGCTCACCACTTATTAAACAACAACTTTTAAGTAAAGCTTACCACTTAGAAGCTTACCACAAACTTAATGAAACCATAATAAATAAACTTTATTAAACAGCAACTTTTACTGAGTGCTAACTTTTAACTCTCCCGAGCCCTGCTCTGCCCTGCCAATCATAGAAGGGGAGGGGGAAATTCCTCTCTGCTCCTATGTAGCAGCAAAGCAAAATGGAGGGGGGCCATGCCAGGTAGGGTGTGGGGGCACCCTGTGCCCCACCCCAGGCTGTGGGGACAGGCACCTGGCATGCCTATGCCCACAATCCCTAGGGCAGGGGGTACTTACCTGCTCTTGGCAGGGCTCGTAAACTCTCTGCCAAAGCAAGGAATCAAACAACCTGATTGGCTGAGCCCTGGCAGGTGCTCTGCTTGTACTAGGCAGCCCCTGGAAACACGTGGGGCTTCCACAGGGTTTCCCGGGCTCTGCTGCCTTTCTTCTCTGTGCTTCAGGTCAGTTTTGTTTTTTGTTTGGGGGGGGGGTTTGGGGGGGGTTAACTTTTTTCCCCTGCCTTCCCTCTCCCCTATAGTTCCAGGCCATTTCCAGCCAAATTGCAGTTTTCCAGGGCTTCAGGGGAAACCCTAAATTTTGGGCTTTCCCCTGAAATCCCCTGCAGCCCAAATTAAAGTGGCCCCTACCTATGATGGCATGGGGAGAGTGACTTCTGCCAAAGTTTCCCACCACCAAATACCTCAAAAGCCCCATATCCACAGGCTAAATCAAATGGCTTTGTGGGCTTTATCTGGCCCACAGGCTATACTTTGCCAACCCCTGGATTAAAATATTAACATTTTATACCATGCCTAGCACCTAGCACAAAGCTGTTTATAAAAAAAGAAATAATACTCTTTTAAAAATCCTTAATAGCTCTGGATAAATACCTCAACACGTTTCTGTAAGCATTTGATTCTAAAGTTGAAATTTGTATTATCAAAAATGATACCAATCATGCATTTTAAGTAAGTATAGAAAACCAATTAGATTAGATTTAAAGCCTACAAAACGAAATGAAAAAATTTACAGAAACAATAACATGTGACTAACATAGCCAATTCAAATTAAATAGAAGTTCTTGCATTTTGAATACTTGTAATGAATGATTCCACGATGATCTACAAATCAAATATTACTCCTAGAAATTATTTACTGGATGAGTCGTAAGAAATGTAAAAGATATCTGCAGATAATTAATGAACTTAAACAGAACAAAATAAGAAGCTAGATTTACTGAATAAATTATCTACTACATTTTGTTATCCAGTTGTGTCATATGAGGCAATGTTGTCTTTTTATAGTTGAGCACAAGTATATAACATCTAAAATTAATTTTATGTCAAGAATAAAATATAAATTTAAACATCTTAGATTAGCTATATTAAATAAACAAAACATTGCTAAGAGTTTTCTCTTTTTGTGTATGTTTTTAATTGTCATATGTATGGAGTATCTTGCGTATGACAATTAAAGTAAGAATTGACATATGTAAGAAGAATCATATGTAAGAAGTGTCATATGTAAGAAGTTAGTCAACAGTGGTATTTACTGCTACTCTATCTATTGCATTATGGAAGTACAGGGTTTGTGACATAAGGAGTATCTCAGTGAACTAAAATCAGTTCTTTCGGCCACAGTTTTTCTATGGGTAATATCATGGTAACGTTTTCTTTTACACTTAAAGCCAGATTATTTTTCCTGAATTCAGGATGCTGCACTGCTGTGGGAGTTGCTCAAAAGAAGACTTATCAATTAAATCATTGTTACCTTTTAGCATTCCTACAAAAGGTGAACGCTAATTGTCCTGCAGCCTCAATAAGCAGACTGCTTCAGAGATGTGTTCACTCAGCACTAATGTGGTTCCTGGTTATCCAAAACATATCGTCTCTCCTACTGCCACCACAAGGATTGTGCTAGGCCAACTCAGTTTCCTTTCTGCTGCCTCTGACACATGTTACACTTAAGACATAATTAATCATTTAATGTCTTAAATTGTTACCTGGCTCCATGTTAATGGAATTCATAGCGTATAATACCCAACAGTGTAATAACAAGGAATAAGCCACAAAGTTGTTACACAAAAAGTGTGTGCTAACTTTATCGCTGGTTCCTATCACACCATTAAATGAATGTGTCATCAGGCTGGGGCTCCCAGCTGTGGGGACACACCATGCACCCACATGGCTGGAAGTCATAGTTCATAGTTGTTAGGGTTGGAAGGGACTTCAGTAGATCATTGAGTCTGACCCAAGGCCCTGGGCAGGTTATATAACCCCAACCAGGTGCCATACGACACCAACACTCTTTCCTGCCCAGGGCAGGGGGTCGAATTCAATGATCTATTGAGGTCCCTTCTGACCTTAACAACTGTGAAACTATGACTTCCAGCCATGGGGGTGAATGGTGTGTCCCCACAGATGGGAGCCCCAGCCTGATGACACACTCCATTTGTGACATGTAGGGGATGCACGTGGCTGTACGTGCACCCTCTGAGATCAGCTGTGCACCTCCTGGAAGCACCAGCCGTGAAACCGGAAGTGAACTTCTGGTTTTGCCACTGGCTTGGTGATCGGCCACTGAGAGACCTCCCCCCATTAGCGATATGGTGCCCCCCCTCCCCTGACTCGGGAGGCACCAGTTGCCCATGACACATTTAATTAATGGTGTGATTAGAACCAGCCACAAAGTCCCATCAGCTGACAGCTTCCAACCTTGAAGGTACAGGAGCCCAGGTTAGGTAATGGCTCCCAACATTGGGGGCACAGCCATGAGAGCTGTCTACTTGCTGGTACAGGGGGAGCCTGGGATCACAATCCCAGGCTCCCTCTGTTCCATCAATAAGGCATGATGGGATCTGATGCTCAATCCCACAATCATGCTTCCTGCCATGAACATATGGTGTGGCAGGAAGTGTGATTGTGTGGATCAGGCATCAGATCTCCTCACACCTTCACTTACACATCTGCCAAGGGCCTACCTTCCACCACTACAGATTCAACCTCCCACACCACAGTCAGATTTCCCACCATTGGATTACTCTGCTTAGTGTTACAGCAGAGATAGTGCTGGGCTTGGGAGAACTTTTTGCTTCTGAAAGACAAATCAAAAGAACACCATTTTAATGTAAAATGAAGTTTGCAGTAACTAATTAAAGAATATCCTCCCTAATGTAGAGAACTGACAGGTATTCTACTACATAGATACATGAAATCTTTTAATTGATTTATGCATCTCAAGTTGTCCAAGGAGTGTGACACATGGCCCTGCATGGTGAACTTTCAAATCTGGAGATCTGATATAATTAGGAGATGCATAAACTTAAATAAAGCCCAACAGGACCATACTGAATATTCAGGAAGCTCCAGCATGTTTTTTTTAGCATGGCTTAAGTGAAAGGCAAAGTTCTTTTGTGTTGAAACAACTGCATAGTTGGGGTGATTTAGACAGCTTTCAGGCATAAGGTACGTTCCCTCGAGTCTTAGAAAGAAGTAGACATAATCAACCTAAGTGTCAGGTAGAACAATAACCAATATAAAACTCCATATGTATGGTTTAAATGACACTAATGGGGCTCAGTTATTTTTCTTCCAGAGCCATGTATAGAAGGCCTCTCCACATGCAGAAAACAAATCAGCTGAATCTGCAGTATCCTCTGAAAAACATTCCTACCAGGGCCTGGAGTCCACAAAGAAAACATAGGTTAATAATGGGGAGGTATACAAACCACCCATCTAGCCTTAGCAAGGTTCCCTTTGAGAAATAATATGGCCTTTCTGGCCCAATCTATTCATATTGGATGAATATGAAACTAGAGGTTCCCTGGGAAGCAATATCAACTTATATCAACTTATGTAGTGGTCAGATATATACTTTTTATTTCAAATGAGTTAATAAAAAAGATAACTACATCTAGTAAACTAACTAAAATATTTACCAAATAAAAATGACCTATTTGAATGCTGTCGTTATGCAGAATACATACATGAAATAAAACAGTATATTGCAGGCTTTGAACTTTTCAGACTCATTTTCCTTCATATGACTACATCCTTTTCAACCCTGTTATTTGTCCTTGGCATTAGCTCCTTCTTTCTATTGGTTTAATTTCTGTTTTTAACTTTTGGCACCTCCATTTCAAATGTATGAACTTAAAAAAAGAAAAGAAAAGAAAAGAAAGAACCAGCTGTACAAACACTAGTCATTTAAAAAGGAAAGTGACTTTCAATAAGTGTTGACTTTTATTGCAAAAAGCTCTGGAAAAGTACGTATCAGAAAGACTGGCATTTCCACTGTAATTTAAATCTAGTTTTATTAATAAAAATGTTAATACATTATAAAAATAGAAATATAGTATACCTACAGTTAAACCAAGTACATTGGAAGGATATAAGTCATCTTTAATAATACTTTGATTTGTAGCCTTCATGACTCTGTTTTCATTTTATTTCAAATGCATTTGAAAAATGTCTATAAATAGTGAATACTGACTGAATGTATAATTTTAGACTAATTCTTTTTAGCGTCTGAATCCTGCAGTAGTCTAGTGGATGAAACATAGCCCTTTCATTTGAGAAACTGTAAAGTCTGAGTAGCAAATGGAAAGCCACAGCATAGAATTTATAACACATTATTCAACATCAACCCAGAAAGGATGCAGAGTTGCTTTACAAATATACAGTTTTTCATATGGGCTAAGTACAGATAGTCAAAGGCCCAAGGCTGAATTGATTCAATCTTTACAGGTTCATCTAAGCCAGGGGTGGGCAAAATATGGCCTGCAGGCCAGATCCGGCCCATAAGGCCATTCTATCCGGCCCACAGAGCCCCTAAAAATTTACAAAATTTAATATTTATCTGCCCTTGGTTCCTGTTAAAAATGACAGCTATCCAAGGGCAGTAGGACCCAGGGCAAGCCCAGCGGGCTCCCACAACAGCAGGGCCCACCTGGCCCTGCCCCATCAGCTGGAAGCCCCAGCAGGGGCTTCTGGCCTGAGACCACATGGCTGCCCCATGCTGGAATTGCAGGTAAGGGGGAAAGGGGAGAGGGCAGGGGAGGACCCTGGGCAGGGAAGAAGCCCAGGGAAAAGCTGAGTGCAGGGGGGGAAAAGCGGCCCCTCGCCCACCCCGTGGCTGGCACCCCACTTGTAGCCAGTGGCTGCAGCAGGGAGCGCTGGGCATGAGGCGGGTGAGAGGCTACTTTTCCCCCCCTGTGCTGAGCTTTTCCCTGGGCTCCTTCTTGGCATGGAGCAAAGCGGCCCCTTGCCCACCCCATGGCTGGTGCCCCATGCTGCAGCTCCTCACAGCCCACACAGGGCTGTTTGGAGCAGGCACAGGCAGTCCCACATGGGCTGTGAGTGGCTGCAGCATGGGGCACTGGCCACAGGGAAGAGAGGGGCT
>NW_017728906.1:39614470-39615732 GCF_001723895.1 Crocodylus porosus
CCAGTGGGCTGCCCAGTGTGCAAGCTCTGGGTGGGCAGCAGCACCAAACACTGCCCAGCGCAGCAAGCTGAGGGGCTGCAGCTGTTGTCGCCATGCGCAATCCTGACGGGAAAGCCCGGAGCTGGCACAGGGCCCAACCTGGCAGCAGGGTCAGGTTACAAGCTGATGCTGAGCATGGGAAAAAGCAGCCCCTTGCTCACCCCATGGCCAGTGTCCCGTGCTGCAGCCACTTGCAGCCCATGTGGGACTGTCTGTGCCTGCTCCAGACAGCCCTGTGTGGGCCGCAAGAGCCTGCAACAGGGAATGCTGGCCATGGGGTGGGTGAGGGGCCGCTCTTCCCTGCGCTCAGCACCAGCTCCTTTCCTGCTGGGGAGCAGGGAATTGGGGCTGTGCGCTGTCCCCCACCTGTACCACAGGGCTGGGGGTCACTGGGACTGAGCAGGTATGGGAGCTAGCAGGAGCACGGGGCCCACACCGGTGTCCCAGGGCCAGTGCTGGCAGGGCCCAGAGCAGTGTGGCAGGACTGCGGGGTCCCAGCTGGCAGGGACTGTATGGAGCCAGGCCAGCTCACCCCTCTCCCTGCTGGTGCAGCCCAGCCCGGCTCCAAAGACCCCTGCCAGCCTGTGCCCCACTTTGGGCCCCACCAGTGCTGACCCTGAGATACTGGTCCCAAGACATTGGGACATTTGCCCAAGATGGTGACCAGGGGGCGGGGCACCTGTCAAGGGGAAGGGCACCTGTCAAGGGTCAGGGCTACCCATGCAGCCCTCAACAGCCTGCCAAAAGTAAGTGGCCCTCTGCCCAAAATAATTGCCCACCCCTGGTCTAAGCTGCATAGATTGAACTGATAAGTGAGTGAACAGACATTCACTTTTGATTCCAGAAATGTAGCCACATGCCTGCAGTGGCTCAGGCCAGAAGCTGGGGGCACCAGAGCATGCCTCCCTGCTCGGCTAGAGAAGATAGCTGGGGCCAAGTTTAGCCCATCCACTCTGTAAGGGGGAGTTGCAAAGCATCCTGGGATGCTGGGGAACCGTGAGTTAACTTGAATATGGAGGGGTTCTGGGAGAGAAGTTCAATAAACTGATTTAATCTAAATCAGTTAAGTCTGATACTACATCCATCCAAGTTTCTCTTAAACTGATTTCAGTCATTTTTATATAGCCAGTGCAATACCACAGCTGGCAAAGTGAACAAAACTTTGGCTTGCATCTACCGATGCATCTCGAGCAAGACACAGGACGTCATCTTCCAGCTGTATT
>NW_017728906.1:39615832-39622905 GCF_001723895.1 Crocodylus porosus
TCCACAATTTAGGAAGGAGAGGGAGAAGCTTGAAAGAGTCCAGAGGAGAGCCACACACATGATCAGAGGGCAAGAGAACAGGCCTTATGAAGAGAGACAGCAAGCTATGGGACTCTTCAGCCTAGAGAAGTGTGGGCTCAGGGGTGACTTGGTGGTAGCCTTTAAGTACATCGGGGTGTGCATCAAGATCTGGGGGAATGCCTGTTCACCAGAACACCCCAAGGCATGACAAGGTCCAAGAGTCACAAACTACTGCAAGACCATTTTAGGCTGGACATAAGGAAAAATTTCTTTACCATCCATGCCCCCAAGGCCTGGAACAGACTACCCCCAGAGGTGGGACAAGCACCTACTCTGGACACATTTAAGAAACATTTGGAGGCTTATCTTGCTGAGATCCTTTGACCCTAGCTGACTTCCTGCCCCTTGGGGAGGGGGCTAGACCCAATATGAGGTCCCTTCCAGCCCTAATGTCATGAAATCTATGAATAACTTTTAAGCTCTTAGCTCATTTATGATGTAACCCAACTCTCTTCAAAATCTATGTGACTGTTCCACTACTTCTCACAAGTGTTGAATCAGGACTCAGTGTGAAAGGGTGGAAGGATGGAGAGTTTTTTAAAAAAATTAACAGCAGCTCAGAAGGCATGAGTAAAATGTTGTGGCTTGGATACATGGAAATCTGCATTCCTCAAACTGCCTGTGATATGAGTGGGTACAAAGTTGCTAATGGCAAAGTCAAGATCTGATGAAGCCATAGAAAAAAGGCTAAATATAAACAAATTCAAAAGTGCATGATAGACTTAGGTACTCAAGTCTCATTCTTTTTAATGATGCATAAGATTCTGAGATTGAAACTCATTTTTGAAAAATAGGATGGAGGTATTTTAAAAGATTTGTTACCTATACTTTATTCTTAATACTTATTTTCATCACACTGAGCACATCTACCAGTGCAATTAATGGGCACCATTACACGTGATGGACCTCTGCTCTGACATGTGCTAATTAGCATGCATTGGAGCAGACTCAGTTAATTGAGTCTACTGAGAGTCTGTTAGAGTGTGCTAATTACACACTCCAGCAGGATGCCACATCAGCATCCCCATGCTTCAAAATGGCAGGGTGGGGGGGCTTTAACTAAAGCTCATCAAACAAGTTTTAGTTAAAGCATCCCTGCCACCATTTTGAAGTGTGGGATGCTGAATACACGTGATGCTGTGGGTGGTTTAATTAAAGCAGGTCTCATACCCGCTCTAATTAAAGTGCCCCCCAACCCTCTCTCTGTATCTGTGCAGAAAATTCAGGCTCATTAAAGTGCTCCTGGGCACATGTCTACACGTGGACCCATGTCAGGAGTAAATTGAGCCCAACAGTATCAGCCAAGTCCAGGGCTGCTCCTGCCCTGCTTTTCCCCCCCTGCAGCAGCCAGAGAGAGGCTCCATGCTCCCCTAGATGCCAGCCCCAGGCTACTGGGGGCACTGGGGACAGCCCATGGCTGGCAAGGGTCATGGGCCTTGCTTCAAGATCTTGGATGGCAGGGGGAGCTGTCTCCAGCTTTGAGGCAGAGTTCCCAGCTACACAGACCTCAGGATCACAGCCTGATTCAGTGGCACTGGCTTGGGGTGCTGCCCCATAGCTAAGTGGCAGCAGCACCCTGATCTCTCCCTCCATTTTGCCTGCAGGCAGTGGAGGAGGCCAGGATGAATGCCCTGGATCAGTTCATCATCAAGAAAGATAAAGAGGCATCCTCCCACTTGGCAGCCTCAGGCCCTGCTCCAGTGTCCTGGGATGGCTCTTGGTGAATGACATCCTTTTTGCCTCAGAGTCACTCTGCCTCTCAAGGCACTCAACTGGAAGGAGGGCAGCCACAGGCTGGAATCCCTCAGCCCATGCCCCATGGCACAGCACAGCACCCCAAAATCACCTGTCCTCCTCTGCCAGACGGGAAGTTCTGGGTCCCCCCCTCCCGATTCCAGTACTGCTCAGCTCCTGGCTCCTGCTGCTGAATATTCAGAATCTGTGAAGATGGGGCTACTGATTTAGATACTTAAATGGAAAGTAGAAGCTTAAATTTAAGTCTCATGTTATTAAAAGTATTGCACTGGTAATGAAGCAAGTTCATCCTGGCCTCCTCCAACACTTGCAAGCAAAGTGAGGAGAGAGATCAGGATGCTGCTGTTGCTAAGCCATGGAGCATCATCCCAAGTCAGCACCACTGAGCCAGGCTGTAATCCCAAGCTTTGCATGGCTGGAAGCTGCTGCCAAAACTGGGGACAGCTCCTCCCCACCCCCTGTGGTCCTCTGCTACCTAGGCTGACTGGGAGCAATTTGCTTCCAGCCAGCATCTACATAGGCACTTTAGAGCATTAGTTATTGCACCATTTTTCTAGTACCTGTATCTTTTGTTACTAGCAAATCACACATTAGACTAATCTAATATGCAGTTATTATACATGTAGACAGTGACACTTTACTGCATATTAGGCTAATACACAGTAAAGCATCTCATGTAGACACACCCATTGAGTCAGATTTAGCCATGGTATATACCACAGAAGAACCTGGCCCCATGTTCCTGCCATAACTTCAGTTTAATGCCTTTAAAATAGTGCATCAATTTTATGGCATTTGCTTTATTAATACAAATACAACAAAAAGCCAAGAAATTACATTTTCTTATTTTCTATCTACAAATATGGGACAATACTCTCCATTTGGCCATGACTTTAAAAAAGAGATGCTTATGCATAAAACCTTGGACACCAAACACATGGCCTGATTTTCAGAATTATTGAGCAGCCAGCAGCTTTCTTCAAATCAAGAGTGCTGAATGTTCAGAACCTGTGAAAATGAGGCTACTGATTTAGTTACTTAAAGGCAGGTAGAAGCCTAAAATTAAGGCTCTTGTTGTTAGAAGTATTGGCACGGGTAACTCTGGTAACCAAACAATAAACAGAGATGTATACTATTATACCTGCATGTTAGATGAGTTTTAGAGAAACATGGGTTGCCAGTGTTGCTGTTCAAATGCCCTTTGAACAGTACAAAGCCTGATGGTAAGCAACCACCATGTATATATTACATTATATAATTTCCTGAAACTTTGACTATGAACTTGCAATATTGCCTTTGCTTTCCCCCCGCCTCGCCTGCCACCCCAACCTATGAAGGGTGGAGGAGTTGCCCAGTAGGAGAAAAAGAACCAAAATTATACAGCACTCTTTGATCTACAAAATAAACTGTTGCAGTTCTCACCAGAACATATGTCCACAGGGACACACACATCCTGCTGCTACACAAACTCCCCTTTTGCATGCCATTTTGCAAGGCGACAAATTGCACCAGGAAACTGCTTCTAACTCAAGCCTCCCCATTCCTAGAACACTTCACTGACACAATGCTTATATTGTGGAGGATCCTTGAAGCTCAGGGACAGGAAAATCATGGCAAGGAACTTTCACTTTTCCCTCTTCTACAAGCTTTGGCCCTTTATCATCCATGGTCCTTTTCCTTTGTTCATCCCTGAATTATAAATTACTTCTCCCCGCATTGTTCTTTTATTAACATCATTTAGTACAGCTCAAGGAATAAAAGCTAACAAGTTCTCATGTGTATGTGTAACCAAAATAGAGACAAAGCAACATCCTTGATTGGAGCTGTCCAACTGGTGGCCCACAAGGGGTTAACCTGCATCCTGTGGGCTCCCACTCAGCTGCCACTCCACCACTGCTTCTGATGCTGTGGCAGCCACAGTCTCTGGGGCAGGGCAGCACAGCAAGAGGGACTTGGTGAGCTCATTGCCAGAAAGGTGGGAAGCTTCTGCTGCCCATACAGCACTGCAGCAGAGAGGTGAGACCATACAACAGGGAGGGCTCGTGGTGCTCATGCAGCAGTGATAGGACAGGGGTGTGCACTGTCTGTGCGGAAGAAACAGTATGGAGCTAATGCAGTGGTGGTGGGGGAACTTGCACTGCTCATAAAGTGGTGGATGGGTTTCCATGGTTGGGGAAGGGTTCACACTGCCCGCATAGTGGCAAGGGAGTGGCTAGTACTGCCTGCATGGTCAGGATCCTGGGGAGCCTGTGCAACCTGCTGCCCCCGTGGCATGCAGCCTGCACAGTGTGCAACCCAGGGCCTATGACTGGGGTGGCATGCAGCCCCTGGCTGCTTTGAATTTGAACAGCCCAGATCTAAACTATAGACAAATTCAAAAACAAAGAAGAAAGGCAGTCTTACTACTGTGCACGTAACTATGGTCTTAAAATCACACTGTTAATGTTTTCTATCTTTTGATTTTGTGTGAAACGCCTCCAAAAGCAAAGAGAGAAAATGACTGACCATGCAGGGTTAAAGAACTGCACAAAAAGTGCTGTCAAATACACTGTATAAAGTAAACCAACTGGACATATCTTTTTTCTGATCTTTTTCTCTTACAATGATCTTAACTATTACTTGTAAAAAGTAGTTGATAAGAAAGAAAAAATCTTATAGCAGTAGTATTTTAAGTCAGCATGAACTGGAAAATTTTTTAACTTAAAATTAGCTAACAGTGCCCCTTTTAGGTGCCCCTTGCAGCCCTACTCCTTAGCACACAGAAGTAGGGCTGGAAGATACCTCCAGAGGTCATCTAAGGCAACCGCCTGCCTGAGGTAGGATCATCCCTATAAACCTATACCAGAGAAACCCTGACTTTTTTTTTCCATTCAAAATTTCATTAATGCCCTACTTATGTCTTAATTACACCAGCAAAAATCTGAAATAACTGTACGGGTGCTAATCTATCTTTGAAGGAAACCTTTTAGATTCCTTAGATGAAAAAGAAAGAATTTGCTGAGCTTAGAGGAAGCAAAGAGCAATATTGTACATGGGTAACACTATCCCAATATTAATTAGTGCTACTGACACTAAGACAGACTGACCCCAAAGGCCAGGGATGGCCATTCCAGGATTACTCAACAGAAATAATAATTACATAAATAAGTCCCAGTGAACTGGTTCCACTGTGAAATAAGACAAGATGTCAAGACTGGAAAAGTTCAGGAATAGGGGAGGCATTAGGCCAGAAACCTAGTCCACAAAGGTTTTGAAAACCAGGCAGGCCACATAAAATTAGATTTGGAGATAGATGGGGAGACAGTGAAGATGACCAATGGCAGTGGTAACACTCTTTTTTCCCTGGGTAATGAGGCAGAGTCCTATCACAGTATTCTGAGACTTATGTCAAAGTGGTACAGTCTTAAAGTATTTACTTAAGCAAAACACCCATTAAACACAATGTTTTATCTAAGTCAGTTTAGACCTTTTACTGCATCTGAATATCAACACTTAAAAACGGTGAAATAAACTTTCAGAGAATTTATTTTGTTTTAAACTTTTAAAAGGTTGGAAGAGAGAGCACAAACAACAGTATTAGAAAATAAGGATGGGACCATTTCTTATAATATGTGATGCTTTGGGCTATGACAAATCAAATGAACTTTTTAAAACTTTTCTGTATTTCCTATTTCTTCTCTACTATTTGCCTTTCTAAGTTGGAGTGAGAATTAAGTTTTAAACCTTGTGCAGCCTTAAAAATTCCACTCACAACATATTTTTGCCATTTTACATAAAAGAACCAAGGAAAATTAGGGTTGGAAGGGACTTCAGGAGGTCATCTAATCCAACCACCTGCTCAAGGCTTTGTCTAGCTGGATCTTAAAAGCCTCCAAGGACGGAGATTATACAACCTCTCTGGCTAGCCTGTTCCAGTGCTTTACCGCCCACCTCATGAGAAAGCTTTTCCTAATATCTAACCTAAACTGCCTTAAAACTTGAGATCATTGCTCCCTGTTCTGTCATCTGGTACCACTGAGAACAGCCCAGCTCCATCCTCTTTGGAACCCCCTTCAGGTAGTTGAAAGCTGCTATTAAATCCCTCTCAGGCTGCATCCACACATGCAGACACATGCAGTTTGTGGTGCCACAAACCACATGCATTGCATGTTAAACTGTGCATGGTGCTGCTAATTTGCAGTGCAGGGGCAAAATTTGCTACCAGGAAATCCTGCTAGAAAAAAAGGGGGTGGGGAGGGGCAGGGAAGCAATGCAAAGTACACCAAAATAGCATCTTCAGGGACAAATGCAAAGACAGGGCTGGGCTGCTCCCTGGGCTGCCTGGGTCCTGGGCTATCTGCTTTCCAATCTCTGCACGCTGTGGATCCCCAGCACTGAGGCACACTGTGCCCTAGCCAGCTGCAAAGCTTTATGGCAAGAAATCAGGTGGCTGGGGTGCAGTGTGCCTAGGGATGAAGGAGCAGGCAGCCCAGAGCTGGCTACTCCCGTCTCTTCATGCTTCAGGACAGAGCACTAACGTGCCTCAGCATGAAGGCTCTGTGTTCGAGTTTCCACTTCTTGGAGTCCCTGCACCAAGGTACATGAAAATGGGAGTAGCAAGCCCTATGTTGCTTGATTCCCCATCTCAAGGGATACTGCCCAGTAAGCCTGTTCAAAGTGGCTAGTATTCACTTTGGATTTGGATTCGGCCAATTCAGGGGACAGTGATTTAATCTGGTGATTTGAATCACTGTCCTGAACAGATTTGGCCGAATAGATTCGGCTGCTGCCAAATCTGCAAATCACCCAGGCCCATTCCCCGCCCACTCTCCCAGCCGGGCAATGGCTGCCCCGCCTGGCCCAGCTCCCGGCAATTTGAAAAAAAATCTCCAACTCACCAGGTGCTGCTGAGCAGGGGGGCATTGCCCCCAATTCCCCATGCCGCATGGGGTTGCTCTCCACAAGCCCCCTGACCCCTCCTGCTGTCCCCTACCTCCCCATGGCTGTCCCAGCCCTGCCCTAGCTCCAGCCCTTTAAAGAAAAAATAAAACCAAGAAAAACCCCTCAAGGCTGCTGCAGGAGTGGAGAGTCCTGGGGTTTTTCTCAGTTTTTTTTTCTTAAATGGCCAGAGCTGGGGCAAGCAGGGCAGCCATGGGGGAGTAGGGCTGGGCAGGGACAGTGTGGGGTTTGGGGGGTTCATGGCAGAGCCTCCCATGCAGTATGGGACAGTGGGGGGTAGCAGGAATCGTGCCCCCCCC
>NW_017728906.1:39623030-39643949 GCF_001723895.1 Crocodylus porosus
TGGGGCCTCCGCCCCGTACTTACCGGCTCCAAGTCTGGCTACAGCTTCCTGCTGCAACCACCGGGGACTGTCTGAATCATCAAAGCTCTCCAAATCTTCGGAATCAATTTGGACCTTTTTATTGCTCCCTGATTTGATTCAGATTTGGAGATTTGGCCATCAGGTTGGGACAAATCTCTTCTGAATCGAATCAGCTCTGAAGCTTCTCACAGCCCTACTGCCTGGGGCTCCCAGCCAGCTGCTGCTCCCCCATCTCCAGGTGCCTCAACATGGGGGCTCAGCAGTGGAGCCCCCATGCTGGGGCATGTGGAGACAGGGGAGCATCCAGCCCAGGGCTGCCTGCTTCACCATTTTGAGGTATACTGTGCTCCAGCCAGCTGCAGTGCAGGGGCTCCACAGTGCATGGAGACAGGGCAGTAAGCAGTCATAGGCTGCCTACTTTGCCATCTCCCTGTGCTGCTTCCAGGCTGGCAAGGGCATGGTGTTTCAGTGTGGGGGCTGCCTGCTGGCTAGCCCTGTGCTGAGGCACCCTGTGCCCCAGACAGCCCCTCCACCGCAGCACATGGAGCCTGGTCACAGCAGCATGCTGGGAGCTGGGAGGTTTGAACAAAACCAGCCCAGGACCAACTACTGGGGCATTCCACTGAGACTGGCTGCCAACTAGACATTGAGCCATTGATTACTACCCTCTGAGCCTAACAAATCCACCACATACTCCATTCATCCAACCTGCACTTCCTTAGCTTGCTTGCGAGAATGTTGCGGGAGACAATAACAAAAACCTGATAATGTCAAAATATATCACATGATGAGCACACATAAAGCAGTGGGAGAGGGAGGGAGGGGGCCGGATGTAGCAGCTGAAGGGGAAGGGGGGAGAAACAGAGACAGAGACACTCTGTGGGTCAGGGACAAGGAGGGTGTGGGTCACAGCAATCTGATAATTATGCTAATCGATCCCAGTGTGAAGAAGGCTAAGAATCACTTGTCCATCGCAGCCCTCCACCATGCTATCACCTTTGTTGCCCTCCCCTCTGACCCTTACCCTGAGACTTTCAACAGGCCTATCCCTAGTTTCATAGCAGAGCTCTGAGCAACTGTACAACCATTTTTCATAAAGCGCTACTCCTCCTTTTCTCTCCTGCCTGTCCTTCCTATACAGTTTGTACCCATCCATGACACTGCTGCAGTCATGAGAGCTATCCCACCAAGTCTCTGTTATTCCAATTACATCATAGTTCCATGACTGTGCAAGGACTTCCAATTCTTCTTTCTTGTTTCTCAGTCCCCATGCATTTCTGTAAAGACAAGACAGCTTGCCATTTGGAAACTATTGTCAACTTCATTATTAAAAAGCTATTGTAAATAAGTTATACTCCTTGGTTTCAAGAATGTTTTTCTCCCAAGTATCTTCCATTCCCTGAACATATTCTTTTTGTTCGCAGTGCAGGGTGGAGAAGTGGAAGAATCAAATCAAGCTCAATTAATTTATGCAAACTATTTTATCTTCATCCTTCTGATATTTTCCTATGCGCCACTTGTATTCCATTTTTTGATGGTGGCATTCATTACAATCATGATACCCTTTCTTCCAGTGATATTTTTTTAAACACTCTTTCCCTCTTTTCTCCACAACTCCTCTATGGCTAGGGACAGAAATTACACAAAAACTGGTTTAAGTGATCAGAAACTGATTTAAACCTGTAACATAACAGAAGTTCAGTGCATATAAACCACTTCCAAAATGGCCCAAACTGGTTTAAGATAAATCTGATTGGATGCACTAGCAGACATAACTGATTTAGGTTAAACCAGTTTATGGAAATTCTGTCCCAAATCCTTTCTTGTTTCAATTTCATTCTCGGTCCCCCACCATCCTAGGATGTTTTGCAGTTCTTCAGCAAACACACCCTTGCAGGGTGGGTGGACTAGCCTTAGCCAAAGCTGTCTGCTCTAATGCCCCTCCACTTCCCCACCCCCAGCTTCTGGGGGCATGTGGCTTACATTTCCAGAATCAAAAGTG
Source organism: Crocodylus porosus (assembly GCF_001723895.1). Classification (NCBI taxonomy): domain Eukaryota; kingdom Metazoa; phylum Chordata; order Crocodylia; family Crocodylidae; genus Crocodylus; species Crocodylus porosus. Next base: position 39,625,054 of record NW_017728906.1, read on the forward strand.
AATGTCTGTTCACTTGCTTATTGATTCAATCTACACAGCTTAGACTAACCTGCAAAGACTGAATTGATTCAGCCTTGGGCTTTTTGACTGCCTGTACTTAGCCTATCTGTAACTTGTAAAATGAAATAAACATGATATGAGTAGAAACACTATAAAAGAAGCAAAAATGCTGAATTTTCACTGCATTTGAAACCTGTTGTAATATGCTACACTGACAGCTTTAAAAGATAACACCTTAAGTTCACTACCAGTATATAATAACAAAAATAATTTCAGGGTTTTTTTTACTAATTCAGGCATTGCAAGGAAATCTCCAGGGCAGATAACTGGTTCAACCTCAAAAACAGAATTAAGGGATTTAAACCCAAGATCCTCAAAGGTATCTAGCCACTTAACTCCCACTGAAATTCCTCTTGGCCTGATGGAAACCCCCCTGAAGTCAATAAAAACTCCCATTGACTTAAATGGACCCTAAACTAACAAGAAAGCAACTGTCTGCTCTGAAGAGCATTCTGAGAAATAAACTGACCATTCAGCAAAAATGCAGAAAATGAAAAAGTAAGTAAACACCATGTATTAAAAGGTGTCCTTTAGCATATTTAATTAATAATGGTGAATTAAGATCAGTGGGCAAGTCTACATGTGCTGTTAATGCAACTGAATAAACTCTGGAACATTTACGCATGCACACAAGACCACAGCACATTGAGCTGGGCTGAAGAAGCCCCAGCTGACAAGCCAGCCATTCTGGGGCTGCTCTGACTGGGCTCACTGTGTTGCAGAGGGGCTGGCTGGAGCATGAGGCAGCCCCCACACTAAAGTAACCTCGTGCACAAGTCAGTGTCTACATGTGCATTGTGGCACACTAAATAATGCCACCGCAGGACAGTTCTTGTGTTTACAAGTAACACAACTAACCTTCAGCAGCATTTATTAGTTAAATGTGCCTTAATAGGGCCACATGTGTAGACTTTACTTTAGGCAACTCCACAGTAAATGTCTTACAGAATCATAGAAAATTAACATTGGAAGGAACATCAGGAGGTCATCTAGTGCAACCCCCTGCTCAAAGCAGGACTATCCCCAATTACATCATTGCAGCCAGGGCTTTGTCAAGCCAGGCCTTAAAAACCTCCAAGAATAATATACCTTCTACCACCTCTCTAGATAATTTGTTTCCACCCTCCTAGTGAGAAAGCTTTTCCTAATATCCAACCTAAACATCCCTTGCTGCAACTTGAGATCATTGCTCCTTGTTCTGTCATCTGTCATCATTGTGAACAGCCTAACTCCATTTGCTATGGAACCACCCCTCTGGTAGTTAAAGCCTGCTATCAAATCCCCTCTCAGTCTTCTCTTCTGCAAACTAAACAAACCCAGTCCCCTCTGTCTCTGCTCATAAGTCAAGTACTCCAGCCCTTGAACCATTTTCGTTGCTCTCCTTCGGACTCTCTCCAACTTGTCCACATCCTTTCTATAGTGGTGGGCCCAAAACTAGACACAGTACTCCAGATGTGGCCTCACCAGTACAGAAGAGTAGAATAATTACTTCCCTGAATATGCTGACAACATTCCTACTAATGCAGTCCAGTATGCTGTTAGCCTTCTTGGCAACAAGGGCACACTGCTGACTAGTATCCAACTTACTGTCCACTGTAACCCCCAGGTACTTTTCTGCAGAGCTGATGCCCAACCAGTGAGTCCCCAGCCTGTCCTGGTACATGGGATTCTTCCATCCTAAGTGCAGGAATTTGCACTTGTCCTTGTTGAACCTCATGCGATTTCTTTGGCCCAATCCTCCAATTTGTCTAGATGATCCTGAATTCTAGCCCTGCCCTCCAGTGTATCTACTAGCCCCCAGTTTGGTGTAATCCGCGAAATTGCTGAAGGTACTCCATCCCATCTTCCAAGTCATTGATGAAAATATTGAACAAAACCAGCCCCAGAACCAACCCCTGGGGCACTCTACTTGATACCAGCTGCCAGCTAAACATTGAGTCATTGACTACTACCTGTTGAGCCCAACAATCCAGCCAGCTTTCTATCCATGTTACAGTCTGTTCAGCCAATCCATACTTCCTCATCTAGCCTGCGAGGCTGCTGTGGGAGACCATATCAAAAGCTTGCTAAAGTCAAGGTATATTATGTCCACTGCTTTCCCTGCATCCATGGAGCCAGTTATTACGTCATAGAAGGCAATCAGATTGATCAGGCATGACTTGCCCTTGGTGAATCCATGCTGACTGTTCCTAATCACATTGTTCTCCTCTAAGTACTCAAAAGTGGATCCCTTGAGGACTTGCTCCATGATTTTTCTGGGGACTGAGGTAAGCCTGATTTGTTTGTAGATCCCTGAATCCTCCTTCTTCCCTTTTGTAAAGATGGGCACTATATTTTCCAAACATCTGGTACTTCCCCTGATCACCATGATTTTTCAGAGATAATGGCCTGTGGCTCTGCAATCACATCAACCAACTCCCTCAGCACTTGTACATGTCCAGCTTCTCTAAATAGTTCCTAACCTGTTCTTTCACAACTGAAGGATGCTCACCTCCTCCCCAAACTGTGCTGCCCGGCACAGTAGTCTAGGAGCTGACCTTGCCTGTTAAAAACCAAGGTAAAAAAAGGCATTGAGTACTTCAGCCTTTTCCTCATCATCTGTCACTAGATGGCCTTCCCCAGTCAGTAAGGGACCCACACTTTCTTTGACTTTCCTTTTGTTATTAACATGTTTGTAGGAAACCTTCTTGTTACTCTTCACCTCCCTTGCTAGATGTGACTCCAGTTGCACTTTGCCTTTCCTGACTTCATCCCTGCATGCCTGAGCAATATTCTTATACTCCTCTCAAGTTGGTTGTCCATGATTCCACTTCTTGTAAGCTTGCTCTTTGTGTTTAAGTTCACTGAAGAGTTCTCTGCTAAGCCAAGCTGGTCACTTACCACATTTCCATACTGCACATCGGGATGAGTTGTTCCTGCGCTCTCAGTAAGGTTTCCTTAAAATACAACCAGCTCTCCTGGACTCCTTTCTCCCTCAGACTGGCTTCCCAGGTGGTCCTGCCCATCAGTTCCCTGAGCAAGACAAAAGTCTGCTTTTCTGAAGTCCAGGGTCCTTACTCTTCTGCTCTCCATCCTTCCTTTCCTCAGGATCCTGAACCCAATCATCTCATAATCGCTGCTGCCTAAGTTTCCATCCACTACTACATTCTCCACCAACTCTTCCCTATTTGTGAGCAGCAGGTCAAGAAGAGCCTGGCTCCTAGTTGGTCTTTCCAATACTTGTACCAGGAAGCTGTCTTCAGGACTCTCCAAAAACTTTCTGGATTGCCTGTGCACTGCTGTATCACTCTCCCAGCAGATGTCAGGGTGACTGAAGTCCCCCATGCACTGAAAACCATGACCTCTGATCTGGAAACTTCCACTAGTTGTCTGAAGAAAGTTTACCTTATCTTTCTGGTCTGGTGGTCTATAGCAGACACCCACCATGTTATCACCCTTGTTGTTCTCTCCTTTAACCTTAACCCAGAGACTTTCAACAGGCCTGTCTGCAGTTTCATACTGGAGCTTTCAGCAATCATACAGCTCTATACAGCACAACTACTCCTCCTCTTCTGGCCTGTCTGGCCTTCCTGAACAATTTGTACCCATCCATGACAGTGCTCCAGTCCTGCCAGCTATCCCACCAAGTTTGTTATTCCAATCATGTCATAGTTCCTTGAGTGTGTGGGGACTTACAATTCTTCCTGCTTGTTTCCCAGGCTCCATGCATTCATGTGCAGACATCTGAGGTGACTAGCCAATTGCCCTCGGCCCCCACCCCACCCAATTCCCCCAGTCACAGGCAGGAGCAGTACTACTGTATGCTGGAATGCTTTGAACCACTCTTGCAGCTAAATGACCCTTTTTTTCTCTGCCCCGGTGACAGGCTGCAAACAACAATGTGCACCAGTATTTTACTGTGGATACAGCTACACATACACTTTAATGACTATTAGCCTATATTAATGTGCATTAAAACATTACTAAAAAACTGTTCTCTTTAGTTAATGTGCATTAAGACAAGCTAATGCACATTTTCCTAGTACCTCACCATGGCAGTACGGGCAGTCCTCGACTTACAATTTTTCAAGTTACAACATTTCGTACTTACAACATTTATAAATTGACACCCTGTTTCAACTTTATGACATCAGTTTCAACTTACAATGCTTGATCTGATGTGACGCCATGCTAGCAAACAAGTTTGCTGTGTCCCTCATCTCCTTGGAGAACATCTGTCCAAACTTGCTTGGACACTTTCTTTCAGAAAGCAGACAAGTCTCCAGAAAAACCTGCAGCCAAGGCTCCTGAGAAGACTCTAGCCAAGAACCCTTCAAAAAGTCCAGCAAAGTCACCTCAAAGAAGTCCTTCCAAATCAATATGATTGCTATTTACAATATAAATACATTAATATAGCTATATTACTCATCTATAATTGATTGAGTACAAAATTCTGGGGTATTATCCCCCATTGTTTCTTATGAGAAAATTGGTTCCAAGTTACAACATTTCAACTTAAGACATGGTTTTCAGGAACCAATTGTGCTGTAAGTTCAAGGACTGCCTGTACTATATTTAGGGTAGTTTTATATGTGCTCTGGCAGGGGGTGGGAGGCGGTGCTTTAATTAGAGTAGCACCAAAAGCCACTCTAATTAAAGAGCCCAGAGCATCTTATGTATCAGCGCCCCCACTCTTCAAAGTGTCAGCAAGGCCATTTCATCTAAAGCCTGTCAAACAAGCTTTAGTTAAAGAGCCACCTTCACATTTTGAAGTGCAAGGACAGTGATATACGAGACACAGAGGCTGCTGGAGTGTGGTAATTATCACATTCCAGTAGACTCGATTAATTGAGTCTGCTCTGACATGTTGTAATTATAGTGCATCAAAGCAGCCTCTTGGCTCATTAACAGGCACCCTTAATGCACATTAACTAAAGCATGTTAATGTACATGTAGCCTCATCCTGTATTTAATAGTATGGTGTTACAGTATGTATAACATCCATTTACAGTAAAACCCTAGTGACTTCATTAAGAACACTGTTATTAAATGAAAACACAGAACTGGAATGTAAAAATTGTGACCGGATACCCAGCTGGTGTAAATCAGCTTAACTCTAGGGCCTAATACATTTTAAGGATCTTTTTTGTCTGATCTAATACTGTCTCTACCAGGAATTTTTGTCTCACAACAATAAAAGAAAAATATATCATTTAAATATCTAATATCTAACCACAAACTATGCTTTTTCTGCCAGCAAATCCAGATCACCAAAAACTCGAGGGCTGACCCACAACTATACCAATATAACAAAAAATATCAGTCTGAATTCACACCTCTTCTTACATCAGTATGTTTGTCTATGGAGACTCTTGTTATAAAACAAAATTATGCTATTTAGCTTAAGCTGATTTACAATTCCATTTAAATTGATTTAAATTGATTTAGCTTAAACTGATTTACACAAAGTAAACACCAAGTTTCCACTGAAATTAGTGGGAGGCTTTCTGAGCTTGGCCTAGGTCCAGAATAATCCCATGAAGGAAATTTACAGAAGTATAAACACATTCCCATTCTCAGAGGTAGATCCATAAGCAGAGCATCTTAAACCATGAACAAGTTATCTTGAAAAAAAATCTTGAAGGAGCTAAAGAACTGACAACATATTGGTCACCAGGTACTCAATTTCCTTTTTCTACACCTTGCTACACCTTTGTTCAAAGTATCCTAGTATTTCCTTGATATAGAACATTTTCTGTAGACCTGCAGTACTATGTCTATGACTTCAGTTGATTAGCCATTTTTTTCCATTGAGCTCCTTCCATCATCTTTTGATCCTGTATCTTTTGCTTGTTTGAAATCTGAGACCTGAGGTCATTTGTGATGGTAATGGAGGAAAAGCATGGTTTGCTGGATGTAAGATTCCCAGGAGTGACTTGGAAAATACCCACACAGTAGTTGAGAGATAAATGGAACTGGCACTTCGAGTAAGCACAGGCTATTCTTAGGAACTGTCTGTGTGCTGCTCTGATTAGAATGGGTAGCTAGACTTCTGAAATCTACTAGGGTGTTAAAAATCTTGTAATTATGGAGGACCCCCCATCAGGAATTGTCTACAGCACTGAAGTCCTGATTATGATGTCTTTGAATCCCTTCTGAATGGGAAAAAAAAAAGAAAGAAACCAAAAACCCCACAAATATACTTCAGACAAGTTTATCTTTTGGAAGATCTTGTTCTACCATTCAGATAGAAAGTAAATAGCTATATGCCCTTGTCTGTTTCTGCAGCTTCTCTGAAATTTGTGAATGAATGAACTTTTCTCTGTTTATCAAATCCCTTCTGTACCTTAGCCTGAATATATATTTGCCATTGGTGAAGTTCTTCCAAAATATCAGGTAGTAAGAGAGATGCTTACCAATCACATAGGTATCCTGGGCCTCTCCTGGGTTGTCAGGATAAAGGTTTGTTGGAACCAGGCTCTCAGGGAAATCCAATTCCCAAAGTCTCCTGTCCCTGTACCTCTCCTTGGTTGGGACAACCACAAGAGTGAAAAGAAATCTAATTTCTATTGAAATGACTTCTATTGAATAAGATGCTTGAAATTTCCTCTTTTTTCAGCATTCTCTGCCACCAGCTTGTCAAAAGATCCTACCTGCAGTGATTCTGTTACAGTGTGGGGAGATCACAGTTTGACACAACCAGCATAGAGTGCACTTGTTGCCAGCCTCACTGATCCTTACGCTTGGAAAACTTATTGCAGGGGCATGCCAGTTTAGGTTCTAGCTTCTTGGCTACAAAGCCAGATAGTATAGTTTAAAGCTGACCTGAGATTGTATTAGGCAATACTGGAGACAGAGACAGTGTAGAACTAGCTCTAAGACTAGGGAGCTACAAACAGTTCTTTTAGTGCTTCCTACTCCTCAGATGACAATTGAGCCCAGTTACTTAGCCATATGGGTGCACACACCTTTTGCAAGTGGCTACTTCCTTGAACTCCTATTGACTTCAAGGGGAGAGTGGAATGCACAGCACCTCACTGGAGGCATATATAGCCCACAACTACACCCCCAACCCCAACCAGGCTCTTATAGCATCTGCACCAGATATTTATCAATGGGAGTTTTGTCAGTGAGTTTGCTGGGAGCCGGATTGAGCCCTTAATTGGCAAAATAAATAAATATATAAAACTCTCATAACCTTGCAGTGTATAAAATAAAGCTGTCTGGCTGGTGCCAGTTAATTCTAACTACTGTCTGCCAAGGTCTCATTCTGGTTATGAATACACAGTTTGTCCCAAGGATCACTATACACCCCCTCTTTCCTGATTTTGACTCCTCTTTAGATTCACACAGCTCAAGATGAATTAGATCCTAAAAGAGATATTTATGACCTCTACAAATCAATAAACTATATTTATGCTTACAGTATTTTGGCTCTTTCTGGGCTAAAAAGACCATAAGCTCTAATGTGTAGTTGAATAAATAAATGAATATGTAAGGTTTAGTAATGCGAGCTTTTGTGACTCATAGGAGTCTTTGGAAAAATCCCCACTAATCTATTAATAATAAAGAATAAGTAATACTAAAAATTAGAAACTCCAGTATGTCTCATCCTTTTAGAGTACCAGAGAGACATTTTTGTTTGCAACAGCAGCAGATTCCAGACCCCACAAGCCCTGCAGCAAGCCTAGCCTCAATTCTGCAGCTAGATGCTCAGATTATTAGGCACTTCAGTGCCAAAAGCTGGACATTCTGCAGCTGCTTCCACTAAAATAAAAAACCCAAGATTTTAAAACAGTGAAGTAGGAAGATGTCTAAAACCAGCAGTACAGAATAACTATACCTCGGGCACACATTACATTTAAGATGTGATTAATTAGTTCATCATTTCTTAAATAACTATCTGGCCAATTGTTAATGCAATCAATGGCATAATAAAAGGAATAAGCCACAACATTATTATACAAAAAGTGTGTAATAACTTTGTAGCTAGTTCCTGTGACACCATTACATTGACTGTGTCCAGGCTGGAACTCCTAAACATAGGGTGCACCCCTGTAACTAGAAGCCCCACCCACTGATGGGACTCCTGAGGGTGGCAGTCACCAGCTAATGAGGCACAAGGGTGCAGCATGTGCTCTCATGGCTAGGAGCCCCATCAGCAGATATAGGCTCCAATCCATGGGCGCACACCATGCACCCCACACCTGGGAGTCATCAGCTGATGGCATTCCTAGCTACAGGAACCTTCATGGCACCGCCAAGGTGGGAAACCTTGATCAACTGGGGGTTCCATGTACATACCGTGCATCCCCAAGGCTGGCAGCTGACAGATGATGGGGTTCCCTGGTGCAAGAGCTTGTTACTTGCCAGTGCTGGGGGAGCCCAGAATCCTGGGCTCCCTTTGCACTGCCAATAAGATGTGATGGGATCTGATGCTCAATCCCACAGTCATACCTCCTGCCATGCACATGCTGCATGGTAGGAAGTATGATCACCTGAATCATGCATCAGATCCCATGGTGCCTTTACCCACATGTCTGCCAGGGGCCTTAGTGTCACTGAATACAATATTAACTTCCATTGTGTTCTCACTGCTCCTAAGTTTTAAAATTTTCAGCAAGCAATTTTTTATTTAGAATGTATCACTTCAATGCCAAAGATGGCCAAAATGAAACTCAAATTTCTGGCATATTGGCAGGCGTAGCTTGTAATTCTGTGAAGACCAATCAAATGAGAATTAGTAGACGGTGTGTGTCTACATGTGTGCTTTAATGCAATTAGCTTATTTTAATGTTCATTAAAGCATCACTAAAAAATCTGTGTTATTTAGTTAATGTGCATGAAAACAGGCTAATGCTCATTTTCTTAGTACCTCACCATGGAGGTACTAGATTTAATGTTCGTTAACTAAAGCCTGTTAATGTGCAAGTAGACGCACCCAACGTTAACATTTGTACGGTCAGAATTAGGTTTCAAAATCAGTGCTCCAGAGACAGGTGGAATAATCCATCCTTCTATAACTCCTTTTTTCAAGTATCTTCAGGGGAAATGTGATACTACTTTAAGGATTTATACTCGTTTCATATTTTAAGGTTACTTTTTTGCAACCATAATGGATATGACTTTTGAGCTCAAGGTCCTGATGGTGTAGCACAATTCCAGAGCAAGAGGTAGCTTCTGGAGCAAATGTCCAAGGGCTTATAGAGTACATAGAATGTAAGCAATGTTATTAGTTACACCCATGTACAAAACACTCGTTTAGCTACAGGGATGGTTATCATAGAAAAAAGCACATACATTTCCATCTTCCTCTATTTCTCTCTAACTCTCTGTCTTTCATCAGTTGTGAGCTCCTAGAGAAGGCATTATTCTTCCCAGTCTGCTTTGAAAGCATCTGTTATGCAATAGGTGCTACCATAAACATGTAAATAATGTTACAGGTGTGATTTTTTCTTAATTTTAAAAGGATTCCATGCTGGCTCATGGGGCTTAATTTTGATCATCCTTTATTTCTTCTTTGCTTTATTAGTAAAGCCCGTGTTATTCCTTTATGTCTTCCATTTTTAAATCGTTACCTCTGTTACCATTTCGGAAGATGAGATCCTTCCATGAAATCATTCTACTCATGAACAGCCCTATAATAATAAACCAAAAGTGCGAGAGACAAAAAAGCACTTTAGTAAGGACTTATGTTATTGCTGCTCTTTATACAATTGAGTTAAAGAGTAACTCTACACTTAGGAGAGAACCTACCTACTACACCTACTGTCCATCACAGTTTGTTTTCTAAATTAAAAGATCTTTTGAGTAGTTATGCAATAGCTACTATCATAGGAGCAGTTGTCACAGGCAGATCTCTCTAAATTGTAAAATTATATTACAGCCTAAAGGGACTGTGAAGGCTAAGTCTATAAAGCTAGACCTCCCTGCTTGGCTGAAGCAGACACCTTGGGCAAAGCCTAGCGCACCCATCCTGTGAGGTTGGGGGCTTGCGAGGGAGGTGGAAAGCATCTTAAGATGCTGGGGGACTGTGAGTTAGCTTGAATTTGAAGGGGATCTGGGACAGAAATTCAATAAACCGATTTAACCTAAATCAGTTAAGTCTGATACTACATCCATCCAGGTATATTTTAAACTGTTTTTGACCATTTGAAAGTGGTTTATATGCACTGAACTTCTCTTCTGTTACAGATTTGAACCAGTTTCCAATCATTTATACCATTTATGTGTATACCATTTATATATGTATATATTTGTGTATATATGTCCTTTATGTGTAATTTCTGTCTCCAGCCCCAGAGATCAAGGCAAAAATGCTTTAAGACCCGATTCTGCTTCCCCCTGCTTCCCACCATTGTGTACACTATCAGTTGGCCTATAACTACTATTTTTATTTGTATTAATAATGCCTAAAGGCTCTAGTCATGGGCCATGGTTCTACTCTACTTGACGTTGGGCAGGCCCAGGACAAAAAGAGTTCTTTTTTTAAATGACATTTGTAGAAAAAAGTGCCATACATTTAAAGAAAAGCTATCAGAAGATGTCCTTAAGAAATTAGCACTGTCTGGAGAAAAATCATACATTTGGATCTGGCCATGAAGGAAAAGAAGAAGGTAATTTTCAGTTTGTCTAAAACATTTGCAGCTTACATTTTTGTAATGGAATTAATGTGTTTGCCCTATTAATGCAGTCTTTACAAGAGCTATAAAATACCTAATTATGAGATATTATTATTTTAGCCACAGCTGTCACATAAAACGTCACCTTTTCCTTTAATCAACATTTTAATAACTTTTTCACTCACAACATTTTTTTTACAAAAGAATAAATTACAGATGTATAAGTTGTAGCTTTACAAAAAGTTTTAGCAACTACAAGGTAAAAAAAACTAGCCAGAGAGAATTATGACCAAATCCCACATATTAAAAAATTCGCCACATGTGGCATAGAAAAAAACAGCAATTCACTACAATTGTCTGCTTAACAGGTTGAGCCTCTGTCCAACTGGTAGCAATCAGGCAAGACACTGGAGTGGGCAGGAAATCTAAAATTAGGTTTTACTACCTATAATGGAGGATTTATGGGATAATTTAATTGGCAGTCTTGGGACTGAAACCCAAGGTGGGGGAACAAAAACATCTTTCTGGATACACTCTGTGAACCCTTCCTGTAGTGGGCTGAAAAATATAGGCACTGGGGACTTAGCTTAAAGTCCCTTTTCTAATGCAATATCCCTTTTCTAATGCTCAATATGAGTTGTATCTGGGGTGGGGAGAGGCAGAGTGTTGACATACACTGATTTTTCTTCTTTTTAGGAGGAAAAAAAATCCATTAATTGTTTCTTGTAGTGAAACGTGTCTTCAGCTACACACAGGATAATAAATGGCCCCAGAGTAAACAGAAGGCTGTAATTCACTCCAAAGCTCTTCTGACATCATAGACCATGAAAGCACTACACAAACAGTTTATTGACTGCAACAGATTGAACTCAGCCTTATATTCACTCATTCTGGGACAGCTATTGTCATTTATAACTTATGCTGAGCCATTTTTATTTTTTACCCAGTGACATTTATGTGTTTATATATGTCTTTCAAAGTTAAATCACAAAGTAAAAGTAATAAAGCTTTTTCCCCCATATGTGACATCATTGAAAGGGTTAATGTTTTGTTGTGCATTGAATGAAACAGTGTTATCAGTACCACTCCCCAGTAATAGAATCCCTTTCCACAGTCATCACCAATGGTCCATTGATGTCAACACAAGTTATTGATATGTTTTCCATGGTATATTAGCATTTATCCCCTATAGAAAATGTATCTTGGAGGACTCCATGCCAAGATGCTGCCCTGCTGGAACAGGGACAATGCCAAATATATCTCTTACAGGGAAATTCCCAAAGGGCAGAATGTACTCTACTGAGTGTCCTTATGGGCTGCTAGCACTTCCTTTTAGTTTACCTCATCATGACCAGAGATAGAGCTGTTGTAAGATTCTGACTACCTTCAGAACCTACTGACTTTCTGAGAATTAACATAGTTAACACCTCAGCAGACTGATTATGTACACACAAATGGCCTTTCTCTGTTGGCAGCCCAAATTCTTCCTTCACTTGATATACATTTCAGCAGAAGCCAGGATTTAGTTTTTAATATTGAACACAAAAATTGTGGGATTCTCAACTGTAACAGAACCATTCATTACATAATTTATACCAGCTAAGGAAATATTCCTCTCTTTTAAATGACTTAATTCTGCAATGTATGAGCACTTGATGTTTTTGTAAAACCTAACATGGGCATATGCAAACAAATAGTTGCTCATACAAATATAATGATGTCCCTGGATAAGGAGTCTTATCCAGGATTAAACCTCTGGATAAAATGTTGGAAGTCTATTGTATCAGCTATGGGCCAAGTTCATTAATTTGCAGTTGGTAGAAGACCATAAACTAATTCAGTGCTTCATACATGACTGAGGTAATAATGCTGGGTTGGGAGGAAGAAGCCAGAGATGGCAAGTGGGTAGTATCAGCCCCTTTGACAAAGGCAGTGCATCTGATACTGAAGGCAACTTAAGGATGAAGATGAAGCTCTAGCTGTAGAGTGATTACCATATTAAAACAATAATACAGTCACATCTGCACCATCAGCACAGGGCTAGGAGGTTGCAGGCTTTCATAATGAAAGCTTCTTATCCAGGGACATCATCATAATGAAAGCTTGCAACCTCCTTCTCACCTCTGTTATCCCTGTCTGTCTTACCTCAATATTAAACTAATGTGTCTGGAACTCCAACTCTCAAGTCATGCTCAACTCTGAAGCAGGTACTGATTCTTTAATCATTTTAAATACAGAGAAACAGAGAAAGAGAAAAAGGTCTGTGTAGGTTTTGGGGGTTTTTTTTAACACAAATACCCCAAATGTATTTCCTTTAGAAATATATATTCAAATGAGTACATTTTGACAGAAATTCAAAGTTTAGGTTGACTTTTTTATCATTTTGACTTTTCTGCACTCTCAAATCAGCAATCCTTCATTTTCCCTCTTCTGGATTATTTCCCCCTCTAGGCTCAATCTTGATTCAATAAAAGTGAATATCAAAAGTTTCACAAGTATCAATCAGAATAAGATTAAGGTTTTGTAGACTACTGTATTTGTATATCTACTGCATAACCTCAGTACTATTTAGAATCAAAGATAACCTGAAACAAAGCACACCCACTCCCAATCGCCTTTAATAAAAGCAAAGCTAGTATATAAGGTTCTTCAGTAATCCTCTGCTCCCCCACAATTCCCCCATCTCTGGCAGGAGCAGTGCTACTGTATGCTGGAGTGCTTTGAACCACTCTTACAATCCTCTGCTGTATGAAACTCCCCGTGGGAGTGCCATCAACCAGTTTCATGCATGTAGGGCAGACAAACCTTAAAAGCCATCACTGTAACTTTATTTAGGGTGGGCTTTTTATAAAATTAAGTTCTCCTTTTCAGTGGATCGTTCATTATTCTAGTTTTACATATGAATTTTAGTTCCATAAAACTCTGTTCCCCAGCCCCCATTTATTTTGTTTCATTTCCAAGGAAACTTGATTATATCACAGTAAATAAGAAAAACCTTTATGTCTTGAGTGTGGCTTCCTTTTTGTCTAATTTTAAAATATGTGAAAAGTGTATAGACTTTGCCAGTTTTAGGGTGTGGTACATTATACTCTGTCTCTTGAAAAACCAGTAAGTAAGTTGCCTTTTCATGGAAATACTATGCAGAGATCATTTCCATAAAAATTCACCCTGGCACCATTCTGTTTCTCTTGTCATGTACCCAAATGTGTTTCTTCTTTGATTGATTTTCATTTTGAATAAGGCACAACAGTCACTTTAACAGGAGGGGAGCAGGCAGGGAATGACTTCCATTTTTACACAAGAGCAAACTACCTAGTCAATTTAATACAGCTGCATGAAATCAGTCATATCTACTGCATATGTATTTAGAATCAAAGACAATCTTAGAAAACACCACCCCTCTCTGCTGCTCTTATTAAAAACAAAACTAGCAGATAGCATAGTGTAATGATCCTCCCAACCACTGTAGTAGCAGCACTGCTGTATGCCAGAATGCTTTGGACCGTTCCTGGTGAATTCAGTTATTTTTTTAAAAAGTACAGACACTGAAAGCTCTCTTTTCCATTAAAAAAGTCTTGCAAGCCCAGAGTGTGCAGGCTCTAAAACCACTGCTAAAACAAATTTTGATTAAATTCCCCATCCTTCAAGGGGTTCGATCCCACTGTGCTTGAAGCATATAGGTATCATTTAATTCAGTGGGTGTAGGAGCAGGTCCCAATTTGTCTGACATACTTGGAAGAGGGAGGGGAAGAGGGAGATGTGGTTCATCCAGACACACACACACACACACACACACACATATACTGGATTTGATCCTACCCAATTCTTACTGATGTCATTAGCTGTAAGACTAAGCCCCACATCCCTGCTATTCTAATATGTTCAAAGGGTATTTTGACCAACTTACTCAAATGAGAATACTAAATTATTTCTAAAAATGACAGGTTTCATATTTTCTAAAGCATGTGCCCTTCCTAGAGGCTAAAAATGGACATTCTGTGGTCAATTTTATGAAGTTGTTTTTATCCTCTGGGAACCAAAGTGGTAAACCACTAATCACATAAACATTTTTCTCATTATCAGTTACAAGTTTAATGATTTTTATGCAAGTAATAGTTTAAAACCATGTACACTTGAATATTCAATTATTAGACCTCAGTTTGGCTGTAGTGTCTCCCCTGAAGAGTGCCCTTTAGTAATGTTAAATGAAGAAGGCACTTCTGAGACTAGTAAGCAATATTACAAATTATATTCTGCTCTGTGGTTTTGCACAAGCTCTATACAGACATAAACTAGAACAAAGTGCTTTGAAGATGTTTGCCCTCAGCCTCAACAAAAAGGTATTTTAAGTCATGGTTGTACCTCCCCAAACTTTGAGACACCTGTGCACAGATCAGACCAAGGACAAAAGCCTACTTCAGCAGTTAGGGATCATCAGAAGATAAATGACTCTCTGCTCACATTTATTTTCCCACATTCACATTCCCTCTATTGGCAGGCTAAAGAACAGTGACACAGGAGAAGCTGATGGTGTACTATTCCACAAGGTACTATTTCCATACAAGGAAACTCCTCAAAGGTCCAATAGCATAAGGTGGGGGAGAGTGGGCCACAAGCCCCAGGCATTGCCTTGGTGCAGGAGAAAGAGACAGAATAAAGTGGGAAGTGCATCAACCTCCCTCCCCACTTCCTCTCTTTCTGCAGCTTCCTGGCTTCAGCTCTGGCAAGAAAACAGCACCAGCACAGAAGAAGCAAATATGAGGAAGTGAAAGGCATTTTGGGAAATGTAGCTCTGTCAAGTGGCAGTGGGTGGCGATGCAGGAGCAATAGCTGGAGTTCATAACTGTTGGGGGGAGATGCCACCCTGTTTTTTCCTGTTGAAAAAGGGTGGTATTTTGGCCTTTCAACATAGATTCAGGGTCAGAAAATTAGGATTGGAAGGGACCTCAGGAGATCATCTAGTCTAACCCCCCTGCTTGAGGCAGGACCATCCCCAACTAGATCATCCCAGACAAAGCTTTGTCTTAAAAACCTCCAAGGATGGAGATTTCACCACCTCTCTGGGTAACCTGTCCCAGTGTTTTACTACCCAGTGAGAAAATTCTTCCTAATATCTAAACTTCCCTTGCTGCAACTTGAGAGCATTGCTCCTTGTTCCATCATCTATCACCACTGAGAACAGTTTAACTCCTTCCCCTTTCGAACCCTTCAGGTAGTTAAAGGCTGCTATTAAATTCCTTCTCAGTCTCCTCTTCTCTAGACTAAATGAGCCAAGTTCCATCAGCCTCTCCTCATAAGTCATGTCTCCCAGCCCCCAAACAATTTTTGTTGCCCTCCACTGAACCCTCTCCAATTTGTCCACATCCTTTCTGCAGTGGGGGGGCCCAAAACTGAACATAGTACTCCAGATGTGGCCTCACCAGTGCTGAATAGAGGGGTTCCTTTGAACTGCTGGCAACACTCCTACTGATGCAGCCCAGCACACTGTTAGCCTTCTTTGTAAGGAGGGCACAGTGCTGACTCATATTCAGCTTACTATCCACTGTAACACCCAGGTCTTTCTCTGCAGAGCTGCTACCCAACCAGCGAGTCCTCAGCCTGTCCTGGTACATGGGATTGTTCTGTCTTAAGTGCAGGACTTTGTACTTCTCCCTATTGAATATCATGAGATTTCTTTGGCCCAATCCTTCAATTTATCTAGGTCACTCTGAATCCTAGCACTATCCTCCAGCATATCTCCTATTCCTCTCAGCTTGGTGTCATCTGCAAACTTGCTGAGAGTGCACTCTATGCAGTCTTTCAGATCATTGATGAAGACATTGAACAACACCAGCCCAGGACCAACCCCTGCAGCATTCCACTTGATACAGGCTACCAACTAGACATTGAGCCATTGAATACTGCTTGTTGAGCCAAACAATCCAGCCAGCTTTCTGTCCACCTTACAGTCCATTCATCCAACCTATATCTCCTTAACTTGCCTGCAAGAATGTTGTGGGAGATGTTCTAAAAAGCCATGCTAAAATAAAGGTATTTCCCATCCACTGGTCTGCCTGTATCCACAGAGCCAGTCACCTCATCATAAAAAGCATTCAGGTTGGTCAGGCATAACTTGCCCCTGGTGAATCCATGCTGACTATTCCTAATCACCTTCTTCTCCTCCAGAAGCTTCATGATGGAATCCTTGAGGATCTGCTTCATGATTTTTCCAGGGACCCAGGTGAAGCTGACTGGTCAGTACTTCCCTGGATCCCTCTTTTTCCCTTTCCTAAATATGGGCCCTGTGTTTGCCCTTTTCCAATTTTCCAGGACCATTCCTTATTGTCATGAGTTTTCAAAGGTGATGGCCAATGGCTCTGCAATTTCATCAGCCAGGTCCGTCAGCACACTTAGATGCATCCCATCCAGCCCCATGGACTTGTATATGTCCAGCTTTTCTAACTAGGCTAGGCCCTCACCTGTTTTTTCATCACTGTTGGCTGCTCACCTCCTCCCCAAACTGTGCTGCCGGGTGCAGTAGTCTGGGAGCTGACCTTGCCTGTGTATCGAGGCGGGCTTCGGCTTCCTAGACAATGACCTGCACATCAGAATGAGAGACATGCTCGGGTGGGATGGGCTTCACTTTTCCCCCAAAGGTAAGTTCTCTTCTAGGTTGGCGGATCTCCTCCAGTGGGCTTTAAACTAGACTTGTTGAGGGAAGGGGAAGATGAGGGCGGAGGAAGGCTTGGACCACTAAACCAAGCATCGCCCACAAGAACAGCCCAGCCTAGACCAACAATGAGCAGAACAAATATCCAAGTAAGCAACAGGGGCCAGGGCAGTACTGAGATTAGGGGGCCAGTGCACACATCTTCAGGAGACCTCAAATGCTTCTACACAAACACTTGTAGTATGGGGAACAAGCAAGAGGAACTTACCCTCCTGCTAGCTGACAACAAACCCAGACATAGTGGGGCTCACAGAAATGTGGTGGGACCCAATGCATGACTGGGCAGTGAATATCAAGGGCTATAGGCTGTACAGGAGGGATAGGATAGAGAGGAAAGGTGGGAGTGTGGCGCTCTAAGTCAAGGAGGTATACACATCCTTATCAAGTAGCACAAGGTGAGAGGAGGGGAACACTGAAGTTCTCTGGCTTAGAATACAAGGAAGTTGAGGGGAAAGGGACTTAACCACGGGGGTCTACTACAGACCACCCAACCAAGGGGAAGAGCAAAACTGGGAATTCTTAAGTCAGCTCACGGAGGTAGTTAGGTCAGAAGACATAGTCATCATGGGTGGCCTGAACTTTCTAGACATCTGCTGGGAAGAGCAGTCAGCCAGGTCTAACCACTCACATAGGTTCCTAGCCTAAATACAGGACGTCCATCTAACCCAGGAGGTGCATAGACCCACCAGGGGAGACGCCTTTTTGGACTTGGTGCTGGCCATGGGCAACAACCTGGTGAGGGGGCTGCGGGTGGTCAACCACCTGGGCAATAGTGATCATCACCTATTGGAATTCATCATCCAGTGCAAGGTGGCAAAGGCCTGTGGCAAGGCAGCAGCCCCGGACTTCAGAAGGGAGGACTTCAATGAGGTAAGAAGAATAGTCAGAGAGGCACTGAGGTCCCAGAGGGGAGGGGAGTCAGGTGTCCAAGAAAAGTGGTCGTTCCTTAAGGAGATGATGCTCCAAGCCCAAAGGGAGGTAATCCCAACATGGATCAAAGGGGGCAAGAAGGTGCAAAAGCCCCCATGGCTCACCAAAAGCATACAGGAATGTCTTCTAGCTAAAAGGGAGGTGTACATCCAATGGAAGGGAGGGGCCATCACCAGGGAGGACTATCCCTCGGTTGCTCAGGGCTGCAGGGGGGTGGTCGGGAAGGTGAAGGCAGAGATGGAACTGGGACTAGCTACCCAGGTCAAGGACAACAAGAAGTCCTTTTTTAAATACATAAGGGGTAAAAAGAAGGTACCAGGTAATGTTGGGCCTCTGCAAGACACACTAGGAAATCTGGTCATCACACCAGATGACAAAGCTAACCTATTTAACAAGTTCTTTGTCTCCATTTTCCTGAGCAGGGACCATAT
Source organism: Crocodylus porosus (assembly GCF_001723895.1). Classification (NCBI taxonomy): domain Eukaryota; kingdom Metazoa; phylum Chordata; order Crocodylia; family Crocodylidae; genus Crocodylus; species Crocodylus porosus. The sequence continues at coordinate 39,643,785 of NW_017728906.1, forward strand.
CAGCCCCCACCACCAGGACCCCCACAGGTCCCAGGGGAGGTGCACCAAGGCCTAGGGTCAGTGAGAATCTAGTCAGGGAACTTCTGGAGGGACTGGACATATTTAAATCAGCTGGTCCTGATGATCTCCACCCCAGAGTGCTGAGGGAATTAGCAGAGGTCATTG
>NW_017728906.1:39644949-39653477 GCF_001723895.1 Crocodylus porosus
AAGGAGGTGATCCTCCCCCTCTATGCGGCACTGGTCAGGCCGCAGCTGGAGTACTGCGTCCAGTTCTGAGCACCGCACTTCAGGAGGGATGTGGACAACATGGAGAGGGTCCAGAGGAGGGCCACTCTCATCATCAGGGGGCAGCAGGGCAGGCTGAGGGACCTGAACCTGTTCAGCCTCCACAAGAGAAGGCTAGTGAAGGGAAGGGATCTAGTGGCTGTTTACAAACTAGTTAGAGGGGACCAGCAGTCATTGGGGGAGTCCCTGTTTCCCCGAGCACTACCAGGAGTAACTAGAAATAACAGTCACAAGCCGGCAGTACTGTGACTAGACTGATGTGCCAGACTAGACATCAGGAGGCGCTACTTCACTGTCAGGGCGGCTAGGATGTGGAACCAACTTCCAAGAGAAGTGGTGCTGGCTCCTACCTTGGGGGTCTTTAAGAGTACCCCAGTATTCTTTCCTGCCATAGCAGGGGGTTGGACCTGATGATCTGCTCAGGTCCCTTCCGACCCTACCAACTATGAAACTATGAAATTATGACTGAGGCAAAAACGGCATTGAGCACTTCATCCTTTTCTGCATCCTTTGTCACAGTTTCCTCCCCCATTCAATAAGGGACCCACACTTTCCCTGATCCTCTTCTTGCTAACAACATACTTGTAAAAACCCTTCTTCTTACCCTTCACATTCTTTGCTACCTGCAACTTCAATTGCCTGACTTCATCCCTGCATGGTCAAGCAATGCTCTTATATTCCTACTAGAGGTGCACCAATACATCAGTCCTATATTGGATTGGTACCAATATCAAGAAAATTGGCTGTATTGGAAATCGGCCCAACGCGGTTAATAATTTAGCCGATAAACGCTTGGGTGTGCACACAGCCACAGCACAGTACCAGGCAGCGAGAAGCAGAGCTGTGTGCAGCTGTTAAGTACATTGTGGTGGAAGGGGAGGAGGGAGGAAAGAGGTGTAGGGGGGGCAGATCAACGCCCCCTGTGGTGAGGAAGGGGGCAGGCACTGCCCAGCTGGGCATGGCGGGGTGCAGGATGGAGCTGTGGCTCTTGGGGGGGGTGGCTCCCAACACTGCACTATGGGAGGGCAAGTGGGGGGAGGGGGGCGTGCACCCCAGGATCTGTGCAGGTTGTGGCAGGCAGGCTGCAGCTGCCAGTTGGAGCCAGGGCTGTGCTGGGCTCTTCTCAGCAGTGGCTGAATTTGGGGTAGGGAGATGCAGCCCCACCAAATTTTGCCATAGCCCCACTCCCAGCACCACCACCACTGCATGGCCATCACGATCCCAGTTCAACACCTCGTCACCACCCACGTGCCAGGAAGAGCCAGGGCTGCACCAGGAGTACAGTGTCAGTGGGAGTGGGGCTGCAGCAAAAACTGGGGTTTCTGCAGCCCATCCCAATCCCCTGCCTCAAGCTCAGCCCCGCCCCAGCTCCAACCTTCACCTGCAGCCCTCCCACCCCACCTTGCACAGATTCAGGGGCACACGCCCCCCCATACCTTCTGGGGTGCAAGCAGAAGTGGGAGCTGCCCCCACAGTAAGCCATGGCTCCATCCCACACCCTGCCCCATTTGGGCAGTGCCTACCCCTGCCCCCTCCCTCACTGCAGGGAGTGTTGATCTGCCCCCCGCACCCCTTCCACTACAATGGACTTATCAGCTGCATGCAGCTGTATTGGAAATCAGACTCGTATTGGCTGATATGCCTCCTTAAAAACTGGCTATTGGTATTGGCCCAAAAATCCTCTATCAGTGCACCGCTAATTCCTGCCTATTTATTTGTCCAAATTTCCACTTCTTATAAGCTTGCTTTTTAGTGATTTAGTTTACTGAAAAGTTCTATGCTAAGCCAAGCTGGTCTTCGGCCATACTTGCTATTTTTTCTGCACATTGGGATGCTTTATTCCTGGACCCTCAGTAAGGCTTATTGAGTCTCCTGGGCTCTTTGCTCCCTCAGACTGGCTTCCCAAGGGATCCTGCCCATTAGTTCCCTGAGCAAGTCAAAGTCTACTTTTTTGAAATCCAGAGTCATTTCTCTGCTGCTCTCCTTCTGTACTTCCCTCAGGATCCTGACTTCAATCATCTTGTGGTCACTGCTGCCCCAGTTGCCATCCACTACTACATTCTCCACCAATTCTTCCCCATTTGTGAGCAGCAAGCAAGAAGAGCACGGCCCCTAGCTGGCTGCTCCAGCACTTGCACCAGGAAGTTATTCCCAACACTCTCTAAAAACTTCCTGGATTTCCTGTGCACTGCTGTATTGCCCTTCCTGCAGATGTCAGGGTTATTGAAGTCCCCCATGAGAACCACATCTTGTGATTGGGAAACTTCTGCTAGCTGTTTGAAGAAGGCCTCATCCAGCACTTCCTCCTAGTCTGCTGGTGTATAGCAGACACCCACTACAACATTACCCTTGTTGCAAAAAATTGGTGTTGGTGGCAAAAAAATGGGGCGACACTTTCCCGCCAGAAGCAGCAAACTCTGGCTGCTGCTCCTGGGCCACTACCTGTTGGCAAAACCTCTAGAGCCAAAACCCTGCAAAGAAGGTATGTGGCAGGGCACTAACTACCTAGGGCACAAACCTGTCTAGTTATGCCTCTATAGCTAACTTGGCTTGAGATCAGGTTTTCAGCAGCAGAACAGCACAGACCTTCCAGATCACACAGTTGCAAACCAAAATATTATGCATCACTTATACCAGTGTTCATAAATATGGCTGTTTAACTGCATAAGGGGCATGGTATGTGTCCTGAATGGGAGTGAACAAGCATAAGAGGGTAGAAAAAAAAATGAAGGACCAATCATGAAAGAACAAGTTATATTCCTGGAAGAATGCTGAAACATTTTGAAAAATAGCAAGTATGTATGTGGTAGCTGACTACAGGTTGCTGTCCTCTCCACGGAAAGCAGGTATGCAAGGGATGCTTCCTTTCAAAACTGACAGAACAACAAGGGTCATTTATTTCAATGCATTGGAGGGATAGTTGTTCTTGACTGCTTATTCCAATAGTTTTCCCCTTCATAACAACATGAATGTTTTCCTGTTGCATCCATTTTTGAACAAACTTATTTGTGGCCAGCATAACTTAGAGTTTACTTGCCTTTTTATGTTCTTCCAAGATAATGGGGTCATGTCTACATGAAGGATGTTTCTTTAGGGATTTTGTAGAGCAATTTCTAATGTGAAATGATCTTTTGCATCAGTAGTTTTCCCTAATAATTGGAAATGGGCTTCCCTTAGCCCATTTCCCCAAGACATTCATTATTGCCAGGGCACAGAATATAGGAGCAGCATCTTTTAGACCAGTACATTCCACAGAAGACAGACTGTACTAAGATAACTGTTCAGCAACCTCTTCAGACCAAATGGATTTATGACCAATGCATAAGTTTTGCTTGTTGAATAATGTGCAGAACAAGGCCACCTAATTCAATACAAAATACAGACAATTCTTTAGACAATAAAAGGTTTAGCAAATATTAAATGTGAGATTTATTATAGGCTGTGAGAGGAAAAATGACTCATTAAATGGTTGGTCAGGACTTGTGAAACTTGAGGGATAACCCTGCTGTGGAACACCATCTGCTGAGTCATTCAAAACTAGGGACATCCTTTCTGCTTTTATTTGAAATCTATAGTCACAAATGCAGTCTATAGAAAGATGAAAAATTCAGACACATGAATGTATATTTTATTTTGCAGTGCTTCAAGTTTTGTGTGTGGAATTCTCTTTTTTTAAAATGAATTGAGTGCTGACAAAAGGAAATATATAGAAAGCACTGGACAATTAAGTCCTCCCTCCAAAGGACAGCAGCTGCAATCCCTTTTATTATTCCACCAACTTTCCTAAACTCTATTCTGAACAGTCCAAAAGCAGGCTGAGAAGGACATTTTAACTTTGTGGTCATTCATTCTTTATAGTCTCTCCTATAAGACTATCCACTCAGGTGTTAATTAGCAAGGACTGCAGTAGAAACTTTTGCCAAAGCACATGGGGTTTCTGTTGCTTTTTTCCTTCCCCTTTAAAAATCACTCATCCCACCCAAAGAGGAGAAGGGAAGCCGGTGTAAAGAATGATGTAATTGTCTTACACTCCGGCTATTAATTTTTTCATTTCCCAAACGCCTTTCAGAATTTCAACAGAGCAAAACTAGGAAGATCCTACAGTTGAAGTACTACTTGGCTCTACTACCAAAGATTAGGGAAAGGGAAGTTAAAAGACCCTGACAGCAAAGCTATACTGACCCAAAGGGCCTGGAATTGGATTGACTGAGCAACAGGAGACACAGGGCTTTTATGTATATGGTGCTGTACTTCTAGCTCTGAGGGAAGAAATAGGAAACTCTCAAGTTTGTACAAAGGAATTTCCTTCTGTAGGCAAGACATAACTTGGTTGAGCAAAAAAGAAAATAGGGTCTTAGACCCTAAATTGTGCAGATCTTTGGGGTGATCAATAAGTTTGTAGGCCTGAGATAACCACTACTACCAGGAGAATCACTGAGAGGAAACAGAGTCAACCCCTTCCCCTTGAAGTCAGTAGGAAAACTGCCCTCACTTCAATAGGGTCAGGATTTCATCCATAGTCCGGGTGCATCTACACGTGCAGTTAACATGCCTTAAGGTTACTGAACATTAAAATAAGGTGCAGTAAAGTGTGCCTGGGAACACATCTACATGTGCACCCACATTGGAAGAAAATTTGCTCCCAGTAGGAGCAATTGAGTCCACAGCTGCTTCTGCTCTGCTCTACCCCCTGCAGCAGCCAGGGAGAGCTCCAGACTCCCCTGGTGCCAGTCCTGGGCTAGAAGGGGGAACAGGAGTCAGGCCTGGGCTCTTGGGGGAGGAGTTGTCCTGGAGCAGGGGACAGCTCCCAGCCAAGTGAAGCTTTGGATTGCAACCTGCTTCAGCAGCATTGATTTTGGGTGATGCCCTGTGGCCAAGCTCAGCAGTGCCCTCAGCTGTCCCCTCACTTTGGTTGCTGAGGGGATGGTGGAACTCCTCCCAGGAGTCTGGAGCTCAGCAGCACCATGATGGAGGAGCTCTCTGTCCCCACATTGCTAGACCAAGGACAGAGAGCTTTCCTGTCCCCTTCAGCCCTGCTCCTGCCTATGCAGCGCATGCCTGTCAGCTCCCAGTCCCTGCCCATGCCTGGGGGAAGCCAGGACCTGAGCAGAGCTGGGACCAGGGACAGAGAACTCCCCTGTCCTCTTAGCAAGCAAAGTGAGGGGAGAGCTCAGACCACTGCTGCTGCTTGGCCATGGGACATCGCCCCAAGCCAGCACCACTAAGCCAGGCTGTGATCCCAAACTCCACACCAGAGCCCTGGATAGTGTCCCCCCTGCTCCTCCCCCGACTTCTCCCAACACCTCCTGTGGCCTCCAGCTGACTACACTGACTGGGAGCAATTGCACAGTAGTGAATGCGTGGTTAATCTAGCACCTGTACTAGCAAACCATGCATTAGCTTGATTTACTGCACAGTAAGTCCCATGCACGTGTAGCCAGTGATGCTTTACTGCAAAGTAGTCTAATGCACAGTAAAGCACTTTGTGTAGATGTGCCCAGTGTGAACCATTCATTTCTGAACTCTTCCCTGGGTTACTTCTAAATAGAGGAACATAGGGACTTTGCTGTACTTTTTTAAATTTAAAACCAACTGAAAATGTTGATTATTGAGTGAATCCTTAAATAAATTTCTTGCTTTTTGATAGGATTATTGGCCCAATAGAAAATATTCTCAATTACAAGTCCCCCACAGGTTTATAGTGGGACTGAGTTGTTCCTGGGCCAGTAGGCTTCCACTTTGCCTCTTTAAACTCAAGACTAGAGCTCAGAAATGTACTAATGTGGTTGTAGCAGGAAATGGAATTTGCTTCTTTTACCTGGTCACTTATTACAAGGAAAACGATAAATATTCAGCTTCTTCTGGTAGTTTGCTGGGTCAAATTCTGAGCTGGTGTAAAATAGTGTTGTTTAATTAACTCCAGTGGGAGTCGGATTATACCATAGGTGCACAGAAGCAGTGAATATTTTAATCTCACTTGGATATCAACATTACCACTTCAGGGTTTTGGTTGCCAGTGATGATTTGTTTCCTCAAAGATCATAAACACATATGGCTTACGTCAATGTGGTTTCAGATTCATTTTTAGCTTAGACCACTCACTTTGCACAATCTAAGAGTAGCATCTAGTGAATGATCAAAGGAGCCTTGCTACACTTCAGCCTAATTTAGGATTTACAATTACATTAGTCTTTCCAAGGGAAACTAGGGGATTCAAATTTACTATAGAAGCTGACAATCATCAAGAATTCATCTCATCATTGACCTAAAGACCTAACGGAAATAGGAGTCACACTGTCCTCTCCCGCACCTCAGATTTATCCAACAAAATTCCCCTTTGCAATGAGTTCAACTGTTTTTCAGTGTTTCTCCATCACAATGAATTTGTCTAGTTTGAAGTTCATGTTGAAATACAGCAAAACACCCTCTCTCTTACTCACATTTCAGGTTTCCAAGAGAAGCGCCAGAACATGTATGCTATTTTAGTAAGAGTTTAAAGGGCAATATGGTCAGAGAAATCACTATGTAAAAATGGCACCTTTTTACTCAATACCTCTGTTCCCTGGGTTCTGAGTCATGTCTGCTTGCTTTAGTGACTGAAATAGATTTGTACTACTTTTCACTCCTCTTTAGTCCTGCAGAACCAACCCAGCAATGAGAGAATTAGATTAATTCTATCCTGGGTCACATGATGTCAAGAGGCTTTCTGGCTAAGTTGTAGCTGCAGAATCTTTATGACTAGTGATGTTGTATGAGCCAAAAGGAACACTGTTTAGCCTCTTAATACCAGGTTAGGCTTGAAGAGTTTTCAATTAGCTAAACCTGCTTCTTTGTTGTCTGTAAACTGTCACAGAAGTCACTAACATGCAGCAAACATGATTGCTCAGAGGCTAAGAACAGACATTGCCTTTGTCCCCGGACAAGTTGTGTCTGTGCTTGTCCTGAAACAGAAATATCCCAGGATGGGTGTGTACACATCACCCTTCAAATCAGGGTTTAGCGAGCAACTGAATGCACTACTACTTTTTTTTCAGATGCACTTATCTTATTTTATCCCAGGACAATGGACATCTGAATGACTGCTCAGATAAAATGGTTTATCTCAAGACAAATGCACTGTCTATTTGTAGCCCTATAGAGTGGCTTTTGAATGTAGAATTCTAATATCAGAGATAAGCTGCATCTAATGGGGTGGCTTAGCACTTGGGCTAGGGACAGACATTCAAAAAGCCTGAGCCTGTATTGATTCAATCTTTGCAGGTTAGTCTAACCTGCCTAGGTTGAACTGGTTTGCAGGTGCACAGACATTCCTTCTGGACTGAGGAAATGCAGGCACATGCCTACAATGGCTTAGGCTAGAAGCCAGGGAGTGGTAGAGCAGCTCTCCCTTCCCTTCAACAGTCCTGAGCTGATGGGGTGTATGGCCAGCCCCTGGCAGGACGCTCTGATTAGGGAGAAGTTTAAACCCATATCCTGCCTGCACAGTCCCAGGCTTTTCCCTGCTTGCTGCTCAAGGGGCAGGAGTGTTGTCAGACCCCAGCCTCAGACTAGCACTCTGAGGCAAAAGCAGGGTGCACACATCTGTTGATGATACTGAGCTTTTCAATATCCCTGCCCCTGCTTCTTCATACTGTCTGCAGCAAACCTGACAGGGGAGGGAGCCAGCAGGGGGCTGATAACACAGAGTTCATTAGCCATCAACAAAACAAAAGCCTCTATCATTAGTTCAAGCTCTTCTTAAATATCTTTTTCTAAGTAAGGAAAGAAGGGACATTACCAGCTGACCTGTTGATTAGCTTCAAAAAGCCCTAAGGGGACACTGTCCTGTCTGCCTTTGTCCTGTAATAGTGAAATTGGAGACATATACATGCTTCTCAGCATTAGCCAGCATACCACGTGCCTAAGGCCCATGGGGCTGGGGTCCGTGCTGTGAGAGATGGGAGGGAGGGGGGAGGAGGGATCCCTGCTTGAGCAGCAAATGTCATAGGGGGTGGGGGCAGGGGGAAGCCAAGCTAACCCTGCTGTGCCCGCATGTCCAGCGGAGCTCTGGCTAAGGAGCAGAGGGGTAGGGCTAGCCCTGTTCTCTGGAGCAGACAGCACAGCACAGCCCAGGGCCACAAAGCATCTGGGATATGGGGGGACTCTGGTTTTAATTAAACCAGGAAGGTGTCTGGGACAGACATTGCATAAACTGGTTTGACCCAAATCAGTTAAGTCTGATACTACATTCAACCAGGTTTATCTTAAAACAGTTTCAACTATTTTGAAACTGGTTTATGTGCACTGAACTTATGCTCTATTACAGGTTTAAACCAGTTTCTGATCATTTAAGCCAGTTTGTGTGTAGTGTCTGTCCCTAGCCTTGGAGAACTCACATGAGACTTGGGGGTCATCATTGACCACAAGATGAACATGAGCCTGCAATGCGATGCTGCGGCTAGTAAAGCGAC
>NW_017728906.1:39654012-39665459 GCF_001723895.1 Crocodylus porosus
GCAGGGGGCTGGACTCGATGATCTCCCGAGGTCCCTTCCAGCCCTAATGTCTATGAAATCTATGAACCCACAGCAGAGACCAGCACTAGAGAAGAATATACCCCTACGTTTTCATTGTTATATAACTGTTTCTTATACTCAGTCAAGCTCTCCAAATTATCGCAGAGAAATTAAAGTGGTTCATACACCATACTTGGGTATTTTACAACGTGGGTGAAATTCATTTGCTGTGTATAACGTCAACAACATCTGAACATTTTTAAAACTCAAATTCATATTTTTAAGGCATGTTGTTTCCCTTAAAAACAGAAAATAATCTTACCAGAAGAAGTGCAGTATACACCAGTTTGTTTAGTTTTAATATTGTTTTAACACTGAAAAAATCATTTTGGTTAATATTTTCAAATGTCATATTTTTCTACTGAAGTTCAAATAGATATTGCAGCAGAAAGCATAAAATGCCTGTTTCTTTTTCTATTCTTAGTGAAAGCACTGTAGAGAAACAGTTTGTAGGCTTATCATCTGCTCAGATTAACCATTATTGCTGCTTTGATAGTGTGTATATATTTCTAAGCAGTGATGGTCACCCAAAACAAAATGGCTTGAAAGTTATCTGTATTAACACGATCTCTACACATTAATAAAAACGCTGTCAACCTTAAAAGGAAAACATTAAATGAACAATATGACATCACTAAATAATTTAGATTTAAAACTTTCAGTTGATCTTTTTATCATAACATGCTTTTTGTGAAATCTACCTGAAGCAGCCACTGGCATCCTAGGCCTCAATCCAGAACCTACTTCCATCAACTGGGGATTTTTCCATTGACTTCAGTGGATTTGGGTCAGTCCTTAAGGAAACAATTCTAACATTCGCATTCCAGCAATACTCCTATTGAGTCAACATGAAGTTGCCTGAGTAAAGATGGAAGAACCAAGATCTTAGGATCTGACTTGGACAACCACTTATTTCTATCACACAGCAAATGGCTTTGTTGAAGTGGGGCCCTAATTATCTCTAGTTAGATTTGTTTCTTGTAATTTCAGGACATTGACATATGCATGGGTGGCAAATGATTTAGCTTGTCTTGTTTGCAAGAGATGCAGAGTACACCGGGGATTGTTTGTTATAAAACTTAAAAATACCAGAAATCTCTTCAATGACATTTTAAAAAATTCCCCGTTTTCATCCAGGGAAAAACGTAAAAGACGTTCTAAGTATACATGGGAAGTAAACTGAGGCAGAATTAGACTACTGTTTAAAAAAAAATCCACTGTATATTTCAAAATTTTCTTCTCATGTCAGTAGAACAAATTTGTTCTAACAACTTTATGAAGTTTTGAACTATCAACCACAATCACAGAAAAAAACGTTATAGTGAAAGGTCTTTTTGAGAAATCATGGCTTAATTTTATCATACATATTCCTATAAGAATCTTGTAAATCATTTTTAAAGTAATACCATAAATCCTCAATGAATAATTTGTGAATTTCACAGAATAGTCTATTTCATAAACAGAATTCTAAATCACAAAGTTTATGTCTGCTATTCAAAATTGACAAAGCTCCCTTAAAAACCTGAATGTAAATTAAAAGACTTTGCTTCTACATATCCAGTAATTTCTTTCCTTATAAATCCAATTTTCTAATAAGGTATGTAAAAATTAAAAAAGGAAAAGCAATGGTGCTGTATTTTGGTTGTCTAACAGGAGTTTGATGACAGGCATACAGGTTTCTCTAGATTTATACAGTACATGGGTTGCACTGTGCCCTGGTGCAGGCAGCTGGTGTCAGCCGCTCCCGGAGCCACTCCACCATGCGCTGGGGTGAGTGTGGACAAGCACAGCCCTGGGCAGAGCGGGGTACGGCACTCACCCCAACCCTGGCTGCAGTGGCCCCAGTAGCAGCCGGCACCAGCAGCCTAGAGCTGCTTGGCTGCACCATGCTCCACCTGTCCCCCCACCCCTGGGCTCCTTCAGTCCCTACTCACATCTGCTCCTGGGCTGCGCCATGCCTATGGTCCCAAGGCCACTTCAGCACAGGCTAGGGTGAGCGTGGGCAAACAGAGCCCTGGGTGGCGGCACTCACCCCAGTCCCTACTGCAACAGCCCCAGGATGGGACGACACCAGCTGCCTGTAACTGCTGGGCTGCATTGTGCTCTAAACCCCCTGGGGTTCTGCCTGTCCTCACTCACCCCAACTCCTGCTGCAGTAGCCCTGGGAATGGCCGATGCCGGCTGCCTGCACCAGGGCAGCCTAGGAGCAGAGGTGAGTGGGGACAAGTGGAGCCCAGGCACAGGGGGAGAGGCAAAACATGGTGCAGCCCAGTGGCTGCAGGCAGCTGGCGCCAGCCACTCCCAGGGCCACTGCAGCCAGGGCTGGGGTGAATGGGGCCATGGCCCTTTCCCCTCCCCCCCACAGACTTACCTGTTTGGGCGTGGGGGTGGGCATCTATGCTGATCACATAAGAGCGAATTTACTTTCCATATAATGAATTATGGGTCTAAATAAGAGTGAATTCGCATATAAAGAACCTGCATAAATCAAGGGATACCTGTAGTTCATATGTATTCTCACTTTTATATAGAATATAGTTTATTAAAAAAATCTGGTATATTTGTCATTAAACTTACAATTCTCTTGCACCCATTTAATTGCATTAAAATAACCACATTTATTCATGGAATGCACTGAAACTTGTAGATTTAAGAAAATGCACAGTTATAAGATCTGTTTTGATTTGAAAAACTTTTAGGATACTGCACCTATCTACTTTTAAGGAGCAAACGATCATAAAATTGCCAACGTACAGTAAAATAGTAAAGCCAGGAAAATGCTGTGATTAGCTGAAGTTAATCTCTAAGATTCATCATTTAGAAGATAGAAAATTACCTATTAAATTGTATTCTGTGTAAGTTCAGTGAATAGGAAAATGGGGCCCTGACCTCAGCAGTATCATAACATTATTATAATATAATTAGCAATAGATAATTGTGCAAAGCCTTAGAACTCCAAACAGTTATGGCTAATTCATGGAGTTCAGTGCAAAGCTAGGAGTAAAAAATTCTTGTGCGGGGGATATACAGTAGGGCAAGCATGGAATAGAAATATACTTCTAACCTACTATAGCCTCTGCACATAGTTGCAACCGCTATCACAGCCCAGCTTCTTTGCTCTCCTGTGATTGTGTCCTGTTGCATCCACTTCTTGTAAATTAGGTTGTGGGCTAGGAGACAGGTATTATTCTCTGACCTACTGGATATGCCCTGCCACTCTGTGGTTCCACCTACAAATTCTTGCCCCAGTGCTCTCAAAGGAGGTCACCCCTAAAGTCTTTAAAAAGTTCATCTGTACAGCCTCTCCTATTTCTGCCTGTCAAGGAAAAAGATATCATCTTCATGCCATTGTGGAAACCCCCGAACTCCCAAGTCAGCAGGTTAAATCCACAATTAGGCATATATTAACGTGATCTGATTCTTGGGAATGCTGTGTGGTCATCACTCTGAAACAGCAGATCCCTTATTTCAATCCCTACTTATAGATGTGAACAACTGTAAGCACCTATAATTGAAAGTTTTGGACTAAGGGGTAGATTCTGAAGAAGGTCCCAAGTGCAATGTGACTCAGTGATAATGATTATTTCTAAAACTTGACCTTTTAAGAAAGGTAAAAAATTAATTTATTTAAACGCTATGACATAATCTCAGAACGTGAATAATTTAGTGGTTACTATATATTAAAAGTATAAATAGAAACATGGCAAAAAGTACTGGAAGGACTGCTACTTACAGAATACTTTAACAAATATCTAAATTCCAGCTGATGGACACATGATAAATTAGATCTACTACCTTGGCCTCCTTAATGCAAAAAATAAGGCCCAGTTCTACAACCACTTGCACAAAAGTACCCTCACACAAGTGAATAGTCCAACGGAGTTCCATGGGACTTCTCATATAAAACTGACTGTAAAATCAGGGTTTTATTTTTAAACTGTTCTGCAGCAGTGTACTTTGCATCTCCAGATAAAATGAGAACATGTGCTTATTGCCTTCTATTTGATAACGCATCATATAAATATTAATTATCTTCTCAAAAAAAAAGTGTGTTTTATTCTGGAGTAAGTTTCTCCTACTGGAAGAAAGTTGTTCCAAGAAGGGATTTTGTCTGATGCAAGCAGCATGCAAGAACAATCTTTTTCCCCTTCAGAATTTTTTTAATTAAAAAAGCATTGGCACAGAGCATGTTGTAACACTGCAACTTTGATAAAGGGATTGTTAGGGCACAACCCTATGCTCTATGCAGGCAAATATTTCCATTCAAGTTAATGACAGTTTTGTCACAAATATAAGCGTGGGAATAAGACCTTTTGTAAATCCACTTGTGTTTATTCTAGATCAAATATCATTTTAGTTCTCAGTCAACATGAAAAAATTCTGACTTGTGTGTCATCACAAATAAAATATACCTATATGTGAATCAGTACTATCCATGCACATATTGCATCTGGAGAAGAATATACCCCTATGTTTTCATTGTTAAATAACTGTTTCTTATACTCAATCAAGCTCTCTAGATTATACATATACTATACATAAATAGAATAGGTTAAAATGCAGTTTAAATATAACAGATTATGTCCGCAGCTCCATATTTAGATATACCCTTTAATTTTTTTCTGTTACCTACTTTTTACTGACATTTAAATTTAGCAAAGTAATTTTAGACTGCTGGCTTTCTACCTACACTAGTCTTACTATCCTAGCAAGTAAGCATATTAAATTTTGCCCTCCTACTATGCAGCCTTGTAGCATGCCAAATCAAATGTGAACTCACAGGATACAAACATGAATTGTCTATTTAGACAAAACTTTCAATGAAGTTTGACATCACTGCAAGTTTTACCTGACTATAAAGTGTAGGACCAGGAGCACGCTGGGAACAAAAGCACTCTATATGTTGTGAAAGTGACCAGTTTGGGACTATAATGAAAACCAGAGTGCGGAGATAAGATATTTCTTCCAAGCCGTAGATAAACATTAGTCTACTGGAAGCTGAAACTGTCTTACTAAAAAAAAATTCTGAGCAAGACCATTTAAAATTAAACAGTAGGGAAAGTTTCACATACAAAATACAGGCTAAAAAAAATAAGTGCTAGAAAAATGCAGTGTGAATTATTAGACGCACAGAATTAGGTCCTGCATTGTTGACCTCAGTGGAAACTAGATCAAGCCAGAGGCCTTCTCTGCGCACATTCTCTACAGGTAGGTTTTTTCTCAAGGTAGTCCCTTGGACTTCCATAGGATTCCATGATTAAGGCTAGGTACAGGCATTCAAAAAGGCCAGGGCAGAATCGAGCTAAGGCAGTTTTCTGTTAGCGATATAGTTTAGATTGGCAGCAAACAGAACACACATTTGCCCTTTGGTGCAGGGGCTAAGGGATGAGGGACAGAGGGAGGGCCAAGTCTTAGACCAGGTTCCACCATTTTTAAACCAGTCGATATGTGCCAAACTTCTGGTCTGTTAAGGTTACAGACCAGTTTCTGATCACTTATATCAGTAAAAGTGTAATGTCTGTACCCGGCCTAAGGGACTACTGTTTGACCCTCTATCTATCCCTCCCAGAAAAACATGCCAACTTCAAAAAACCCTGAAATGACAATAATTAAAACATTTGTAAATGATCTTTTTAGTGAAAGGGGCCTGTTTCAGTCTCAGTGCTTTTAAGTAATTCTGCTAATACTTTGTATTAAGTCTTCGATTTTTTAATAACTGCAGATGGAAAGAAAGAAAAGAAAAGATGTTTGGAACCTCTGGATGCCATCACCACTGTAACAGATTTTCAAATGCTTTGTCCCTTACTGAGTAGGCACAATCAGGAAAGAGAAGAAACAGTGCTTTGCTGTGTACGTGGATACCATCGAAAGTGCATCATAATGAACTACTCTGTAGAGAGGAAACTAATCCAGTTAGGCTTATATTTAGAGAGTGGAGTGTTAGCAGTTTGGGTGAAGCAAAACGGAAGGGATTTGCCTTATCGATGGTAAGGTGTTTAGCTCATGTGATGCTGCTCAAACTAATTGCTTTACAAGTTGTTATCTTGTATTCCTTTACACAGTTATATGTGTATGCCCAAAATAAGCTTCCAAAATGACAGCAAGTACCAAAGTCACATCAGCACATTACACAGGTCATGGTACAGATCCAACAAAGAATATTTTCAATATTAATATGCTTTTTAAAATATAGATTTCAGAGAGAAAAAATACGCTATAAGAACATACAAATGAACAACTTTGCAACAACAAATTTCTTCCTTTGTGAAGTTTGTGACATTCTGAATTTTACTCTCATGCTTTATATCCCTGAAACCCCTCAATGGAATTAATGTCTTGGATTACTGGAGAGTCTGGCAAAGAATTCAAAGCAAAACTTGTTAAAAGTATTTCAGAGAGCTGAAAAAATAAAGGTGGCGGTAAAAAAATAAAAGTAGCTGAAAAAATAAAAGTAGATGGCACTACAAACTGTTAGGAGAAGGATGCATCTATAACAATGTAATCAAACTGTATATTTATAGCTAAAAGACTACACTAAGTATAACAAAATTCGAACAATAGTTTAGCAGGAAAAAACACTAATCACTTCTAGAACCTAAACTGACAGATCATTTATAAAATTCTTGTAACATGTAACTCTATCCAGTACTATAAGATTTGTTTAACCCTTGAGGATATATTGAGGAAGGTGGGGATGGATGCTATTCAAAGCTCTAAGCTTTGAAATGTTTTCCGAGCTGAGGAATTTTTCCCTATAAAGTTTTTCCCGGAGTTGTAGTAAGCTAGCTATTGTTAGCATATTTGCCTATGAGGCAGAAATAAGGACTGGAGTTATCATTTTGATCTACAATCTCTACTTTTTTCAAAACTTCCTTTCAGAAATGGATAAAACATTGATCATCAAAAATATACTTGTGCCACATAATATTAATAATAGATTGGCTTGATTTCCATTTCCTATTTTTTTAAATGAGAACGGTGTTAGACACTCCGTGCAAAGTTTCTTCCCTCTCCTGATCAATTATAATGTATTACTTTAAATAGGTAAGGTTGGAATTATATCTAATAAATATATCCTGATTATATTTTTGCTTTCTTGATCTAACCAGACACGGTCTGTCTTATTTCTTAAATGAAAGGCTGGGGGTCAATAAAGGGTTAAAACTAAGGAATGTGACAGTTCTCCATGTGCAGTCCATACACTTAACTATCTGACTTTCCCTAGTGGGGAAAGTTACATGAGCAGAATGCGATTTATAAATTATTACTCCAGCACAAAAGCTTTTGTTAATATGCAGAATGACATTTAAAACAAAACTAGACTTTTGACTAAAAATTAAGAATTCACATGTACAGTGGAGGTCAGAGTAAGCACAGGGATGAATGGAAGTTTATTCTAGTTGTAACCAACAATTTTAGCTTTTGTAAATATGATTGCTCACGCTCAAAATTCTACTGGGAGGCCATCTGATCATTTGAGTAGAGTTTCTGTATCAGTGCACTTACTCTACCATGTGCCACAACCCATTCTGAATCTCCTTAGATAGATAACTTCAGTGCAGGGGTGGAGGAGAGATGTGCAGGGAATAGCTCTCTATGTCCCTTTAGTTTGTGCATGCTCAAGAGCTATGCGATTTTTAAAAAGGTACTGTCGGCATCAGTGAATATAATGATGGATTGTACAGGGAGGAGAAAAAGAAAACTAGGAAAAAAAACCTGGAGCTGCTAATACGAAATGGGGGGAGGGAGGGAGCAGAATGGAAAAATCATGGGCAAGCAATAAAGGGTATTAAAACAGCAGAAGGATGAACAGGGTCACACTGGGGACAGTGAATGTGACACACAGCCCCCCCTCTACACCTTCCAGGTATGGCACAACTAATGAATTAAGTCTGCAATTACCTTGAAACCAGGTATACATGCAAAGCAGAAAAACTCTAGCTAGCTATGAAGTTAGACCTGGAAAATATCCCCAAACTTTACAGCCAGTGGCCAGTAACCAGATCTATTTCCACAGAATCCTAAGACATGCTTTTCTCCCCTACCCTTTTGTGGGATCAAACAAAAATAAGGAGCGCTTTAGAAATGGATACATTCAAGACACCAAGTTGCTTGAGGCAGGAGGGCTCCAGAGAGTGTCTGAGCAAAGTACCAAGGAGGTCCATAGAGTCTCTTCTCCCTTGGCAGTGCTATATATCATCCCTTGGAGGACACATTTTAGGGTGATGCTGTGCAACTCCCCCCAACCTTGCACATGCTTTAAAGGACACTTAACAGCTTCTGCTGTTTGGGGGGGAGGGGGTTGCAGCATTTTAGTCCAAGTCAGGCAAAATAATCGTCCCATTCTACTGCCACATATTAAATTCATAAGAGGGAGGAGGGATATCAGGATGACCTGCCTGGTCACAGGAAATGGGGGGGGAATCCTCTGCACTAGCTTCACCTTGCAGTGATGCTGTGGACAGCAAGGCTGTGAACCCCGCTTCAAACCATGCACGTGCCTTAAAGGAAACTTAACAGCTCCTGCCATACAATGTTTGGAAAGCAAGGCTGTGCTCCACAGCCAAGAAACTTCATGGGATCCCAATATCCTCAAAAAGGAGGGCAGGAAGGGACCACAGGAGGTCATCTAGTCCAAAGCCTGCAAATATATAAGGGGTGTGCACTGGGAACGCCTGTTCACCAGAGCACCCCATGGGAAGACTAGGTCCAACAGTCACAAACTCTTGAGGAGGACCGTTTTAGGCTGGTCATAAGAAAACACTTCTTTACTGTCCCAGTCCCCTGGGCCTGGAATAAACTCCCCCCGAAGGTAGCGCCCCCCCGGCGGTGCAAGGCACCTACTCTAGATGCCCTTAAGAAGCACTTGGATGCCTTACTTGCCTATCTTGCTGGGATCATTTGACCCCTGCCCCTTGGGGGGGGGCGGACCCCATGACCTTGCCAGCTCCCTTCCAGCCCTCACATCTAGGAAAGTAGATGGGCCTCAAAGCGGGACCAGCCCAGCCCAGCCCAGGCTTTGTCTAGCGGGGTCTTCGAGCCCTCCTAAGGATGAAGGCTCCCCCACCCGCACGGGCAGCCTGTTGCAGCCCCCTGCCCCCGTCCCGGCAGCTCCCTGCCCCGCTCCCCAGCCAGGTCCCAGCTGCTCCCAGCTGCGGGCTGCTCCCCGCGAGAGGGAGGCACTTACCGAGCCGGGCCGGGCCGAGTCCAGGGCAGGGGGAGCAGGCAGTGGCGGCCGCCGGCGCCCGCGCCTGTGTGCGAGGGGAGGGGGGCAGCGCCGGGCTGCAGCCGCACACTGACTCACCCCGGGCGGAGCGGGCTCAGCCCATAGCCCTGGCCCCGGGCTCAATGAGGCTCTTTCTTTCTCGCCAATCCGGGACGAGGGCAGCCGCCAAGCCCGAGGCTCTTCCCTCGCTGCCCGCCCGGGCTCCCTCCCACCCGCAGGGAGGCTGGGCCGGGGGAGGACGCCCTCCGGGGGGGGGACTTGAACTTGACCTGAGGAGAAGCGCCCCCCCTCATGTAGAGCCTCGTGAGGCAGCACGTCCCCGCGCACTGCCCCGCCTCCAGGGCAAGGCACGTCCCCTGCACCCGAAAGCTTGGAAGAGAACCGGGGGGGTTGGGTCCCCCCCCCCGACTCTTGGAAGAAAAAGATCTGGGATTCAAAGTAGGGGCTGAGGCTGCGCCTGGCAAGGGAAGGGGTGGGGGGGGACACATCCAGAACTGAGGAAGTGAAAGGACCTTCTTCTTGCAACTTCTTGTTCCTCTTGAAAGCAGGCAGCCAATGCGGGGGGAGAGGGGGGGCATTGGGAAGTGCTGTGCATCGCACCAGTGCTTTGAAGGCTCCTCGCCCCCTCCCCGGGGCTGTAAGACGCGGCTTACCGCGGGGCCCGTCCTGCCCGCCCCGCCGGGCTTGCTGTCCCGCCGCCCCGTGCCAGGTGCCGGGAGCCAGCGCACGAGGAAGAGAGGGGGAAGCAGAAAAGGGGGGGACGCGACGGGGACAAAACAAAAGCGTATTCCTTTAATTAAATAATGAGGATAATAACAATGATGATGATGATGACGATGAAAAAGCGCCTCCGTTTTGTCAAGCAGGGCTACATAATGGATTAATTGGTGGCTATTAACATGCCGTTTTATTGCGCCGAGCGCACAGAAGTCTGATTGTGAGCGAGGAGTGTTTTCAATGAGCGCGGAGTTATTTTAGCTGCAGACATGTTTACATTTCTGTGGTTGAGTCTATAACTTTCTCTTTTTCTTGCTTCAGAAATCTGGTCCGTGAAGCAGAGCCCTGAGCGCCCAGACATTCCGAAAAGTCTGCCAAAATAATGGGGGGGGGGAGGGGGACACACACGCACGCACGCACACACACACACACACATACAGACCCCCAAGTCTGGGTCAGGCTCAGGGCTCAGTTAAAAAAGCCCTCCTCGCTTCTTTCCCCGGTTAAAAAGCCTTCGGGACTCCATTTCCTGTTTGGAAGGGAAAAATAATAATAATAATAATAATAATAATAATAATAATAATAAAATAAAAAAAATAAAAAACCCCAAGTGGGTCTAGGACTCATTTGAGACACTGCCCAGGCTGGGATTGGGGATAGGCTCCGAGGAGCCTTAACTCCAGAGCGGCCAGAGGGCACATGGCAAGGCGTGAATGCGGGCTTCCCACCAGTGTCCCTCCCACTGAAAGGAAGCAGATGGGTGAGATCGGGCATATACCACACACACACACCCCACAGATTTTTGAATGACTGGGGGAAAAAAAAGAAGCAAGGAGAAGGACCTACAGGTCTGAAGCAACAGCTGGTAGAGAGGGCACGACACAGTTGCCCAGTGTTGATTCACTGCCATCAATTCGTGTCCATCGATCGCATCGTGTGCCTCCGGGGGTCCTTTCATTGCAGAAGACTGAAGACCTGACTGGGCCTAATTAATGGCTAATAATAATAACAACAGCAATAACATCAATATTCATATTAATGATAATAATGATCATGATGACTAATAAAAATGATGCCAATTATAATGATAATAGAAATGATGATAATAGTGACAATGGTAATAACAAAAAGGATTATAATTATGATAATATTGATAATGATCATAACAATGATAGTGATAATGATAATGGTGATGATAATGATAATAATGATAACAATGATGATAAAGATTAAAGTAATAACGATGATAGTGATGGCAATGGTGCTAATAATGATAATGATAACATGTTTATAATAATGATAATAATACTACTAATAAAAAGGATAGTAATGATGATGATGATAATAACAATGATAATGATGACAGTGATGACACTGATGATAACAGTGAGAATGATAATGATGATAATAATAATGATGATAGTGATGGCAATGGTGCTAATAA
>NW_017728906.1:39665752-39708675 GCF_001723895.1 Crocodylus porosus
GCTGATAGTAGTGATGCTAATGATAACGATAACAATGATGATAATAATTACAATAATAATGATAATGATGGTAAGAATAGTGATAATGATAACGATAACAAAAAGTATTATAATAATGATAATATGGATAATGATCATAACAATAATAATGATGGTGATAATAGAAATGATGATAATGATGATGACAATAATAATAATAATATCAGCGCAATGTAATTTGCCCTGTCTCTCTCCCCAGCACTGTATGTGCTATGGCGAGGATGGGTTATGTAGCTTTATAGCTCTACAATACGAATAGTTAACTCGGATACCTCCTCCCAGTACCACCCGTCCAGTTTCCTGCTTGAGATGAGCAGGGCTGGGAAATGAGGACAGAAAGGGACCAGTCAGGATTTCTGGTCTCTTGCACTGAACAGGGGACTCAGGAGGAAAGGAGGGATGCTCGCCCCTGCCACTGGGGAACGGGAGACTCCGCCGCTAGAGCGGGCGCGGGCTGCAAAGGGCTCAGAGGCTGCAGGTCCCTCTGGAGCCGGTGGGGGAGGTCCGGCCTGCCCTGCGGTAGACACAAAGCCCCGTGCCTAACTTCTCCCCTCGGCTTCATGTGAAGAAATAGGCTTTTTGCGCATCCTGATGCGGATCTCTGAATGAGACAGGAGAGGGAGAACGCTGAGCAGACCCGTGCTTGCAGCAGGCAGAGGGTTTGTCAGCCCCATCCTGCCTCTCTTCAGCTCCCTTTTTTAATGTCTTCTCTTTTTTACATGCCCCGTGATTCTGGGACCCTTCACTTCTGAAGGAGCCAGAAAACCTTATGATGTCCTAATGCAAAAGAAAAGAAAAGAAAAGAAAGCACCTTGGCCCAAAGATGGTTTATATTAATTTAAGTATTGGTTCCTGGATAATGTCAGGCCCCTTTCTCAATGAAATGTCCTGAGTGGGCTGTCACACCTGCTAAATATAATCCTCTCTTTCTTTTGATATTCTGTAAAGGGCCTTTCAAGGTTCACATCCTCCAGTCTGCAGATTTAATTGCCTCATCTAGGTTTTTAAAAAGCCTTGTAAATTTCTGACTTTTTTTTTTTGGCCTCTTTCAAAGCTGAAAGGGAGCCTGAGTGAGGATGTGAGGGCTGCAACTCAAAACAATAGCTAGTGCTTGCTATTTCATGTAACACTGAGGCTGTTAGGAGTAATAAAAGTTCTTGCTTAGTCGTCCTATGTGTTCTGTTCTTTGGGCAGACAGGTCTTGAGCTGGTTTTTATGAGTTAAATATGAAAATAGTAGCCTATTTCACTAGGGTAAATGCACACCAGGGAGGAAGTCACAGATTCTGTTTTATAGGAAGTAATGGAGTGAGATTACCCACACTAATATACTTAAATCTTTGGAGCACATAAATCTAGCAGGAAGAGGACCCAAAATGAATCTCCCATTGAAACAAAAAAGAGAGCAATATATTAAGGTAGCTGAAGATCTACCAGTCCCTGCATATCAGTGGCTGCAAATCTGTGCAATGCAAAGCTACAAGGATTCATTCTGTAGAGTAGCAGAAGGCAAAGAGGGGAATTATGTTTTCTTATGAAGAATAGGTGGGTTCCAGGGACAGCTAAGCAATGTTGTGGCCCATTTTGCTTTACTGGGTCTAGAACTCCTGCACCATAGTTGGACTTGGGTTAGTTCTTTTGTGTGCACAGCAGGTCCAATAATGGTTTCCTCTGTAATGTGGCACAGGGTATAATTCGCATCAGGTTGCCGAATGCCCAGAATCAGAGGCTATTAAACACATTGTACAGCTATCACTGAGCTCTCCTTATACAAAAAGGATTGGGGAACCTCCATTTGTGCAACAGCAGCAGCAACCTGGGATCTGCCTGTGTGTAGCCTTCATCAAGGGCTTCATTCTGTCACAAGGATTTCTTCATCCTGTAATGAGGATGTCTTCATTCTGTCACAAGGATTTCATAAGGAGAAACAATATTGAAATTTCTAATTTTGAAAAATAAACTGTAATTAAAGAGATCTTCTAGGATTCTTTCAGGAGGAAAGGATGCAATACTGGCACAGCTGTCAATTTCTTTTAAGCCCAATTGATTTTAATTGTTCCTTGTACATGTCACTTCCAGTGCTGATGGAAGAATATGTGGTCCAGTCACTTGGGACCTGATTTTCAAAAGTATAGGCATCCACAACTTATATATCATACTCAGAAATGTCACCGAGTCTTTCCCTAATTACGTAAATGGAAATGGCCACTTCTGCAGTTACTACCCTAATATGAAGACTGGTTGAATTATTTAAAAAAAAGGGCAAGGTGGAGATGAAATTTTTATTCACATGTTCCAAACTGCTTGTCATTATATTTTATATTGTATGACATCCCTTGTATTTTGCACTTAGCAAAGTCCTGAAAGAATAAAAAAATCCAAGCAATTATAGCTCATTAACATTTTATGTGGCTAGCCTGCTATCTGTGGGCAGTGAAGCTAATTTCATTTCAACAGAATGGACTTCCATCCTTATGCAACTGCATGGAGTTGCCCACACTGGCCTCTTCAATGGTGTAAAAGGAATATAGTCTGGAACCTATCAGGCTAAAGATGGCTGATGGGTTTATTATTGTTCCAGCTTCCCTCCTCTTTAACTGGGTGACAATAATTCTACTCTTCATCTAGTGGAGTTCACATTGTCAGGCAGTTGTTAATGGACTAACCTCTGCTCCTTAAAATGCTGTAGAAACCCTGCTGAATATCAGTACTTTCTCTCCGGAAACCAGTTACTTGATCCTGTTCCTACTCAAAGAAATAGAAATTTTCATTTAGTTAATAGGAGCATTAATTCTTGGCATTAAGACTTCTTCTGCTTTCCCATTAAGGCAGTGGGAAAATATTCACATACTTTTCACCCTTTATTTTTTTCACAAAAACTTTAAAACTGACAAGCAATACTGAAATTTCTCATTTTGAAATATAAATTGTTATTAAACAGATTTTTTAATATTCTTTCAGAATGATAGGACTGGATAGTGGCACAGCTGTTGACGTTTTTTTACCAAATTGATTTTAATTGTTCCACGTATATGTAACTTTCAGTGCTGATGGAAGAATATATATGTTCCAGTCACCTGGGACCTTATCTTTAAAGATATAGACATCTACAATTCCCATTGACATTAATAGGTATTGCAGGGATGAAAACTTGGTTCCACTGAAGTCAAAGGCAAAATCTGACCCTAACCCATAGCCCTAACTTTTGCCCTTTTGCCTCATTTGTGATGAACGCCTGCTCTTTTATCGAATTATCTTTGATAAGGGTTTAATGCCTGTGCCTCTACTTTTCCATCTGTAAAATAAGAGGGGTTCACATTTGTTTGTTTAGCACTTAAGAGTCACAGGTTTTAAGACCAAAAGAAGTAATTACAATAAATTTCTTACCTCTTGTGTAATAAACCCCAATAATTTCTCCCGTTCATTTCTATACTGAGCCCACACTTCCACTGTACCTGTAAGTTGACGACTGAAAAGTATTCCAGATTTTCTGAGTACCAAAGAATGTGTAGGATAGGCAGGGATCTGTAAGTCAGGTCTCAAAAACTGTTTGTAGCCACATCACTAGCCTGTCATATGGGTTTTAGGGCAAAGCATTTACCCTCTTTGTAGTAGGATTTTAACAGATGTAAAATCTGCATATGTTGAGTCTAATTCTTAAATACACTCTCAGATGAAACAAAGTTCTGTACAAGTAAAATAGTATCTTTTATTAATAACAATTTTCAATAAAATAAGAAATACATGTTTTAGTATCAGTATATGAAGATAAATATGACCTGTATCTGATCCATATACACAAACATTTACGTATACATATACATATATACGTGTGTGTTTGAGTATTGATGTGAAAGAAACAAACACAATAGTAGTGATTAACTTCCTCATTGAAATGAAAACAGGTTACATTTATCCTATAAAAAATTAACATCTAACTTCAGGCAACTTTGTGATAGACAACATATCAATATTACCTCTCATAGGTATGGATGGCATTCATTTAAAAGGTTTTCTTTTGTAAAAATGGCATTTAAATCAAGGTGGATAGAAAGACATATTAATACACCTTCTACTGTCAAATAATATGTTTTTTTAATTTTAGAAAAGATGACTTTTGAAATATTCATTAAGTGTGCACAAGTAGGACACTGACATTTCTGACTCCCTTTGACAAGACCCAAAGATGACTATTAATTCAGGGAAGAGATACAATTCCTCTATATTACTGTTACTGAGTAGTAAAAGATAACATTTCATTAGGAGAGAAATAGCAGCTAAATGGATCAACTATGTCCTAATCAGAGTTCTACACCAATCAGTTATGGAGCCTTTGTGACCAGTTCTGGAGTATTTTAAACAATTTTCAATCAATCAAAATTGGTGATTTTATGGTCTTTGCTCAAGCTGCTGCTTAGGTTTAACAAATGGAAAATACGCTGAAAAAGCCTGGCTCAGCGCCCATTGGACTCAACAGAAAGACACGGACTGATTTCAATGGTCTTTGAATCAGGGCCCAAACTGTTGATGGATGAACCTCAAAAGTTGCAGAGGTTTGACATGGAAAGTCATCTGGAAGGTTTGGTACTACTACTCTGAACCTTAGCTCAGCCTCTTGAGTCAGCAAAACTGAGCTAGAAAAATGCGACATAAACATTTCTTCTTTTTGTATTTTGATACTTCTTTTTCCTCAAAAAAAAAAATTCATTGACAACAAAAGGCATAAAAACAACAATAAAGAACAAAAAGATAACCACACTTCTTCCTCTTATTATTATTATTATTCCAAAAAAAATCATTTTTCATTCACTTTCAGAGTAACTTCTTATGCCATATTTTATTTTAGCCAAAGCATTTTTACTATAGTAATTGCAAATTAGTATTTTATACCACTTCCTAAATTCAAAGAATAACTAATCAAAAAATGAATAATCTCAGAAACATTAAACATGCATTTTCTGAAGAACTATGAACTTTTCCAGTCACATGGTAACATTTTTAAAATGTAGAGACAAACGTTTAATTTTTTAGGAGGCTTAATGACAAAAGGTCAGGCAAGACAGTGATACAGCATTACTTCTAAGATGTGTATTAATTTAATAACAAAGAATTTAAGTAGCTTGTTACTTTGGAGCCAGCCCTTGCATCTTAATATAAACAGTCCTAATTTGCCCTCAACTGAGAACTGCATAAGGACAAGTCCGACCTAAAAAAAATGTTTTTAAGTAGTTTGATAAAGAGCAATGAATAATTTTAATACAGTAAAATTACTTGTTTGCGGGGGGGTTTGCACATGGTCTTAAATTGTTCAATTAATCTTTAGTCATTTAGTATATTATGACCTTTGAAAAGATCCTGGCCTAATTTAAAAACCTCCAAAGGACTCAATGTGCAGTAGGGGGGTTGTATAATTTAAATAATTACACTGTTTGGATCATTTCTTTTCCTTAAACTGTTTCTCTATTATATGCAGTCTTTATGTACTTTAGTGATTGGCTAAATTCTACTATCAAGTACACAAAATTTGTTCCAGAGCATAAAGGTGAGTACAAACATTTATATATTGCTCTCTGCCTGGCAGTGATGTGTATGACTGGGAGTGAATGGCATTTAATAGCCATAATTCTGGCATATATGTGTGGTGTTTTACCTATACTCATGTCTATATACACATCTCTATTTATGTACTTTTGCTCTACCATATGTCTCATCTACTTTATTAATCCAGCACAGGTTTCCAAGTCATTTCTTTACTGGTTGTATCAAAAAACAGAACAGGATACTAACGTTTTATATATCTATAGAGAGACACACAGGGACATATATAATCTGAATTTTCACATCAAATTTATGACTAGTGATCAAAACCGTATGTATATCCTAGAAATACTGTATGCCAGATATATAGTATTCATATTACAGCATTTTTAGGATGCATGTGTGTGTGTGTTTATATATGCACATGCAACATACAAACCTCTTGTACATGGTAAGGCAACCTTTTGCAGATAGTGTTGCAGCACCTGGTGACATGTCATATACCACACTGATTTAAAAGGTATATCATAAAGGTGAATTTTCAGAAATCATACTACCTTTGTGGAGGCCTACCCCTCTCCTCAACTCATATAGCATATCTTGTACTTCACTAAGAATCATGCCAAAATAAATTGCAATCTCCTTTAGTGTAAACAATCGGTATTTTATTGCATTCTTTCACACACAATTTCTGAAATAATAAAAATGAATAACATGTTTAATTCGTGGCAGTAATTTGTACCAGATAATGCTTGGATTCGCTAGTAAATGAAGACTATTCTGTCTGTCACAGATGAAAAAAAACTACGTAGTGGAGAATTATAAATCACTTCCCAGTTTATGGTCTCACAGTTCATCATATAGTATCACAGGCTTACGTGATATTTCTGAACACTAGTTTTGTATCTGAATATCTGAATTAGTTGGAGGACACGTAAAGTCACTTGTATCTAGACTGCTCCCTATTAATTCTGAATCCCTGTGGGTTTATACGCATTGTGTATTCCAAAAACTGTATAAATATGGTACACTCATGAAATATGCTTTTGATACTGTGGTTTCAAATTGGAACATAAGTACAAGTACTTAGAACCAAACCTCCCTTATTTTGTCAAGCCACACATGTAGCATAGGTGTGCTAGACACAATAATCTGTCATAAAGGGCTTGTGAAGGATGACAGTATACCAAGGCAACACTGCCGTTTAGCATGGAGGCTGATGTGAACCCATTCTATTTTCTGATAACATGTATGTATGAGAAGCAGAGATCAGAAGCAGACCCTTAATGTTTTAGAAAATATTAAAAGGAATATTCCAAAATGTATAATAATACAAGATACAAGATTACGTGCAAGAGTTGCAGAGTGAAATTCTGTAAGGTCTGTGTTATGCAGGTCAAAATAGATTATCATAAGTAGTCCCATCTGGCTTTAAAATCTATTAAATCTATGCAACATAGAGTAGATATTCTGTGTAAAACCCCATTACTGATCCAAAGCCTGCCAGACACATAGGTATAAATTCTGCATTGACATACAGCCTATGAACCCCCCCATTATAATAGTGGAGCTGGATGGCTAATCACAGTCCTTAATGTAACAACTCCCATAGCTTTTATATATCTATATTTAATTGGAATTAAATTAAAATGGAAAACTGAATGATAAACAGGTCATAGTCAATAGTAACCCAGAAGTGAAGTTTAGCAGAATTGTACTGTTCACTGGGCCTAGTTTGTATATAAAGAGACCCAGGTTTTATTCCCATTGGCTCTTTGTGTGGCCTTCACTAAACCCTTTAACTCTGTGTTTCATTTTCCCCGTCTGTCAAACATTAATCCACCTTTTTAAAATCACTTTGAAATCAGTGCATTTAAAAATGAATTTTTGTTATAATTTTACTGTTGAAGAGTATTTTTAAAGGGCTTGATTTTATTATAAAAATCAATTAAAATGCCTCAGACTTTCTATGAAGTTTTTCATTAGCTTTTTTATTGTTTGTAACTGCTGAAAAAGTTTCAATGATAGCTGGAATTTTGTGTTAACTTCCTATGCATATGTGTAAAAGTATTCTTAAAAGCACATATAATTATTCAACAACTCAACAGTTTTACCTTTTACCATATGGAACAATATTTATGTAAAAGTTTGCTGTTATATATGATTTTTTAAATGAAAGGAAGAACCATTTTTCCCATTTTTGAATATGCTAAATATTCCCAATCAGAAATGTGTGTTTTTTGAGAAAAGATGACAGTCACATAGAAAATATTCAAAAAGCCATGTTTTCAATGGAAAAAAGAGAAAATAAAACATAAGGAGAGGTATTGGAAAAGTGCATATGAAAATAAATATTTTTTAAAAGAAATTTTATCTAAAAATGGTGAATTTCCAAGGCTCTTCCTTTTAAAAGACAGAGTAACTTCTATTTTAGGTAGTTTTGGAAAGGCATATTTATTGTAGCATATATAAAAATGTAGCAATTTTTCAGGAAAATATGCAGAAAAGCAATCCAGAGAAAGAAAGCCTCATCATTAATTTCTTTTCCCAACTGTATCTTTCTCTGGAAATGAATCATCTTTGAAAATTTTAGCTTATTCACACAATTTAAATAAAACAAGCTACAGTCAAATTTAAAAGCTGGTAAGAGAACATGAAGTTTAAAACTATATCAGACAAGATACAAGTTTCCTGCAGTTATCTGTGAAATCTTTTACTAGTATTTTCGTTTTAGTAAAGATAATTAGTTTAGTCAGGGATTTCATATGTAATGTCCAGGATTAAAACGTTGCACTTACACTGCAAAGTTCTCTGAGACAGCTTTTTCTAATACAAATCTGCTATACTTTAACACTGATTATAAACATTCTGCATAATATGCACCTGGTCCTGGCATAGTATATATTATTTCACTCCCAAAAACAGCTTTATAAAGAGAACACACGACATTTCAACAGCAATATAACTAATGTAACAGTTTGGGATCTCTTGTGCGGCTTTCATTTTTCTTTCTTTCTTTTTCATCTGAACTGAACCACACCTCTCTAAAAATACTCACTTTGTTAATGAAAAACATATTCTTAAGCAATTTTTTGTGCATGACCTGCTGAAACGCCTGCACAATCTTTAATGTCAGTTTCAGACGACACGTGTCTTATGAAAGTCTGGGACCCAGCTCTCGTCTGGGCCTGAGAGATCTGTCCCACATCTTTATGAGAAAGAGGGACAAAAACTTCTGTTTTTGGCATTTTATATTGGAGTCTGTTTTAAGCTAGGAGAAAAAAAATAGCAACGTAGAGTCTAGACAGAAGAGATTGGGTTGAAATCTGGAAGCTATTCAGTGAGGCTATGGCACATGGCAGCTTGACTGCAGCAAGGGATCACATTACACTGCCTAATTACACATGAAAAATGTACACATCACTTTTCTTAAATGCTTGGAAAAATAGATGTTCAGATGGCAATTGGGAACTGTAGTAAGTGAGCCAGTCATACATAGTTGGAACATTTCACAAATGGCATTTCAAAAGCCTGCATGCTTTTTCACAACGTAATTATTTTTTGTATGTTCATAAAATAAATTCTAAAAATGGTATTCTAAATTTAACGGATCATTGCACTGTAAAGGAATATGTAGAGGTGAAAATACAGCCTGTAAGAATAAAGACTTAGGGCCTTATCCTACTGTCTTTTGAGCCAACAGTCCAATTCAAACAGACTTTTTATGAATGCAGGACTGAGCTCAAAGGCCCCAATTCAGCAAATACTTGATCACATGCTTTATTTTATTTACAGAGCCCCAAACACATCCTCACTCAGTGTTAGAAAATTAAGTGTTTTATACCTTCTGTGGGACTGGTTATATGAATAAAGATAAACATAGCCCCAAGTGTTTGTAGGACCATGGCTCTCAGATAATGTGTTTATGTATTTGTGTCTATGAAATGTTTAGAAAAGGAGAAATTTCTTAGTTAACATTTGTTAGAAAAAAGGTCCTATTTATTTCCTGGTTTGGGCACAAGCCCTAACCCCCACCCCTGCCAAACACACATACACAAACATTGTCTACTGACCTTAGTAAACTGGGTTATTTTTTGACATTGCCCATCTGTTATAAATGCACTAGTTTCAATGATATAGCCTAATAGTGCAGAAACATTTAATTTCATTCAGTCGAAAGGTTCCTATTATTCTCTGGTTTCAATGTAAATGAAAAGGAAAACTGAAATGTCATTTTTAAAGATATGTTCACAGATTAGATATTTAAGTTCCTCAGCAATAACAAGATATAAAAACATTGGTTTTGCAGCAAACAATGTTTTAGGTTATGTGTTTCTGTAGAAAAGCCAGCTTTCTGTACATAAATTCACAGCAACAGCAAATATATTGTATATGTTCATTACATCATGTAAGGTCCAAGTCTGCTACCTTGTATTGTATAATATTTACTCTGCAAGTAAGTGTTTAAATAAAAGAATTCCTCAGAGTTCTGGAGGGGTGTTCATATCCAAGGTTTTGCTGAGACTCATCTCTAGGGAATAGTTTGCTTAAAGTTGTCTACGCTGTTTTTTTTTCACAACTGGTTTTATGTACAGTATTTCAATCTATCTGCTACTTTCTTACAAGGCTGGCTGGCAAGGAGAGACAGAGATGACATATACTTTAGGCCCAAGGGTATATTTCTCTTTCTTTAAGCTGTGAAAAAAGACCACTTAACCTTCTACATTGAATAAGCACTGAAGACAAAGTGAACTTCTGAAACTACCATAGTAACGATGTCCTCAGTGTGGGTGTACAAATGTACAAAGGTTAATGTTCAAATGGTTGAAGTTCAACTGGTTGATTTTCAAATGGCTTAACCACTACATAAGCGCAAAGGGCAGTCTGCATGATCCGTAGACAACCTGCAATGCTAGAAGTACCCGGCTAAGGGGACCCAGAGCATACATCCCAGTGTGCTATGCAGGGTTTTCTGTCCACCTGGATAGAGGTGACAATAGCCAAGGGCACAGGTCAGGGTCGATCAGCTGCTGCTAAAAGGGATCTCACCTTTCCCTCTCCACAATACCCTCTCCCTCACTCAGCTGTCAGGCTCTCAGACAGCAAACTCATAGGAGACATCCTGTATCTCAAGCCTGCAGTTGCCCCTTCAGCAACCCAATGGATCCTTGCCTCTGTACCACTAGCTGTCAGGTCTAATGCAGATCTTTTCTCTTCAGTAGCTCTCTAGTCCCTCAGGTTGGGGAAGCAGCTCAGGCTTCAAGAAAAAGGGGTGGCAAGCAGGTCAGTGGTAGTGTTGTGGGGGTGGATCCAGGGTCTCCAGCTCCTACAGAGTATGGGGGCCAGTAGCGTCCCTGCAGGGGTGTTGGTTTGGGGTCCCCAGTATTGGCTGGGGTGAAAACCCTACATTTTGGGATTGGGAGGGGTGGGATTGGTCTGACAGACCCCCACCCCCTCCTGTCCAAAAACTGTGGGATCCAGTCCTACCAGGACATGTGGTGGTCCAGGTAAGGTTCATGAGGGGTAGGAGTGGGGGCATAAGGAGCAAGGAACAGGAGCTGGGAGGAAGGGGGATGGGAGGGCCATGAACAGGGGTGGAGGCAAGGGGGTGGGGGCCAGGAATGGAGGGGCAGGGGGAGTCTCTGGGAATGGGTCAGGGGCTAGGTCAATTTGGGTGGAAGTTTCAGGTCTTGGTGGGGGTGGGATCTCCACAGTTTGGGGACAGAAGGGAGGGGGTTGTTCCATGGGAGGGGATATGGGGAATGGGGGAACCTGACATGGGGGGAGGTGGGAGGGAAGAAAGATGGAGGGGCAGGGAAGGGGGATGGGGATGTCAGGAGTCTCTGGTAATGGGGTGTTGGAGGTGGGTCCAGCCCATGCCTGTGCCAGGTGCAGTATTAGGTCCCAGGGGGTAGGATTCCTATAGTTTGGAGGCAAGAGGGGGCATGGTTGATCTGTCATACCCTGCTCCCTCCTGTCCAAAGCATGCAGGATCTGGCCCACCAGGGCCCAAGACCTTCCCCCTGCCTCCTGCACAGATAAAGTCTGGTAGACCATGTCGGGTCCATGAAGGGAGATTGAAGGGGCTGGGAATGTTGGGGCCGGGGTCTCCAGGCCAGGCCATGTTTATATAAGGGCCAGGAATGAGGGATAAGATCCCTGAATCTTGGGGGCATGTGGGGGGGGGGGAGAAGGGTCAATTTGCCAGAATCTGCTCCCTCTTTACAAAAATTGCAGGAATATGTCCCTACCAGGGCCGAAGACCCTACTCCCACTCCCTGTACAGACCTAGACCAAGTCATCTAGGTAGGGTCTGTGGTGGGGATGAATCTGACAGTCTTCACGACTGTGGCGGTGTGTTGGGTGGCAGGGGTGGATCATGTCCATGGGGGTTTTGGGAGTCCTGGAGGCCCCCAGGGCAGGCTGAACCATGTCTAGAGGGAATCAGGAGTCCCGGGGCAGTGGGGATAGGCCAGGTCATGTCTGGATCAGGGAGGGAGGTCAGGGGTCTCCAGGGCAGTGGGGGCAGGCTGGGCCATGTCCAGGGCAGGGTCAGGGGTCTCTGGATTGAGGACAGGAGTGGGATGTGTCTGGGTGGGGGAAGGTTGGAGGGCTCTGGATGGTGATGGGGTGGGGCAGGGCAGTGACAACACAGGGTCTTATGCTGGCTTTCCTCCTCCAGCACCATCTGGGTTTGTGACAGCTCCTCAGCCAAGGGCCAATTTAACCTTTTACTAGGCCCTAAGCAAACAAACTTGTGGACACCAGGCCAGTTGAGACCTCCCTCCCCACCAGATCTGCTGTCCGCAGAGAGCAGGGCTCAGAGCCACTACTAGGAAGAAGCTGCCATGGCAGTAAGGCCAG
Organism: Crocodylus porosus; assembly: GCF_001723895.1. Classification (NCBI taxonomy): domain Eukaryota; kingdom Metazoa; phylum Chordata; order Crocodylia; family Crocodylidae; genus Crocodylus; species Crocodylus porosus. The sequence continues at coordinate 39,678,193 of NW_017728906.1, forward strand.
CAGAGGGGAGGGAAAGGGGAGGGAGGTGGACAGGGCCAGTCACACCACCTCCACGGAGGGAAGGACTGGGCCCCCTCCACATGCTTAGGGCCCTAGGCATGTGCCTAGTTGTCTATGCATTAATTTGGCCCTGCCTCAGCCTCTGGGCTGTGGAGATGGGCCGGGCTTTCCCAGTTCCTGAGCTGTCATGGGGAAGGGCTCTACGTCACTCAGGCTAAAGCAACAGAGCATAACCAGTCAGAGTATTTCTCTGAAGGGGAACAGGGCAGGTGATGGGCAAACTGAGGTGCCACAGGGTGTCCCCAATCAGTTGGGATTGTATGCAAATGTTCAGTCAAATGCTTGCACCCCAACTGATTAGAACTTCAACCTCATCCGATGGGATGGACTTTTCTACTGCATCAGCTTTTTTTTAAATGGCTGAAGCGGTGTGAATGCTTGTTCATGGAGCATTTCAAGCAGTGGGACTGTGACATCCACACTAGGTCTGCTGAGTCAGAAGAAGGGGGAGAAGATGGCACAGCAATTCAAGAAACCTGCAAAACCCAGTTCCCTGGCTTCGTGCCACAGCTAGCTGTGGGAGTGAGTTAGAGGTTAGGATCATGTAAAAAGCAAGAAAAGATATCCCTGGATCTTTGACAGCATTCATTCCATAAAACTCTGAATGGGCAGGAACACTGAGACAAATGCTTCCTTCCCTTTTTAGGCTCTCCACAACTCTCTAGCACACAGATCATGTAAATAACATGCACTGAGATAATAATTTGACCTTGTACATCTCCCCAGTGTATCAACATTAAAAAGACATTTATTCTTGTACATCTTCGTATTATGTCAATCAGTGACTAGCAGCTCAGTACTTTGACAATCTCCTTAGAATACTAAGACCCCAGTCCTCCAATGACTCAGTCACTTGCAATTTTGGGGATTAAAAGTAGATTTAGCATTTGTTTTTTATGTGTGATGAATTTTAAATCAAATTAACAGGCTATCTGCTGTACACATTTTAAAACGTCAGTGATAGAGAAGGAAGAATGATCACGGAAAAAAAATCACTTCCTGTGGTCATCCCTCTGACCACAGCTCAGCTATTTTTAACAAATCCTATTAAAAATTACAATGTTGTCTTTTTTGGAAACTATTTTATTGAACAAGTACAAAATAAACCAGGGCAGGAAAAATGCATCATTTGGAGCAGGTCTTTACTGCAACTGATTTAGCAAAAGAAGCCACAGCGGAATGAAAATGGCTTTCTAGAACCACTTCCTGTGGTCATTTCTCTCTCCATGTGGCAGGCAGGAATATTTTAAGTAACCAGCTGCATCACTTCATGAAATAGTAAATTATTCTAAGTGTTTTTTACTCACCAGCAAATACAGTCACTCTGAGGTCATGCTATTGTCAGGCTTATTTGTTTAGCATCCATCTTTAAGCAGATTCATCTTGAGATGAGATTTTATGCGTGACTTATACTGTTAGCAGAAAGAGGCTGAGCTGACAGATTCAGGCCTGGATTTGGATGTTGAACACTTTGGTTTCTGAAAGTATTTGCCTGAATGGTTTTGCTTTAGTGTATTTCAGAACTAGAAATCACATGCAAAATTTGGGATAGGATCCACATTCAGATTCTTATCTCCTCAACTACTACTCACCAAACTTCAGACAAGTTTTGATGCTGGATTAGCCCCATCTCTGGTCATTATTTTATTTTAGTGACATTTTTAGAAACATTCTTGATACAACATTTATATTCTCTTTCTGGATCTTAAATGGAAAAAAGTTAAAGTGCTTCAAGAGACGGTGTGTAGCACAAGATGAAGTAGCCATAAAACCACCAAGAGAATGGATAGTTCAAAGGATGAATAAATAGAAATGAAACTTTTCACCTCTAAGACATTAATACAGATGAGGTATTATCCATCCAGGTATTATCCATTCAATCCAATTGAATTGACTTGTCACCATATCATGGCATTTTAGTAGCTCATATGAGTAGGGTAATATCAGTTCAGTTTCTAGTGGACAGCTATCTTTATTACTATCCCATCACTATAATTAACACTATACTACAGGGGTACTCAACCTCTAGCCTGCAGGCCAAATGCAGGCAATGGAGCCATCTGACCTCGAGGGCTCTCCCTGAGTGAGGAAATTTGGCAGCAGGGGAGCCATGGGCATTAATAGTAGACGCAGATGGTGACACGAGGCCTGCATTGGCAAGGTTAACTGGTGGCTATGAAGCTGGTGTGGCCAGGCAGGGCTTGGGTTCCTGGACAACGACCCACACTTTTGCACAGGAGACATGATTGGGGGGATGGGCTACATCTCTTCCCTAAAGGCAAGTTTGTCTTTTCTTCCAGGTTGGCTGATCTCATATGGTATGCTTTAAACTAGCTTCACCTGGGGCCACAGGAGGACAAAAGAACACCTCCCAACCAAGATGGGTGACAAGCACAAGGAGCACCCAGGTAATTGATGGGGGTCCAGATAGTCCTAAGAATTGGGGGGAGTGCATGTACCAATATAAGGCCTTAAATGCCTCTACACTAATGCTCGTAGCATGGGAAATAAGCAGGAGGAACTCACCCTCCAGAGAGCAAGTACAAACCCAGACATAGTAGGGCTCATAGAAACCTGGTGGGATTCATCCCATGACTGGACAGTAAACATTAGGGGCTACAGACTATACAGGCAGGATAGAATGGGGAGGAAAGGCAGGGGTGTGGCGCTCTACGTCAAAGAGCAATACGTGTCCTCAAGTAACAGGATGGGGTCAGAGTGGGGGGCAGGCTGAAGTGCTCTAGATTAGAATACAGGGGGGTCATGGGGAAAGGGACTTAACGGTGGGGGTCTACTACAGACCACCTAACCAAGGGGAAGAGCTGGACTGCGAATTCTCCAGCCAGCTTGTGGAGGCACTTAAGGCAAGGGATGTAGTCGTCATGGGTGATCTAAGTTACTTGGACATCTGCTGGGAGGAGCAGTCAGCCAGGTCAGACTGCTCATGTAAGTTCCTTGCTGAGATACAGGACCTCCACTTAACCTAGGAGGTGCACAGTCCCACCAGGAGGGATGCTCTCCTGGACCTGGTTCTGGCCACATGTGATGACCTGGTGGACCCAGGGACCACCTGGGTGACAGTGATCATTGTCTCCTGGAATTCACCATACAGCGCAGGGTGTCAAGGGCCTGCAGTAAGGCAGTAGCCCTTGACTTTAAGACGGCCAACTTCATGAGTTGAGGATATTGGTAGGAGAGTCACTGGGGTCCTGGAGAGTTGTGGAACTGGGTGTCCAAGATGAGTGGTCGTTCCTTAAGGAGATGATTCTCCATGCCCAGGGGGTGACAGTCTCTATGAGAATCAAAAGGAGCAAGAGTGCTCAAAAGCCCCCCTGGCTCACCAAAGGCATTCAGAAATGCCTGAAAGCCAAAAAAGAGGTATACATCCAGTGGAAGGGAGGGGCTATCACCAAAGAGGAGTATACCTCCATTGCTCGGGCTTGTAGGGAGACTGTTAGGAAATCTAAGGCAGATACAAACTAGGGCTAGCATCAAGGACAACAAAAAGTCCTTTTTTTAATACATAGGGAATATGGAGAAAGCACTGGGTAGTGTGGGGGCTCTGCTGGATACGCTAGGTAATCTGGTGGTTGCACCAGAGGAAAAGGTAGACCTTTTTAACAATTTCTTTGCCTCCATTTTTTTGTGGAGGGACCCGGACTCCCCCACTGAGATTCAGGACGGACTCAGGAGAAAACTCTGACAGGCCTATGGTCGGGTAGGACTGAGTTAGGGAACTTCTGGAGGGGCTGGATGTGTTCAAATCAGCAGGTCCAGATGCTCTCTACCCCAAGGTGCTGAGGGATTTGGCAGGGGTTATCGAGGGGCCCCTGGCACGGCTTTACGAGCACTCATGGTACTCTGGCTAGGTGCCAGATGACTGGAAGAGGGCCAATGTGGTCCCCATTTTCAAAAACTGGAGGAGGAAGGACCTGGGCAACTATAAGCCCATTAGTCTTACCTTGATCCTGGGGAAGCTCTTTGAGAAGATTATGCAGGAGCACATCTGGGAAGGACCGGCAGGGGGCAACCAGCATGGCTTCATTAGCGGCAGGTCCTGTCAGACCAACCTGATTGCCTTCTATGATCAGGTCACAAAATCATTGGACGCAGGTGTTGCGGTGGACTTAGTGTTTCTGGACTTCAGGAAGGCCTTTGACACTGCCTCCCACGCCATTCTCATTAAAAAGCTAGGCGACTTGATGCCTACACAGTCAGATGGGTTGCAAATTGGCTGAGGGACCGCACCCAGAGTGATGAAATGGTGGATGGGTTGTATTCAACCTGGAGGGATGTGGGCAGTGGGGTCCTCCAGAGCTCGGTCCTTGGGCCCACACTGTTTAATCTCTTTATTAGTGACTTGGATGAGGGGGTGAAAATTCACTTATGACACCAAGATCTGGGGTGAGGTGAGCACACTAGAAAGGAGGGACAGGATACAGCTGGACCTGGACAGGTTACAGGGGTGGGTGAATGCGATAGGATGCAATTCAATACTGACAAGTGCAGGGTACTGCACTTAGGCAGTAAGAACCAGCAGCATACCTATAGGCTGGGGAACTCCCTTCTCAAAAGCACAGTGGCAGAAAGCAAAGTGACAGATGCATCACAAGCAGGGCCAAGGAGGTGATCCTCCCCCTCTATGTGAGACTGGTCAGGCCACAGTTGGAGTACTGCATCCAGTTCTGGGCACACTTCAGGAGAGATGTGGTCAGCATCGAGAGGACCATTCACATGATCTGGAGACAGCGCGGCAGACCCTATGAGGAGAGGCTACGGGGCCTGAACCTGTTCAGCCTTCACAAGAGAAGGCTGAGAGGGGACCTTCTGGCCATCTACAGACTTACCAAGCAGGGCCAGCGGGGAATGGGAGAGACCCCGTTCACCTGTGCACCTCCCAGAGTAACAAGGAATAATGGCTGTAAATTGTTTGAGAGTAGGTTCAGGCTGGACATTAGAAGACACTATTTCACAGTCAGGGCACCTAGGGTCTGGAACCAACTTCCAAGGAAGTGGTGCTGGCTCCTGCCTTGGGGGTCTTTAAGAGAAGGCTTGACAATTACCTAGCTGGGGTCATATGAGCCCAGAATTCTCTCCTGCCCAGGGCAGGGGGTCAGACTTGATGATGTAGTTAGGTCCCTTCTGAACCTACATCTATGAATCTATGAATATGGCCACCCTCCCACCAGCCAAATTCCCCAACCCCAAGCATTCAGACAGCTGGTCAGAGCTGGGCTGTGCTTCTTTCCCCCCACAGGGCTGGGCCACACTCCCTCCCTCCTATATCTGGACTGGAGCCAGGCCACACACATTTCTCCCCCTACGGGCTGGGTTGGGTCTGGGCTACACTGCCTCCCTCATAGGGCTGGGTAGGGGCTTGGCCATGCTCCCTTTTCCCCTGCAGGGCTGGGTTGGGGCTGGACCTTGCTCCCTTTCTCCCTGGGGGGCCAAGCCACACCGCCTTTCCCTGCGGGGCTAGGTTGTGGCCAGGCTGCCCCCAGCCTCCTCTGTGCAGCCGGATAGTGCCCACTGCAGATGCCCTGGGTGCTCCCTACCCATTGTCTAAGTGGGGAGTGCGGCCTGTCAGGGGGTGCACCAGCATGCACCCCCTGCATGTTGCCACCAGTTGAAATAGATGTAAAGGCTGAATTTCCTCCCACGCTTATACAGTAAAATCCCTGTTATCTGGCTTGAGTAGGGAATGGGGGGTGCCGGTTAGCTAAAAGTGACAATTACCTGAGGCACAGTGTTTCTGGCTGGGTGGGGGGGTGGTGGCAGCAGCTGCACATGGAGTGGGGAGCAGGGGCTGGGGGAGGGGTTGGCACCAGCCACACGCGGAGTGGCAACAGCGCAGGGTGGTGGCTGGCAGCAGTGGCTGCTGTGTGTGAGCTTCCCACCCCCTGCTCCCTCTGCACAGCAGGGAGCAAAGTGGTGTGGTGTGGCACTATGTGCATCCTGCCATGTTCAACAGTGCAGTAGGAGGCAAAGCAATACCACGTGGCGCCACACCAAAGTTCATGTTAATAAGGTATTCCAGTTGGTGAAGTACTGGATGACAGAAATTTTATTGTAGTATGATTTTTCCAAGTTGAACCTCTGTGGAGAAACTTACGAGTGATGTTTTTCTTCTATGGATAAATACAAGGGTTCCAATGTGACACTTACCATAAGCACTGGATCCACTAAAAAATTCCATGAGCATAGAATCATAGAAAGATAGGGTGGAAAGAAACCTCATGAGGTCATCTAGTTTTACCCCTGCTCAACACAGGGCTATCCATGTCAACTGTGGATGAAGAGATCTAAGTCAACTAATACAAAGCTTATGCTATTGTGATAAATTCATCTGTCTGTGTATTTATAGTTTGCTTATCACCACTCTATTTAGCAAGTTTAGATTTTGATACATCCAGTCTTTGCCCCACCTCTGCTCTTGCTATAGAATAGAATTATTCTCATATATAGCCACATAAAGAGTTTATAATATCTACTAATAGTATGGTCAGGGCTGCTAACTCAAGAAATTTTTTTTTTTTTATTGACAATCTGCAAAGCTTTTACTGACAGACTATTTTACTGGCATGTTTTTACAGTCAGTAAATAAAACTTTTGGTTGGGAGCCTTACGCAACTACAGCAATGGTTTTATGGTCTTGCTGCCCCACCACAGGATTCCCCTATTTATCCCACACCCTGATACCCCCATGCATCATGGTGCCCTCCTCCCCCCGCCTACTCCCCAGTCTTACCTTCACTGGTCATCCTTCCCCCATCCCTGCATGGACTCCCAAAAACGCCTACCTGCAACCCAGAGGTATTACACAATGGTAACCAGCAGCAGAACATGGCTCGATGGCAAGATGTCTACAAAGTACTCAGGGAAGTCTTTCTGCAGGATGCTGTACTTCCCCTCAGACACCAAGTAGTGGAGTTCTACTTTTGTCTCTTCTTCAGTGAAGCTCCAGCTTCTTTTCAAGACGGAGCTTCACAAAGCAGCTGGAGCTTAGATATTTATGTCCTTAATAGACAAGTGTTTTTAGCTAATTTTTTACTGACTGTCTGTAAGTTTATGGACAGTTGGCAACCTTGAGTACACTTATAGTGAAAGGCACTTTGGTGAATGAAGAGAAAGACATACCGTTTTCAGCATCACTCACCCTTGTTTATTAGACATTTGCCAGCCTGAAAAATACTTTGCGCAAAAGGTTCTTTGACTGTTTCCATAATTTCTTATGCTAAGACCATGGTAGCTGCATAGCTATCAGCAATGCATGAAATGAGATACCCAACAAATATAATCAAGATGAAACTCCATTTTTCTCCACAGGTTAAATCTGCATATGATGTATTTTCTTGATTAGCATTTGGGTTTTTTGTTTAGTTTTTGGGGTGGTTTTTTTAACGTGCTGTATGCTTTTGTTACTGAAAATGAGACTGAGGAAATGCACTATTCACTTGGACCAGAAAGTGACTGTTTTCAAGTAGCCTTTATGCCTTAATGGGTCAAGTTTCTTGTTCTTGGTCAAGTTGCTGAGGATACCCTGTTCTTTTACAGTGGGTAATTCCACTCTTCCTTACAAGCAGAGATTTTAAGAGAGGTCAAAATTCCAGAGCTTTAGATGTCCTTTCAGGCACCTAGCTTTTCAGTGTCTTCAAGACAGGATTGAAATCTTCAACTTGCTACAATGATCTATGAAGCACCACTGTATTTTTAATTCTGCTACCTACTTCTGAGCCTTGTGGCTGATTGTATGTTGAATGATATAAAAAATGAGATTAATTTATGCTTTCCATGATTCCACTATTATTGTCATCAAATGCATTTACTCTTATTCAAAGTGGTTACTATTTCCCATTACTTCCAATAGACCAAAGCCAAAGAGCAACTGTAATGGGACCCAGGTTGAAGGGTCACACTGAGGTTGGGCCCTGGTGCTATACTCTCAGTGGGTGTTTTGTCACCTTATTTCTTTATCTTGTATGTTGCAACTTGATGTAAATACAAAGGATATCAGGAAGTGGCACCTGACTATATGGGGTTCATTGAAATGGACACAGATCTCAAGGTCTGGGAGTCTTGGTAGGGCTCCACCTCCACTACACACCACCCCTTTCTACTCAGGTGTTCCACTGATGATCAGGATAGATGCCTGGCCTTCCTAGGTGCCTGTCTTCATGTGCTGGGAGAAAAGGTCCAGTGGGATAGGAAAACCAAGCAGTGTGGGACCAACGTGAGCTGGCCAAGCCCTGGGACCCTGGTGAAGGTCTGCAGCTAATGGAGTCTGGGCTATGTAGAAATAAATAAACTGATGATAAACTGATGTAATGTCAATAGCTATGTCTGTGTCTGCTTATGGGCCTTGCTTCGGCCTTGCAGCCTACAGCCTCCTTCTCTTCAGGAGGCTGAGGCTCTTCAGGGTTTACCCCCAGTTACAAGCCTAATTCACAGGGCAGGGCTGTATTGATACAAACCCTTTGGGTAGTTTGGGACCATGGGCACTACCACCCCCTTTGAGGCCCTTGCAGGTACCTGGCATCCAGCATCTGCAGTGTGGTCAGGATCCTGCTGAGGGAGCCAGGGTAAAGCTGGTCTCAGGTAGGACATCCTCAGCTCTGGTGGAAGTGGTGTGGGCCAGTGCCTATGCCAGTGCCTCCCCATCTCTGGGGTTGGTGCTGCCCTATAAAGGAAGTTCCAGGTTGGCCATCCTGGACCCCCGTATACTCCCATGTGCCCTGCAGCCACTGCCAGATGCTGAGAGCCCTGGGGGGCTCATCATAACCTGCAGCTGTGGCCTCCAGGCTATAGGCAGCACCAGATGCACTGGCCACTTGTTGTCCTTCTGGGTTGGGCTTCGGGCCCAGGTGGCTTCTGGCTCTCAGCCTGCATGGGGGATGGGCACATGTGGAACACATTGCCTGCTGTCTGCCCATCTCTGGGGAGCAGGTGCATGGCAGAGAGGCATGCTGTTGGCCTGTGGACTCACCATCAGGATGGCCCAGAGGGTCCATGGACTGTAGGGCATCCTGGTAGCCATTGCCCTAGCAAGTGCAGGACCCAGCTTGGTCCTTACTACAGCAGTCCATAATCTAGGGTGCCTCTGGATCTTTTGATGGGTGCCATTAGGGGTTAGGCAATAAGAAGCTAAACTAAGCAGATAAGAGCAGGCACAGGCTTGTCCCTGCCCGGCTGATTCCCCATTCCCACTGCCAGGCTCATCTGCAAGGAGGTAAGCACTGTAATTTTTAAATTAACTGTGAAATTCATTGTCACACACTTCATAAAAGTTATGGAGAGGGGCCTTGAGTTCAAAAAAGTTGAGAACCATTGGTCTAATCTGTTCTTAAAAACATCTATTCCAAGAAGGTAATCTATTCCACCTCTTAACTAGCTCTAAAGTTTGAATATTTTTCATAATGTCTAACCCAAGTCTTTCTTGCTGCAATTTAAGCCCATTAATTTCTGTTATATCCCCAGTGGACAAAGCAGTGAAATCAGAATATGAACTTTCAATTGGGGGGGGGGGGGGGGGGAGGGGAGACGCACACAAAGTGTGAACATGTAACTTGAGTGTGAGCAATGATGAACTGAATCTGCAAAGAGCCTCTGAGAGGTAAGGAACAGCAGTCACTAGTGCCCGGGAGGAAGCTCCCCAGCCCAGCTCCCCCGCCCATTGGAGCACACCACATTTCCAGTGTTCTGCAGGGAAGAAATTCCCACAGATACCCCTCAGGATTTCCTCCCTCCATCCTTTTGTTCACGTTAATCAGATGCAGTATCTCTCAGAAACAAAACAGATTGCTTCTAAGTCCAAGATTTGCGTCCAGTGCCTTCTTGACCCTGTGGAAAGGGGGAATGCTATGCTTTCCTACTCCAGTCTGTTCAAACAGCAGAAGATCTGACTTGCCATTGGTCCTCTCCAGACCCCAATCCCAGATCAGATGGAGAATGCATGACATGTTTTTAGCATCCACAGCAAAGATATCCCATTCACTACTCAGACCTTTAAGTTAGGATGCATTCATACATTGTTTTTCTTGCAAAGGGCTGTTTCCTCTATAGGTACCACAGTAAAGTCTCTCAGAGATATTTAGAATCAAAGGGCAAGGCCTGTTAGCAGTAGCGGTTTTGAGCTAGAATGAATCTCAGAAATTTCCGAGTGGAAAGATATGACAGGGACAAGAAAGCAGGCATCTTAAGGCTAACACCAAGAGGTGCAAGGAAGGGTTTATGATGGCTAACCTGACCATCTTGAACTGGAGCCTAGAGCTGAATATACTGAGTACCCTCCAGTCCAAGACAAATTGCCACCTTCCTTTTCTTTTCTGAATTAGAAAGTAACTGATGTACAAATCCCTTCCTGATGCTGAAGGGCCTCCCGTTAACTGCACGATCCTAACAAAGGTCTCTGAAAAGGGTTGGGAAAGAGCAATTAGAAGCAGGCATTGAATTGAACTAGATGCTGCAGCCAGCTCACAGTGTCCAAGACTCACTGGTCCATAATAATATGGGCCCATGTTTGCTCAAAATGGACCAAACAGTTCCTATAAGGGGACATAGGCTAGGATCCTTGGAGTTGATTCAATTATCTCAACGGTCCTTTCAGAATGACTGTCTATGACCTGAGGTGGAATGAGACAAATGAGATGTCAGAGTGGGTTGTCTCTCACCTATGGAAATGTTGTTTATTCCTAGGCATTTCAGATGATCTGTAATGGAAGGAGGAGGAGGGCTGCATTGTTGATTCTTACAGGGCCTGTGTATTCCTTGATGCATTTTCTTATAAGTGTCCATGTACAGCTGTTGTCTCCAACCTTTTTAAGTAGGAGATCACTCTTGGCATTTAAAAGCAATCCAAGTTCTACCGTGCACTGCCACCACTCCCCCTCCCCCAGCAGGTAAGTCTGTGGGGGTTGGGGGGCAGATCAAGGCAGAGGGAGAAAAATGTATTTGGGAGTATGCCTCCCCAGCAGGTAAGTCCCACCTGGCCATGGCCCCACTCAACTTACCCCTGCACGTGCCTCTGTGGCACTGCCCCTCATCATGGGGGCCTTGATCTAGCTCCCGCTCCTTCCCTCCACCACAGACTGATCAAGACTAAAAGGAATAAGAACACTGTCTCTATTGATGGTGCCAAAGACCTTAGTACCACTAGAGAGCTTGGTACTCAGTGCTGTAGCAAGGGAGGGCCAAGCGGGGAGATTGCCCTGGGCATCAAAGCGAAGTGGTGCCAATAGGCGAGTCAATATCGGGCTAGTGAGCTGGGAGCAAGTGCCTCCCATGTGCCCTGGCAGGGGGTGGGGAGTGGGCCACCTGAGGTGCAGCCCATGCAGGATGCCCACCCCTTTGCCTTTGCCAATGGCTCCTCACAAGCCACCGCACCTCTCTCCCATGCCCTGCTCGGGTTCCATCACCCCCATATCAGATCCCAGCTTCGCATAGCCCACCCACAACTCCAGCTCTCAACATTGATACAGTCTGCTCACTTGCCAGCAGCACTTGCACAGCACTGCCTCCCTCCCTCCTCGGCTGCATTGGTAGGGCCGTGCACCCACACTGGTATAGTCCATGCTCCCCCCCTGCAACTGGCATTGGTGTGGCCCACTCACACCCTAGTAGAGCCCAACATAGGGGTGGTATAATTCATCTCTCCCACTCCCCGCAAAGACATGTCCCCCCAAACCTGGAATGTATGTTTTTTAACTATAAATTTTGTATGTATGGTAATAAATGTAATATTTTTCTTCTTTGACACACAATTAAAATTATTATTTTTAATAATAATTAAAGGCAGTGTTTTCAGTCTTGTCCCAGGTGCCAAACTTCCTTCCTATGGCACTGTTGGTACTGAAAGTGATAATGATTCCAGTGGAGATGGATGTGGATGGCCATGGAGATTCAAGGCACATCTACCCTGTGTCAGAAAGCAGTAGGAAGCATTTCCATGAAAACATGCTCTTCCCACTTGCTGTTATTCCACACATGCTAAAAATGACATATCGCTTCCTTGTGGCACCTGCCCAGGGCACACCCACCACTGCTGTCTGGCTCTCAGTCTTCGGTGTATTCATGACAGCAGCACTGGGTGTCAATGCCACTGTAATGGCAGCCACAAGACATGTTTTTGGCATGCAACATGTGCAGAGCAGGGCAAAGTGGGCTGGGAATGTTTTGACAGCAGTGCTTCCAAGCACTGACTGACATAGTGTAGACATTAATATTATGAGAGTCTGAGAGCATAAGTCTGTCAGCACCACGACTCTAAGTCAATGTTTGTGCATGTGGCAGGGCAGACAGTATGGCTGTTCAAAATTTTAGTCACTGATTCAATTCGGTTGAATTCAGCTCAATTCGGTGGCCAAATCTCCGAATCCGAATTGAATCGGGAGATCCTTTAATCTCTCTGAATTGAATTGGAACTCAGGCAGCTTGTGAATGCTGAGCTGCTGGGGCAGATTGAGCATTCCACAGGGGCGTGGACCAGCGTGCTCGGTGGCAGACCCAGAAGTGGACCAGAAGCACCCAGGATTTTACCCTTCAAACTTTCCTTACCCTTTATCTCACTGACTGGTACTTTCTTGTCTGACTTAAATCTATTCATTCCATCCAGGAAGAGCACACACCAACTACAGATGCTTCCCCAGCTTGACGAAGGGTACTTAAAGCTGAAAACTTGCTAATTTGTCCAACTGTTTGAGTTGGTCTAATAAAAGATATTAGATTTACCCAAAGAACCTTGTCTGCCTATGTCCTTAGACCAGCACAACTACAACCTACACCTGTATGAACACTTCATGCACACTTCTGACCCAAACGTCTTTGAGCTTGAGTGCATAATGCTCATGTACACACAGAGTGCACTATACATTTGGGCAATTACACAAAGGAGAAAATGCAGCTACTTCAGCTGGTTCTGAGTGCTGTCAGCTGATACTGAAGACATTGGGAAGTGAGATCATTCAGAATTAGAACAGGATAGGAAATCTTAAATAGCACATATTTCATGAGAAAATGCCAAATTTGTCGGCATCGAAACATTCCATTTTGAAGAAACGCTCATCAGTAAAGTGTTCTCAGCTCTAGGACAGATAAAAAAAAAAAAGAAATGTATCCCTCAATGTCCAGCAGCCTCATGCTCCAAGCTCTTCAATAGGATGGCAGAAATCCAAAGTTAAATCCCTTTCCCATTCCTCCATATTCTTGCCAGGTACTCCCACCACCAAGCGTTTTGCTATTCTGGGACAGTTATTCTTTCTTTCTCTCATTTTTTTCCCCCTAGAATATGTTAGAAGACCTTGGGTTTAAATCAAGAAGTTGAGTAGGGAAAAGAATTAGAAATATCTAGAAGTTATAGCAGGCAGTCCATACCTTGTAGAAAGAGCCTTAACAAGATATAACAAAGGTAGCGAGAGAAACTGAGGAGTTTCTTATTTGACTTAAACTCAAGAGACAAGAGGTCAGTAGAAAAGGATTATACAAGCTGCAATGTAGCCAGGAAGCAGAGGTAAGTCCCTAAAACTTTCCAAAAAAATGTCCTAGACCTTTCCTAGACATAAGCAACCAGAAGCTCTGCTCCCTTTCTCTCCTCCACAATCTCTGGCACCTTAGCCAGTAGTACACATTCCCTGTCAAATGTTGGACCACTAATTCAGTGCTGATACAGAGGAAAGATTGCTATCTAGGGTGCCTACAGAGGTTTAGGGGATGCGCTCTAACTCATGCCGTGTTACATAAAGTACTATGAGCTAGAGCCCCCTCCCTCCATTCCCCCTGACCCAAAAGACATTCACCTGTTGGGTCAGGAGGGATCGAACCTGCCTGCACTAGCCCTGGCCAGCAGGCAGGGGCACTCCAGCAGCCTCCAAGAACCTGCCCCTCTTCCCAGCCTCACCCCCAGCTCCAAGGCTTTCAGCAGGGGAAGGAGGGGGAGAGAGAGGGAGCAACATGGACTTTGCCGTGCCTAAAGCTGAAGCGGGGGACAGGGTGGAATGGAGCCTTCTTATCTTGCAGGCCAGCCTGGGTCCCTCCAATATCCCAGCTAGAGTAGCTTGGGGTTGGGTGCAAAGTGAGTAGAGGCTCCCTGCACCTGTCCCCTGCCTGGGCATCTTGACAGCCTCTAGACAGACTCCTCCTCCCTCCCCTGCTGACAGGCCTACAAAGGCACTGAAAATTAACTCTTGAAGGAACACTAGTTCCCTAAGTTGCTCTGTTTTAGAACACCTTCAGATAATAGTAGATTTGATGAGAGTTAATTTTTTGCACAATTGGTCATTTAAGAAGGTCTCTGCAGCCATGCACATGTGATACATCATGGCTATAAAATACTTTCAGGGGCCTGATTACATGAAAATGTAACTTGTATAGGTGCCCCTATTGAATTGCCATGGCACACTTCCTAATGTATCTAGAAATTTCCCCAGGACTTGAATCCATATGTGCTTTGTTTGTAAGAGCTGACCAGATTGTAGTATGATGCAACAGGGCTACTGGTATGAACAGTATCTTTCCCACACATCTTTTCCAAGAGTCCCAAGTGATTTATGAAGAGTATACCAAAAAAATGAATTTCCCCTGTTCTTTAGCTATTCTATGAAGTTCTGTCATATTTTGTTTGTGTACTTGTTCCTTTTTTTAAACAGATACTCTTTGCTTAAATGGAAAGAAACTTGCTAATGTTGCAATATAAAGAAAACTGGAGAAAATGCTGTTAGAAAATGCAAGTACTGGAGAGGTCTACGTTCAGTTTCTTTGAATAACTTTTGACATTATTAAAAATAAGTGAGAGGAGGTGCACAGAAAGGCATTCCTCGGATTTTATAGGAATCAGAGTATTTCTTTGGAAATTTTACAAAGTGCATTTTTAAAAGTTTTTTCCCCAAAAATTTTGCATAAAGAAATCATTGATTGTTCAACTAGCCCTTTTAACAGCAGGCAATCTGCTTTAAAAGCTCTCACAGTATTTCTCCAAACAAGGCTTTGTATGAAAACAAAACACCCTAGGGGCTTCTTGAAATACCAGTTAGCAGCTTTATAAAAATCTACTTCTAAGATTAACTAGGCTACAACTCAAATAGATCATAGCCCTACAAATCTTGCATGAACATGAAGTAGGTTTGTGTTAATTTGTCTCAGAGGGCATAATTGAAATGCTCCTCTCTCATCTTTGTAGAAATCAACTCTAGGTGTCTAGATGGTACACACCACCAGACACTTTTAAGGGAAAATTTTTGTTTCACGGGTTGCTGTCATACACAATGCTCTATCCTTCCTATGTACTTAAAATTCCATGTTCATATTATGTTGGGAGTGCAAAATGGCATCACTGAAATCTACTCTGTGTAGGGATCTACTTAATTCACCTTTTGTGGATTTCGCAGAAACTGCGAAATCTTGGTTTATCCACAAAACCAAAATAATAAAAAAAAAAAAAAATGCCAACTCCCCAGTGGGAGCCAGTAGCCCCCACTGCTGGGAGGGGAGGGCACCTGCTGGAAGGATGGCACAGAGGGTAGCAGAAAAGATGGCATCTGCTACCTTGTCCGTCTTCCCCACGGGGCCTCTCTACCAATCAGCACCAAGACGCAGGGCCACAGGAAGAGCAGCTAGTAATCAAGATGGAGGCCACCCCTTCATCCTTTACTCCCCACCACCCCACAGGCCTCTCTGCCTATCAGCACTGAGGGGCCGACTGCTGCGAAATGATTGCAGAATTAGAACTTAACAGTATGATCACCCATGAAAACTGGTTAGTACCACCACAATTTAAATAGACCCCTAACTATTTCATAGATTTCATAGACATTAGGGCTGGAAGGGACCTCGGGAGATCATCGAGTCCAGCCCCCTGCCCAAAGGGCAGGAAGTCAGCTGGGGTCATAGGATCCCAGCAAGATAAGCATCCAATTTACTCTTGAAGGTGTTCAATGTAGGTGCTTGAACCGACTGCTCCAGACCTTGGGGGCTCGGACAGTAAAGAAATTCTTCCTTATGTCCAGCCTGAAACGGTCTTGCAGGAGTTTGTGACCGTTCGACCTCGTCATCCCTTGGGGCGCTCTGGTGAACAGACGTTCCCCCAGATCCTGGTGGTCACCCCTGATAAACTTATAGGTGGCTCAGATCACCCCTGAGCCTACGCTTTTCCAGGCTAAAGAGTCCCATGGCTCTCAGCCTGTCATCGTAAGATCTGTTTTCCTGACCTCTGATCATGTGCATGGCTCTCCTCTGGACTCTCTCAAGCTTCTCCACATCCTTTTTGAATTGTGGAGCCCAAAACTGGACACAGTACTCCAGCTGCGGCCTCACCAAGGCCGAGTACAAGGGGAGAATGACGTCCCAGGATTTGCTTGAGAAGCATCTATGGATGCACGCCAGCATTTTGGTCGCTTTACTAGCCGCAGCATCGCATTGCAGGCTCATGTTCAACTATGTGGATCCAAGCAACTTTTTGTTCCAATTCTGCACTGACCACTTGAATTTCACATTTCATTGGAAAAAGAGAAGTGCACAGAACACAGGAGACGCACATGCATCCTTCTACGTGTGCCCGTTTTTTAGCAATGAAATATTCACCCACTAGGTTCAGTAAGCCATAAAAGTGCAGAGCAAAGCTCAGATTTTCTAGATGTTTCAAAGAAACATCAATAGGAGCTCCCAAAAGTTATAACACTACCCAGCTTCAATCTAAAGTAGTAATGTGGCCTTTATCTGGGTGACTCAATCCTTAACATATATTTCCTTACAACACCCTTGTGAGGTAAGAGAGGATTATTATCCCAGTTTAACAGATGGGGGACTGAGATACGGCAAGATTAAGTGACTTGCCTAAAGTCATACAAGCAGCCTGTGGTAGTGTAGGGAATTGAACTCAAGTCTCCTGAATCCAAATCTAAGAGCCTAACTACCAAACTGCCTTTTCTGTCAAAGATCAAAACGTTCCCCCTATCATGTCCCATTTTTTTTTACCTTTAAAAGACTTTTATGGGCTTTCATCTTTACAGGTCTTTTTGAATTCTTAGTTCCCAGAGGGGCTTCCACCATTTGTAAATAAGACAATAAAAATAAACTGTTAAAAATATCAAATCCTGACAAAAAATATAGTTGAGACATTTGCTTTTTGGGAAACTCTCCACATACTGCAGTCGACATGCACACTTAATCATGCCTAGAAACATTTACTAGGATATATTTTTAGGCAATTTTTCAAATGGCAAATTTCCACCAGGGTACAGCACTTGCCCTGTCATCATTAACTATACAGAAAATATTAGTCTAGAGCTGGCCCGCCCAATGGCAGGGGGAAAGTGTTACACCCAAGTTCAAGAGAGGCACAGAGTCTCTTGCTGTGTGGGCCAGCGGAGACTAAGCACATTACACACATACTTGGCCATCGCCACTAGAAAAGGCCAAAGGCTTCTCCTGCAGCGTGCTCCTTGTAGGAGGATTCTGGAGCTGAATAGGTTTCAGCTGCACAGGATGTTGCTTGGCTGCAATGAAAGATGAAAAAAAGATGTAGGAGTCAATCCCTGGAAAGGAGAGGTTGGATTTAATGTGGATTAATGTGACAGCCAAGAATCTGAAGGGTGGTAGAAAACCCAAGAGGCCCCACAGCTCCCGTCTTAGCACATGCCTGCCAAGTCACACAGATTTGCAGTGTGACACATGTCTTCCATTTTGGATCACATGGCCACACAAATAATCCAGCTGTTCACATGGCTTTCTGCAGGCTGCTGCTCCCTTCCCTGTGATGGGCCAGCACCACACGCTGTTTTACTGCATAGCTTCTTTTTTCCATTTTTGCTTAAAGTGTTTATTGATTATAAGAATAAAAGCAACATACAGAACTTGCACTGAGGTGACTGAGATAATTCCTAAGGATAGTAACCTCTCTCCCTTTAGCCGTTCCCTCCTCCTGCTTCATGGCTTACGTATCTGATCTCACATGGATGTGCAGTAGCGGGGTAGACAGAATGGGTCTAATGGCTCCTATTAAGCACATCCCTTAAGCATGTTCTTGAATTGGGACCTTAGAGAATGGAATGATAAGTCACTTACACAAAGCACCAGTCATAGTTTTTTTTAAAAGAAGAGTTGCTGAATTGGCAGCTGGAAAGACGGAGCTTGGAAAACATTTTGACTTGCTCAAAGATATAATACAGTTGGAACAGATCAGATCGTAATTGGAACAAATGAGATGATAATAGTAAACATCTCTAAAAAGCTTTCTTTTTCTCCCCAAAGAATCCTAACCACTCTCATCCTTAACTGTAGCCTTCTGTGACTGACAAAAGGATTACTAAGTGTATAGAGTCAGTTTTTACCCCTTACAGAAGTCTTGTTAAATACTTTGTGTTGCCCCCACCCACATTTGTGTTGCAAATGTAGCCAGCTCCTTGACCCACTGCCAATCCACAATGTAGAGGGCCAGCATGCCAAATCCGGCAAGTGCTGCTGGGAAATAGCGCCTCAATTGGACTGGCAGTTTAAATAAAACTGCATATGAGGTAAAAGGTTACGGAAGAATATTTAAGCTCCTCTACACCCTCAGGTTCTTTCCCCAAGGATCTTTGTTTCTTTAGCCCTTGTTGCCAGTGTACTGAGAGTTATATTGGTTTATGTTTTTAAGATAAAATATTTCAAATATTGTTATGGGCTCAAATACTATTATAGGCCCAGATTTTATTTTTAAAATAAAAATTGAGATTTGAATTTACTTTTTCTAAGCCTCTTAGGACCACAGAAAGAAAGGAAGGAAGGACTTTGACTTTTTAGCTACTTTATTCAGGGGTTCAGGGGACAAAACGTTGGCCCCTCTGGGGTCCCGGTCCGATATACAAAGCAAAGACAAACAAATTACCATTAAACCAAGAGCACCATGTCATTACATTCATAACATCACCCTGTGATGGATACCTTCATTGAGTTACACGTCGTGTCTAACATGCCATTAAGCAGTCAGGACACTGGCCACATGGTCATACAGCCAAAACCATCTACAAACAAACAATTCCTACCCTGCTCTAGCCAACCACACATGTGATAACACCTTCAACTTCCCACACAAAAAAAAGAGAGCAAAAAGCAGCCTGGTGAGGGTCCAGGGCACATGCAGTCTGACACTGAGCCTGCCCAGTCACCTAGGCAAGTCATGAGATCAGAGCGCGTATTGAAGACAGCTGTCTTCCACGTAGCACAGTGCTCCCTCAAGGGCCCAGCATGCCTCAAAGGTGAGCACTGCCTGCAGACAGGCAGACTTTTATAAATGTTTATTAGGAGAAGAAGGGGGTAACAGTACAACAAGGGACCCCCTGAATGGCTCAATGCACTTGGAAGTCCACTGGAGGACCGTATGCTCAATTCCAGCAACAGGCATGCCTGGACCAAGAACTGAAAGAGCCATAGAGCATCATCAGAACCAGGCACAGCAAGCCAGTTCTTCCAGCTCTTGAGGATGCAAGCCGGTTCCTCCAGCTCTTGGCCTGGTCAAGCAGAAATTTGGCCAGGCAGATGACACCCCCCCTTCAGCCACCAGGTATGAAAAGGAAAAAAGAAGAAGGTACCCTCTGAGGGGTCCAAGTCCAGCTCCTCAAACAAAATGCCAAGGGTAGCAAAAACTGGTGGGAACTGGGGGCACCTGAGGAAGACATGGAACAGATCCTCCTCTACCTCCCTCGGACAAAAGGGGCAGGCCACTGATGCAGCTGGATTCATATGGTGAATGAGAGTGCCATTGGCCAGTATCCCATGCAGCAACCACCACTGGGAGTTGCCAGTCCTTTTGGCAGTGGGCAGATTAGAAAGCGTGCGCCAAGAGGGGCAGGTCGGAATGAGTGCTGGTCCCACTAGGTGCCCTCACCTCATCATGTCAGGATGAATGGCAAGGACATGGGCATGACGGACATGAATCACCCCCATGTACAGGGTCTTCCAGGGGACTGCATCAAAGTGAAACCTGGCATCACTGTCAGGAGGTACAGAAAGAACCATTAAAGTGCCAGGCCCACCACCCAGGTCACGGCCCATGGCTGGGATGATGGGCAGAGGCAAAAAGGGCTCACTGGGGACATTTCCAGCAGGAATGAGCCACACTGCTCGGTGGTCCTCCAGGGCAGCCATGGCCTGGAAGTCTCCCAGGAGACGGGTGGCACAGCAGACCGACTGCATGCCCAAATGGGTAGCCAGACCCTTAGCCAACACCCAGTCCAGCCGGCCATATCAGTGTCATGGAAATTTTATGAGTATGTGCTGCCAGTACAGAAGAGGTTAAACTGACATGCGCGGTTTGATTGTGTGAGTGGAAAGTTCCAAGGCTCACCCAGCCCTTGCCCGCTGGGTGACCTACGGAGCTGTCAATCATTGTTGACCTACTTTCCCCACAGAGGCATGCTCAGACTGTGTCAGCTCCTGACTGAGAGCATGCTCAGTCAGAACCTGACATGAGGTAATCGGACTAGAAATTTCTCTGCGGAGAGCACTTTGATTAGCCACTAAATTCATATAAAAGTTCAGTGAGCCCCTCCTGGAGGGGGGGAGATCGTGTGGACTGGAGACAGAGGCTGCTGCTACAGGGACTGTCTCTCACTCAGGCTCTTGGGCCTATAGATCTCCTCTCTCACCTCTGTTGCTGGTTGTTTTTCGTATTAATCGTTACGTACGTTCTGACTACGCTTGCCTGGCTTCTGACTTACCTTCGTATTGACTAACAGCTACAATTGTGGATCACCCTTTGGACTCTGTTATAACCCGGTTCCGGATCATCGACCTCGGCTTTCTTCTCTGACTACGATTCTGCTCATCCCTCTGAACTGACATCTCCACTGCATCATCTCCTGGCTTCCGACCTCGGCTTTCTCCTTCGACCACCCAATTGTCCATTACCTTGGACTGGTGTCACGCGGTTCATCGTTCAAGTGTTACAGTTTTCGTTTTGTTGTTTGTATTATCCATTTAATGAGCTGTTGACCAGCCCTGGGACTAGGTCTTCGGACTGAACCTCATGGGCCAACAGACCCCTTTGTTGTTTACTGCTGTTCGTTCCTAACTGTAACTGAAGACTTCTCTGCCTACGCCTGAAGTGTAAGTGAAATAAATCCACCTTAATTTCAATCCGCTCCGAGTCCCTATCTCCCGACTCTACGCTGTTAATCCCACCTGTCTGTATCTGATTGCCACCCCCGCCCACCGTGACCTTGGGGCCCGATCCATTCAGTTCGGTTTTCCCCGACAATCAGAAACATGGCCCAGCCAGAGAAAGAAAGAAAGAAAGAAAGTCTATACCTTTTTTCCCTTTTATGTGTCTTTGGTGAAATGCATTAAATTATTCAGCCTTCTTGTAAACCTCAGGCTAGAATGAACACATTGTAAAATAATACTTGATTCCTATTTTCTTAATGGTAATTAGTCCTGTTCTAGTATACCTGAAAATATACACATCCCTTTGGAAACAGTAAACATACATGGCATTTAGCAGTTCACATAAATGGCTTTATCAGACATAATCATTTCCATCTTTGCTATTTCAGTCAGACTAAAAGACAAACACTCATTACTGCCTTTTTACATTACTCTTCACCAAAATGTATACCTTTTTTTTTTTTACTATAAGTTGGGAAAAACAGATATAACAAAACATGTGCTAGGAATTGAGATGATTTTCTTGTGCTTCCTTTCAATTTCAGGACTTTCCCCCCTCCCCCAAATTTCAGGACTTTCCCCCCTCCTCCTTCCCCCTCACCCAAATTAAGTTTCAACAAATCTTGCAAAAGATGTCATGAAGTATCAGAGAACAGTTTCATTTATTCCCCTGTGATTAGGTCTCATTACACAAAGAACATGATTATCAGCTTTCCAGAACCTCAGGCCCTTTCTGCCTGCCAAACCAGCAATTACACTTTCATTTTCAATTTTAAAATTTTATTTTTTTAAATATTTTTTAACTTTTAAACATCTGTTTCTACCAGAATAGTTGAACAGCAGTAAATTAAAAGCAAACATTCAGGCACGTGATGACTATATAAACAGAAGATATGTTTTAAAACCCGTTCAAGGTAAAGTTCGACACTGGAATCAAGCTCACTAAAACTCATGGGGCCAAATTGAGGGCAGTCATTATATAAATGGGCCTGTGAGTTAAAAATAATGCTTGCCAAATAGTGAGACAGCCCCAATCCAGTTCTTGCTGAAGAAGCTAATGGAAAAACTGCCATTGGCCTTTCTGAGAGCATTAGGTCATTATTGTAGTCCTATACATTGAGCAGTATCATATACACCCCAATGCCAATTATTCCTTTTAGGAGTATAAAATAAACTGGCAGGGACAGACATAAAGAAATTAAATCGATGTATAACAGCAGCCGCACAAACAAAAAGTAATAAAATAAAGCAAGTAATGTTTTCTACATACCTCAAGGTACCAGGTGGCTCATGAATGCTGAGATGCTGGGGCAGATGGAGTGTCCCACAGGAGCATGGGTGGGTCCCCAGCATGCTTGGTGGTGGACCCAGAAGTGGATCAGAAGCACTTCCGGTCCACTTCGAGGTCCACCATGGAGCACAGGGGGGACCCCCATTCTGCCCACTGGCTCGGCAACTGGTGTCTCCTGGGTCTGGGGGGCACCCAGGGTCACCTCACAGCTGACTGCCAAGCTGGCAGTATGGGGGGGAGTCCACCGCCAAGCACACAGGGGGCCCCCCTCATACTCCTGTGGGATGCTCCATCCACCCCAACTTCATAGTATTCATAAGCTGTGCCTGGTACCTTGAGGTATGTAGAAAAAACATTTAAAGCTGTTTCTATGGCCAAATTGCTGATTCTCTGAATCAGCATCGAATCTTCAGATTCGGATTCAGCCAAATCAAATTGGGATCCAAATCAACTAATTGAATCACTACCTCTGATTCAGGCTGAATCCAAATCAAATACAGCCTGCTTTGTACACCCCTACTGTAAACCTTCACACCTTGCCAGAGGCAGCTGTTGCATTCACAGTATTCTGTTTAGGAATTAGGTCTATTTACTGAATGAAGCAGAGAGAAAGGGAGACCTTATAGATCATTTTGGTATTGTGGATGAGGTGTGGCAAGCTCAGGATGGGTAAAAGAAATTGGAAGAACTCATGTAAGATAAGTCTTTGCTCCCCAGCATAACAGTTTTCAGAGTTGGTCTCCCTCCTACTGCTGGAGGCACTGAATAGCAGTCAAACAAAAGAACACTCCACATTTCAGGGTTTTAAAGAAAAGTGATGTGTTTGCAATAAAAGTATCATTGCCAAGGACTGTGGTTTTGTCCTTTAGGCCAGGGGTGGCTAACCTGTGGCATGGGCAGCTGCTGTGTGTGGAACATGAGCATGTGGATGCTTGGTAAAGGCAGGCAGCAGAATGAAGGCAGGGAGAGTTTGAGTCCCTGGTTATGCAAAGCAAATCTCTGCTGTAAGAATAGTGTCAAGTGTCACTGCCAAGAAGTAGACTAACCCTTCCCTATGTTGGGACCCAGAGGCCTTCAGGTATGGGTGTGACCTTTGTGCTCAGCTCAAGCTGCATGCTTAGCTTAGACTGTACCCAATGAAAGAAGATGGAAAAATACTGTCCCTGACACCTGGGTTAACCTAGCCCTACAGCCACTGCCAAATTAAAGACTTAGAACCTTGCTTGCCATAGAAAACTATGGCAGTTGCAGGACCTGGGAAGAGTTAACTTAATTCTTGGTGGTGACACCTCTCTTGCATGGGGATCAGGGAAGGGGTGGGCCTTAGCATGTGGCACACTGCCAAAAAGGTTAGCCTTAGGCAGCAGTAGTCACAATGGCTAGGAAGAGAAATTACACATAAACTGGTATAACTGATAGGAAACAGGTTTAAATCTGTAATATAACAAAAGTTCAATGCACATAAACCACTTTCAAAATAGCCAAAACTGGTTTAAGATAAACCTGGATGGATGTAGTATCAGACTTAACTGATTTAGGTTGAACTGGTTTATTGAACTTCTGTTCCAGATCCCCTCCAGATTCAAGTTAACTCACAGTCCCCCACCATCCCAGAATGCTTTTCTCCTCCCTGCAACGCCCCTCTCCTCACCTAGGGTGGATGGGCTAGCCTTGGGCCCCAGCTATCTGCTCCAGCTGAGCCCCTCCCCCCTCCCCGCCTTCTGGCCTGGGCCCCTGAAAGCATGTGGCTGCATTTTTGGAATCAAAAGTGAATGTCTGATCACTTGCTTATCAGTTCAATCAACGCAGCTTAGACTAACCTGTGAAGACAGAATCAATTCAGCCTTGGGCTTTTTGACTATCTGCACTTAGCCTAAAGGCCATAGAATCCCTAAACAGGTCTTCCACTGTTGCAACAAAAAGGAAGTACCCAGCAGACTAAAGAGCTAATGAAAGCTAACCATACTATTATATGAGCTCTGGCTTTTGTGTTTCTTTTCATAGTTTTTAGTGTTGGAAGGAACCTGAGCAGATCACCTAGTCTGACCCTCTGCCCTAGGCAGGAATGAGGACTGGGATCATAATACCCTAGCCAGATAGCGATCCAACCTACTTTTGAAGACCCCCAAGGTAGGGGAGAGCACCACCTCCCTTGGGAGCCCATTCCAGAGCCTGGCAGCCCTAACCAAAAAGTAATGCCTCCTGATACCAAGCCTGAACCTGCTCTCAATCAATTTGTGACCGTTATTCCTTATTATCCCAGGTGGTGCCCAGGGGAACAGAGCCTCACCTATTTTCTGCTGGTTCCCCTGGTGAGTTTATAGATGTCCACCAGATCTCCTCTGTCTTCTCTTGTGGAGGCTGAACAGATTCAGGCCCTTTAGTGTATCTTTGAAGGGCCTGGCCTGCTGCCCCTTGAACATGTGAGTGGCCTTCCTCTGAACCCTCTCAATGCTACATCTCTCTTGAAGTGTGGCACCCAGAACCGGATGTAGTACTTCAACTGTGGCCTGACCAGTGCCGCACAGAGGGGAAGGATCACCTCCCTGGACCTGCTTGTGATGCATCTGCACGACAAGGTGCAGTTAGCCTTACTGACTGTTTCCTCGCATTGGTGGCCATGTCCATCCTGGAGTCAACAATGACTCCAGGATCCTTTCAGCCACTGTGTTGTTGAGAAGGGTGTTCCCCAGCCTATAGGTGTGTTGCTTTTTCCTTCTCCCTAGATGCAGCACCTTGCACTTGTCTGTATTGAATTCCATCCTATTTTCATCCTCCCACCTCTGTAACCTGTCTAGATCTAGTTGAATTCTGTCCCTCCCCTCCATTGTGCCCACTTCTCCCCACATCTTATTCTTTCACATATTATCAGGTTTGCATATAACCTTGCATAACTAGTATTCCTGGCAATTATGGAGAGACTGCTATCACTTTCAAAGCTAAACCTGCAAAATATGCTTTTTATGGTTTTAGCTAAATGGTCACATGCTTTACCTTTATTTCCTCCAGCACTATTTAATAACTGCTAAGGAATTTCTTACGAAAAGAAAAGGACTTTTTGGTGATATGTATTATTGAACTAACTGCTTAGTTAGGAGAAATGTTAGACTAGTTTTCAGGAATAAAGAAATTCCTTATCAGTCACCTTTTCCCACTTTCCTTTCTCCATGGAACCATCTCTCCAGTGTGTGAATGATTTCTGTTGCTTCCATCATATGAATTGTTGTGATGTTACCCCTAATTAACCATTATTTGGTTTTTAAGTTTCTTAAATTAAAACAGTATTTTTGTTTTGCTGATTTTTCTGAAATTTTATTTATTTCATCCATACCTGAGGTGACTTTCTTTCTCTAAAATGATAGCCTGCCCCTTAAGAGGAGGCAGCCAGCCTGGCTGAGGGCCTGCAACTTTGTGAAGGCAAATGAGAAAATGGTTTGCTTGGAGCCAAAATCCCTACCAGGCTGAACCAGAAGGAGGTGTGGAGAACCACCAGAGATGGGACACTCCCACAAGCCTTCTGTGGAAAGACAGGTGCCACAGTGGACCCCTCCCAGTGTCTAGAACAACAAAGGTTATTTTTTTTGTTTTGTTTTTTTCTTGTTTTATTTGTTAAGGCTAAGTACAGACAATCAAAAAAACCAAGGCTGAATCGATTCAATCTTCATGGGTTAGTCTAAGCTGCATAGACTGAACCAATAAGCAAGTGAACAGACATTCACTTTTGATTCTGAAAATGCAGCCACATGCCTGCAGTGGCTCAGGCCAGAAGCCCGGGGGCGCTAGAGCATGCCTCCCTGTTCAGCTGGAGCAGACAGCTTGAGTTAAGGCTAGCCTACCCACCCTGAGAGGGTCCTCCTGGGATGCTGGAGGACTGTGAGTTAACTTGAATCTAAAGCAGATCTGGGACCGAAGTTCAATTGACAAATGTAACCTAAATCAGTTAAGTCTGATACTACATCCATCTAGGTTTATCTTAGACCATTTTTTACCACTTTGAGCACAGTTTATGTGCACTGAACTTCTGTTGCGTTACAGATGTGAACCAGTTTCTGATCACTTATATCAGTTTATGTGCAACTTCTGTCCCTACCCTAAAAGACAGTATATTTCTGGGGCTTGTTAAGAGGTGCTTGGGGAGCAAAAGCTTGGTTGAAGAGGCCTGGAGATAGCAATACACTACATTCCCAAAAATATCGCCTGCACTGCTCTATCCACTATAGGACACTTTCCATCTCCAACTGATTTCCGAAAACTGGACTAGGCTCTTTTGCCTTAATCTTACAAATGATACAAAAGGAGTGAGGTGCCTGCAAGGAGCTGTAGTGACTTCAATCCAGTGCCTTTCTAACTGATACAAGTTACCAGCTGAAAGATTAAAAGTCACTTTCAATTGTTTAGGACAAGAATTCGGCCACTTCACATTATTATGGCCATATACAGTGCCACATAAATAGTTGTTACAAGTCCTGTCATACATACAGAAAGCCACTGACTTAGTGCTTCTCCATTGCTCTGAAATATCTCAGAAGAATTTCATGACAATATCTCCTGCATTCTATCAGTGCAGAGGAGGATTGGAACCGTATAAGTCATCACAGAAAGAAGTGGTGACTTGGAGCACTGGGATGAAATTGGATAAACAAGTTCAAGGTGATAGTTTTAGGGAGCAAAGACAGAAAGCTTTGCTATAAGCTAGAGACTTCACCATTGGAAATGACAGAAGAGAAGAAAGACCTCTTCTAACTTATTAACTGTCCACAGGATGGCCATGAGTCTGCAATGCAATGAACCTCTGAAAAGAGCAAATTTGATCCTTGCATATATCATGTGAGCTATTACTAGTGGACAGAGAGAAGTATTAATGCCACTGTAGTTGTACAAGGCCCTGTTGGGACCTCATCTGGAAATCAGTGTACATTACTGTTCATCCATGTTTAGACACATGACCTCCAACTGCAGAGAAAGGCAATTAAGATGATCATGGGCATAGAAAGCCTGTCTTATAAGAGCAGACTAGAACTGATTTGTTTAGCCTAGCAAAAGGGAAAGCTAAGAGGGGATATCTATAAATAAATCAGAGAGATAAATAAGCTGTTTAAGCTAAAGGATGATGTTGGCACAAAAACAGATAGGAAGAAACTGGCAGTGAATAAATTTAGGTTTCTAACCATGAGAAGCATGAAGTTCTAGAACAGCCTTCCAAAAGAAATAGTGGGGGCAAAAAACCCAAACGGTTTCAAGATAGAGATAGATACATTTATGGAAGGAATTAGATAATGTGATGGTCTACAATATCAGGTGCTGGACTTGATATCCCATGAGATCCAATTCAGTCCTATTTTTTATGTTCCTAGCAACATCTTTGATGTTTTGATAAACAACAATTAAAGCCATATGATCCAACTGATGCCAGCAGGAACCGAAGGTGTTTACAGGAACAAAGGTTCAATGAGGATCTTGTAGAGGGGGGAAAAAAGGCATTTTCAGAATGGGGTTGAGAAATTCAAAGGAATTTTGAAGAGTCACTTTACAAACATATGTGAGAAACAAGGATTTCTTAGGGTAATATCTGTTATAGAACCAACTGTATAATTGGGATAGAGACAGACAAGCGTTTGAATGCAAGGCATTAGTCAATGAGGAGTCAAAAGCCAAGACATCCTTTGCATATCTCAAGAACTACAAAGCAGACAAAGACTATAATTCATTTGTGCTCTAAAAAATGAAGCAGGGAGGAAGGATTCTATTCTCCCCTGTACCAATGCCTCACCTTTCCACTATATAGCTGAAGAAAAAGGACTGACTAAATGAACAAAAACAGCTGAGAGCATGGTTACCTTTCACCATGGTTATGGTTATGGTTACTATAAAAACAAAGAAGTCTTTAATAATTTCACAAGAATGAATTGTTTCTGCAAAACATATGCAGCGCATTTCAACAAGAAGTCTTATACTTTCTCTTCTGTACCTTAAATAAGTACTTAAAAATAAACAAAACAAAACTGAAAATGGTTGCAGTAGGTAAAATCCTGAAAATTTCCACTCTAGAAAAAGTACCATTATTACTAGAAGGGGGTTATAAGAAAAAAAAGAATTGGCTGCTTGGTAGCTGGTCTGAAAGAGAAAAATGGGTCAGAAAGTATGAATCACATAGAAATTGTCCTGGAAACTGAGGTACTCTTGGTGGGAAATAGACCAGAGTGGGAAGCAATGCAAATGAATTCCTTACAGCCATGAATATTAGACTGTGGGAAAGGTATCACCATCACTACATAGATCAAAGCCCAAAAGAGCAATAACTACAAACAAAATGTTGTGCAGAGTCACAAAGAGTGATAGTTTCCAAATCATGATACGCTCCATAGTCAATGGTGCAAAACATATACAGAGAACATTTATACTAAGACAGTTAAGTGAGGGTTTGTAAGTACTATTGTATTGGTGAATAATAATATGTGTTCTCTATGGTTCTGGGCAGATGTTGCAAGTAAGATGCAATTAATCTGTTAATCATGCCATAAGTACCTCTGGAACACATTAAAGTAATTAATGGTGAAACAAAATAGAAAACCAGCCACAAAAATATTCCACCAAGGATGTGTATTATTTTTGCAGCTGGTTTTTATCACACCTCAAATTGAATGTGCAGCAGAGCAACCAGAGCTGGCTCAAGACTGATATGGTCCTGACAATACCTGAAATTTTATTTATTTGATCCATACCTGAGGTGACTTTCCCTAAAATGATAGCCTGTCCCCTTAAGAGGAGGCAGCCAGCCTGGCTGAGGGCCTGCAACTTTGTGAAGGCTAATGAGAAAATGGTTCTGACAATCAGCTGATTGTTGGTCCCAGCCTGGGGTGACTTCCAGTGTAGTCCCAGGGCTGAGATCAACAATAAACTGGGATTTAGGGCTCTCTGTCAGGCCTGAGTATATAAGAAAGAGGCATGGCCTTCATATCCACCCTCTGGTTTGTAGCACTTAATGCCAGTAATTTAGGTCCACAGTAGTACAAACCCCACTGGGCAGCTGGACGCAGTTACTCCAGTTAGTTTTAAATAAAGCTGGGACCACTCCATCTAACCAAACTATAGTACCGAAGAGACACTCAAATTGCGAGACTGGACAATACGGTGTTGTGGACCCACAAAACTCCACAGTGCTACAAGATATGTACAGTACTTGCATATATGCAGTACTTCTAGACATAGAAATCATATTGACACAAAGAAAGCAAGCCGTCTCTATTAAATAAAGAGTTCCAAGTGTACATGTTTAAATGAAAAACTTTCTTTTGGGAATGACCCCAAGGGAAATTATTACAAAATGTGAGGTGCCCTGAATACTCTGAGGAGGTGTACAAAATATCCACTTAGAAAAGCTCTTAAATTGTCTTTTAATGCCTAGGACTTGAAAATAAGATCCAGGCCCATACAAACCAACGTGTCACTAAAAAAATTTTTAAAAAGGTTCTTTGGGATGCTAGTTTCATTTTAAATCTCTGAAAAATTGTGACTGGTAAAACTTACTTTGGTAGCAGCCCCATAAATCAGGCAATATATTGATATTCTGACAGAGACCTTTGCCTCTCACTCTACTTGTATGGGAATCAAATAGAACAGTGATTCTCAACCAAGGTGTTGTGGCCCACTAGGGAATCATCTTTTAAGAGTCCTGCGGGGTGCCACTCAATATTAGCACTGTTAGGTGTGCAAGCACTTACACATGATTTACAAAATAAACCCAGAGATTTGAAATAGGAATTCATTCAAATAGATTTCATAGACATTAGGGCTGGAAGGAACCTCGGGAGATCATCGAGTCCAGCCCCCTGCCCAAAGGGCAGGAAGTCAGCTGGGGTCATAGGATCCCAGCAGGATAAGCATCCAATTTACTCTTGAAGGTGTTCAATGTAGGTGCTTGAACCAACTCCGCTGGCAGACTGTTCCAGACCTTGGGGGCTCGGACAGTAAAGAAATTCTTCCTTATGTCCAGCCTGAAACGGTCT
>NW_017728906.1:39714394-39722540 GCF_001723895.1 Crocodylus porosus
CTCACCCACCCCAGCTCCCAACCCTTTAAAAAAAAAAGAAGCCCCAACTCACCAGGTGCTGCAGCAGCCTCAGAGCTTCTAGCAGAGCCCCCATTCCATGTGGGACAGTGGGGGTAGCAGGGATCGCCCCCCACTTGGCAGGAGCCAGTGAGCCGGTGCTTTTTTTGTTTGTTTGTTTTAAAAGGCCAGGAGCTGGCGCAGGCAAGGCAGCCATGGGGGAGCTGGGAGCATGGGTGGGGATCAGGGGGCCTGTGGCAGAGCCCCCATGTGGCATTGGGCAGCGGGAAGCATGCCCCCCCCATTTAGTAGCAGCCAGTGAATGGGGGCTTTTTTTTAAAGAGCTGGGAGAGGAGGCAGGGCAGCCATTGAGAGTGAGCAGGGGATGCAGTGACTAGATTTAACCAAAAAAATGTCTTTGATTGCAAGCTTTCAGGCATGAGCTTCTTCTTCACAAACACCCTTTTCAGTCATAGGAGAAAAGGGTGCTTATGGCCGAAAGCTTGCAACTGAAAAATTTTTTTTGCAAAAATCTAGTTGGTCTAATAAAAAATATTACTTCTCCCACGAGTTCTGATTCCTTTTGCCTCTAGATGAATACCACTACAACAGGATACCTTAGATACTGTGCATTTAGTTTAGTACTTCCTTAAAAAAGTACTAACTAAATGTGCAGTACCTAGATTTACTGTACAGTAACCACTGCATGGTTTAGTGATGCTTACTGTGCATTAGCTTAAAAACACTGGGCAGTAGGCTATTAGCACAGTTTTTGCCATGACACACTACTGCACACCGTTATTATATTAGGCTAATATGCAGTAAGTGTCTTGTTCCCTTTAAGTCATACAGCTCTCTGGGCTTCAGCTTCCACAACTATAATTTAGGAATAATAGTACCACACCTTTGTAAAGGGTGTGAGAGCAATGAATGAACAACAGTATTTTTGAGCCAAATTTCTCTCTGAGGAAATGTTCACTGAAACTCTTTACCTAAGGCAGGGTTGAAAGGTAGCAGGCAGTGTTGGGGAGAGGGGTCTATCAAATCTATCATTCTTTACCATTCCCTCCATGCCAGTTAAGACGCAGAAATAGAAATAGCACGTACTTAGTGGTTTCTGCCAGCTGTCAAGTGTCAGGCCATGTCTAGGGAAATGTATGCTTAGTCGGAGTTGAAGTTTTACAGAAACAATGGATTTTACCAGTTTGTTTGAACTATCACTACAAAGGTCATCTTGGGTGAAGCATCCTTTGGAGCACTGTGGTCAATCACCAAAGTGAATAGCATCTTGCCTGCAAAGTTGTATCCTCTACCAGCCCCTTTTAAGTTCTCTTACTTTTTGGAGCTGCAAGCAAAACGGGACATATATGCAGAAGCTGGAACATCACCTGACCTTCTGGCAGTGCCCTCCTGCTGTCTCCATTGGACAGACAGGGCAACACCTACATGCAAGGAGGAAAGGACACTGACCTGCCATCAAGTACAAAAACACACAAAAGCCTGTGGCAGAACACTTTGATCTTCCTGGATATTTCATCGCTGACCTCAGAATGGCTGTTCTTAAATAATACAACTTTAAAAGTCAACTTGAATGCAAAATTGCAAAACCAGAAATCATTCACAGACTGGATTGTGTTAAATATAGCCTCAACAGCACTGCCCCCACTCCCTATGATCTCCCACCTCCCTGTCTCCTCTGCCTTTTATTTTCAAGCCACTCTCTCTGATAGCTTGCTCTCTGTGTGTCTTGTCACAGCATCTGATGAAGTGAGCTCTTGTTCACAAAAGCTTATGTTTCTCTGATTCAGTTAGTCTATAAAGTACATCTCTATCCTGCCTTCTGCCTGAGTTCAGACCAACATAGTTAACCATCTCCTTACGATCATTTAAAATGTGTTTATAAATCCCTTGTCACCTTATCATCTCAGTCCCCTTAGTGTCTTCCTTAAAGGGGGTCCCCACTGGAAAGAATATTAATAGATCACAGTAAATATTTTGTAATGAGTATTAAATGACTGTAGCCTTCTAATGCCATCTTTTTACCTTTAGATTGCAATTTTCTTGCATGTATTTTATTCACTATTGAACAAGCATATTTACTTTTTTTTTTTTTTTTTTTTTAATTTTCTGCATTGATCATACAGGGTTAAGAGGATGGAAAGCTCACTATTTAAGTAGTGACTTGGTTAAATTAGTCAGATCATTCATAATGTGTTCTCACCATTAGAAAGAACCATGGGTGAGCACAGAAACATTTCTGGCTAGAGTGCTCTCAATGTGTAAGTTTCAAATTCAGTTTTAATGAATGAGGTACATTCTTTGGGGCAGAGAAAGCCTTTTCTGGTATGCTTGTACAGAAGCTAGCAGGTTGTGGGCACTACTGGAAACAATAATCATAATGCTCATACATGCAACTTTCAAATATACTTTCCATGAATTTGTGCCAGTGAAAAATCAGTCACTCAAATTCTCAAAGAAGACATATAGGAAAAGGTGCACAAACATAACCAAAGTGGAACTGTTTAAAAACGCATGCAATCATTTAAGCAAAAATCATGCTATATTCATCCTTCTCCAATAAAAAAGGTAAAAAGAAAAAACTAAACATCCCCAAACCTCTATTTTCTACAGCTCATTGGTTCACCCTAATATGAACATGGTTCATGTCATCATAACACAAGATTAGTGATGGAGGGAGAGCAAACTTTTCCTCTAAAGTGTAGGTAATACTTTACAGCTATAAATTGGCTTAGAAATGCAAGAGTAGAAAGTATCCCACTGCAGCACCATGAAATAGTTTTTGGAAAGGTTTTGGTGTTTAAGTATCATCATCACTGGCACTTTACAAATTGATGTCAGACTACAAGCGAAAACCATGCTCTATTCATCCTTCCCCAATTAAAAAAAAAAAAAGGTAAAAGAGCCAAACATCCCAAAACCTCCATTTTCTACAGCTCATTGGTTCACCCAGTCCTTGCACTGAACAGTACCTTATACTCTGGGCAGTTCCATTAAAATTAAAGCCTTACAGTACTTCAAATGAGTAATGATTTCAATCATTTCACATGCTAGTTCTCTGGTGTTACTGTTCAGATACTGTAAAAAACTACAGGTATACACTCAGGTTTTCCAGCAAGGTACATGAGAAATCTGAAGAAAAATTATTGGAAGGGGGAGAAGGAGCTATAAGTTTTAATGGCCTTGCTGGCTCTGTTCAGACTAGAACAAGCATCCAAAGTGATTCTATATTTTTTTCTATATCAAATTAATTATTAAATTATTCTTAAAATTGGAAAAGCCATTTGCAACTATTGCTAAGGTAATAGATTGCTGCTGCCTTATGTAAGAGTTGTCCAGACAACATCACGGGTTATAATGATATGTCAAAGTTTTTTTGGACAACTGGATGGTTCCTAAATATATTGTGAAACTTGATGACTGCATTTGACACTAATAGACTGCATCTCCTCTCTTTGTGCTCATTTCTTTCTTCCTATGATCTTCCAGTATTAGTGTTTGTATTTTTGTAATACATCTAAGCAACAATCATACTTCATAGTAATTGTATTTGATTTGTCTTTTTTTTTTTTTTTTTACAGAGGGAGAAAGACTTTTATAACCTCAGCTACAAATGTCTTTGTGACATGATTTATCTCTCATTATTTTTAATTACCCAGCAGAAGCATTTTAGTTCAAACTGGCTATTCTTTTCCTCATCTTTATGTATTTTTTTTAAAACAATTTCAGATGACAGCCATGGGTGAAAGTCTGGTAACTAAGCAGAGCTACCGTCACTGGGGAATCTCCATCAAATTGCTCTCTGGGGAATAAGTTATTGGGCCACCCTTCCCCCATTCATAGGATACTAGCCAAAATTGCTCTACTGCTGCATATTTCTCCTTTAGTGACTTATTACCTAAATACTAAAGTATTAAATTAGTTCTTCCTTGTAAGCTGTGTAAGTTGTGCTGTGTCTCCTTTTTTGCTCTCCAGTTGACTTCTGGTCCCTAACTCCTTTTCAGGTATGTGTGATCCACTCCTGTTTCATGTGGGTATTACCTGCTGACTCCTCTATCCTTCCATTCTGAATTACTCAGACCTCCACCGCCCCCCCACCCCCCCGAGTCCAACATTCTGTATTTATCCCCTTTTACTCTGTTGTGTTGCCTAATATATACCCTTAAAGTAACACAAACTTGACATGTGTCACAGGTATACTGTTTGATCATAAGAAGAATTCAGTGTTCTTTTTGTCCCCCGCTTGCTCCCATTTTCTTGGCATTTATTACTATTTCTTTAAGAGCACTACTCCAGCATTCAAATAAAACTGAAACAGAATGAAACCAATTAACAAGTCTTTACAGAGGAAAGCATCTCTGAGGTCTCTGTTCCAAGGACAATTTATGGTTGGTATTTGGTGACTGTTTAATGTAAAATGCATAAAGAGTTCTAGTGAGTTTAGGGCCCCCCCCCAGGATTAGGCACAGTTGATCAGGATTTTCAGATTTCAGTTTTCAATTTAGATACCTAAATCTGCTGAAGCCCAGTTTTAAGCAGTGAGAGCTATGGGCATGCATTTGAAGTGCTCCAAATTGTGTCGCAGTTTGGAATAATGCAAACTCAGGCCCCATGGCACATATTACCCTTAAGACACGATTAACCAGTCAATCATGTCTTAAGCTGTAACCTGGCCACACATTCAATCAATGAATGGCATCATAAAACAAGGATAAGCCACAATGTTATTCCACAAAAAATGTGTAATTACTTTGTAGCCTGTTCCTAACACACTATTAATTGAACACGTGGCCAGGTACCCTGGTTAGCTGGGAGTTGACAGGGCTCCCAGCTATAGGACCTTTCTCCTTGCTGGTGCAGGAGGAGCCCAGAATCACAAAAGCATATCTCAGGCTCTCCTTCCACCACCAAAAAGACAGGAAGGGATGTGATGCTTGATTCCACAATCATGCTTTCTGCCATGTTGGTGTAGCATGGCAGGAAGCATGGTTGTGTGGATCATGCATCAGATCCAATTGTGCCTTTACCTGCATGTCTATCAGGGGGTTTGGAGCACTGCAGTGCTATTCAGAGATGTACCTTCTTGTTGGAGCACTTCAAAATCTCTGCAGTGGCAGGCAGCAGTGATCTCCAGGCAGAGGGCATGATAGGGGGTTGCTTGGTCTTCTGGCAGCCCCAATTTCTCTTCTTCCCCCACTGGGCAAGAGCAGGAGTGGGGTGGACAGCCAGTATCAAAGCAAGGAGGGGGAGCAAGTGGGGCAACTGCTCTAGGTGCTGTAGTGAAGGGGTGCCAACAGGTACTGCCCTACTGGGGTGGGGCACGGGACAAAGTTGCAAGTGGCTCATTGTGGGGGAGGGCGTAGGGGGATGGGAGGAGGGTGGCTCCTGCCATTGCGTGCATTCTTAGGCAAGCATGGGGGGGCATGTACCCCCCACCCGGATCTCTGCACAGGGCGAGGGCGGGCTGCCTCTGTAGGCTTGCCTTGGGCACCAGACTTCCTTGCTACAGTACTGTGGACAGCCAGTGAGCACTCTCCCATGCACCCAGCTGTCCTCAGGAGTCTCCCAGGTCTGAGGCAGACAAGCAATCCTTCTCTATAGCCCCTGGAAGGACAGCAGGAATCCCTGTATTTCATCCTCTGCTTTCTTAAAGAGACACAAGAGACCAGGGGCTGACAGGGGTCTGGAGAGAAGAATTCCTTGGATGTCTCTTGGCTCCTTTAAGCTTCCAAGGACAGATGAGCACACAAGACAGTGAGTATTCACTAGCTGTCTGCCATGGTCCTCACCATCCTCCTAGTGTGTATGTATTGGGGGGCGGGGGAGGACATGGACAGCAAGGAGCAAAGTAACAGGGGATGTTAGAGGACTCTGCCATGCCCTGTGGAGTGTGCAGAAATTTCAGGAAGGGTTTCAAAAGGTGTTCCTCATTTTCTTCGGATCAATTCTGAAGCTCTTCTTCAGCCACGCACACACACACACGTTTGGATTTTTACATCTGTCCAGAGCATAAATCTGTGCTAGGATTTAGCCTTTAGTGTTAGCACTGCATCCAACTCTTTTCTTCATTATTAAAACATGCCTAGCTTTAGTACTGTACAACCCCTAGCACAAGTAACTTATTATATGTAAAGGGCCACAATCATACCTGGTGTAATTCTCTTGAAGTTTGTGGTGAAAATTTGGCTCATTCTATAAATCAAAATAATTTCCCATGTGATAATCTTGACAGACCATAGGCAAAAAACTAAATATATTGCTAAATATATTCTGTGCAATGTCTACAAAGAAATCAAAAGTACAACCATAGGTCATGCAAGCATGCATGAGCTAGCTAAATTAAAATAGCACAGGCAACCACAGCAGTGACAATGCAGAGGCATGAACTTCAGTGCTAGCTAACAATTTGAATATGTACTCAGAGTCCC
Organism: Crocodylus porosus; assembly: GCF_001723895.1. NCBI lineage: Eukaryota > Metazoa > Chordata > Crocodylia > Crocodylidae > Crocodylus > Crocodylus porosus. The sequence goes on from NW_017728906.1 coordinate 39,720,838, forward strand.
TGAAGGGGTTGTATAGCCCACACTGAAGTCTATCTAGATGAAAGCTGGCTCATGTATGTCTATTTGTGCTCACTTTCCTGGATGTCATACTTTTAAGCTGGAAATGAAAGCAGAAATCAGAGTTGGAGGCTTCTCATCTGGTCCTGCTCATAGCACTGACACCTTCACAAGTTATGCTTGGAGGTAGAACCAAACCAAAATCCTGAATCCAAATTCTCCTAAACTATGGGTGATTTGGAAGCCAGTCCTACTTCTGCATCTAGTATCTGTGTCCACAAAGCCAGATTTAGACATGCTGTCCTGCAAACACATTTGAACCCTCATACAACGAGGGCTAATTTGTCATGCTATCGGAGGGCTCTGCAGCCATGCTCTTCGGTCTGGGCATGGCTTTAGAGCAATTTCAGTGGGCTGATTGCACCACAAATGTCATTTCTGCCTGCACCTTGAATGTTACACAAATTCCCGTCAGTCCTGACGCTTGGCTCCCAAATAGATGTCAGTGGACTAGAATAGAGGGTTGAGGCAGCTTTTAATAGACAGCCAAGTCTTCTCCTGCGCTTTTCTGGCTGGGGCCCGATCAGGCCCTAGGAAAATATTACTATAATGAATAACCAACTGACATTTAGCAACGCAAAGCCTTTTGTAAAACTTACAAAAGGTCACTATGTATTTCCTTCTCAAGGAAACTGTGTGGGCCTTGTTTATTCTAATTAATATTTGCACAGAAGAGAAAAATGCTTGAAAAGGAACCTTCATTTTGTTTGCAGCAAACAGAAAAAAAACACTATTTTTTTTTACATGAAAGCAAATATGCCAAACTTATGACATCAGAAAGCAAATTCCCTCCGTCAAGCTACTACTTCTCTGAATCTATATTACTTGAGTAGAGCAACACATTGCTAAAATGTCATTGAATGAAAAATAAAATAGCCCATAACTCTGCAACAGTGGGACTGTTTTATCCCTTTCTTCATCTCTTTCGAGTGCTGTGTGAAAACATGAGTAGGAAAAGGAGGCCAGAAGAGTTAACTAGCCTATCGTGAGGTAATTCAGTCAATGACCCTGAACAGAAGACTACAATGACAGCAGTGTGCTTTTTGTTTCCATATGATGTAAAATATCAGAGCCCAATAGACCCTAAAATGCACAATTAAAAATGAAACAACTCTCTGGGGCCAGGAGATTACCAAAGTCTCCCTCTCTGAAAATGTTTGCCTCAAGTGTCCTATAAAACAGTTAATTACTCAGAGCACCTGCGCAGCAGAGTTTTTCAAAGGAAACACATTAGCAAATAACTGAGCTTATGCAAGTGATATTTTCACTGTTGTGCCCTTGAGTAGATGTCATATTTGTGGCTTTGTTTTATACATGCAAAATAGAGAAGATGTGGGCAATGTTAAGTGTTATATAAATAATTTCTCCCACCTTTTGGGGAAATACTATGGGACCTAACCTATTATAAGCAAGGCCCTGATTCCCTGCTGTGATCCTCCTCCGTACACTGTTAGACAGCACCATACCTAGACTCCTGGAGGCCAGGCAAACTTGTCGTATTGGGCCCCCCATGCCAGAGATAATAATAATAATAACAACAATAACAACAACTACCATTTTGGGGCCTTGTTTCTGTCCAGTCCCCATTTTGCCCATACCTGTGTCCAGCCCTGCTGTTGAAATACAAAACTGAAGTCCCAAAGAGA
>NW_017728906.1:39722551-39748276 GCF_001723895.1 Crocodylus porosus
CTGACTTCCTGCCCTTTGGGCAGGGGGCTGGACTCGATGATCTCCCGAGGTCCCTTCCAGCCCTAATGTCTATGAAATCTATGAAATTCCAAAATGACTCCTCTTCCAGGGCATATAATGGTGAAAAAGTCAGCAGCCAAGAATGGTTAGCATCCTCAAAACCCCAGGTTGGCCCATAGTTTGGCACAGTCAGCTACTTATGGGATTCTTAGTGGCCCTGAATTCTCTTAGCGAATGGAGATACAATGCTGGATTGGAAACAGAGAGCACAGAAGTACTAGTATCCAGAACAGAGGGTGCATCTTGATTCTGGGGTGTTGGGAAAGAAAAGGTTGCATTCGGGCTGCCAGCAAGTGGCAAAGATTTGAAGTATGAATCCAACCAGAGAAACCAGTTTTTCTAAACTGCTGCTCTGTAGTTTCACAAAGAAGTAACTAATCTATAAACACAGGATGAAGTGAACTGCTGCTTTAAAAGATCAGCTATAAAATATCTATAATGTAATTGGATCTTTTTAGTTTTGGCAGACCAAAGGCATTTTGGAGACTTGATCCCTTAAAAACTTGCTCATCCAAACTCTCACAGGAACCAAATATGTCTCTGTAGCATTTGCAACTCTTGTACTACCAGTTTCCACTAGGAAATGAAGACCAGAAAGTGACATTGGCTGTCAACAGAACTGATTCGTCTATTTTGATTTTCCAAGCTGACTGAAGCATGAAAAGTAAACACACAGCACAGGAAAAACAGATTCTTCTTTTTTTGCACATTGAAAGTCAAATATTGGTAATGCACACATGAACATTTTTATATTTGTATATACCCACAAACACACCCATATAACTCAGTTGTTAAAACTGAGTATATTCCCTTTAAAATATTAATATTTTAATAATATTAAAATATTATCATTATATTAATGATTTTAAAAAGAAAATTCCTTTATATCCTATTTTTGAGGAGAGGGGTATGGAGGGTCCTTGATATCCAATATCACCAATTATAGTTACTCTCTTTAAATTATTCCTCTTAACTAAAAGGAAGAGATTAAATTAGCCACTTCCCACAGAGCAGTATGTTATTTTTTTCTGTAAGAATGGCAAAAGTGAATTAAAAAAAAAAATCTGGAAATTAAACCCGTTGCTCTTATCAACCAGATGGTGGCACTACACGTACAGTACTTACAATGGCAAGGGCATTGTAAGTGAAAAAAAAAAAAAAAAATCAGTGTATCCAGTGCAGTGCAGTAGAATTTTATAACATTGCATCTTTTATCTTTATGAGTCCTACACAGATGTTTAAATATACATGAATTGGCTGCGTTGTTGAACCCAAATCATTAGTGTAACAAATATCACATTAAAAAGAAACAGACTAGGATTGCCTCGTGAAAGTTTAAAAATGCAGTCAATTTAAAAGAGAAAAGGCACACTGTCCTCTTGTAAAGAAAGAAATCCTGATGTGTTCCCAAATGATCCTTTTTATTATGTATGTAAGAAAAGAGGTTGGTATAAAAATACATCAAACTCAGTAAAGGGAATTGAACTTAAAAGTGCTTCTTATTCAGTTGAAGCAGTAGGATAAATTATAGCAATTTGGTATAAAGATACATCATCACTTTAAGTAGCAAACTACACAGCAAGATACGTCATCTATAATAGCACTGAAAGAAAGATGCATGCTGCACAGCAAATAGATGCAGCATGTAGATGTCTGTACAGGAAGATGTAGGGTGAGGTTCTCACTGCTTTTGTAGTTAATGGGAGTTTAATTGTTGACTTCAGAGAAGCCAGGATTATACCCACAGAGCACATAGGAAAATATAACAAGCTCCCCTCACAGCACTGTAACTGTATTCACTTCTGTGGAATTAATCCTGATTTACAGTGATGTAAGTGACAGGAGAATCAAGCATATAGCATGTCTGAAAGCAGAGTAGATGTTCAATGTGTAGGAGAAAAAAATTATACATGAAATGGACTGGACAGCTACTGCTGTGGGGGGACAAAGGTTTTTCAACATTCTCTCTCTTTTAAAATTGTATTTGAACATTTTTCCCCATTATTTTTGCAGTGTTATTTCTCAAGACTTATTTATTCCTTTTGCACATTTGTTTCCCAAACTTTTTCTTTCTTTCTTTCTTTATTTATGACTTCTACTTGAAACGGCAAAGCCCTTTTTTCAGTTTGATTTGCATTCACCCTTCAGCTCTGATGTTAGTACATAATAAGACATGGCTCTTAGATAGCACTTTTAATCAGCAGCTCTCAAAGCACTTCACAGAGGAGGTCTGCATTCTTATCCCTACCTTGCTGATGGTGACCCTGCAAACACTTGTTCATATGAATAACTTTATGTGCCGCAGTAGAATCTAATAGGACTATTCAAGTACATAAAGTTACTTACATGTGTAAGTGTTTCTAGGATCAGGACCTTATTATTTACTTATTATAACTATTGCAGTTGTTTCCCCATTGCTCCATTCTGACTGGGAAGATGATGCATTTCTTTCAGTGGAGTTGCTTCAAAGGTGGGGAGGCACAACATTTGTTTCTCATCTGTAAACTATTTATTTCTTTGAATTCTTAAAAAAAAAAAAAATCATAGTGAAGGTTTCACTGATGTTTTAACGGGGGACTTCCATTTCTTGGTAGAAGCACCATGTTTATTTTTGAGGTTACCAAAGTGTTCCCATCACAGGAGGCTTCACTTGGTGAGTGATCCAGCCAAAGTCAGCTGCCTGCCTTGAACATGTCAGAATATTATGCTCTCAGAAAATGTGTTATTGTTCACTGTAGTGCAATAAGGAAGATAACTTAAATGAACTGCAGAAGGCAAACAGCAATGTCCCCAAAGGGACCATATTTTATAACAGTGAGTCATAATACTCACTGTTATAAAATAGTAAAAAAAAAAAAAAAAAAAAGTGTAAATTGGGTGTCTGACTTCTTGTTCTTACTCTCCTCAATGAAGGATTTTTTTCCCCCCTTCCTTTTCTTTTTTTTTTTTTAAAGACATCCACAGTAGAAAAGGGGGAAAAAAGTGATGAATATGGGACAACAGATAACCCACTTCTGAACAAAGTGAAAATAGTGATCCTTTCCATTCTCCAGTCAGTCCTGCAGATCCAGTCCTTCTAAAAGGTAGGTGCAATGTTGACATTTAAGGAAACTTAAATGTTGCCACTTCCTCACCCCTAAAAAGGAGACAATCTGTTATCCTAGAGATGTTCCCTAACAGTGGGAGTGCCTGCATGTTCATTAATGCACAATTGTTACTGCGTATTTAATTTAGTACTTGCTTAATGAAGTACTAACTAAATGCACAGTAACTCATGCTATTTCATAGTATTGCCAGCACATGGCTTGTTTCGTGACGCTTACTGCACAGTAGCCTAATACCACCACGCAGTAACATATTGCCTAGAATGCTACTGCTCAGTGTTATTAGGCTACTGCTCATTAAGCATCTCGTGTAGATGTGCCCAGTGACAACAACACAGGGTTTAACACCTATGCCCAACCCAGCTTTTATAGGTATTTTACTATTTATCTCCTTGGGGTTAAGGTCAGTACTAAGTTTTCCTATTTCTCCACACTGGGTAATGATGAGGTTAAGACTGATACAACAGAGCTCCAAAATAAAAGTGACTTTTTCAGTATAAGTTTAAAATCACTTCTTAGTAGAGCTAATGCAATTTGAAAGTGATTTATTCTGATTAGAACAGAAGCATTTTGCACCAACCACTTTTGTAGCTATTTATGGATCTGGTCAAATCAAGTCAATAGAGAGATGCCTAACAACTCCATACGGTCTTGGATGAGGCCCAAAGTGATTGTATTTGGTGCACAGCAGCAGCAAATTTACCCCAGAAAATATATTTGAATTCAGACTTATCTCAAACAATTTCCTACTAGCCCAGGCCTTTCTTAAGGCCCTTTTTGCAGCTCCTTTATGCACTAAATGTATATAGAAGACAAACTTAGAGGCAGCATGACATAACCCCTTCTAATTCTGAGCAAACTTTTGCTTTTAAGGTTTTCATTTCTTCAGCCCAGGACCATAGTTGTTCCATTGCCTCTACCCCAGCTTTACAAATTCTGTCTCCCTTCCTTCTGTAATTATTCTGACAGAGAAGTCCATGAAGAAGGCAGGTCTATCTGCTGATAAGTATCTAGGATCAGTAGGATTACTAGCTACCAAAATCAAATCATGCTTTTCTTTATCAGTCCTTGAATCTCCACTTGTTTATGCCCTCCAAAGTACTCAACATGCTCCCACTGAAGTCTGTAACAAAACTCCAATTGATTTTAATGGGAGCAAGTTTATGCCTCACTGTTTTCATCTCATGAATATGATGTAGCCTTCCTTAAAGCAGCACTTCGAGTAGCAGCTCATAATCAATCCCCATCCTCAGATTTGTACAACTCTACATTTTACACCCATTTCACATTTTAATCTTGGCTCTTTGTAAAACCAAAGGAGATAGTTTCTTGTTCTGGCTTTGGTCATTTCCTTCCTCTTGTCTTGATACTTCTATGTGTCCTCACCCAGCAACTGTGATGAAGGTTGGCACAACAAATCCAAGAGGTGTCTGAGATTCTGATTTAAACTGTTTCAATAATGTTTTCCTGTTTACATTTTTTAATCTTGTTGGGTTGACCTCCCTTCCTATCCAATAGCTCTTTCCCAGATTATCAATGGCTAAAGAAAGTCTCCTTAGGCACCTAACTAGGGTTTCTCGTTTTGGAGAGCAAACTGGATAAAGGAGTCCCACTTTAATACCCCTTCCCCCCTCTTTAGGGGCAGAGAACAGTGTTCTTGATGCATAGCTAAGGCTCTAGCCCTAAGCATACAAGCATAAACAAATTAACTCAGCCTGGAACTGAAAGTAGGAAGTTAAAACTTTTTAATATCCATCTCCTATAAACGTATTGCAACACATGGACTGTGCAGGTCAGTTTGCAAACAGAGGTCCTCGGGCATTTTTTGAAAGTCCCTGCCAATCAAACGTGTGTATGTGTGCACGCGCATGCATTTGTGTTTTACAGAGGCATAACAATTTCATATACCCCCTTGTATCACATGAAAAAATGATCTAGCAGAATCAGACTGGCTAAAAGGCATTGCAAACGAAACTATGAGCATGTTTTTCACCATAAAGAAGTCACTAAACAAGTTTTATTAGAGAATTTGCCTTTCCACCAACTTGGTAAAAGAGAAAATTTGGGCAGTCAACTTCACCATTAAGTGGGACAAAGCCCACACCAGAGTTTCTTCAAACAAGTACACTACTGGATGAACAGAACTGGTCAGAAGTGTTCTGATGAAACTAAGTTTACTGAAAAATTCTAATATGCTGAGCCTGAAATTTTCTTTTTCAAAACCCTTTTGGTTCAATGAAACTTTATCAGATCTAACTCCATTTAGGTCTAAATCATTCTGAAATTAAATTTCAGAACAAAACCAAGCTAAAAAACCTGCTTTTTGATCAGTTTCATATATGAACACAGATACCACCCCATAAGGAAACTTTCCAAGTTGAACAGGGATAATCACCCCTATGAAGTGCTAACAGATTAAGAACTAACTCCAAATGAAAATATAACCTACTCTTATGCAACATTGTTTCAGGTTACAGCACTAAATCATTTTTATACCAATAGAGAAAGTAAACCCAGGCATAGTCAAATGACATTCAAAACATTAAGCTAAAGCAGCAATATAGAAGTTACAGGGAGGGATAGATCAAAAGCCACCAACAACAGCAAGCTATACCATAACACATCTTCACACCAAGCTATTACAGTGGTAGATTACCTCATTATGGTGAGATATGCAAAACCAAGGCAAACTCTTATCAAATGAGAATTCGTGTTTGTAAATTATAGGCAGAAATGAAAAGACAAAGCACAGTACAGTTCTAGAGGGAAACAACCATGTAGTTAATTTGACAGAGAAGAAACATGTGTACTGCTTCCATATGGAAAATATGCAGAAGCTCAAGAAAAATATTTCTGCAAAATTACCAGGGATAAGAACCTTTCCATTAAAGAATTGAGGAGGAAAAGTTATACATAACAAAAAGATGACAAAGGAAATGTCATGCTAGATTTCAGCTTCCCACCAAAACAGGAGTAGGAAATGACAAATCCTCATAAGGGATATATCACCAAACACACCAAGCACAGATATTTGATATGCTGTATCTACATCCAACAGTAACCCAAGGCTTCATCCCTTTCACACTTAGGCGACGTATAATTTGTCCTGTCAACAAAGTACCACTGAATTGAATCGAACTGTCATAAGTGCTGACAGGGGGGTCTGTAAGGCCTGAGGTTTAATGCTTATGCCTGTACTGTAGCACTAATACTACACAGTAATTTCAAAGACCAGATGGCTCTTTGATCTTCCTGAGAGACTCCCTCTTTCCTTTGATTTGAAAGTGGCGCTCATAAGCAAAAGGTTTTCTGTGCCTGTACCTACCATACATTCACTGAGGCCTATACCTGCAATGTGACACAGGTAGGAGATTTGTAAAGCACTGGGGGAGTTACAGTCTCTCTTTAAGAGTCAATCAATGCTTGAACATCGAAGGAAGTGCTAGATACTGAGACCCATCCATCCAGACAGTTGGGCATGCAAAATGCCTACTGATTCAGTGTGCTGGGGAAAGCCTTGAGAAAGGTCTTACTATGAAAAAGTGATGATGCAGAGAGAGAGATGGAAAGCTGAAGATATTTTTCTTTAAAAAACCCAGTAATAAATTGACATTTTTGTGGGTCTAAGGATAAAAAGCGTGTGGAATTAAAAAACATTGCATGCCACCTGTGGCAAATAACTGGAATAAGAAAGATGCAAGCACAACTTCAGCACTTAGCCTAACCTTAAGGATAACATACATTAATGAAAGCCACATAAACATCTCCAGTTAATGCTGTCTAAGCCTATTCTTTACTCACTGTGCATAGTCTTATTGATTTCAGATCACTGTGGGCACATCTACATGAGATGCTAAATGTACAATAGACAAATTTGACCATGCATTAGTGTTTCACAGCAAAAGCTGTGCTATTGCACTAATGTGCAGCAGAATTAGTCTAAAGCACATTACCACCACTAAAAAGATGTGTGTTGGTGCTACTGTGCAGTAGCACCAGTTACTGCACATTTAGTTAGTACCTGTTATTAGGGGTACTAGACTTAATGTGTATTATCCACAGCACATTAATGCACATGTAGACATGCCAGAGTCACTCAGTTACTGAAGGATCCAGTACATGGGATCAGGCTGGCGCATGGGTTGGACTGTGGGCAGATCTGGCAGTGCCAGTCACACAGTTATCTTAGCTCTTGGCTGCTGGTTTCATTTCCCCCATCTCCTCCCCTCTCCCACAGTCACTGGTACCCAAAAATGGCACTAAGAACATTATGGCATGTCAGCTGTAGAACCCACTCTTCTCTCCCTCTCCACCATGGTGGATTCACAGGAGAGAAGCACAGAAACACCAGAGGACTGTTCAAGACAGTAAAAGGTAAAGGATAGAGAGTTCAAAATTCATATGAGCTTCCTCCTCCAGAGAGGTGCCACACTTCTTCACATCCCCCTCTGTCCCACAGTGTCCAGAGAGCACACCACCTCCCTGCCATCACAGCAATTACCTTGCTGACAGTACTTTGGGACCACAGCTATTTATGTTACCAATATTTGTTTCATAGCACGAGTTCCTATACAGTTTAAAATATGTACCTGGCCATCTTCTAGTTCTTAGACAGTTTTTCTCATTAAATGTATAAACTGGTCTTTCTTTCATAACACATTCCACCACCTTCATAAGTTTAGTACCTATTAATTTTGAGAATGAAGTAACATTCCCACAGGTTAACTTTTTTCTAGCTTTCTCATAAGCCTAGGCCAAATCCTTCTCTGGGGTACAGCACTATTGAACACAAACTATTTTTTTCAAATTGCCTCTATTATTTATCAACCAATCAGCTGGCATCCCATAGAAAGCATCAGAAAGCTAAAATGATTCCTAGATGATTATTTGAATATATATACTAGGGAGAATAGGGGGCAGATGTTAGAAAGGGAAAATTATGTATGAAAATATATATTGGATAGATGTACTCGAACACATAACTACTGGCCTATAACTGCAGTTATACAAGTACATATTTCAGTGTCTTTAAATAAGTTTGCTCAGATAGATGCTTGAATTTCAAAGTCAAGTGTGTACAGATTTATGCTTATGATGTGGGTCTTTACCTGTAGAAAATCTGGCCTTATATCTCCTTGTCTGGAAAATTCCAGAGCAGATCATCAGGTTATGGAAGTTCAGAAGTAGCTGGGTATTTTATTACCACTACTACTACTACTTTGTACTTCAGATACATTATGCATGGCCTGTAAAGAAAAATTCTAATATACAGAAATGTTCGTGTGTCCTGGAATATAATTAGTACTTTCAGTCTAAGCGTTGAAGTGCACATTGTGGCCCTGACAGCAGTACACTACGTGCAGATGGGCGCACACACATTCACACAGAGGCCAAGGTTAGTGTGCATTCAGGAAGAGAATAACCAGAAACAATCACTTCACGACTGAAATAGTGGCATTTCAAATGCAAGTTCAGTAGGAAAAAATGATTGTAAATAAATAATTTAAGCTTTTACAAAATGGTAAAACCAAGTCAGAGAACTTATGGCTTGGTGTCTTCATAAAAGTCTGGCCCTAGTGAAAGTAATGACCAAAATCCCATTGACTTAATTGCACCCAGGATTTCACTGTGCAAGTGTATTTGCTTTTGTGCAGAGCCAGCCTATAGATATTAAGTCTGAAGTTGGAGTATTTATTACCCCATAAACTGCTTTTTGATAAGCTATCCACTGCCCTTCCCTGTTCTCAGTTGAGAGACTAAACTTTCTTTTACTATGCAGTAAAAATAAACCTACCATATCAGGTTCCTTTCTTTCATACTGTGCCATCTGTATGTTTGTCCTTCTTTATCACAGGGATCAATATTTATCCATGTGGGTGGAAACTGTTCTCTCTGAGCACCGAGCTTTATTGTGTTAAAGTTTAACGTCACCATAAGGGTAGTAACATGATAATTAAGCCATGCATCAACAATAATGTTTTATTTATTCAATTAAATAATTGATGTGACGGGCTGGCTGGCAGTGACCTGGCCCAGGGGTTTTGAAAGGGCAAAAGATGATTGGAGGACTTGGGATTCCCTTTCCACACCAATCAGGCCCCAGAGACTCACCCCCCATGTCCCCTGATTGGCCCCTTGGGTCACCCGGAAGGAGATAAAAGGGGCAGCATGGGCTGACTCAGGAGAGACCAGCAAGGGACAACAAGGAAGGAGCTTCACAGAGCTGGCAAGAGCTGAGCCAGTAGGGTAGAAGCAGTGCCCTAGAAGAGCCTGAACGATCAGGACCTGCAGGCAGTAGTGGGGCCCTCAGCAGCGTGGCATGTGGCTAGCAGGAGAGGCTCCCTGCTGGGCTCCAGGATTTCCTGGGAGAGGTTACAGCCAGCAGAAGAGGCTCCCCAGCTCCAGGAAGGATCTGAGCAGTGACCTGAGAGGTTCCCAGCTCTGATACTAGCTCCTCCAAGAGGGTCAGGCAGCTCAATGTGAGGCTGGGGCTCCAGGAAGGTCAAGACCCCTAACAGGCTAGTACAGTGCCATCAGTGGTGGCTGTGTTCCTGCCTGTTATATGGGAGATCTGGGTTCAAGTCCCAGCTGAGATGACTTGGGGTGAGTGAGCTAACAAGAAGCAAATCTTCTTGCAGTCAAAACAGGCCATTGTGTTTTCTCCCCCTCCAGGTACTAAGGCCCTATATTTCCTTGTCATTTGACATTTTGCATTTTTGTGCCTCTTTTTATATTTCATCAGCCCATATCGTTTGTTCTCCTGTTTGTGTTTTATATTTTGTTAACCCTGTTTTTTGGTCAATGACTGTAAGTGTTGGGGCATTGTAGTGTCCACTGTACCCTCTGATTTATGCCAGTTATGTTCCCAGCATTAAAAGGTATATGGTTAAGTCCCCACTGGTGGTCTAGCTCTGCTCTGTAGGGCTTGGAGGAGAGTTGCTACACCTCCCACAGCGTTTTTGCAGCCGATTTGATCCCTTCAATTGGAGAGGGGGTACCTCTTGGAGTACTGCCTGGGTTACATTTATTTTACAGCAATAGGCCTAACTTCCTTTTTCCCAGAAGGGATCCTATTTACAGTTTAGCCCTCATGAAAGAAACATTTTAATTATTACAAATAATGATGATATCATCACAAGGGAGTAATGGTTTTGGTGAATCTTGTTCCCGACTGATTCACATCCTATTATTTTTGTTGTCCAGTCACTCCCATCAATTTGTCCTCTGCATGTTATATCCAGTTTTGCAGAATGTAAAATCTTTGGATTATTTACTATGTTTGGATGCCACCCAAAACAATAAGCCTCAAATGTGGGTGAGCCCTCTGAGCTGCATCACTGTAAATGCTAAAATAGTAACACTGTCTCCTGTAAACAGTATCCACTGTAAAACTTTGCTCCAGTAAAAAAAAAGGGTTAATTACAAGACTTTGCCAAAGGATTCCTTTTGTCTGTTGCTTGTGAATTTTGTTCTATAACTACTTTTAACATTTTTAACAAAAGTTTTACTGATAATTAGCTACTGATTGGCAGACCTAAGGGTTCAAGTTCAGTTCAGATAAACATCCAAAAGTTCAGATGTTTATCCAGACCTCATGCAGACTATGTGAACTTCTTAACTCTGCAGGGCAGAACTCACAGGCTCTCATACAAGCGTTCCAGCACTCATGATCACATCAGAAGAACGATGAATTACTGTCACGGGGTTTCTGCACTTCTGTTTCTTTCTCCATAGAACCAAGAAGCACAGAAGAATATAAAAGGGAAATAGTAAATAGGAGTAGCAAGGCAAATATCCCTGTCAAGAGAAAAAGTTTCTCAGTAAGTCTATAGGTAGGCAAGGTTCTTTGGGTAGATGCGATAGCTTTTATTAGACAAACCAAGTAGTTGCTTTTGGGGGTAATCACCCTTCTTCAGAAACAGGGGCTAGGGAAAGAAGTTACACATAAACCAGTGTAAGTGATCAGAAACTGGTTTAAACCTGTAACAGAACATAAATTCAGTACACATAAACCACTTTCAAAATGGCTTAAGCCTGGTTTAAGATAAACCTGGCTGAATGTAGTATTAGATGCAACTGATTTGGGTCAACCCAGTTTATGAAAATTCTGTCCCAGACCCCTTCCTGGTTCAAGTTAAATTACATGCTTTCTGGTCCTGGGCTGGGCTGGGCTGTCTGCTCCAGGGAGCAGGGTTGGCTCCTTCCCTCTGCTCCCTAGCTGGGGCAGTAAGGGCTGGCAAGCCCAGCTGGGGATGCAGCCCAGTCTGCAGGGGGGTGGGATGGGACTGTCCCCCCTGCCACCTCCCAGGCAAACCCCATCTGAGGCCTGGGGGGCCCTTCCCCTGCTCAAACTCACTGCTGGCTGCAATTGTGGACTACAAGTCCCAGAGGTACCTGGAAACAGGCAGAGGAAGTGACAAGTGATCCTGCAGAGTCCACAGACCTTGGGAGCAGCAGAAAGAGGAAGTGAACACACCCAGAAAGCCATGCTCTAGCACCGCACCCCCCCACCCCCGTAAGCTTCTGGCCTGAGCTGTTGCAGTCATGTGGCTGCATTTCCTAAATCAGAGGTAAGTGTCTGTTCACTTCTGTTTCAGTTTAATCTCTGCAGTTTAGACTAACCTACAAAGACTGAATCAATTCAGCCTTGGGCTTTTTGACTGTCTGTACCTAGCCAGGGAGTCTTTGATGTTCTGAGAGTCCAAGCTACATCCAGAAACTCAGAAAGTCTATGAAATTAAGTCCTCTAGCAACGAGGGACAAGCATGAATCTCGCCATCTTAATAATAAGCACTAGACATTTTTTTGACTGCTTTCTCCAACATAAACCTAAAACAACCTGTTTATAATATAAAAAAATATTTTTAAAAAAATCTCAACTACCCAGCACTCTTCTGAAATGAGAAAACAATGATAGAAACTAGTCATGAAAAGGAAGGCACTCGTTGATAAGCTGGTGATAGGGCAGGAAAAAGAGCCTATATAGCAAAATGGAATCTGAACCTGTCACAGAGCGGGGCCTAGGAGCAGCCGTGATCCCACTAGCACCCCCTGCCGTGCCAATTAGGCGATCCAGCACCCTCTTACTCGCCCACCTCATCTTGTTGGTATATGGTTCTAGAAGGGAGGCTGCCTCTTGTCGCCCTGGACACCGTGCTACACTTACACTGTCCCCCGTTCCGAGTGACCTGGTGCACCCCAGCCCTATGGGCTATGAGTGCCTCCAGCCTCCCCTTTAGCATGCCCCAAGCCTCGCAGCTCTTCCGGACGTTATCTGGTCCTTTTCTTTTCTACACCCTGCCCGGTGCCCCTGGGCTTGTCATGCAACCGGCGCCCCTCTATCCGTTAGCCCTCTCGGGCTTACTGACAGTACTCTTTCCCATTGGGCTCAGGCGGCCTGGGCCTTACCTGGCCCCTTTGACCCTTCGGAGTCCCCACCCACTGTGGAGCCCCTCTGGGACCCTTTCCAGTCTGCACCCCTCCTGGGGCTTCTCTCAGTACACGTGCGCGCTCCTGGGGCTTCTCTCATACAGACTGTGTCCTATCGGGCCAGTCTCTTCATGCTTAAGCACTCCTAGCCCTCACCGGGCTTCTCAATAAGCTTATTCCCCTCTCAAGTCCTTCTCACGGTTGGGGCTCAGGTGGCCGTAGCTGTGCCTGGCCCACTAGACCACCATCAGGGTCTATTGCCCTACTTGGGCTTCTCTGCTTATCACCCCACAGGGCTGGGGTCAACACCCCTCAACACCGCACCATACCGGTGTGAACAGCTATGCCTACCCGGCACCGCTCACTGTACCCCCCACAGGGCACCAGGAACTCCCAGATTACTGGGGAGCTCCCTTGAGGCCTCCTCTCACCCCTACAGCCTCACCCGGTCCTCTGGTATGTAGCAACAACAAACAAGAAACGTAAAGCCATGAGCCAAATGGCTGTAACTGAAAATGAGCCTCCTGGCTAGAACTTAAGTGCCATGCCCTTATGGCCACTATGTCCCACCTTCAAGCTTCCCAGTCAGGGTTCTCTCCCCCTTACCATGATGCAACCGCCTGGGTGACCAGGCTGCACTGCTCACCTCTGCTTTGCTTGGCTCTACTGCAAAGCTCTTGCCTCTCCGGTTGTCAGCAGGGAACTGCTAGCTAGGCTTCAGCCTGGGCTGTTTATAAAGGCCTGGCCCTGCCCCCTTCTGGTCACCTGACCAGCACGGTTGCCCCAGCAACCATCACCTGAGCTGTCCTTGTGATTGGCAGCTGCCCTTATTCCTGCCTAGGAACAGGGCACCTTAGTGCCCCTGTGCCAGAACCTCAGAGAGGTTCTGTTCAGGTTTGCTTTTCAATTTGGGCAAAAGCGTGTCACATTTTATTTTGAAAAGGCTCATCTATCCCTAACAATGACAAGGTTACTATTCTTTCAAGTTCAGATTCTGATCTTGTGTGTGTGTGAATTGAGAATAAATACTTCTGGAGTCACTACAGAGCCAAATCAGAATCTTCTCCATAGAAAACAAGAACAGGGAAGAGAGTCCTATTAAGTCCTACTAATGAAGCATTAATTTGCTGTTTAAATATAGATATCCAGCAGCTATGGTTAGATCTAGCAGTCGATATAGGAAAGTATCTTTATAAAGAATAGTTGTTCATGTGTGTGTGTAGACATTTTATATACACACATGCTATCACCACCTATATATATATATAGAGAGAGAGAGAGAGAGAGAGAGGGGGGGGGGAGAGAGAGAGAGAGAGAGAGCTTACCTGTTAATTTGTGGCCTGAACTAGTACCCACTGAATTCAATGGGAATTCTTCCATTTACTTCAACAGGCACTGAAACAAATTCTTGATTAATCAGATCCTTTGTGTTATATTCTATGCATCACATTATATTAGAATGAGGTAAAAGTAATTCCCTTTTTCAAAAAACACCAATCTGTTTGGTCTTATAAGCTGCCTATAGACATGCTCATTCATATTCTAATTAGAACTCCCCAGCATTGCCTCACCATCTTGTGTATTAAGCCCCTCCACACTTCAAAATGGTTCTGGGGGCTTTTAAACTAAACCTCATTGAATGAGCTTTAGTTAAATTGCCACTGTAGCCATTTTGAAATGTGGGGTGAGCCGTTTTAAGTAGAGAGGCTGTCTGGGAACCACTCTAATTTAAATGCATTCCCTCACATACAGGTATAGGCAGCGAGAGGTGCAGAAACCTGATTTTATAACTCCTCTGCAAGCTTAATCTTGCAGTCATTCATTCACATAAATAAGCATTCAGATATTAGTAATGCTAACACCTAGCTCTTTTGACTTCAAGGTCTCACAGTGTATGTCTACACATGCTATTACTTAGTGCACTGAACATTTATTGTGCAGTAAAATACTGTAAGTAAGCTGTCCCTGGAAGTGCATCTACATGTGCACCCTTGAGAAGCAAATTTGTTCCTGATGGGAGCAGTTCAGTGCAAGGATACTTCTGCCCTGCCCTGTTCCCCTACAGCAGTCAGGGGGAGCTCCAGGCTCCCCCGGGTGCCAGCCCCAGGCTGGCAGGGAGCACTAGGGTCAGACTTGGGCTCTGGGAGGTGGGAGGGGAGCTGCTAACCCCCACTCTGAGATCAGAGCAGCTGCCGGTCACCCATTGTGATCTCAGAGTTTGGATCAGAGATTGCCCCAAAATCAAAGCAGGGGCCCAGCTGCTGAGATGGGGGGACGATGTCCCAGCCCCCACTCTGATCTTGGAGTAGGGCCCTGGCAGCTGCCTACTGCCAGGCCAGCGGATGACATCCTAGCTCCGGCTCTGATCGGCTGATTGGAATGAGGGCTGGGAAGCAGACAGCTGCCCGGGGGAGGGGAGAGTTTTCCCACCCCCGTTGCCTGGGCTGTCTGAAAGCAATTTACTCCTAGTCAGCTGTCTGTATGTGTGCTACTGCACAGTAAATCTACTGTCTGTATTTACAAGTAGTAGAAAACTGCGCATTAGCCTATTTTACTGCACAGTCGCTGCTGCACATGGTCACATAGTGGTGCTTTACTGTGCAGTAGATTAGTCTACTGCCCAGTGAAGCATTTCATGTAGACGCACCCACAGCTCAGTAGAATGACTCTGTGGCACATATTTACTAGGGCCAGCACATAATTGAAAAAATTCATGGTGCAATAAAACTTGTATGGTACTGAGACTTCTCACATGAGCAAGGATTACCAACATGAGAAAGTTGTAGGATCTTGTGTAAGGGCACATTTCCATTTCCATTTCAATTTCTACACAAGCAAGGGGGAAAAAAAACAAATAACATGTCCTATACTGTGCAGACTAACACCCCAGTTTTGTTATGCCTGTTACAGTGTTGTCAACTCTTGCAATTTAAACACAAGTCTAGGAATATTTGGATTTTTTCTTAAAGCTCCAGCTGCTGAAAATCTTTTAACAGATGGCATAAGAATTTTTTTTTCCTTTAAAATAAAATCATTATTTCTAGCTCTCAAGGTTGCAGAGGAAAGCTTGAGAAGGTGAGCAAGTGCACCCTAAGGCCTCAGCAGTCAACTTTTAAAAAGGTCCAAAATGTACTTAATCAAATCTTTATTTATCTACTCACATATAAAAGAGAGAAAAGAGCAATATGTGCCTATATCACATGTTCATTTCTACTCCCCTACCTTATTAGTAAAATACCAAAAACCAGGGTCTGTGCCTTCATTTGAAATTTTTTAGAGGTCCACTAATGAAAAAAAGTTTAAAACCACTGTGCTACATTTTTAGACAAGTCATATGGAAAGACTGAGGTTTGTTTAAAGAATAAAATGTAATATAATCTTCATTTTACCCTTTCAATAGTGAAAAAAAATATAAACCACAGAGTCTTATCTATTCAAGAAGCAGTGACTTCAGTGCAGGACAAATTATAGGCTCCCATTGACTTTGGTTACACATGCTTTACTCTTATCAATCGGAGAATTTCATTCTCTGGTTTAATTATAAGGGTTTTGTTTGTCACCCAGCACAATCCCAGTGAAATAAATTGGTTTCCTGAGGTGTAAACCAGTGCAAAGTCTGACCTCAGAGTATAAATCAAATATTGCTAGTGTGCACACAACCCATTATGGAGAAATGCAATAAAACAGTATGCAACTGTGATTGTGAGGAGCAGTACAATTAAAACCAGGAAAGAAAAGCAAGGGGAACTAGGAAGATTAGTCCCATTACGATAAGGCTTTTCTTATTTAGTGGAAAGGAAATACAATTAAGGAAAACATATTAAGCACACCTACTCAGATATCTAAACATCTCCCTGGTGCATTAAAATTCCTGTCTATGTATGAAACGAGCAGACTTGACTTCCTTAATCAAATTAGAAAACTGAACTAAATTATTCCCCCCAGAGAAATATTTCCACCTCAAAACATATTGAACAAAATAGAATCTCAAGCTGAAAGGAAGTCACTAAATTATTTACTATGGCTTTATAATATCCTAGGCTTATAATTTTAGATGGTAAGTCATCCACTAGAAACCTAGTGATTACTGCATAGAAGTTTTGGAGAAGTAAAAAAAAAAAAGGTGTTGTGTACAGTAAGTGCCCATTACCATTTACTGTGCAAAATTAAAAAGCCATTGCCAGTGACTGTAGAGAGGTATAATTGCAAATAAGACAGCCAGTCCAACCCAAAATGGACCTAGGCATTGGGGGAGAAAGAGAACTACTGCACAACAGTTTATAATGAGTTCCTGGATCTCAACACATCAATGGGAGCCGACAACTAAAATGAAGTGCAGTTCAAAGCCTGACAGAGGGCATGTAGAAAAGTATTGCACAATACAGCAACAGCGGCTGGTGTAGAAAACTAATTTGTTGCTGCCAAGTGCTACTGTAGGAAAGATGATGTTGGGAGCAAAAGTAATTCTAAGTTAAAGAATGTATCAAAACTGAGCTTGCATGACACTGAGTCACTTGAACGGTGGAAAGTAAATTTAATGACATATTTTGGGGCTTTGATGAAGCACCAGTCCACATGTAGAAGGCCGCCTCTCTGCATGAGTCACATTCCTCTCCTCTCAGGCACAAGAGAGGGGCGGGCAGCCTCCAATGAGTCAAGGTCCTGGGCCAGGGCCAAAGGCTTACGGAAAGCTCTCAATGGAATTGCAAGTGTGCATGTGAAGTATAGCAGGTGAGACAGCAGAATAAGCATCCTTCTGCCAAAATTCAAAGAGGATTCCCCAAGAATCCTTTCCAGGAATCTTCTTGATGGGGATCTTTTCCACTTCTCAAGGAGATATTTGGTTCTCATGACAGCTGGGGAAACGCTGACTGTACACTTCCTCTGAAGTAGCTCTGCCATTGTAGGGAATGGGCATCTAGGAAATGGCAATGCTGAGAACAGAGATGCAGGTCCTGTGCACAAATGGCCCTGACCCATAAGCTACACAGTTTGGAGGCCAGTTAAATAATCTGATCTATAGACAGGGGAAAACCCTGCCGCTTTCTAGAACAACAATTTGGAAGTCATCTGAACAAAATACCACAGGGATGTCTTCCCTTTTGCCTCTTCCACAGGCTTTCATATGAAAGGGAGCAATTAAACCCTGCATCAATAATATTTAAGAAATGTTAATAACTGATCTAGTAGATGAATCATATACTTTCTGGGTGCATCTGCCCATGCCCCTGACTGCACAGTTGGTACAGCACAGTTATTTAGTACTTGTTTCAGTATTTACTTTAGCTTTCACAAGTGTGAAATAACTACATCATACCGGCTGGTACTGCACAGTCCTGGCAGTGTACAGGTTGTTTTCAACCTTACTATGCATGCAGTAGCAACCAGCTGTTGCTACTGCGCAGTATTGGTGGCATCACGGTTAGTGCCGGCTGATGCTACATCACCATAGCTCATCACTACAGCAACGCAGCATCTCATGTAGACATGCCCTCTGAGATTCAAAGTATGACTGTCATTGACACACATGTATTTCAGATGTAAGGTATGAAGAAATGGCACATTAAAGAAAATATGACTGTCATTAAAAATGTTGGCTGCTAAATAAGCTAACAGAAGTGGATACTAGGAAGAGAAGCAATACTATAGATAGACTTCAGATCCTCTTGTTGGATTAAAACTCCAACCACACAATTGCATCAGTAACATGCTGAAATGTGAGCCATACAGAACCTGCCTCAGAAGTCAGGGTAGAATGCAGAAATCTCTATTCAGTATGCTACCGCATCAATTTACAGCCGGAGAATGATTCCTTACAGGTTTCTTTGCTAATCCTTGCTCTACAACAAGCTGTTACTATCCCCCCGTTCCCCCCCACTTTTTTTGCCCCCCTTTTTTTTGTGACTGGATGGCATATATCTTCACTTACAGAGCTCAGTTTAGTAAATAATTTGTGCCTGTTGTGTGTCTTTCTGCAAAAAAAGGTGCATGATACTAGACTTTGGTTGGCTTATCCAAGCTGTTAGTGGGCAGTGGACCTCTTCCCTTCTCTTCCTCTTCTTCTATGCATGACTGTTTGGGAAAACATTGAAAAACTTTCTAAGGCCTGACTCTACTGAATACAGGGAGACAAGGAGCTGGAGGAACCAGGGGATTCCTGCCAGGCCCGGACAGTAGAGTTTTCAGAAGTATCTAGTGTTGATGTAATTACAGTAAAATCCCTGTTATCTGGCACGAGTGGGGAATGGGAAGTGGGAGGGAGCGGGTGGTGGCAGCTGTGCACAGAGCAGCAGCAGCACAGGGTGGTGGGTGACTGCGGCATTGGCCACTGCATGCGAGCTTCCCCCCCCTTGTCCCCCTGTGCAGCAGGAGGTAAAGCAGCATGGCACAATGCCATTTGTGTCCTGCTGCTTTCAGCAGTGCAGTGGGAGGCAAAGTGAGGCACCAAGTGCATTCTGTTGCTTTTAGTGTGGCGCTAAAATTCTGGTTAATAAGGTATTTTGGTTGGTGAAGTACCAGATAACAGAGATTTTACTGTACTCCCATGAAGTCCGTGGGACTTCAATCAGAGCAGTATTAAACCAACACTGGATGCTTTGAAAAAAATCTCTCTTTTAATGAGGTATGTTAGAAATGCTTCTCGGCAGAGCCACATCTTTAAAAGAAAAGCTCCTCAAAATCATCATTTGCATCATTTACATCACTTGCTTTGCAGAAAAGTTCCTCAAGATGGTCAGGCATCAATAAAAATAGCTAGTCCAGGTGAGCAGTGCCCAAATCATCCAGCCCTGTAGGGCAGGTGAGTGGCAGGGGGACAGTCCATAGGTCAGATTCAAAGTACAGGACCAGCTCTTGGGCTGGATCCGGAGCACAGACAAATCATTTGACCCATAGGGCTGGAATTTGGTGTTGCCTCCTCCAGTTACACTGACTCAGACTCCTCCTCCTTGCTTGCTGCCACTTCCTCCCACAAAGTCATAGAATGCCAAGCACTGTAGAATAGGAAAGGGTAGGATTGCTCTTCCTAAAATACTAGCGAAGTAGACAGCACAGTGTTAATACGAAGCAGCACAGTAGAGTTCATTGGCTCAGAGCACCAAAAAGAGTGGTATAAATGTGGCTAGAAGCCACTGCAACCTACCCTCCTGTCTTTCTAGTGAGGTGCCACATCCAAAAGGAAACACATATACTAATGAGTAGCAAGCATGCAGAGGAGAGTCGTAATAAGTATTCAACACAAAACCAAATTATACAACTACTTTATTGCAGGGGTGTCAAACACTGCCTATATCCTGGATCCAGCCCTGGAGCCATATAATCTGGCCTGAGGGTATTGGATCAACCCCATTCACTGAATGCAATGTGCAGAACCAGTCTGGTTCACAGGCTAAGCCTGGCACTATGGGAGCTGCACATGGCAAAGGGGCTTTGTCTGGGTCATGTACTGAATTCAGCTTCTACACTGGGCCAACACTGTATGCTGGTTCTGGAGCTAGTCTGGATCAAGCTGTGCTGGAGCTAGCACATAGGGCCTTGCTCCAGAGCTTGCGCTGCCCTGCGACTCATAACGTGGACCCTGCTCCGTGGGTGCTGCCCATGGTACAGGAAGCCAGTATGGCATACACACTGGACTAGCTCTGTGCACTTACTATGGCACACCCATCTGTGGAGCAGTGCAGAGATTCTTGGCACCCCTGCCTTATTGTAAGTACCAATGTAACATGATTTTCATTTTGAAGGTTGTCACCTGAGATACTTCCATTTCCCCTTTTGTTCTCCTCCCACAAGACCAAAAGTAAGCCAACCCAGCTGCTTGATCAAGGATTATCTATGCAACTTCTCCTATAACAAAGCCATTTTTAAATTATGGAACAGGACAGGAAATACTTCTTTCCCTGTGTCATAGGGCGGGGCCTAGCGAGCAGCTGTGAAGCTCCCTAGCGCCCCTTGCCATGCCAATTAGGTGATTCAGTACCCTCTGATCCTCTCCCGCCACGTCTTTGATGTTAACTGGTTCAATTGGGGAGGCTGCCACTCATCGCCTAGACACTGTGCCGATACTACTTCTCGTTCCAGTTGGGATGGCCCCCTATACCCTCCGGCCTTATGGGCAATGCATGCCTCCCCTTCAGCATGCCCCAAGCCTCACAGCTGTTCCTGGACGTTATTAGGTCCCTGCCCTTCGGCGCCACTCTCTGGCACCCCTGGGCCCATCACACCCTGGTGCCCCTGCCTGGCACTCCTGGGCTTATTGCACCCTGGCACCCCTTCACTGGTACCCCTGGACTGGTCATGCAACCCGCGCCCTTCTACCAGTGCCTTTGGGCCAGTCACTCAACCTGCGCCCCTCTCTCTGGCGTTCCTGGGCCAGTCACTCAACCTGCGCCCCTCTGACCCTCTGGGGTCCCCACCACAGTGGAGCCCCTCCGGGATCCTTTCCTGCTCACACCCTGGTGGGTGTCTGGAAACTTCATGTGCCCCCCCCAACGCCTCCTCGCCCTCTCGGGGCCTACGTCGCGCCTCCTCGCCCTCTCGGGGCCTACGTCGCGCCTCTCGCGCTTGTGCTGTGCTTCTCATGCTGCTCATGCTTCTCGCATCCTTTGCCCTTTCTGGGGCCCTTGCCGTGCCTCTCACGCTTGTTGCCCTTTCTGGGGCCCTTGCCGTGCCTCTCACGCTTGGGGCTCAGGTGGCCCACAGCCATGTCTGGCCCCTTGACCCTTTCCTGGGTCATTTGCCCACACTGGACAAAATATCGCCCTTACGGGCTGGGGTCTCTACACCCCACACACCGCGCCTCACTGGCGCGAACAGCTGTGCCCCACTGGCACCACTTGCTGTGCCCCAGTGTGCACCAGGAACCCCCAGATTATTGGGGAGCTCCCATGAGGCCTCCTCACACCCCTACAGCCTCACCCAGTCCTCTGGTATAACCATAACTAAGCCATGAGCCAAACGGCTACAACACAAACACAATAAGCCTCCGGGCTTGTAACTCAAAGCCCGTACTCACTCAGCTCTCTAGCTCTGATCATCCTATAGCCAGTCAGGCTACTACCAGTCTCTCGGCCTACTCAGCTCTCCCACCACTCTTGCTCCTGCAGCCACCCAGAGGGAACTACCTCCCAGGCTCTGGCCTGGGCTGTTTATATAGGCCTGGCCCTGCCCCCTTCCGGTCACCTGACTGTTCTGGTTGCTACAGCAACCGGCACCTGAGTTGCCCTGGTGATTGGCAGCTCCTTAATCCTATTCTAGGAACAGGGCACCTAAGTGCCCCTGTGACACCCTGGATGGAGCACTCAGCCTCCAGAGTATTCCCTATCCTGGCTAGCAAAAGACCAAATTCAGAGCAAAAAACTTGGTCTCTACCAACGCAACCCCACATTTCCAAAAGCTAGACAGAAAGACAAGCAGTCTGCATCCCAGTTACTAGAAAGACAAAACAAGAGGACCTGGGATAACTCTTAGTGCAAAGTAAGGAGCACAGTGTGGATGGCTTTGGTATGAGCTACAAGGTATGAGCTACAAGGTCACATAGTTCATACTGGTAGGGGAGCATCCCCAGGTCAATCCTAAATATCAGCATAGACATATTCAAACTGGTTATAAGATAATGGCCAAAAGAGAGCAAAAATGTCAAGAAGACTTAAATGACTTAGTAACCTAAATTCTATTGGAAATCAGTGGTCAAGATCCTAAAAAGATAGGTATTTAGGTGCTCATCTCCTAATTTTTGCCTCAATAGCCTAATTCTTCTACTGTTGAAGGATGAGGAATCTATTTTAAAAATCCCAATAGGAGGATAAATTAGGGGCTGAGGTGATATCAAAGTCAGAAACTTGATTTCACAAAGAATAGATGGGGCGGTCCATCTCTCCAAAATCTGTCTATAAAATTAAAAATCCAGGATTAATACTATATTCTATTTAGTATAATTTAATTCCTTTTCTAGAAAAACAAGTGTTTGGATGATTATCTTACTGGGGTCATTTGACCCCAGCTGATTTCCTACCCTTTGGGGAGGGGGCTTGACCTGGTGATCTCACGAGGCCCCTTCCAGCCCTTATGTCTATGAAATCTATAATGTCTATGAAAACAATGGGATGTGGATAAGTTTTGTTAGCAGTTTTACTGAAAAGCTTCAGATATCATTAGTTAAGTAGAATCAGTCATTGTTTAAAGTGGGTAAGAGATAAGTGTTTGTTCTGTAATGCACAGAATCTCCTTCTCTAGCTTTTGCCAAGTTTTGTTTAACAATCGTGTAAATTGTTTAGGCAAGCTCATACTACCTACAGATATAAGTACTTGCAGTCCTTAATAGTACGCTCTGTTCCTTATTCTCAAGTACACAATATACCCTGCTGTATATTTAAGAGACCTGCTGTAGCCTGTTAACAGAGTGTGGAAAAGCCCTGGAGGGTAAAGGCACATTTTGTGTTTATTATATAACTGAAGACATTTTGGTGGAGAGAAAATGCTGTTCCTATTTAGTAGGTTTTAATAAAATAAAAATGTATGTTATTTTATGATAATAACATCTTTCCAATTACTGTTTTGCATGTCAGATCCTGTATCTCCTTAGCCAATTACTTTAGAATAACCTGTTACTGGTGGACTTAATTTTTAATTTTAATTTTTTAGAACAGGAAAACAAGTTGCTTATATTGACTCTTTCATTCTACTGTTCACTGTCCCCACACTGTCCCAGTTATGATTGATTATGAAGAAATTCCAGTGTGGCTGTTAACAAGCAACCAAAATCAGAAGATCTAAAAGAAAAGCTTAGGGCTTGTCTTCACTACAAAATTATAATTCAAGTGTTGCCTTTGACTGAAGTCTGGTCAAGACTGGTAGTTCTCTCATTGAAACTGCCTGGCCAGTCAGAAAGTACAAGCTAAAGCTCACCCCTATTTTTCAGCTGCTAATATGCCCACTGGTGTAGTCAAAGACTAGCCCTGTTCCAGCACTGTTAATCCTCCCAAACCTTCCCACAATTCACCAGCGTGCCCAGAATAGATGGGGAAATTCTTCCATAATATTCTGGGAAAATTTATAAAGAACATGTTTACATATGCTATTAATGTGCTTTAAGCTTACTGTGCAGTAAAATAAGGTGCAGTAAGCTTTTCCTGGAAGCATGTCTACACATGCACCTGTCAGGAGCAAATTCTCTGGACAGGAGCAAGTTCAGTGCAGGCCGAGCTACTCTTGCCTTGCTCTGTCCCCCTACGACATCCAGTGGGAGCTCCAGGCTCCCCCTAGTACCAACCCTAGAGCTGGAAGGGGGCACCAGGGTCAGGCCTGGG
Source organism: Crocodylus porosus (assembly GCF_001723895.1). Taxonomy (NCBI): domain Eukaryota; kingdom Metazoa; phylum Chordata; order Crocodylia; family Crocodylidae; genus Crocodylus; species Crocodylus porosus. Next base: position 39,746,448 of record NW_017728906.1, read on the forward strand.
CTCTGGAGGTGGTGGGGGAAGCTGACCCACCTCTGAGGCAGCTCCCTCCCAGCCCCGTGATCTGATCGGCAGCAGCCTGGGGCATGGGGACAGTGTCCCAGATCCCCACTCTGATCAGATAATTGAAGTGGGGGCTAAAAGGCAGCTGCCTGGGGCAGGGGGCAGTTCCCTTGCCCCCTGCTGCCTGTAGCTACTCTGTGGTAAATCTAGTACCTGTATCTACAGGTAGTGGCCAACTACACAGTAGACTAATTTATTGTGCAGTAGATGATGACGCTTTATTGCATGGTAGATTAGTGCAGTAAAACATCTCATGTAGACATGCCCAAAGTGGCTTATCTTACTTCATTGCAAAAAGCTCCAGGATATCTCCCCAGAAGTCTTAGCATTGTATATGAGTATGTAAAGCACCCACATGGCCACAAAAAGTTAGAAAATGAATCTTTTGACTTCTAAAATGAACTAATTGATGAGGACATAACCAAGATATTTTTTTAATCAGATTTTTTGTTATTTTTTTTTGGTTTTGTTGTAGTTGTTTTTACACGTTTGCTTTTTGCATCCTAGTTGACTCAGACAACAGAGAAGGTAACTCTATTACATCTTTTTCTTTTTTAAAGAGGGCTGTACTTGTAAGTCTCATTCCATCAGAACTAGATAATCCAACACCCTACTAATGTTACAGAAATGTACCAGAAGAGAAACCATTGATAACATTAGTTTAGAAATTCTGCCACACAGAAAGATACAACAGGCAAGTTTTAAACTGGATGAATCACATACTCAAAAGGTAAAGCTAATGTCACAAAATATTTCAGGAGCTTTACAGGTAGCACACATATGGAAAGTCACCAAACACAATAATGAATCAAGTCTTCACTTGAAGAAAGTCAGCCATACTGGGGTCAAGGGGGAAAACATAGTAAAGAAAACCCTTTCAGAAGAAAGTCTCAAGTGGAGTGCCCCAGTCCTGGGGCTGGTTTTGTTCAGTCCTGGGCCTGGTTTTGTTCAGTCCTGGGCCTGGTTTTGTTCAATATCTTTATCAATTACCTGGACGATGGGATGGAGTGCATGCTTAGCAAGTTTGCAGATGACATCAAGATGGGGGGAGTGGTAGATATGCTGGAGGGTAGGGCTAGGATTCAAAGTGACCCAGACAAATTGAAGGATTGGACCAAAAGAAATCTGATGAGGTTCAATAAGAAGTGCAAAGTCCTGCTTGTAGGATGGAACAATCCCATGCACCAGTACAGACTGCAGCCTGACTGGCTAAGCAGCAGCTCTACAGAAAATGCACTGAGGGGTTATAGTAAGCTTAATATGAGCCATCAATGTCTCCTTGTTGTGAATGGTTAGGGGGCAGGAGCACATGACTTGTTAGGAGAGGCTGAAGGAACTGAGATTCTTTAATCTGAACAACAGAAGACTGAGAGAGGATTAATGGGAAGCTGGGTGATAGTGACCACGAGCTGATCACCTTCACCATCTGCCATAAAGCTGGCAAGTCAGTCAGCAACATGGAAGTCCTTGACTTCAGGAAAGCTGACTTTGACAAGCTCAGGAGGCTTTTCAGTGAAGCCCTAAGGGACCACGACCCCAAGGGGAGGGGAGTTCAGGAAGAGTGGTTGCTTCTCAAGGGAGCGATCCTCAATGCACAAGCTAAATATATTCCAGCACGGAGGAAAGGCAGCAAGAAGGCACAGCAGCCCTCCTGGCTCTCCAGGGATCTAGCAGACCTCCTGAGGCTAAAAAGAAAGGCCTACAAAGGATGGAGGATGGGATTCACCTCCAAGGAGGAATATTCTGCACTGGTCTGGTCCTGCAAGGAG
>NW_017728906.1:39748376-39762210 GCF_001723895.1 Crocodylus porosus
GGTTCAGGCACCTACATTGAACACCTTCAAGAGTAAATTGGATGCTTATTTTGCTGGGATCCTATGACCCCAGCTGACTTCCTGCCCCTCGGGCAGGTGGCTGGACTTGGTGATCTTCTGAGGTCCCTTCCAGCCCTAATGTCTATGAAATCTATGAAAATCTATTTAATAGCAGCTTTCAACTACCTGGTTCCGAATAGGATGGAGCTAAACTGTTCTCAGTGGTGGCAGATGACAGAACAAAGAACAATGGTATCAAGTTGTAGCAAGGAAAGTTAAGGTTAGATATTAGGAAAAATTTTAATGAAGAAGGTAGTAAACACTGGAACAGGTTACCCAGAGTGGTTATGGACTCTCCATCCTTAGAAGTTTTTAAGACTCGGGTAAACATAGCCTTGCCTGGGATGATGAAATTTGGGATTTGAGCAGGGGGCTGGACTAGATGACCTCCTGAGGTCTCTTCCAGCCCTAATTTTCTATGATTCTAAGACAGAATAGGACTGCCCATTAGGTGAGTTCAGTTCCAGGGTAAAGCTACATTTACTTGTGTTTACAGGCAGGGCTGGCCCACAATTTTTTTTGGACCCCCTGCAGGATATATTTTTGGGGCCCCCTGACATGAAGAAGCTGGGAGTGGGGGGGAGTGGTCAATTATGAAGTCTGTGGTGGCAGCAACGTGGACTGGTGGCAACCGCCCAGCTCTCCCTTGCAACGGCATTGATTTGGAGTGTTCATGGCCACAGGGCCCCTTGGCTGCAGGACCCCCTGCGGCCACAGGTTTCACAGGATAGGACAGGTCGACCCTGTTTAGCGAATTTAATTCTGATGTTACTTATGCCAGTTAAATAATGACTAACTCCACTTAAGTCAACAGAATAACAGTGGTGTTAAAAAAAGAAAAACTGGCTGAATCTGATTCTAGGTAACAGTCTCAAAGAAAACCTTTCACATTTCCTAGCATCTAAATGGCTGCTGCTCCAATTAATTGTTTAAAGATGGCCAGTAGTATTTTTCAACACAATGGGGACAAAAAAAATGAGCCTGTTTTCTTGCTTTTAAAATACATCCTTTGTCGTGACAGTTCAGATTCTATACATAATAACTGATTCTAAGACTCTTGATCCTAGAACAGATATTTCTAATGTAAAGCTAGTTTAATGCCAACTGAAACTTCCTTCAGTTATTATCACAGTAAATGTGCTAGGATACTGCTACCAGACTAACAAAACCCACCTGATATTTTTTGCAGAAAAAAGAAATATTTCCTGACCAACTCTGTCTATTGTGTTCCATATATAGTTATTACACAGGAAAGCAACAGTAACCCCAAATACAGAGATACACAATATGCAACTGATATGTTAAATATAGTTCTCCATTGTTTCTTCAACGTACAAGCATTAGAACCTTAAAGGTGTCTCATTATGCTTCAGGCTTATAGTACTACCACTGAAAAATGTGTGAGAATTTTGCAGTGCACTTTAATGAGAGTATGATCTGGCTCTTTTCTATAGACCCACAAAATCAATTTCTCTTGCTCTTTTCTTTGTCCCTTTTCCCATACCAACATAAACAAAAGCAGCCTTCATACTTTTTTCTCATCCTCAAATGAACAGCAGTGACTTAGGGAAGTAAGCCTACAAAGGCTTTATGACAAGGTTTCGGAGGTCTGGTGAACAGCTCATGTCAGTGTTAATAGTAGCCAATTGGTTCTGTGCACTCTTATCTGATATTTACAGTATTCCTCTCTGCCAGATGACATTTTAGGCCTTGGATAGCTTCACTCTTGTTTGCTTAGTTTGGTTTCAGGTTTACATATAAACAGCCACTAGATGAGATGCCAACAAACTGACTCAATTTCTCATCATAAGGAATTTTGTACTCCCACGCAAATCCCACAAATGCTTCTGACTGTCCAATAAAGCAGTGTTAAACACATGTTTTCTGCTTAGTGCTTAAAATCAAGCCATAGTCAGCAGATTAGCTCTTCAGAAATTGTATCATGTACAAATAATAGAAAGCAAGGATCCTTAGGCATTTTGTAAGCTAGTTTCATGCTCAGTTATTCCATTTACATTGGATGTAAAGCTTTAGCACCCTACCAATGACATGGCTTTTGTTGAGGAAGAGGGGGGAGGAATCCAGCCAGTTTTCATTCTGCTTATGCATACATATTACAAGTGGGTAGTCAGACGTAAAATAATTATTATAAACTTGATTGATACCAGCCATAATTGTGGCTGAGGTAGAATTGATCTAAAAATAAAACATTAGCTTAAACTGTAGGATAAATTGTATATGGATTGTACTGAAAGTGGAAACCAGTTTATATTTCTGATATTTCTCAGAATCTAGTCAAGGTTCTACAATGATACTGAAAAAGATGGTCTCATCACACTGGGCTGACACTCTGGAAACTGGATTTAATTTCTCAGCTCTACCGCAGACAGAGACAAGGCACTCTGTCTCTCTTTTCAGTTTTCCAAGCAAGAATGACGATAGTTGTTTCTTTCGCCTGCCCTTTGACTCTCTTGTCTATTTTATAAGCTCCCAGGGACTGCTTGCATTTGTATGGCACCTAAGACAATGGTACCCCAGTTTCAATTGTGGCCTCTCGGGGCATGCTTGTACCACACTGGACAGGGCTTGGTAGCATCACCAAAAAAGCATGTTATGCCCATCACCACTTCAAAAGGACATCTGAGATTGCAAGCAGCCTTGGCTGCTGGCCAAAAGCAGCTACAACATTTTCCGAGCAATTGGTGAATGCCAGTGGAGTTGGAGTGGATGAACACATGTTTTCATATCAGTGCTCCTTAGCACAGTCCAACATGGTGTGGACATCTCCTAAGGGATGTTATCACACAAAAGTCTTATGAACCCAAACAAGTGTATAAGAGGACCCTGAACACAGTGGAGCTACAGGCAGGTCAGTTTTTATAACAATCCATACATATGCAAATCTACCATCCACAGAAACTGAGAGATTAGCTACTGGAGGCTGCAGTAGCCACTCTGGCATATTCTCTGCTGTGTATGTAACAAAGTATGCAAGACTCCTTCTTTTCCCATAAACTACTCATTTCCTTGACCTGAACACAAGGAATATGATTTACCTTTTAAGGCTCTTATATAAGGAGATACTTAGAAAACTAAGGCAAATCAACTAAAGGTTTGAAGTCAAAGTGCGTAAATTAAAGAGCACTGAGCCACTTCGTGGATGCTGGTGTTTAAAAGCAAACTAGTCCTCACTGAAGGCCACAGCTTTATCTTTTAATTTGCTCTCTCTCTCTCTCTCTCTCTCTCTCACCAAGTGGTGCTGAATGGTGATTTTCTGTTTGTTTGTTTTGGCTGTCTCTAATATTAGCCTAAGAAATCTAACTCAATGCTGAGTCTCTTTGCTACAAGAAGAAATAGGAAATGGATCAGGCAGTCTCTAAAAATGACCTCCAGAGAGTGGTACTGGAGGAAAAAAAAAACTTTTTTTGTTAGGTTTAAAACTACTTGAACACATTTTGTAAATAATAAAATTTGGGAGAAGCTCCTTTTTCTTAAACCTTAAAACAGTGGCACCCAACTGGATGACATGGCTCCCAAAAACAGCCTTCGTGCTTGTTTCTCATTGTCAAGTGAACAACAGTGACTTAGGGGAACCCAAATAACCATCTACATGTCTAATAGAGCTGTGCGAAACAGCACTGTTCCACTTTGACTTCTGTTTTGAGATTTCAATGGAACAGTGTTTTGTTTTGAGTTTTGTTTCATTTTGAAAGCATTGTTCTGTTTCGTTTTGTTGAAACAGTTTTGCTGTTTGACATTTTGCCCATAAGCTATAATAGGGAAGCACAAAACTGGAGGAGGAGCACTCTCCTGTAACCACAGGCAGATTGGGGCCCACACCCCGGGGAGGAGTCCAGCAGGGTCCTGCAATCCTCCCGGGAGGGGTGGGCAGAAGGCTGCCATTGCTGCCTGGGACTGGTGCTAGGAGCTGAGCCTGTGGAGGGAGGTGGAGCGCAGCCCCAGTGCTGTGCTCCGCTTCCCCCCACTGGGATCAGTTCCACAGGGCTGCCAGCCACTGGGAGCTGAGCCCGGTGAAGGGAGGGAGGGAAGCAGGCTGAGCTCCATGGGGCTGATGGAGCCAATCGGGGTGCACCCCAGCGGCGGGGGGTGGCTAGAGCTGGCTCTGCACTCCGATTCGCTCTGCCAGCCCCACAGAGTACAGGCACCTGGGGCTGTGGAGCTGTTCAGAGCACAGCCCTGCCTCTCCCCTGCCTCCCACCACCTGGCTGCTACTTTGAAACTCAAAACATTTCAAAACATTTCAACTGGCCTTGTTTTGTTTCAAGTCTGTTTTGAAGCCCGTTGTTTCATTTTGATTTCACTGTTTTGAACTCAAAACGAGTCGAAACAGCACCCAAACGAAACAGCTGGCAAAGCTTTGCACAGCCCTAATGTCCAACAAGCAGAGAAAAATATTGAAGGAAACAACCAAATCTTCAGAAAACCTCCAAGCCATCCTTAAAAGAAAAGAAAGGTGCAAAAGGTCTGTCCTTTTGCAGATCACGTAAGTAAAGGAGTTTATCTCAAACAGAAGATCAGAATGAAACTGCACACTTTAAGCAGCTGAAGTCCATATAGACAAGAAGGACAAACAGGTGACTCTGTCCAGATGTCTAAATGTATGATAATCATATAAATCTTCTTTTTGGAAGGATTCCAAAGTACTTTACAAATTATATGGATAGCAGGATTGCGTCATCTACCACCAAAAATTAGTAAGCTCTGGACTGAAAGAAAACACAGGAGCTGTTTAACACTTCAGGTTATGAAAAGAAGACTAACAGATCAAATTGAAATTGTGGAGGAAGTTTACATAGGCCAAATGTATTTATCAGAACTGGAATTTGGCCAGACCATTATAAATTAACAGCCCTGCTCTTGCAAGAAAAACAATGCCATGGCATAGTTAGTAATTATGGGTGGCAAGGATGTCAATTTTATGTCTCATCCAAAAGAGTGTAATGAGACAGTGGATCAATAATGATTCAGAGAAAAAGAGCCACTGAATCACCAAGAATGCTTCCTGTAGCAGCATCTCTGTTTTCCATGATGGAACCTCGTCTAACTATTGACAAGGTCCAACCCTATTGTGACCTTATGAAATCCCACAAGCTAAACGTGTTGTTCACTTGCAATCTGGAGAAGGGGCTTTATGCCAATGGTAATATCAATGATACATAGAAAAGAATGCAATTACTTGTGAGTAAGCATGGATGCTGTTTTCTATATAGATTTGGAATGTTTTCATTTTGGAAAGGGATAAAGTTTCCATATCTCAGTATGGAAAAGCTGAATAATTATGTTTTTTTAATATATCACACAATACAGAGTTTTCAAGAATAGGTTACGCTCCCTAATATTTTCCAGTAAATTAACTGATTTTTAAAGCTTTAGAGTCAATTCCAGGTTTTATTATTCTTATAATCTCTCATAGAAAAACATCAAATACAATTTATATGGAGTTACATATCTAAATCACTCTTGACGTTCTGTTTTGTCTTTCCTCAAAATACTACTACTCTCAATTGCAGTTTCATGACCTTAATTTTTCCTATCTTAATAGCATATTTACGATATAATAATAAAAGCTCGTCTTATTGCAAGACATTCAGAGGCAATAAAAAATAAGACATAAAAAACTATGGAGCACTGGATCAGCCATGAATAAAACAAAATGCAGTACAGCAGGCATATATCACAAAGAACAGCAGGTGTGCTAAGAATATTTACAAAGACAGAAATGTAAGCATTCAGGCTGAGTTTAAGATAGAGAGAAATTTTCCAGGGAGTGAAGCTCTGTACCACAGTGTTCTTTCTTACATAACCAGTGAAAGGAAGCCACAGAGTCCAAAAATCAGCACTCTTGCAAAACAGATAATTTTTTACATTCTTTAGTTCTCAAACTTTATTAATGCTCCCTCTCCCGTGGCAGACATCTAATTACAAGAATATCAGCCTAGACAAGTGGAAGGAGGAGTTGAAGTGGATAAATCATTTTGCTGGACTCGCAGTTCCTGGTTAGTATTGAGATGGTGCTGTCAATGTTAAAATAACAGACATGATTTTCTTATCACTACAGTCTCCCCATGCTGGTCCAAAGGCATAAAGCTGTCTGGATGAGCTACCTGGAAACCCTCTGGCATAGAGAGAATCTCTGAATTGTACAGAGCTGACAAAACAGATCTGTGTCACCCTTTTTGCCATCCTATCATAGTTTGTATCAGAAAGGAGGTCTGGAAGACCATGTATGCAATTTGGCTGTTTTAACATTAGAATTGCCCCTTGGGTACAAAATTCCAGAGTCCCTATGGCTTTTTTCATGACTTGATGCAGAGAAGGCCTCTGATTGTGTTTCTTAGAAGTACCTCTTTGGGTATTACAAAGGAGCTTTAGTAAAGAATTCAAAAGGTGGATGTACAGTGGTTATATACAATTGTTATATACAAGTCAACAAGTGTATGTGCAGTTGTTATATACAAATCCCATTTAAGAGTTGTGACCAATAGTAAGCTAACTGATCCATTTCCCTTGAAAAAGAGGACTTGGCCATTCTCTCCACTTATATTTGATTTAGCATTAGAACCACTGGGTGCTATACACGTTCTCTGTTGTGTTCTAATTAGAATGCATCAGAGCAGACTTGTTTAATTGAGTCTGCTGGAGTGCTCTAATTAAAACGTTCCAGTGTGCTTCATTGTCACGTATTAAATGTCCCATGTTTCAAAATGCTGAGGGCACTTTAACTAAAACTTGTCAAATGAGCTTTAGTTAAAGCACCCCCAAGCCATTTTGAAATGTGGGATGCTTAAATCATGTGATGCTGAGGCCCTTTAATTAGAGCAGCTGTCCAGGAGCCAGTCTAATTAAAATGCATTCCCCCCCAGAGCACATGTATAGACACCCATTGGCTACAGCTATAAGGAATGAGGGCAATATAAAAGGCATTATGGTAGTGAACACAAGATTCTGTTGTACATCGATGATGCACTAATACTCACAGCCTGAGAGATCAGTTCCTGCTCTCTTATCATTAATCAGCAATTTTAGCATCTATCTGTTTATAATATTAATTTTAAGAAATATGTGTTACTTGGACTAAATAGGCATACCACAAAGGAAATGTTTAGCAAATAGCAGTTTTAGTAGCAATCAGAACATGTCTCTTATTTGGGTATTAAAATATCAAAGGACATTAATGTTATTTTCTGCCAAACTTTCAGAAGAAATTTGATGTAATATTAAAGGATTGAACCAATGGAGTAGTTTGGCAATTTCCTTGTGGGGGGGGAAGTTAATATTTTAAAAAATGAATGTTGTGCCCATTACATAACCTGCCAGTCATAATGCCACAATCCTATTTCGTTAAAATCAACCAAATGTTCAACAGGTTTCTAACTCTCTAAGCCCTACAATTTTTGCAAGCCAACATGCTTGGAAAAATTTGACATACTTACTGAAGTTTCAGTCTTCATTATATCATATGGCTTCTATTTGGGGCAAACCCTTTTTAATGTATGCATCCCACAAGCTGATGTGGATAAAGTGGATGGACAAGGGAATTATACATGTATACCAGCCTCTAGTAGGAAATCATATTGAACCCTTTTCTGAGTTATCTGATGAATATAGCCTTCCAACAGGATTACCAAACCAAGAAATTATTTTTACTGATAATCTGCAAATTTTTTATTGAAAACCAAACTCTTCTATTGACAGACTTTTTAATGACACATGTTTTACATAATGTAAATATAAGCCTTCTTCAAGGCACTGGAGGAAAGCTAGAAGGTCTGGGTTCAAATTTAGGGGTTTAACACCAACCATAGTAAAAAAAAGTGTGGTTGTCAGTAAAAAAATTGGAGATTATGGGAAAAAAATGTTCTTAGTTTGGCAACCTGCTTGATTGCAGCAATGGTTTTACACAATGTTGCCCCCACACCAAGGGTTCCCTACTCATCCCATACCTCGATACCCCCAACATCACCCTGCATCATGCTCATCCCCAAAGCTCATCCTCAAACTTAATCCCTCCCCCAGACCCTCAACCCACTGCCTTTTCCCCGCCCTCCTACCAGCCACATAGGCTCCAGGGCTAGAATTGAGGTATCCCAGAGCTCCATGGCCCTGCGTCCTTTGAAGTGAGCCCTGAGCAGCTGCTACAGGCAGGTGATGGCTGGGACACAGAGCAGTAGCTCATGACTGAGGTAGGAGTGTGGCTGATGGACAGTTTCCTGCAAGGTATCAATCTGCACTCCCATGCAGACACCAGGTGGCACTGCTCTACACAGTTTTCCCATTGGCACTTTGATCTAGCCTCATTCCAATGTCAGTGACGGGTCTTCAAACAAGCTCAGTGTTTCTTAATCTTTTATGGGTGGCTCCTTTTTTAGGGACTTCATAGACAGACATTTTTTCCTGTTTCTTTATGGACTGTCCTTAAATTTACAGACAGTTGGTAACCTTGCCCTCTGGAAACAGCTGAATGGCAATATATGCAGTTGCACAAAGTATTAGAAAACTATTTTGGACCTGAGGCTTTGTGTATAGCAAATACTCCAGATATATAATTTTTTTGACCTTGAAATATACTTCTTCTCTGCATTCTGTGGCATCACACTCTGAATATATATTGTCACATAACAGATATGATATAGATTGTTTATGACTATAGTAGAATGAAGGCCTAGTTATCCAAATGATAGAACCCAGTGAAAATCAGCAAAATTCACAATATTTGAACATCAAAAATTGATGTAGACTTTTCAAAAGGATCATTTTTCATCTGCACTGGGATACCTCTAAACTTACAAAATGAAATAGACTGGAGATGTAATCTATTGCAAGCAACTCTTGATGACATGTTTTGGTCATGCCCTATTATCAATTCTTTTTGGAAAGAAATTATAACCAGAGTTAACATGGTTCTAAACCAGCGTTGATACTTTTGTAAATAATGTGTGTTCTTGGATATATCCCTAAGGAATTCAAACTGAATCCTTCCCAGATTGCACTCTTAAGGTGGTCCTTATTAGTGACATGCAGGATTATATTACTGCTTTGGAAAAGTAGAACATCTCCAAAGGTCAAAATATAGTATGTTAAGGTGACACACCTGGCATTTATGGAGAAACTCACAATTATCAGGCTTAACTGCTTCAAAAAGTTTGGTGCAATTTGGAAAAAGTTCTTAGATTATTTTGGTAACTAAATTATTACTCCTTGCACAGCTGCTTTCTTTTTCTATTCCTGTCTCTTCCCTTCTCCTTTTTTTTCTTTTCCCCTTTATTAGTTAGTGTTTGTGAGAGATGTATGTAGTTTAGATTGACATATATAGTTGATATATATGTATTTCTGATTTTTGTGTTTCATTTTTAAAAAATTAATAAAAAAGAATTGCCCCTTGAAACTACTGGCAGTTACACAGAAGTTAGAACATCCAGGCTGTCAAGTATTGACTCCATAAAAACTGGCAAACCCCCCCCCCCCCAAAATGCCAAAGACCTGCACACCTCATCTAATGGAGTTCTCCATAAAACACTTTTCAGACAGATCCAGAAATAAGATAGTAGCAGACTTTAAAGGCAAAAGACTAGTTCAAAAAGTTTGAACTCAGGCAAATTTCCTGAGTTGAACAATTTACCTAAGGAGAATCCACTGCCTCACTTGCTTGATGTTCTTATACCAAGACTGGGTATTTTTCTAACTAGATATTTTTTGGTCAGCTCACTAAAAAGTTCTATGAATCTATGCTTACCAGAATAGGTATATATTGTGGACTGACTGGAAGCTAAAGTCCCTTACATCACAAATGGTGGTTTCACCGATAAGAAAGCAGGGAACACCTATTGGATCTCACTTATTCAGTAAGATAAAATCAAGAGAAGCAAACTCTGTATAAATATATTTAGTTACTCCAAAGCTTGCAATATCATCAAGGTTTCATCAGAACCTCCACACACAGTGATAAACATATCTGGATCAATAAAGGTATCCTATTCCTGAGCATATAATTCAAGATAATTAGAGATATGTTTTCATCACCAATCTCAAAATTAGGGCATACAGTTTTGCATAAGTAGCTACAATCGTGTGCATAGGCAAACTGGGAAGATTAAATACTATGATTTGCCTACAAAACTTTGTTTTTAAGAAAAATAGTTGGTGCAAGGTTTGAAGTCTAGTTAAAGATTGCTTCAGAAAGATTTAGCACATCAAACATACGCAAACCCTAGGCTTTAGTTCTGTGGATCTGAGCTTTTTTTCGGTATTGTTACGTGTTATACTTAGCATGTACTAACTGCACTTATAGCACTAGTGTCCCAGCGTTCAAGCAGCGAAGCATGTGCTAAGTGCTATTGTAGCCTAGTAAAGTTAGGTCTTTTCTGGCAAGGAGCATTTCCAAGCCATATTACCTAATGTGTTGAGACGACGTTGGACTGCTCCATGGAGGTAATACAAGCAGGGGATGGGGGGTGGTTAGGGTTAGGGCTGGGGCTGAGCATAGGAATGCTGTTGTTGGGCTCCTGGGCTCCTTACCACCCCAGAGCTTTGAATCAGCAAGGCTCTAGTGTGGTGGGAGCCTGTGAAGCCTTGGGCTCAAGGCTCTGGTGAAGTAAGGAGGCTGGAAACCTGTCAAACAGCTCTGTAGGGCTCACCCTTCCCCCACTCCACTGGAGCCTTGGCAGTTCAAAGCCCCAGCGTGGTGCAGGGCTGGAAGTGACAATGGAGTGGCATGAGAGCTAGTGCCAACCCCCATATCACACAGAAGCTGGTTAAGGCTCCAGTGTAGCGTGGGGACTGGGACCAGCTCCTATGCCATGCCAGTGTCACTCCTAATCCCTGCACTATACTGAGCCAGTTTAAAACTCCAGTATGGTGCTATATTTAGATCATAGTAGGTGCATCTACACATTCAATTAATTCAAATAATAAACTCTGGAGCAGTTTGAGTAAACTACTCCCGGGTACAGCATCTACGCATGCATCTGGAACAGCAGCAATTTGCTGAATAGAGCTAGGGCAGGACAGTTTACGCCAGGGCCAGGGGCATAAGGGGTCAGCCCTGGGCTACAGGTAGCAGCATTGGGTGGCAGAGGGGCTCCCTGGAGCACAAGGGAGCCATGCAGCTAGGTAGCAAGCAAGAGTCTGCCCCTTTCTGGTTGGGTTGACCAGGCACAATTTATGTCTGTGGTTAGTGTCTACATGTGTATTTAATCGCAGTTAATTACTGTGTTAATTACCCTGGTATAAGACAGTACTGTCCCCAACAGTACTATCTTACAGTGGTGTTAATTAGTTTACTGCAGCCTAACAGCATTACACATGTAGAGAGTGATGCTTTACTCCATTAATCAGTTTACTGTGCAGTTAAGCGCACTGTGTAGATGTGGCTAGTAAGCATTAATGTGTGATGGCTCTGCAAACTTTCTAAGTATAACACGTAAAAATACCCTTTATGTCTTGCAGCACTAGTAAATCATTGGGGCAGCTATTACATAATCCCATCTACAAAATATATTAAATCACAAATACTGTCTTGCCTATGTTCTCAAGATACTTTGTATGATCCTGACTTTCTGAGGTCATTTTATTCTACCAACTTTGAGTTACCTGCTGGATTCTCAGTCTGAGAAATACAATTCCCCCCAAACTGGTTAGCCAGGTTTGTATGCATCTTTCAGCCTACAAATCTACATTACAATGCTATGATGCAAGGAATTTTCAGCATATTATGAGACATATTTAAAAGCAGGAGATCAGTTTCATTCACCAACACAGTAGAAACATGTTAATATGATGATGATCTGGGAAAATCAGGTGGAAAGTAAGTTAAAATTTTGGTGCATTACATAAAGTGAATACAAGCTTCCTAAAAAAGGCAATACAGCAAAACCTCAGAGCACCATAGATTTTCACTGCAGAAAAACAGTGCTGAGTTTGAGCAGTTTCATACTATGGGTGTTCATGTATAATAGAGTCTTGGGTCTAATTCTGAGGCCTGAAGTTCAGCCTGAATGTATATAGAAAATATTTGGTAAAAGAAAACCTTCAAATGAAAAAAAAAAGCTCCCAAGAAGGCATGTTTGAGAAATTGTTCATAACACAAACACTGGACTACAGTGATAAGTGCTTGTAAACTAAAAGGAACTTTGATTAGTTAAAAGGCTGTGGAGATTCCTTCCTCACACTTTGTACGGCCACCGTACAAGACTGCTTCATCCACCCTTTTCCAGAGCTTCATGGCATTGCTGGATGGGGCACAGAGGAAGCATGTTTCTATTTTTCTCTTTATTGTGAAATTAAGATTGTTGACAATATAAAAAAGAGACTGTAAGAGGAGCACACTCCATGCTCTAATTAGCTCTGGGAAGCTTTCCTTCTCCTCAAGGCAGGATGCATCTGAGTGCTCCCTGACACTGTGGACAATGACACCACCCCCAATGTAGGGCTGTGTCTGTATGTCACAGTTCAGCCTTAAGTGGTAACTGTTACCAGCAATGGCCATTTTTGCAAGCAATAAAGTGACCACATTAAATAGGAAGGAAGTTAAACAATTATTTCCCTTGCCCTTACTTAAGGTGCAAGCTGACAACATGAAAAAGATTAGCAATTAGAAATATGGTAATGTTTTCCTAACTTCCTTTAAGACATTATTTCCTTTCACAAACAGCTTAATTTGGGTTTTATAAAACAGAATTTTGTCAGACCCTAAAAATACTAATGAGCTGGTTAAAGAAAAAATTTGACATTGCAACTCTTTACAGTTATATTCAGTTTAGAAGCATAGGCTCTGATTCAACAAAGCACTTAAAGTGCATGCTTCACTCTAAACATGTCTAAGTTCCACTGAAATCAATAGCACTTATGTGTTTTACTGACTTGGGATTTTAATGCAAAACATGGAAGAATGAGAATCAAATTCTGGGAACTGCATCTGTGTGACAAGCAGAATTTGGCGCACAATCAAACTAATTTCCTTGAAAATACAAAAAACCCCTAAGAATCTGCAAATAAGTCAAGTGACAACCTCTGTGCAAAGTTCTTTTCTCCCACAAAAAAACAACAACATTGATTTTACAGTGCTCCTTTTTAAGCCTTTCTAAAACAGAGGGCTTTATAGTAATAATTAGAGGTGCATACATCAAAGTGACTGGAAGACCTATCATATATTTCTTATGATACAGATAAACTCTATAAAAATAAAGGCTGTTACCCCAACTAAGAAGGGTGACAGTAAATTGCTAGATCTTCACAATGACTCAAGTCTCAGTTTTTATACCAAAATGGGGTCTAGGTGCTTGAGTATAAAAATTACATCCTCAAAATCCTGTTCAGTTCCACCTAAGCCTGGTGTCACCTGAAATCCATGGACACTTCAGTTGTTTTATCATTCAAGTTCCCCATGTGCCTATAGCTGCATGTAGAGAAGTGCTTCAAATCTTGATGGTTCATAGATTTCAAAGAATTCATAGACATTAGGGCTGGAAGGGACGTCAGAAGATCATCAAGTCCAGCCCCCCCGCCCAAAGAGCAGAAAGTCAGCTGGGGTCAATTTGGTCTTGAAGGTGGTCAATGTAGGTGCTTGAACCACCTCCAATGGCAGGCTGTCCCAGACCATGGAGGCTCAGACAGTAAAGAAATTTTTCCTTATGTCCAGCCTGAAAAGGTCTTGTAGTAGTTTAAGACTATTCGACCTCATCATCCCTTGGAGCGCTCTGGTGAACAAATGTTCCCCCAGATCCTGGTGGTCACCCCTGATAAACTTATAGGTGGC
>NW_017728906.1:39762221-39816261 GCF_001723895.1 Crocodylus porosus
TTGAGGATCGTTCCCTTGAGAAGCAACCACTCTTCTTGAACTCCCCTCTCCCTGGGGTCATGGTCCCTTAGGGCCTCACTGACAAGCCTCCTGAGCTTGTCAAAGTCAGCTTTCCTGAAGTCAAGGACTTCCATGGTCCTGACTGACTTGCCAGCTTTATGGCAGATGCTGAAGGTGATCAGTTCATGGTCGCTGTCACCCAGCTTCCCATTGATCACTAGGTCGCCAATTAGGTCATCCCCAGTAGCCAGTACCAGGTCGAGCAGCGGTTTACCTCTCGTTGGCCCATAAGTTTCTTGAGTCAGGTAGAGGTCATCCACACATGAGAGGAAGCTTTGCAACCACTTGGATTTCACTGAGTGATCCTCCCACGAGGTATCTGGGTAACTGAAGTCACCCATGACAACCATGGTCCTGGAGCATGTGGCCTCAGCCAGTTCCCGGGCGAACTCCTGGTCAAGCTTTTGACTTTGGGTGGGAGGTCTGTAGTAGACTCCCACCATTGTGTCCCCTGTGCCATGTTCCCCATGGATTTTAACCTAAGGGTTTCCAGTCGTCCACCCTGGTCACCAATATCAGCTTGCTGGGACGCATAGCTTTCCTTAACATAGAGAGCTACACCCCCGTCCCTTTTATCTACATGATCCCTCCTGTACAAGGTATAGCCATCTATACCCATGGTTCAGTCATGGGTGGAGTCCCACTAGGTCTCTGTTATCCCTATGATGTCATAATTATTTGCATTAAGCAGGAGGACGAGCTCCTCCTGCTTATTCCCTAAGCTCCTGGCATTTGTGTACAGGCAGGCAAGTGTCCCCTTGGGGGCTCTTGCCTTGCCCACAGATTGTACCAGGGCTGGGGCAGGGGTGGGCTCCCTTGAGTGCTTTGCTTGGTTACAAGCTCCCAGCTGCCTAGCTCAGGTTTAGACCTTTTTAGGATCTAGAAACGAGGCCCTCCTATTTTGCCTGTTGGGCTCGATCTGATACAGTATTTTCTCAGAACATCTACCTGATTTAGGCCTACAAAGTTCAGGGGCAACAGCCACATTCTTTCCCAATGTTTCTGGAGAATGAACAGCTACTAGTTTCTCTATACAGCCCTGACCCCTCCTTAGATTTTTTGTTTTGTTTTGAAAGAAAGTTCTTGTGTATATAGGTGCACATGTAAGTGCTGATAGTGGGAGGGGAGGCACAACTCTGTGCCACTGCCCCCACTGCTGCCAGGCATTGGGCTCAAGCCAGGTTGCTATCAGCCCCCTGAAAGATATCACTGGGGCTGTCATCAAGAAGGAAGTGGGGAGGGGGAAGCAAACAGCAGTGAGCTGCCATCTGGGGTTTGCCTGAGCTGGTGGGGGGCAGGGGAGGGGGTTGATTAGAGTCCCATCATCTTGTAGGAACCATCAGTAACTAACTCAGGGCTGTGGATTCCCTTACAGGCATCAAGACTAAGTACAGACAGTCAAAAAGCCTAAGGCTGAATCAGTTTTATGTTCACAAGTTAGTCTAAGTGTCACGGAGTCAAGTAGGTGCTCCGTGACTGTAAGTGAGATTGGCAGAGTTGCCAATCACCAGGGCAGCTCAGGAGCCGGTTGCCAGGGCGACTAGGCGGGTCAGGTGGCCAGAAGGGGGCAGGGCCGGGCCTTTATAAACAGCTTAGGCCAGAGCCTGAGCAGCAGTTCCCTTTTGACTGCCACAGGAGCAGAAGCTCTGTGGCTGAGCTGAGTGGCCTGGGTTAGTAGTTGCAGCCTTACTATGCTGACCAGCTGTGATGATGTGGGGGACAAGAATGCCCTAAAGGGAGGTAGGCTTGAGAGCCTTGGTGGGGGCTTGTGTTTATGTTTGGAGCACGGAGACTCTGTGTGGTTTATGTTACAGCCGGGTGGCTTGAGCTTATGTTACAGTTTGCACCGGAGGACCGGGTGAGGCTGTAGGGGAGTGAGGAGGCCTCAGTGGGGCTCCCCAACAGCTTGGGGGTTCCAGGTGCCCAGTAGGGGCACAGTGCCAGTGGGGCACTATCCTCTGTGCTGGAGAGGCACTGTATTGTGCCAGGGAGGCACAGTGTGCAGGGTTGCAGACCCCAGCCTATGAAGGCGGTGTTTTGCCCCAGTGGGGGCAACTGGACCCAGAGAAGAGTAAAGGGGACAGGCACGGTGGTGGCTGCCTGTGCCCCTAGCGTGCGGAGCACGGTAGCGGCCCCTGAGAGGGCAAGGCCCCAGAGCAGGGCAGAGAGAGAGCGCGGTAGTGGCCCCAGAGAGGGCGGCAGTATCAGGCCCCAGAGCGGGTGGAGAGAGAGTGCAAGGAGCGCGGTATTGGCCCCAAAGGGGGCAAGGCCCAGTACAGGGCGGCGGCTTCGAGCCAGGCCCCAAGGGTGGTGGCAACAGGGCAGCAGACGGGTGAGGAGCTCAGGGTGCCTGACAAGGAGAGAGAGAGAGCACCAGAGGGATGAGGGACCGCACAACGTCCCACGGAACAGCTGCAAGGCTTGGGCTGTGCTGAAGGGGAGGTTTGGAGGCACGCATAGTCCTTAAGGCGGGGTGCATAGAGATAACCCATTTCAGAGTAGGGGCAGGAACATCGGTACCGTCAACTAGGGGAACAGAGGCAGCCCCCCATACAACTTATTTGTCATCAAAGTTGTGGCAGGTGAGATTCTGAGGGTGCTGAGTCCACCCTAACGTGACGGTAGGAGGTGCTAGGGAGTTCACGGCCGCTCCTAGGCCCCACTCCCTCACACTAAGATACTTAGATTAAACTGATAAGTAAGTGAATAGACATTCACTTTTGATTCCAGAAATGCAGCCACGTGCCTGCAGTGGCCCAGGCCAGAAGCCGAGTGGGGGATGAGGGAGGCGGGTGGCAGGAAAGGGAGGCCCCTAAAGCATGCCTCCCTGCTAGGTCAGAGCAGACAGCTTGGGCCAAAGCTAGCCCACCCACCCTGCAGGGGGTTGGATTGTAGAAAGGGTGCAAAGCATCCTGGGATGCTGGAGAACTGAGTTAACTTGAACCTGAAGGAGACCTGAGACACAAGTTCAATAAACCGATTTTAATCTAAATCAATTAAACCTGGATGGATGTAGTATCAGACTTATCTTAAACCAATTTCAGCCATTTTGGGCATTTTTACATGTGCTCCTGATGCAGCGCCAGGTGCTTTTAATTAGCGATCGTGCTAAGAAAAGCACCTGGTGCTGCATTGTATTCACATGTATAAGCGGTGCAGTGTGTGTCAGTATCGAGCATATAGCAGCAGTAAGCTTCAAACTAAAGAACATCAAATGTGTTTTAGTTCAAAAAGCAGTGCCTGCCATTTTCTCACTATTAATGCACACTGCACCACTTATACACCTACACCCAACGCAGTGCTGGGCATGTCAATCATGTGCTCCAGCAGACTCAATTAATTGAGTCTGCTCCAATGCACTGGATTTTTGGCATGTCGGAGCAGACTCCTCGCATGTGTGAAAGTGCCCTTTGAAAGCAGCTCATGTGTACTGAACTTCTGGGTCTGGGACAGACATTGCATAAACTGGTTTAAGCCAAATCATTTAAGCCAAATCTGATACTACATTCAACCAGGTTTATCTCAAACTGGTTTCAGCCATTTTGAAACTGGTTTATGTGCACTGAATCTCTGTTCTGTTGCAGGTTTAAACCAGTTTCTAATCACTTAAGATGGTCTATGTGTAATGTCTGTCCCTAGCTCTGTTTATTTTACAGATTTGAACTGGTTTCCAATCACTTACACAGTTTAGGTTTAACTTCTGTCCCTAGCCCAAGTGTACTACCATGCTCAGCCTAGAGTGTCCAAGCCCCTTTATCAATCTGTCCAAAAAAAAAAAAAAAAATCACTGTCTTTGGAGAGTCTTTAAAATCTGTGTAGCAGTCCTTCACTCTTCTTTTCTCTCATCCTTTGAGTTCTAGTCCCAGTCATAGTTTGTAAACTCCTGATGACAGAGGCAAGTTTCCAAAGTGTAGGTGTTAGATTCCCTCACACCTCCCTTGAAATAAATAATAAATAGGAAGCTTGTTAAGCCTACAGGAAGAAATAAAGAATGTGAGGTATCTTCTGTGTTGTAACTTGCACATAAATCTAAGGGCAAGCATTAACATACAGACAATATGGGAGCAGAGAGTGAAATAAGACCTCTTCTACTCACTGTATTCACACTATGTACAGCTCAGATAAATTAAGTGCTATAAATCAAAGTGCTCAGAGCTAAAAGCAGGAAGCATCTTGCTAGGTTTAAGTACCATTGTTCATAGCCTAAATGCTTTTTTATGTACTCCAAAAATATAATTATTTTAAATTCCTTAGAGAGACATAAAAATGGGAACTTTATATCTAATAGCTATTCCCTTTTAAAGGCCTTCTGATGCAATGGAATTCAGAACTGCAGCATCCCAGTTAATTCAGATTTACAAAATTAAATACCGGACAAATGCTTTGTCCATCTCTGTCCAGAAGATCAGTGATTATTGTTCCATATTTTCAAGAAGCTGCATTACAAAGAGTCAGTCCTGGCTAATTGCTTTAATTATTCCACCCCTATTTTCAATGCAAGTCTTTCAGCATACTGCTGATGGCTTTAATTAATCCTAATTATGCACGTCACATTCTAGATATATAATCTTCATAAATGATGGATGAGTAAGGATTGGAATTCAGATCAGCAAACACAAGTTCAAGTTTTAATTCCAGTTAAATAAATGTGTGTATATCCTAACTTTAAGTGCAATACAGTAATCATGTATGTAAATAATAATATCTAGAGGAATAGATGACTGAGAGTTAAGTATCAGTCATTAGGAATGACTCCAACATTGTTTACTATTCCCTGGAAATGCATGTGTATTAGAAAATAGTCACCTCTTCAGTGCACATTGCCATATACTCAGTTTATTGCAACCTTGTGGAAATTCATAAGAAAGAAGTACTTCTGGATTTAGCATACAACGGGCACATCTACACATCATCCTA
This sequence comes from Crocodylus porosus, assembly GCF_001723895.1. Lineage (NCBI taxonomy): Eukaryota > Metazoa > Chordata > Crocodylia > Crocodylidae > Crocodylus > Crocodylus porosus. The sequence goes on from NW_017728906.1 coordinate 39,767,199, forward strand.
CATCACCGTAGTGATGCACTGCATTGCCATACAATGCACTACAGCAACATAGCGATCATGTGAATCTACATGTGACCAGTAGCTACTTTGCCATGGCAGTGCACTCCCCCGTTTTAGCATGCCACTATGGCAAAGTAGTGGCTAAAACTAACCGTGCACACAGAGCAGCAGAGGCAGTTACTGCATTGTGCTTTAGTACTTCTCAACAGTGCCATAACATCACTATAGGGTGATGTGAAGATGCACCCAATGTTAACCAAAACTAGATACATTATCCTCAGTTGTCAGAGCTGATCTTTTATTAATTCACCAAAAGCCATATTTAGTATGTTGTGATAAAAATAAAATGCTTGAGTTGACTGTGTTGATAAGTGTGAGATGTATGTGAAATATCTAACTCGCTAAACTGTGTTTAGTTTTAATTGAATAGCTAAGGGAAAATGGCCACAAGTTTTGTTTTCTTTAACTTTTGACATGTGGATAAAGACTAGTGATTCATCAAAAATGGGTATTTCTCTCCCATCCCGACTGTGGCAGTCTTTTTTTTCTGGCCTCCCTGACACACATCTTTCCCATGTTCTCAACAACATAGTCTTTTGTTTTGGTTTGTTTTCAACAGAAAAGATTATATTCCTGGCTGGGAATCTTACATGACTACTCCTCACATCAAATGAAGACTTCAGGTTTTTGCCCAGACTTGGCTCTTTTATAATTTAATCCTTCCTATCTTGTGTACCTTAACACATTCTCTCTCAACTCTGCTCTGCTCCATACACAAGAACCTGTGGAATCATATTTTATGTGGAAAAACTGGTCACTGCAAACCAGCTGCCTAAACATTGGAGCTTGTGTAGATGCCATGGTACAGAAAGTTTTAAGAAAGAATATAAATGGACAATGATAATGGCAAGAGAAGTAACCTGAACAAATTCATTTCTCTCTTCCTTACAATATATAAATATTGGCTTGAAATGAGTCAGTTATGAATACAACCAATCTAATCATTCTCACTCGCATCATCTCTACTCAGTCCTTTGTCTATTACACCAACTCTGCTGCATCTTGTCATATTAGGCTGCAAAATCTTTCGAACAAGAGTCTGGTTGGATTTGTACAGCACCCAGCACAATGGATGCCAGAGTCTTTTTAAGGTCACTTGAAGTTAATGCAACAACAAAAATGGTGATCCCTTCAACCACAGGATGAAAACAATGTCTACTGTGGTCTGTAAATTCATAAAGAGGGCTAGGAATCAGACCTTTTGAAAATTCACTAAACATATGCAGTACTGATGAAAGCTGCCAAATATACAGAGCCCAGAGAATTCAGTTCTGTAAATATAAAAAGCTAAAGTGTGCCTGCCTAATGTTCCTAATTTATAAAATACACACAAATCACATAGGATCATTGTAGGACAGATCTTCTTAATACAAACAAATCTAAAAATGCTCCAAACTGCATCACTTTTACTTAACTCTCACAGAACTTTGGAGAAAGAGATAAGAGTTTTAATGATCTCTGATGTCCCAGGACCACAAGCTCTGCCAGAACAGGAAGAAGAACAAGTTATAGAGGGAAGGATCCTGAGTGAAGACATTCTGCCACCAGCCCTGTTCTTTTTAAAACAACAATGAAATCCCCTAATGGTTCACAGAACATATATCATATGGTAAAGGGCAATGCAAGAAATACAGAATAATACATTTTAAAACAAACCAGCATGTTGATTACTCTCTCTCAAATGGATCATGGATTAGTGCCCAGTCTCCATGCCTGCTCACTCTTGACCTCCTTGCTAAGAGTTGGCAAATGTAAGTACCAGTTATGGTGGCCACCTGCCAAGTTCAAACTGGAGTGAACTCAACCAACTCCTTTTCTATTAGCCATTTAATAGCCTTCAGATAGTAACTACTATCTGGTTTGGATTTGAACAGGTAAGCTCTGGGAGCATCTACACAGGATGCTGTAGGCTAGGGACAGAAGTTACACATACACCAGTTTAAGTGATCAGAAACTGATTTAAACCTGTAACAGAACAGAAGTTCAGTGCACATAAACTGGTTTCAAAATGGCCAAAACTGGTTTAAGGTACACCTGGTTGAATGTAGTATCATATCACATTTAACTGATTTAGATTAAACTGGTTTACGGAACTTCTGTCCCAGACCCCTTCCTGGTTCAGGTTAAATCAGAGTGCCCCAGTATCCCAGCATGAGTCCCAGGCTTGGGCTGGGCTGTCTGCTCAGGCAGAGCAGGGCTGACCCTGACCCTCTGCTCCTTAGCATGAGCAGTGACAGCTGGCTGAGAGGTGGGGTGGGAAACACAGCTGGCACAGCCCAGTCTGCCTAGTGGGGACAGAGCAAGCCCTACTGGACTTTTCCCCACTGGAGTGGAATGGGCAGGGCAGCATGGGCCAGCAGGCTCAGGGGAAGGGAGAGGGATTAAACTCCCCGTGCATACCCTCTCCCATCCACATGGGACCCCAGCCCAGATCTGCCCAGCTTTCCTTCCTGCTTACAGAGCAGGGGATGTGGCTAGAGCCCACCTGGGCAGCAGCCTCAGGTGAACGGTGGACAGGGATGGGGATTAAACTCCCCTATCTCCCCTCCTCCCACCAGCTGGGCAGACCCTTGCTGGAGTCCCTGTGCCGGTGAGACAGAATGGAGACAGGGGAGTTTAATCCTCTTCCCTCCACCCCTTCACCTGAGGCACTGCCCAGGCCACGATTTCCCCCTCCTTGCTTGGGGACAAACTTTGTAAGGGCTGCTTTCCCCTTCCTCTTCCAGCCACACCTGGCTGGGATCCCTGCAGGCCAACATGGGGGTTTAAAACCCTCCCCAGTCATATTCAGCAACCTGCCAGGGCCTGGCCACACTCCCCCTCTTCCCCTGCTCCCCGCCTCCCTTCTGCTCAGCTTCCCTCCAGCCTTGCAGCTGCTGCCAAAGGGAAGGGAGGGCTGCTCTAGTGACCCCACCTTCTAGCCTGAGCCACTACAGGCATGTGGCTGCATTTCCAGATTAAAAAGTGAATGTTTATTCACTTGCAAATCAGTTCAATGTCTTCAGGCTAGACTAGCCTGAAAAGATTGAATCAATTTAGGCTATGGCTTTTAGAGTGTCTGTATTTAGCCATCATGTGTAGTAGCCTATTGTACTGCACATTAGTGCATTGTGGTAAAACTGTACTAATGAGCTAATATGCAGTAGAGTTAGTCTACTGCACATGAAGCATCATAAAAAATATTCCCCTTTGTTGTTGCACATTAGCACAGAGTAATGGAACTTAATGTAGTACCTTATATTAGAGGTACTAAAATAACTGCAGTAGCAAAGGCACATTAATGCATGTGTAGACATGCCATCTTTGTCTCACCATCGATCCTGGGAGGCATCCAGTCTAGCCCCTACTTGTGGAGTACATGACCAAATCATTATTTTGTTCATCTGAGCTCTCTGCAAATTGTGACAAACAAATCTCTCAAAAAACAGAAGCCACAACAAATCTTGATTGCTCAGTGCTCAAGTTGCTATGAAAAACAATTTACTTAAATAAATGTAAAATCCATACTGCTCTGAAGTAACAAAAACATTGCTGAAAACAAGCATGAGTTCACATGATATACATATACATACATATATATGACTAAGCATAAGGAACTATCATACATTGATATGCTTGTTTTGTGTGTGTATGCGTAATATATGGGAAGGAAAAAATTGCAGTCTACTCATGAGTACTGAAAACACCAAAAGGAATGTATGTAGTAGTGCAGGGTCATATAAGCCCTTTTCATCTGTCTCAATAAGTAAACTTTCCACTGGAGTGTGAAACAGGATGCAGAGGCATAAAGAAGTGAGGGAAGCTTTTCTAGTCAAAGTGTGTGATGTGGGCCTAGATGGATTGTTTATGAGTTATGGAACATATTAACCTCCAGTGTTTTCACAATGGTGTACTTTGTTACTGTGCAAACCTAGTCTCCAAGTGGGAGTCCAACATGTTCCTTTTAGAGCACACCTTTCAAGCCACTATGTTTAGGGCACTGGGTAGGGTTTATTGTCAGGGCAGACACTGGGAGATACGTCAGCCCAAATGACTGCCTCAAGGAGAGTTGCAGGAGGACTGGAAGGTTGGGGCGGGGAGGGCAGGTGGTCTGAGTGACAGAGAGGATCTTTTTAAAGATAGCCACCAATAACTACTATTTAAGCACATCATTTGAGTGGTCATCTACCCAGCTGCATAGAATTGGTATTCATTTCCAAAGCTTTCGGGATTAAGAAAAAATGTTGGACACTGCAAGAAAACAAAGAATTTAAAGGTTAAATCAAAATCATCATCCCTTGAAATTTGTCTGTTGTTTTCTGTACAACCAAATAGCTTGTTTCTCACAGACAATATTTATATTCTCCCTGGGTACCTGAGAACTTTCAAACTGATACAAGACCCCAGATAAACCCTACTGAAGTCAAGCCTACAACTCCATTCTTGTCTTTCTCTGCTCTGAATTTGGTCTAAAAATGCACAAATATGATAAAGTGTATTATTTTCAAAATACAGCTCCTATACACTGATGAAAATAAGGATATCAAATTTGTTAAAATCATTGTGGTAGCACACAAACTGAATACTTAAAAGTTATGGTAGAATACATAAGAAATATATTTTTCTTAAAAATACTTTAGTACTCATTCTCATTTTGCTACAAATTACTCAACTTAATAACATCACATTTTGTTGAAACAATGAAAGACGCACCAATTTTACACTGTGTTAAAAAAAGCAAATTTATCTTCAGAGAAATTCAAAGTTTTTGAATGCTGGGCAAATAGCAGGTAGGGAATACATTGCTACGGATACCTATTTATTGATGGTCTCCTTTCCACCTCAGTGAGCAAATACACAAAAAAAATCTCAGAGTCAATGGGATTTCTCTACTGAGTAACTGGGCTACATCTGGCCCAAAACATGAAATTCAGTGTTGTGAGGAATGGGCCTCTGTATAGAGCGTACCGTGAGGACTGCCTGGTGCAGACATGATCAAGGGTCTCTTCTATCTAAAGAATAGCTCTATCTGTCAGCCCAGAGCTGGTTAGGAATATTTTTTTTTTAAAACAGCCATTCTTCACTGGAACATACCAATGTATTGAGACAAACTTTTCACAGTTTTGATGAAATCCCCACTCTGGAAGTTTGGCAAACAAGTTTTGAAATTGTCAACATGTCCCATTTTGATACTATTCAGTGAGAAAAAGTTCCATTTGAGGGTTTGGAATTTAGTATAAATTAACATTTTTTTAAAGTATAAACACATGAAACAAGTCGAAATCAAACGCAAATCCAATTTCCCACCCAACCTCCCGAAATTTTCTATTCACAAAACTTTTGAGCTTGAGAACTTTTCCTCTTCTCAATGGAGACAGAAAGTCAGATTCTTGTGGGAAAAGAAAATTGTTTCCCACCCAGCTCTATGCCATCCTTCCATAGCCTGATTGAGAAGATCAGCAAGCTAAGAACAGCAGGTATACAGAGATCATAGCCTCAGTACTGTACTGCCTGCAGTCAGAGCACTAAAACTGTGGATGCTTTTTCAGCCTATAAATAGTAGTCACAGGGTGCATCCACATGTGCTATTAGTACTCAGCAATAAACTCTGGCACATACCATGCCAGATTTTATTGCTCCCGGGTGCACCATTTGAATGTACACCTGAAACCACAGCATGCTGAGCTGGGTCAGAGCAGCCCCTGCTGGCAAGAGCCCCAGGAGGTCAACCTGCCAGCCTGGGGCAGCTCTGACCTGGCTTAACATGCTGCAGAGTGGCTGGCTGAGGCATGAGGGTGCTTCAGTGTAGGGCTAGCTGGCAGGCGGCCCCCCTCCTGCCCCAGCCAGCCTTGTCAGCATCTACAGATGCAGCGCTATGGAGTTTATTAGTTTCCTGCAGCTTAATAGGACCACACATGTAGATGCTAGACGTTTACTGAGGAAATTACTAGCTTACTCTGCAGTAAACGTCTCATGTAGACATGCCCAGATAGCAGCTGTTTTCAGGGGCTAGACTACTAAGTATTTCTTACACCTTGGATCCTGACTTGGTAATTAAGTAGATTTCACCTGCCGCACTGCCTTCCTATGCCACCCCCCACTCAAAAAAAAAAAAAAAAAGCCTAATCATTTATACTCTAAAATTTGCAGAGTGAATATTGCTCAGGTAGATTAATAGGTAAGTGACAGCGCTTTCACTTGTTGCTTTGTAAACAATATTGTTTCACCATCATAGGACATAGCACATCATGTTCAATGTCTGTGTATCTAAAACAAAAACTCCAGCATCTTTTTCCTACTTAATTTGTTGTTTTCACACAGATATTCTTTAATAAATCTTAATGACTCACCTTAAACATAGTTTTCTGAATTTTAAGAAGCACAAGATAGGAGAGGATGTCTGATACAATATATGCAACATCTAGGCCATTTTTAACCATTTTTTTTAATTCCTATTTTAACCATGTTAGGTTACAGATAACAGATACAGTCATTGCACCTGCCCCATTTGAAAAGAGTTGGAAGGATAAAGCCACTGCTGGTTTTAATTATTTTGAAAAGGGCCTAGTTTTGTCAGGGTTCTGGAGAATGCAGATTGTGGTTGAAAATTTCTCTGTTCTGTAAGTGACTAATTTGGCATTATGCCCCTGGACATACAAAAGTAAAGGTTTAGCTAAGAATGAGCTAGGCCTCATTGGCTAGAGATAGAAATTACACATAAACCAGTTCAAGTGATCAGAAATTGGTTTTAAACCTTTAACAGAACAGAAGGTTAGTGCACATAAACCAATTTCAAAATGGCTGAAACTGATTTAAGATAAACCTGGCTGAATGTAGTATCAGACTTAACTGATCTGGTTCAAACCGATTTATGAAACTTCTGTCCCAGACCCCTTCCTGGTTCAAGTTAAATCAGAGTCCCCCAGCATCCCAACATGCTTTCTAGCCCTGGGCTGGGCTGTGCTGTCTGCTCCAGAGAGCAGGGCTTGCCCTACCCCTAGGGTGGCTATTGAGGTACCTCAAGAATATGGGTACAGTTGCACTAAATGGAACTGTCCTACCACAATGAACACAGCAGTATTGGCAGCGGGGGCAAGCCAAGCAGGGAGCTCCCACAGGCAGCCATGGTGGTTTCAGCAGCAGGGGCGAGCCAAGCAGGGAGGTCCCGCAGGCGGCTACAGCGGTGTTGGCAGCAGGAGGGGGGGTGGGAGGTGTCATATCAATAGAGGACAGAGGACCAGAAAAACAGCCTGTCCTCTATAAAACCGGACAAATGGCCACCCTACCCACCCCTCTGTTCCCTAGCTGGAACAGTAAGGGCTGGCTGACAAGGAGGTGTGGGGGGCAACCCTGGCTGGGGATTTGGACCAGTCTATGGTGGGGGAGGTATTGCAGCCCAGTTTGTAGGGGGAAGTGGGAAGAGGAAGTGATGAGCAACCCTGCAGAGTCCTGCTGCTTAAATCTGGACTGCAAATCCCAGAGGCCTCGGGCAGGAGGAAGAGGAAATGAACACACAGAGAGCCTGTTCTAGCACCCCCTGGCTTCTGGCCTGAGCCACTGCAGGCATGTGGCTGTATGCCTGTATCAAAGGTAAATGTCTGTTTACTTCTGTTTCAGTTTAATCCCAGCAGCTTAGACTAACTTGCAAAGACTGAATTTATTCAGCCTCGGGTTGTTTGACTGTCTGTACCTAGCCTTGAAAACATATCTATTAATAAACGGTGGGCAGTTTTCCATGTAATCAATGTAGACATTAGACCTTCCTAGAGGGAACTTTAATGTACCCAATATTTCTTTGAGATTTAGTTCAAGTTCTAGTTAGGCAGACTTTGACTGTCTACCATGTAGGAAACGTGAAAGTTAAAACAGGACATATCTGGTGCATAGACCTTGAGCTCATCATCATTGTGTGGAAGATTTTCACTCAACATATAGCTTACACACTAGCCACCAATTTTGAATAGTCTCCAGAGCAGCCACTGCATGGAGTTTTGTTCATGTCTAAATAAAGGCAGACAAATTGGCTCACACTGCTGATACTGAAATCCACGTGTCTGGGAGGTCCTTATATGATATACTTGCCAAAATTTGACCAAGATTCTGAGGTACATTGTGTGAACATAATAAGTGTTTTTGTCCTAACCACAGTTAGCATAAGCTTCTCCATTGCACTCTGGGTATGCATGTTCTAGCACAGAGTAAGAACACGTATGTATTAAATCATAACATTTTTTCTCATACTAGACCAAGAAATTGGATATGGCATTGTTCAGTTTCAGTTGTGTAAATTCCACTCCCCACATATAGTCCTGGAACTTGGTACATAAGGTACCATAAGGCACTGTATAGAACTAGAGATCCATCCTCCACTTCTTTACTTCACTGGCTGAAGAGATTTGGAAAGAAATTTCTTTCAGACGATACAGGATGTGAACAGACAGAGAAGTAGAAAGGAGCTAAGTATCAGCCAAATGGCTGTCATTACTAGTTTGACTCCTTAAAGGTAACAGAATATGTCAGTAGGGGAGGGTCATGGGTTTAGCAGTGGTTCTGAACATTCATCCAATGCTCAGTGACAAAAATTGCACCTACCCAGACTGTAATAGCTTGCAGAACAAAACACAAACTTCCTGAATGGCTTTTTGATTTTGCATTGTCAAGTGTCATCCTAAACCTATGCAGAGCAAAAGTAGTGGTTTTAAAAACGCACACTAACCTGCCAAAGAACCAACTGGTAAGCTTGGTAATACCAGAGAGGAGAAGTGAAATAATAAATTTGAGAAATAGATATAGATTAACATATGAAAACACTTTCTGGGAAAAGAGTTATTCCTCTGCATAGATCCGTGGAAGCTTAATTAACATGAGTAATTAATGAGTAAACCTGGGGCAACAGCATGGTAAGTCTGTACAGAGGAAAGGTAAACTTATAAAAGAAAATGAGCAGCAGGTGAAATGCAATCAACAATTGGAAATAAAACCCTTCAGATACTGAAAGAAAACTCTTCCAGAAAGATACAATACTTCTGAACAACAACAACAACAAACCACCTAAAATTAGTACAGGATAGTCTCTTCAGTGTCTGGACACCCTCGCCTTAAAATATTAACATGTGCTTTTTATTTTATGCCTCTCACAGCACAAAATGAATTAAATGTACTGTAAATGGCATGAGTAATCTCTTAAGCAACAGCCTGGCTGAATAGTTTAATGACTAACCTTCCATTTTAATATGAAGAGTAAAGGCTTAGTTTTTCAAATGGCATGACGCATAATAACAAAGTTCATGTGTTATGCATCTCTGTCTGTCCAACTGCTCACATTATGCAAGGCATAATGTATATCGTTATGTATATCATTTACACCTAATTCAAAAACCACACAAACATAAAATCTTTTGAGTTTTTTAAGTATAAATGACTGAGTTGACAGGTTTACTTAATGATCATCAATTTTATGCAACATAGGCAGAATATGGCAATGATTTCTTTTGTCCAAACTTGCCTACAGAGAGCTGTAACAGAGCATTTGTCTTTGCCAGAATTATTAATGACAGTCTGCATGTGTTAAAAATAATGATGTACATTAATATATTACTGTATTTTATGACTCACTGAGATGTCTTTCTAGAACTTACCTTTGTCAAGTTTTATTCTCCAAATATTATTTTACAGTTTCTACCTCAAAATGAACAGAAAGTATATGGGTTTGAAAGAGTGATTCTGTGACTGCCGTTTCTCTTTGCCTCTTCTGAAACTGTACATGACCAATCACTTGCTACATCTTCCTTTGAGTAACCAGAGTTTCATCCCTGAATTAATTTCATTTAGATCACAGATCAAGTATGGACCTTCATTTATTTTACTCATAGCAGCACTGAGTTTGAATGCTGATGTTTTTGAAACTGAGACAAAGAGACCTTTAACTTTTAAAGATGTTAATTTTAATTTTTATGCTATGACCGAATAGACAGTACCCTCTGTTTTAGGTGCAAACGTATGGGCATTTTTCATCTGTGTTTTATAAAAGTAATGAATGCAAATATGCTATTCTGCCAGACTGCTGCTGGTGCTGTATGAATGTGTAAGGGAGGGAGAACACAGAAACTTTCTGAACAGGTGCCAAGCACACTCTCAGTCCTGACAGCAAAGACTGCAACCATTCCAAGTTAGTTCAGTTGGCCAGGTAGGCCACTTCAGGGCTATTCCCACCCTCAGACACATTACCAAGGAAAGAGAAGCAACGTGCAGATGAATGTGCATTGTATAGTTTAAAGGCATGCTGGGGCTTCCACTCCAGAAAGTCCTGGGGCTTGTTTTGTAACATAGCCCCTCTTTGTGTCTTCCCTTTTACACATCTCGAATGTTCAATTAGATTTAAAACCACAGATTTCTAGGGTTCCATTCCTTTCTTGACATGAATAGGAGTTCTGTATATAGATCAAGCCTAGAACAAACTCCTTCATACCATGAAAATCCATGGATCCAATCCTCTCTTTCCCCCCACAGAAAACATACAAATCATTATACCTCTGCTCAACAAATCTAGAGATTTATGTACCCTGCTGCTTTTGTTTCTTCCATAAAGTACCTATATTTAATTTGATAATATTAAGCCAAACTATGCCCTTAGAAAAGTGTCTATGGTTTTCAATGAAAGCAGGGAGAAATTTGAACATTAAAACATCTCATATTTAAATATTTTGCAAAATCTGAATAACTTCCTTCCCCAGGAATCACAAAATCAGAGGATCGTTCTTTGAAAAAAATGTGTATAAGACACCATACCAAGAAAAGACTAGTGAAACTACCCAAAAGCTGTGACCTCACTCAAAGCTGTCCTGGAAACACATGATGATGAGTACTGAGACAACGTCTTAGTTGACAACTTACTGGAGAATCCTCATACAATGAGTTCATAGCAATTCCTGCCTTAACACTTACTTCTCTTCTCTCATGGTCAGGCTTTCACCTTTCTAGTTACTTGACAACAGCGTGAGAACTCAGCTACAAGAACTTGCAAAAAAAGGCGCCAGTTCCCCACAGTGATTTCACAATGAAGATTCTCAATGAAAATTTCACAATGGTACTGACATTGTAAGTATTCATTGACTTATATGGCTCCTCTGTATACATCACTGTGCTTTACAGTACGTTAAAACAAGGAAAAATGCAACACATTTAGGAATAAAAGTTATTATGGAACTGCCTGGAAGAGTTCTGAAAATGTAATTTTCTTGGTCAGATCACATAAAAATTAAGGGGGTATAAAACTGATGCAAATACAGCTTTTAGCACAGTTATTTAAAAATCCAGGCAAAAATGGGCATTTTTCATAGGATCCCAGCACATAAAGGATCAAAGAATAAGTAACTTCCTATCTTTCATGTTATCATTTCTGACAGCTGCTTCCCTTATACAAAGGGCGGCATGATTGTTTTTGTCAGTCTTTTAATTAAAATTACTCCCCAGATACCCTTTGTAATGGTTTCCCTTAGGATTTTAACAGATGTTGCCTTACGAGATCAGGACTCTCCTACACTAAGAAATGCCATCATCATAATCAAATGTTGTTGTGCTTCTCCAAAGTATGCTGTCATAATATGCCTGGATTTATGTACATAAAAGAAATCAGATTATAGGTTCCTATTGAGATGGAAGAGGAGAAGCTACAAAAGAAATATTGAGTTAAAGAATCTTATTCTGAGGCAGCAGTTCAATAAGCAATAAAGTGCAGACACCTAGAACCATATATTGTGGGGGAGCTATTAGTAAAGGGCAGCAAATGGGGAATTTAAGAGTTGTAGCACCAGTGCTAAAGGAAGCTACAACTGTTAAATGTCAAAAATCCTGATTTAAGACATGCTCAAATAGCAATCTGAAATCCAATGAAGGATTCTAAAACAAAGCAACAGCAGTTATTGAGCTATTTCAAGAAAAGTCACCTCCTTGTGCTATGTACCAATGCATGAATTAAGTTAAAATGTGAATTGGGTTAAATAGAACAATGTAATAATTTTGCTTATAGGACAGTTTTTTAAAAGACATTTAAGGCATATGATTTGCTTCAAAATCCATTCAGTTAGGCACCTAAATACCCTTAAAAACTCAGCACTATGTTGTTTTTTTTCCAAATCAGTGCCATAGCATATTTCATCTAAAGATCTCAAAGTGGCTTACAAAGGGTTACCAAGCAGTTGTGTTGTGCCTTAATTAAGGAACAGAGTAAAACAGGCTAAGTAGCTTGCCCAAAAGGCATGCAATGAATCAATGGTAAAAAAAGAAAAGCAAACAGAATGCAGCTTTTGTTTCATAACTTCTGGCTCTAACAAAGCCAGTTTTATCTCCCTGGCCCACTCTATCTCACCTTGAGGAGGTTACCTCTTCAAAGATCCAGACAAGAATGTTTTTAAATTAAAATTCTGCAAAAATGTGACTATTTACGACCTCCACCAAGAAGGTAGGTTTGCCACTTTTCTGGGGCAGGTAGATTTTTTGAGGCTTTTTTGAGTATCTGTTATGGTTCAGGTTGGTGTCAGGCAGAAGGCAGGGTAGTCATTCAGACTGAAATTCACACAGGTGAATGGGTACTAACTTTAAATATGCATTTGATATTGATTTACATTCTAGTACAGCACCTGGAACTAGGGTTGGCAAGCCAGTCAACTGGCCACTCAAATATTGTCATTTGACTGGTCAATTGACTGCATATTTTTTGTCCGGTCAAAGATTATAGCAATTTTCAAAAAAACCCTACATTGTTTGTAGTTTTCTTAACAGAAATATGATTTTTAATTGTTTTCACACATTTTTAAATGGAACATTTGTGCTTTTTCTGTGTATTATTTGGACCTGTTGGCAGTTTTTTACAATTTTTGACCAATATTTGACTGGTCAATTGACCACATTTTTTTTCCAGTCAAATACCCAACACTACCTAAAACTATTATGGAAGGTGTTATATAAATGCATGGAATGATTTAGATTAATTCAACAACTGTCACCATTACCATTGAGTTTTAAAATTAAATTCAGCTGGAACATAAGTTGTATACTTCTCCACCATTAATATTCACTTTCAGGCTTCATTCACATAAACTTTTGTTAGGAGAATTATTTAAAGTCATTGAGATAATAGTCAATAATCACAATAAAAATCACTTAGGAAAAAAATACCTCATCTGTATGAACTATCTTGACTATGGTCAGAGAAAAATCTGGCTGTAGCTCTGATTTTTTTCTCCCCCTGCTTTGTGCAGTGATCCCCTGAGGCTGCACCAACAGGAGAGTGTTGTATCTAGACAAGCAGATTTGGTATAAACCACTTTTCCCTTTGGGAAGAATGGAAAGAAGACACAGAAGTTATCATTCTCTATGGACAGAAAATGACTAGAGCACATTCTTCTGCCAGCCATGACACCTTCTTAATAATAAATTCTGTTTACATAAATTGTTTTCTGTTAGTTTACTCTTCATCTTTCAAAACAGTCAAAGGCAGATGAAACAGCAGCTCAGCTCAGGAAGGAGCACTGTAAGCAAAGACTTTAAGGTGTGATAGTGTTTTCTCCAGACGTGTGAAAAATAGCTTATGCTATCTCATGACCTTAAGGAGAGGTGACCAGTCAAAATCTTATATTTTTCAGCTTAATAGCAATGTTCCTACAGGATGCAAAATGGGCAGTCATTGTCTTGGATAAAACAACCAAATCAAATACATGTACCTTCTAATACAGGCTACTTCTAATCCTGAATTTCCCAGATTGCTATGAGTCCCTGAAGATTTGAATGGGACTATGACTACAGAAACAGATGGCTGAGAATACATCCCACTTTTGCAGATTAAAAAGTCAAGGTTTTCTGTAGGGCCAGCTCTAAGATCTTCCCACCTAGTAACCCAGAAAGAAAATCCCTGATTTACAACTGCAAATATTCTCACAATACACGTTTATCTATCCAAGAAATCTTGTCTTCTTCCTTGGACTGCTCACCGACAAATCCCAATTGTGGAATCAGATGAAATAGTCAGCCAATTAAATGGATAAGCTAAAAAGGCTTGTGTTTTTTAATCTAAACTGTTTTGGAAGTGGCAAGGTATAAACCTCCCTTCTGTAGCACCTGGACCCTCCAGATGGCAGGGGACAATAAGAGGGTTTTTGAATGAAAGGTCCTCTGTTCTGGTAGCTTCAGACATACAGTGCTTTGCAATCTTTTTTCAACTCAAGACACCCCTCCAAAAATACTACTGTTCACTGTTCATCATCTACTCAAGTTTATTTGGTCCCTGCCCTGAAGATACTACACTTTAAATAATGGATGCTCTTCCTCTATTTTTTAAAGCTTGTGGATGCATGTGTGTGAGTGCGTGCATTTCTTTTTTGTGTGACAAGGCATCTAACAGAATTTGCTGGACCATGAGCACTTCTGCTATGGCCTGCATGTGCATGTGAGAGAGAGAAAGGATTAAAATACATGAAGGAGGAGTCAAGGCTCTTGGTATTTATTCCTTTTTGAATTCAGAACAATTCTAGGGCAATTTGTCTTAAGCCCTGGACAGCCCTAAATAGGGCAGGAATATGTTTGATATGGAAGATTGCTATTTAAAATCTCTGGGAGCAGTGCTAACGTTGCACAGCACCCTGTGGCACCCTTCAGAGACTCTCTGGGTGTGGTGGCAGCACCCCCAGGTTGAGAACCACTTGTCTGAATGGCCCAAGGGACCACAATACACTCATCAAGTTTCCTTGGTCCCTGCCCTGAAGACACTACCATTGAAATTCATCATTTAAATAAATATCACCTTCTGCTGCTGCTGTTGCTCCTTTTAAAGTGTGAGTGGCTGTGTGTGTGTGTGTGTGTGTGCACGCGCGTGAGAAAGTGGGTGCATGTGTGAGAAAGTGTGCAAGTGTCTGTGTGTACAAGCGCCTGGGTGTGTATGTGTACTAGCATGCATGTGTATGTGTGCATGCAACCATGTGAGAGTAAGTGTATGAGTGAGCATGTGAGTGTATATGTGTGAGTGTGTGCATGCAAAAGTGAGTGTGCAAGTGTGCGTGTGAGGGTGTGAGCGTGTATGTGCGTGGGCAAGTGTTTGAGGGTGTGTGCGAGTATGAGCGAGTGTGTATGTGTGCGAGTGTGTGTGAATGTGTGCATAAGTCAGTGTGCATGTATGTGTGAGTGAGTGAGTGTATGAGGGTGTGGTACGTCTGTGTATGCGAGTATGTGTGAGTGAGTGAGTGTATGCGTGTGAGGCTGAGGGCAGGAATGAGTGCGTGCGTGTGTGAGACAGCGCGCGAGGGCGCGGGCGTGCGTGAGGATGACTGCACGTGTGCGCGCGGGAGCCGCTGCGGCCGCCCCTGCCGGCCGCAGCAGAGGGCGGGCTGCGGGGCGG
The DNA here is from genome assembly GCF_001723895.1 of Crocodylus porosus. Classification (NCBI taxonomy): domain Eukaryota; kingdom Metazoa; phylum Chordata; order Crocodylia; family Crocodylidae; genus Crocodylus; species Crocodylus porosus. Next base: position 39,782,626 of record NW_017728906.1, read on the forward strand.
GCGGCGCTCGGCACAGCGCAGCGGTCCGCCCCGCACCCGCACCCGCAGCAGCAGGTAGGGGAAGCCGGGCGGCTGCGGGGCTGGGTCCCCGCAGCGATGCTCCCTGGGGGACGCGGGGGGAAGGAGCCTGGCCCTGCCGGGGGGGCGCTCTGCGCCCTCCAGCTCCAAGGCAGATGGCTCGCCGGCCCAGCCGCTGGAGGAGCCCGCCTGGCACCGGCCGGGTTAGACGTGGAGCCGCAGCCTGCGCCTTGCCTTTCCAGCTGCCGGAGGAGGCTGCCTAGGACAGGCTGGCTTGGTAGCGTGGCCACTGCCTGCCAGCCCCCTATGCCTTGCCTCTCTAGCTGCCAGAGGAGCCCGCCTAGGACAGGCAGGCTTAGATGTAGCTCTGTGCATCCATCGCCTGCTCAGACTGGCCTGCCTAGGACAGGCTACTTTGGTTTGGTTGAGTGTTTGTTTTTTCTTTGGCCTTCCAACCATTTGCCAGCTCTTAGGTGTCGTGATGGTTTAGACAGGCTGGCTTGGTTGAGTAGGTTTTTTTGGGTTTGTGGGTTTTTTTGTTTTGTTTTGTTGTGTTTTGTTTCCTGGTCTTCCGACCAGTTGCCAGCTCTCGGGCATCGTGAGCAAGCACACTCTCACCCCTGCTGGGAAGCCGTGGGCCCCAGTTCAGCTAATTCGTTAATCAGTGCCTGAGCCTGTTGACCCTGTTCAGGTTCACCCACTTGCAACCGTGTGGGGGTGTGGAGAGAAGGCTTGTGGCAAGGGCAAGGAGCAGTGGGTGGGTTGGGTCGAGTGGGGGTGGAAGTAGCCAGGCCCAATGCCAGTGTGTGGTGAGTGGGGGTGGGATAAGCAGTCAGGCCCAACAGCATCCTGCTGTTGTGTCTTTTCAGAGAGGGAGAACACCAGCTTTCTTCTGTGCAGGATTTGACCCTTTCAAGAGCACTGAAAGGATGGTCATCTCAGCCCCATTTGTTTTCTAGTAGCCATGTACAAGCTCCAGACTGCATAGGTGGACACTTCAATGTTTGATTAGGCAGCAGGTGCAAGCCAGTGACACTAGGCCTGTTTGCATCTTTGTTGTACAACTTGAACTCGGTTAGAAGGTAGACATTGTGGTGTCAATATGCAGGGATTTGGTAGCCTGAATTTGCTGAACTGGCAGTCAGTTTTCCAGTGCTCGGTGTGCCACGTACGTTTTGAAAACAAGATCCAGAAAAATCATAGTGTGTTTAGAACATCAAATGACAACGGTCCTAGGGGCTACATTTAGTAACTGGAAGAATGTCAGATATGCTAGTTATTGCATAAAATTACTCTTTGTACTCTGAACCCTTTACTCAGACAAATCATGAAAATATAGAAGAGAAAATCCTGTTCCTCTAGATGAGTGATAAAGCTCTACTGACTTCCACCAGGCCAGGATTGAACCTGAAATCGTTGGAAGCCATACTAGTGATACAGGATGGGTTCAAAATGTAAAGTTTATTAAGAACATAAGTAATGTGATATCACACACAAATGCGACTGTGTCAGGAGTTACTTCTCAGAGCTGGATACTTCTTCTCTGTGTATTTTAATGCTACCCTCCTCCCCAACACACATGCTATAAGAAAGAAAGAAAAAAAAGGAGCCACAGAAGAAGAAGAATAGTCATTTAAACTGTAGTATCTTCAGGGCAGGGACCGAAGAAACTTGAGGCGTATGTTGTGAACAGTTCATCTGTTCTCAAAGTTCTCTCCTAAAGCATAACATTTGTTAATAATCTAATTTAAGTAAAATGATAGCTGTATATTACATGCTTGGGTGGTATTAATGACCTGTGAAGTTGACAATTCCTTTCAATGAATTTAATATATTTTTGGTCATAAGCCTTGTATACTCAGAAACAGCTAACATTGTATCTGAAACAAGTCCTTAGGTTGTTGTTCTTTGTTTGTTTGTTTTTTAATTTTGCTTTTAAAGTGATCAAATAGAAAGGAGGGAATAGGTTTATCATGTTTGTTTAAATATGGACGGATTCTGTAGGGTGTCACTTAGAGAGAACAAATATAGCCAGACCAGCTCTTATTTGCAGTTTATTTGCTAAAAACCTTTTATTTGCAGTTTCTTTTTTAACTGGTTTAAGATTGCACTTGGAGTTTTACATACCTTTAGTAAAGTCATTTAAAAAAATAGAAAGGACAGGAGAACATTTGTTGATGTCCTTTCCATGATAATAGGCAGACAAGGTTCTTTGGGTGAATCTGATATCTGTTATTAGACCAACTTGAATAGCTGGAAAACAATTATTAAGCAAGCTTTGGGGTTCAAAAACACTTTGTCAGGATATGGAAGTTTAAGCAGTTGGTGTGTGCTCTTCCTGGATGGAAAAAAAAGTAAAGAAGCCAGAGGCTGGTCTGGTATGCTTACAAGACAGGTAATCAGCGTTACTTTTCATTCCATCCAGGAAGAGCACACACCAACTGCAGAAACTTCCTTAGCTCGACGAAGGGTTTTTAAACCCGAAAGCTTTGCTTAATAATTGTTTTCCAGCTATTTAAGTTGGTCTAATAAAAGATATCAGATTCACCCGAAGAACCTTATCTGCCTATGTCCTGAGACCAACACGACTACAACCTACACTCCTTTCCATGATAAGGAATTTCAGAACAAATACAAGTTTCTAGATAATTTCTGTGAGGCTGAAACAATCACCATGAGGAGGAGGTAGAAAGTGGGGGGGTGGAAAGTGTTTAAACAAACAGCTTTTCAATAGAGTCTGAGTACAGCATTTAGTCTCACTTTTACGTCACCATGATAAACTTGACCACCACCCAAAAAAAAAGGTACTTCCTTGTCTGAGCTTTCCTTGCTGAGTGACTGCACAGTAATCTTATCACTTTTTATTCCATTACGTAGATTTCAGAGTACAAGTCCTGAGATCACACAATACTGTTTCTTTGTATTATACATTATATGACAGTACTTTTGCCAGTATGACAATACTTGTGTCACTGCAATCAAGTTATTGGTTTCAGTTAGAAACCCTTTCAAGTGGAAACTTGAGAGGTAGCCTGAAACTTTTTAAAACCAAAATTAGTTACACTTTCAGTTACGAAGCATGCAAAGTAACTGATAGTTTAGGGTTGCTTTCTCTTTCATGTAAAGAAAATCGGGTCATTAGTTTTTTTTCGGAATAGGCAACTCTAAAATTCCCATAAAATGGGAAAGTTAAAACACGTACCATCCACACATGACATGGTACAAACTATACTAAAAATGTATTTTACTGTACATGGGTGTTGGTTGTAGCTGTGTTGGTCTAAGGGCATAGGCAGAGAAAGTTCTTTGGGTCAATCCAATATCTTTTATTAGGCCAACTAAAATAGTTGGGAAAAATTCTTCTTTGCAAGCTTTTGGGTACAAACACCCTGCTTCAGTCAGAAACATCTGCAGTTATATACTCTTCCTGGATGGGAGACAAGCAGCCTCTGGCTTCTATTCTATCCCATCCAGGAAGAGCACATAACTTCAGATGCACCCTGGTTTGTACCTGAAAGCTTGCAGAGAAGAAGTTTTCCAACTATTTTAGTTGGTCTAATAAAAGATATTGGATTTACCCAAAGAACCTATACTGCACATTGCTTTTGAAATGCCCAAAGAGCCTAAGTTGGTATTGTGTAATTCCCTTCCTTTATAGTGGGTTGGTTGTCTTTTTGCTGATAATTCTCAAACGCTTATTTATTCAACTGACCACAAGAATCCCATGTCAAATAATCGAAACATGGCTATCAACAAGCTATTATTTTTAGGCTATTAAATTTCACATTTTTTATGCAACTTACATTGAATAACAGCTTGATTGAATTAACAGTGTACTCTGGATCATTCTCAGTTATGAATTTTGCCTGATAAAGAACTCATTACAATCCATCTCCTCTCTGAATATCCCAAATGTTTTATGGCTGGCATGTTTAAAAAAAAAAAAAAGATCCAGTAAACAAAGACAAGTGACTCCAAATCTGAGTATGCTTAAGGCCTTGCCTACCTTGCAGAGTTATGTCAGCTAGCAGTATGAAGAGATCACAGCCCATAACTGATACAGCTTGTTTCTGTTGATTTTTTTTTTTTTTTTTTTTTTTTTTAAAAGCCCTTGAAAGGAGAGTGCCTAATTGGGCCCTGCCCAAGTACATAGCACATAACCTAGTTCTGTTCTTGTTCCACCTTACTCAACCTGTTCTGTTCTAGAGCAGATAAGATGTTTCTATTTGTGAATATGCACTTACAGAGGTAATAATATGGTTCCTGTATTCTGTTTCTATTTCTCAGATGAGTGATTTTGGAATCAAGAACATGGATCAGGTAGCTCCTGTGTCTAACCTCTACAGAGGAATCCTCAAGGTGAGTTCTCTTAGGTTAGATGCTTCTGAAGCCAAACGGTTGCATCTACTCATTGCACATATTTATAGTCTGTGAATGCTAATGAAGGAACTGTATGGACATGCTGATGAGAGGATAGATTCTCAAGTGCTAAAAGTCTTATTGCAGATGAGGTTCTCTTCTTCTAGTTGGCACTTAGAGCTAGAGCAAGCCCTCTGTACCCAGACACTTAAAACTGACAAACATATTGGATGAACAGTTAATTCCATCATAATTCCCACCAATCCTGAAGATCTCATAGTAAAATATAGGGTCAGATACTGAGTTCTAATTCTTTGAAGTAATGGGCATTTAGGTGCAAGTAAAGGCAGCAGGACTGAGTTTTTTTGTGTTTAATTTTGTGCGGCTGTCGCATTTTGATATGCAGCTTTAGTTCTTAGTTATAAAAGCATTACTATGGTATGCAGAAAATTTAGAACTTGTCTTGTTATTCACTTATTACATGCAAGCCTAGTACCAAATGAAAATAGTGTACAGCAGGAAAACAAAAGCAGGCTATTACATTTTATAACGATTCAAATGTATTGACTCCATTTAGAAGGAATTTATAGACAAGAGGACAAAGTAGCAAGTGCTTCTCTTTTTATCTATATGACAGTTTCCACCCCCGCGCCCCCCCTGCAATCTCAGCCTTGATTCTTTATGTAGTGATGATCAAGGTAAATTGAATAAAGACCAGTCAGACTTTCTGAATCCTTGAACCAAAAGAAATGCTGTGATCACTGAGGATTTTATTTTTAGAGCAATTCGGATACCAGAGATTTGTTTAAGAAGTGAGCTTAAAGGGCTGAAGTGGAGGTGAAGGGGGGAATGGGTTTTTTTTTGTTAATTTGTTTACTGTATAGAACAGCACACAGTTGTTATGCCAGGCATAAAACAAAATAGACATTAGTAACAATACAATTTCATGTCTCAGCCTTTAAGGTACTATTCCATTATCAGGTACTCACTGCTTATTTGCAGTTCTTTTGGACTTGCTTTAAGTTGTACTTAAATATGTAATAGCAGTTCTCATGTATATTTTGAGGTCAAATAACGTTCTGTTGACTATAAGTAAGGTGAGCAGGATTTATCCCATGTAGATCTTTCCTCTACTATTTATTGAAAGCTTTACAAGTGTAAAATCCAGTATGCTTTCTACTCGTTCATGGTACTGCATTTTTTCCAATGATTCAGTATAAGGGTCATATATTTACACAAAACACAGGAGTTTCCAAATGATGTTGAAAGAACTTGGCCTTCCTTCTAGGTACTAGTGATGAATCAGAGCTATTCTCTATTAACAGAAAAGGAGTTTTCTAGGCAGCTATTAACCATTTAATTTAGATGAGAGCTTTGAAGTATTTTACCCTGACACTTTATTCTTTGTCATTGTTCCTGAATACTTTTTGTTGTTTAGAACAAATTACATTCTCTCAGCTCTCTACTGGCATATTTTTTGGACTCGGTTAACCATTAAAGGGAAGCCACCTAAAGAGATTTTTCCTTCCTGGCAGCTTTTTTTTTGTGGGCTACATGGTGCTATGAGTTGTGCCCTGAAATACAATGCAGCTTGCCAAAGTATGTCCTACTTGTTAATTGCCAGGGCAGCAACTCAAAACTAAAATAACCCCAGGAAGAGGTAGAGCTGTAAACTCCAAAAAGGAAATATGGTGGATTGAGAAAAGAATTCAAACACTTACACTCTGCTGGAAGCACAATTCAAGTTGCTATAACCAAGTGATGATAGCATGTCAAAACTATACTGAGTTTGCTTTAAGCAGAATTCTGTGCCTTCATTTAAGTGCATGGCTAAGAAAATGGGGAACAAATAGAAAGTGCCTCAAGCTCAACTTGTGTTGTTGAACATGTGCTGCCATATGCTGTATTCTGCAGTTTCCTATTTTAGTGTAACCCTAAGTGGTTTTTAAATCTCACTGGGAACTTCTAGCCACACTCACTACCAGCTATTACAATTTGTTCCATATGATTATTTGGCATACAAAAGTACAAACTTATGCAGCTCACTTCTTTTATCTTACCAAAAAAAAAAAAAAAAAAGGTATGTGGATTTACATCTGTTTATGAAACAGGGGGTCATGTAAGCAGTGAGATCTTGTATTACTACTTTCTATCTATGCAGCATTTCCCAGTTGTACCATTTTCTATTTAAATATTATTTGGGAAATGGAGTCTACAAGTTTTATACTTAATGAACCTAATTATTTTTTCTAGAAAGAAACTTTCTATTACAGTAAGTCCTACTTACCCTTGTCTATTAAACTAGTAAAAAGTTCTATTAGACAATTGAGAATTAAACTCTTGTTTGTTAAATGCACAGTCTAGTAACTTAAACCACTACAAAAATAAAAATAAATCACATGTGAGAAACTGTTACGTAAGTCATGTGGGGCTGTACAACACCTCCTAATAATATGATGTAGATTAAATCTTTCAAAAAATGTAAATAAATTTACTTCAGTCCTCAGTTATTCACTATCTGTTCATATTGTTATAATTGTTACCCAGAGGATAATACCACTACTGCAATAGGTTAAAACAATAAATATACTAATATAGATTTCTCTTTAAAAATTTAGTGTACATGCACAACTGTTGATATGATAACTCAAGTTCCAAGAAAGGTTAAAATATCATCTGCTGCTTGTGCCTTTTATAAAGTACCAGAAGCAAGTCTTTTCATATCACTTCTTACAGTCTCATTTTTAAAAAGAGGTTTATATTGCCTTTTTGCCATTGCAGAGATGCAGCTGCCACTCTGTAAACAGATGTGCTGTGCTTCTTACTGTAATAGCATTTTGCTAGAGTCATTAACAGCTCATATAGGCACTTACCCCTCTCCCCAGCCTTTTCACCTTAGTGGTGGTGTAAACATCAAAGCTTAATTGAGGTCATTTAGCCTCTGACTTAGTTTCACTCAGGCAGTGCAGTCTTAAAAATGCAAATGAGCAGCATTAATACATTATGAAGGTTGCACAGTTATTCTACACAGATTGAGGATCTGGTCCTATGATTTGTAAAATGGTTCTACTGAAGCCAGTAGAGCCATGCCAGTTTACACTAGCTATGTAGGATCTGGCCTAGAGGGTCAGGAAAGACGGGAGTGGTTCTGCTGTATAACTTATACAGACACACTTGTACACAGGCTGCACACTTAAATGCAGTAGCTCTATTCATGTTGGGACCTAGAGAGCATTCACTGTAGTTGGAGCCTTAAACATTTATATTGTTTCTGGTATTCATAACTTGAACTTAAGTATAATGCTTGTATCATAGTCTGAATTCTGTTTTTATCAACCGTGGGGAAATTCAACTCCTTTTAGCTGTTCTTGGCAATGTTCTGATAAAATGCTTACACTGCGTACTTGTTTTCTTAAACCATCTTGCAGCGTCAGCCAGCGTTTGACACCTTTGATGGAGGAAACTCTTTATTTACTGGATATTTTCCCACATTAAATGAAGATCAGACGCTTCAAGAAGTGCCAACAGGCTTTGATTCAACTTCTTATGGTAAATATTGTTCTGTAGTCTGAACAGGAAAATCAACAGCTCAAATAAAATGTATTTGGTATTGGCTTCAGTAACCCTTTCTCTTTGAGCAACAATAATTTTTTTGACTGTAAAAACAAGCATTGTGGAGTATTTCGGGTGGGGGAGCTGTTTTTTTTTAAGTTACTTTAGGGCTTTAACTTTGCCAACACACTTAATTTTATTCGCAAGAGTAGTTGCAATGATAGTTTACAGCTTCCCATGTTAAAGCAGAGTTCATGAGCATAAAAGGAATTGGTGTCTGTGGAAAGTTTCTGGAACAGACTTGAGGCTGCCTGTACAACAAGTTGCTAATATTGCTGATAGTTATCAACTTCTTCATCTTCCACTTCTAGTATTTTAGTCGGAAATAATTTTGAAGCAAGGCAGGGAGAGGGAAATACAGAATATAAAAGTTCAGTCCAGCAGAATGGACAGATACAGGCATTCTAAAGCCCATGAGCTTGCTCTCTGTCTCCTCCTTCTGGGGTGCATTTTACAGCTTTAACACAACACACTAAAGTACGAAATTTGGCATAACAAAAAATTCTTGTGGTAGCACTGTACTCGCCAAGAGTTTTCCATTAAGCCTCACCTAAAATTTTCTCTGGCTTCTCTCCCCCACAGAAAAAAGCATGGTACAAAAGAACATAAATATTATACCTCTAGGCTTCTTAGACTGGAAGGTCACTGAGCCTCTTATCTAACTGATTTTATTCTAATGAGTGACCTGATCTGGCAACCAGACATCATCAAGCAAACAAGCACTCCAATATATTGGTGATGGGTGTGATGGAAACACATAGGCACCATCTTGCAATGAACTATGTGGGTGTGGTGTTTGACCTGTTTTATCATGTGGAACTCCTGATAGTACCAAAGGCTTAAAAAGCTAGAATAGCCTTGCAGCTGTGTGCACAGTGCTAAAATCTGAATAAAACATGACAACACAACTCAAAGGACTGATGCATGGATGAACAGGGCTGCAACTCAGTCTAGGATGTCTCCACAAGCCATTTCATCACAGCTTCTTCTAAAGCTTTCAGACTGGATTAAAAATATGAGGCAGAGAGATTTTTACACAATAGTCACTAGAATTACGCTAGAAGAGTTGAAGCGTCTCTCACCTTATTTCCTAACAAAGATAATTAAATCCCCACATAACCAAATTATACTTCTTACCATCAGAAATTACTGAAGATCTGTATCAAAATAAATCTTTGCAATTGATAATCTCATGATATGTGTTAAGTCAAATGTTGCAAGGCCTAAAATGGATGTATTCTGACTGGCTTGTTTATTTAGGGTTTTTTTCAGTTCCTCCTTTTGTAGTCACCTAAATAACCAAATAGATTCTCTCTCATGACTACCCTTCAACTAAATATTCACATGTTCTTCTCCGCCCCCATCTTTCTTTTAGAGTCAAACAACTGTGAATTGCCACTCTTGACCCCATGCAGTAAGGCTGTGATGAGTCAGGCCTTAAAAGATACTTTTAATGGTTTCACCAAAGAACGGTGTCGCCTGGGTATTCCAAATAGTAAGTGTTTTCTTTCTATAACCTCCTTTTTTCACTTAAGTGAAAGGTAACAATTAATTAGTACAATTCCTTCTCATTGAGGATTATCTATTAGAAAGTACAAACATACGTGGTCTGTGAATTTGGCACAGGTTTATGTGGAAAGATTAGACATGCTAATATAAATGGGGGGGCATGCAGAGCTTGTATTTGGCAACATAAGAAAAATGAGCTCATCAACTGTTTCAAACTGGGTCAGGCAGGAAAATTTAGAGTGTTGTTTTAAAATGCTAACTTACTGATAGTTGAGCTCCAGAACTAAAATCCTATCTAATTTTGAGTCCCCACTCATTTCTTTTTAACTAAACTTATTTTAGGTTCTTATTAATTTCAAAGGTTGCCTCTAAATTTTATTTTTCTTTCTCCCTACAGACCCTTGGCTGTGGACTGAGAACCAAGTTTGTCAATGGCTTTTATGGGCTACCAATGAGTTTACTTTGGCCAATGTAAACTTTCATCGGTTCCTCATGAATGGCCAAAACTTGTGCAGCTTGGGCAAGGAACATTTCCTGGAGCTGGCACCTGATTATGTGGGGGAGATTCTGTGGGAACACCTGGAACAGATGATAAAAGGTAGCTAGATAACCAGAATCTAAACTGTAATTCCAATAATGAAGACAAACACTACTATAATAATTTTTACTAAATTTTGTATTTAACTGCCTAAACAACCTACACAAATGCACTCAGTGCAGATGAACAAAGTCAATAGGTCTCCCCATGGACACATTCATATGTGCCTTCCAGTTGGTTTGCAGGATGGAAGCCTAAGCAACTGATCAAAAAAAAGTGGAAACTTCTTGTTCTGTGGTTATTAGCAGTTTAGTAAATGAATAAGCACAGGACCAGTATTGAGACAACTCCACTGTTGGGCAGTAGCAGACAAACCAGTGGTCTTGTTGTCTAGCTAAACTTGGTTGTGTTGTTATCTTGTGTATAAAACAGTTATCAAAAGCTCTGATCCCACAAACACACACATACCTAGTATCTTTGGCTTCTTGGAACTGCATGTGTGTACAAATTAAACAGTTGTATGAATGTTTGCAGAATCTTAGCCTTAAAACGTGCTGCAGATTTTTAGACAGGTTGAATATCAGAATTTCATTGGCATTAAATATTACTTGCTAGCAAGTACTTTTTTCAAAAGCTTGATTTGATGTGGATTTAGTATCTTGTTACTGATATCACAAAAACATTTTAAGGCTTCCTAGGTTTTCCTGTCCAGATCAGTAAATAGAAATACGTTTGTTCTGTTTTTCAGACAGCCAAGAAAAGACACAAGATCAGTATGCTGAATCTTCTCATCTCACCTCTGTCCCTCACTGGGTCAACAACAACTCATTAAGTAAGTCAGTTAAAACACAAGCTTGGTTTTAGTGTATGTAGTACCCAAACTCCTGTATGTAGAACACCACTATTACTAGCTTGAATAAAAAAACCAGAATGGATAAGTTTTAGCAGGAGTCGTATTTAACCCCCTTTTTTGTTACCAGCCTTTGAGCGTGGGTGGAGTAGAGGTGGAGGTGGGGGAGAAATTACATGGATCTTGGAACCCCTCTTCCCCCATCCTCCAGATTTGTATATTTAGAGTTGTACTTTTAACACATGAATTCTCTAGCTCTTTAATCTGCTGATTCCTAAATTTAGAAAGGACCTTCCTAGAATTACCTAAGCTCTCACAGCTTTTTCAATTGGTTCTAGTCCCTTTGAACCAGAAAGCTCTAGCAGTGGTCTATTAATCATACTGGAGAGAACCAGTTTTGTGATAATCTGGTTCAAAGCCTTTTGAAGAGAAGGGTAGCCTCTCACTGTCGCCAGATTTTTGATTTAAGACCATAACATAGTTTTCCTTGCTCTTTTTTTTTTCTCCCCCACTCAGGCAGGTTTTGAGCAAAAAAAATTCTTGGTTACCTAACTGTGTGTGTGTATATGTAGCATTGGGGAGCCTGGGGTTTGTTCTGCTTCAAAGGCATTGTTGTAACTAGGACTGCTGTAAATAACTTATGAATTCTTTAATTTTCCATTAGGTGTTAATATGGAACAGAACCCATATGGTATGCTGCTACCTAGCTACCCCAAAACCCTCAGTTACTCCAAACCCAATCTCCTGAATGATGTGTGTCAGACTTCTGCAAGACCAAACCTCCTCAACCCAGATCAAGAATTTCCAATATTCCCCAAAACTCAACTAGAAACAGTTGGTGTGAACTACTGCTCCATGAACCAGGATTTCTCAAGAAATCTGAATTTGCTGATAGATAATTCTGGTAAGACATACTTCTAGCCCCCTGGCCACGTGATGTATGTTCTTTTTTTCTTTACATAGTTTTGTTTGCCAGAATAAGTAACGATGATTTTTTTTTTTTCCCCTCAAGGGAAGCTTAGAGAGCATGAATCGAGTGACAGTGGCACAGAAAGCTATGAAAGCTCAGATTCCTTGCTTCAGTCCTGGAACAGCCAGTCATCTTTAGTGGACTTACAACGTGTTCCATCCTATGAAAGTTTTGAAGATGACTGTAACCAGTCTCTGTGTCTCAACAAACCTACAATGTCTTTCAAAGACTACATTCAAGAAAGAAGTGATCCTGTAGAGCAAGGGAAACCAGTTATACCTGCAGCAATTCTAGCTGGCTTTACAGGTAAGTGAAGTAACAAAATACATCTCTTCATGTCTCTCTTTTGTCATACTGATACACATCTACAGAGGGTATTTGTAGTTCAGAAGTATAATATACCCTTCCTTAGATGACATTGTTTCTTCATGAACTGATTCAAGTCCAAATATTAATAAAGCAAATATCACTGGACTATTGCTCTATGCAAAGTAAATACAGACCACATCAAAACTAAGACTGCATTCCATTTTTATAACTGACAGTTCTGACTTTCTGAAAAGAAGGTAGATCAGGCAACGTGTCCAGTTCATTACATTCACAGACACTGACTCACCTACTAACTGTTCATTGCTAGTGGCCTTGCTCAGGTAAACCTTCCTTTTTCAGGAAGTTTTTGCCCTGGCAAAACTTCCTGAAAACAGGATCTTAAGATTTTAAATATGTCAGCAGAAAGGAATCAAGAGAGAAAAGGCTTAGTTCAAATAATCATTTTGATTGAAAATGGTGATCTTGTCTCATTCTAATGACTCCCCTCCGCAAATTTGTCACAAACGAGCTGTTAGTGTTCTTTGCCTCATCCTAGTATGTTAAAATGAAATCATTTCTTTATTCCATAATATAGCCTTTAATTGAAATCAGTCATTTTACTGATTTTCTTATCTTGTTTGTATACAGGCAGTGGACCTATACAACTATGGCAATTCCTTCTCGAGTTACTAACTGACAAGTCCTGTCAGTCATTTATTAGCTGGACCGGAGATGGATGGGAGTTTAAACTTGCTGACCCAGATGAGGTGTGTGCCTAATTTTTTATGAAATAAAAAAATTTAGGGTGCTTATCCTGTAAGTATGTAAGCAGTCCCTCTGTGGAGCTGTTCCACAAGACACAAGTTTTACAAAATCAGACTATTGGTGAAATCAGTTTGTCTGCAAATATGTTACTATACAAGCTAGGCTAAGGTGAAGGACTTCTCAAGGTCAGTGATCAGTCCAATCACTTAAGTGCATGAAAACAATGTGATGGAACATTCCAACTTTGCATGTTGCTGTCACATTTGATTTACAGCATTGCTTATACTGCCTAAAGAAAACCCAGTTTAAGCAATGCAGTTGGGAATGCACAAACTTATGACATGTCATGTACATGTATTGAGGGCTGTATGGTTCCTTTTTTTTTAAAGATATCCATCGAATTACTACTGTGATGCATTCAGAAACAAGTTTCAGTTATTTAACAGCTAGAATAAACTTCTTCAGCTCTCTCACTGATGATGAAATTTTTGTTTTCTGATTCAGTTAAGAGATCTGATCCAAGGCTCCCTGAAAGACTTCTATTGATGTCTTTAGGATACAGAGTCCAAAGTGACTCTGTCTCATTCAAGTTTCACTTAAGGAATTATACTGCACTGTTTATAAATTTACCCTTAACCACATCTCTATTTAGAGGTGGGGGTTTTTTCTATTTTATTTATTTTTTATTAATCCCTTCTGAGACAAGGTGTCATATGGGCCCACCTACTCTGAATTGGCATTGTGTCCATTGTTTTGGTCATAAACTATGCTTTTCTCAATTCAAACTAATGCCAGTAATCTGAGCAGAGGCTGTTTATTAAGTGTTCAGCCCTGCTACTGCCAGTCAGCCAAGTATCTCCACTGAATTCAGGCCATTTGAACCAAATAAAATGGCTTGACTACTAAGTAATTAAATTTTTCCAATAGATCAGCCACTGCCTGAGAGAGTATTTAATTTTTTCCCCTTCCTTTTGGCTGCAGGTGGCACGACGGTGGGGAAGAAGGAAAAACAAGCCAAAAATGAACTATGAGAAGCTGAGCCGAGGCTTACGCTACTATTATGACAAGAATATCATCCACAAGACTTCAGGGAAACGTTATGTATATCGCTTTGTATGTGACCTACAGAACTTGCTGGGGTACACGGCAGAGGAGCTGCATGCCATGCTAGGAGTACAGCCAGACACAGAAGACTGAGCACAGCAATCTGAAAAACTGGCAGAGATCACGTGTTCAAACTGTGACAGGGAACCATCTGCAGGCAGCTTTTTTGACTATCCAGATTGGTGCAACTGTTAAGAAATAAGGACCTTAAAGAAACAATGTTGTAACCAGGGAAAGTTGGAGGAAGAAGTGGCCTTATTTCATCAGATGCAATGGCTTCATAAATTGCTGCATCGGTCCCTTGAACAGAACAGAAGTCAGCACGGGGCCAAACTCCAGCCTGAAGACAAAGAAAGGCTCTAGGATTAAATGGTTTTTTTGGCTGTGTGCACTGCCATATTCATCTGGGTGGTTTTTAAAACCAAAGCTTGGATGAGAGACCAGGGATGCATCAGAATTCTAGCTCAAAACTTAAGTTATCACTATAGCTTACATTGTACATTATGATCCATTTAAAAAAAAAACACTATTTATTTAAAATGGGCAGTGAGAAGAATCTGTAATCTCTTCTAAAGTACATCTTTGTTATACGTGAGCATACTGCACATGTACGGAAATGCGTTGGAACCAGGCGTAGCAATTGTAAAGTTCTCTCGGCAGAGGGGGAGGAAATCTCACCATTTCAGCGGTCAGTTTGTGTATATATTCTGCGATTTTTTTTTTTTTTTTTTTCTTTCCCTCCTTTTTGAAATGCTGTAATGTTCCTATTTAACAGATACTATATATTGTAATTTAAACTAATTGTATGAGTGGTTTTGTTTTTTTTAACTAGGAAGACCTTAAACATAAATGTTTGTTTCATGTTTGAATAGGACATACAGCCTTCTACAAATATTTAATCTGCCTGAGGGACATTATAAAATGCTAGGAACGTGTACATGCTGTTGTATATGCTGGTAGTATAAAAGTCATACAGAGGGTTTCATTCAACATTTTGCCATGAGCATAGCTGGCATATTCTTTACACATCTTGGCATTTTTACAAGAAACTTGGACATAAAGGGCCTGTTTTGTGGTTTCTCCTCTACCTGAAAGTTAAAATATGAATATGGATAAATGTCATTTTTCTTTGATAAATGGCATATGTTTTGAACCTCTATGCATGTCCTCTTAATTTGCTTGTATACAATTTTTTTTTTTTCAGTTGATTTGTTTTTCTTTACTTTTTGGTTCCAGTTTATTCTGTATGAATTCTATTTTTGGAAATATTTGTGACTCCTTTTCAGAGATCAGGAGGAATTTATGTAGCAGCTATTTTTACTGCAAAAACAATTCACTGGAAAAATGTAATTTGTAAGAAAACTTTATTTTTTATCTGAGCTTGATGTACATTTAAATGTGGTGTACATTGTGAGAGGTTTAAAAAAAAATCAAATGTTTATTAAAACCTCTTGGGGAAAGAAATTTAAATAATTGTGTGCATTTCTTAAACTTTGATTGAATTCCTAGTATCCCAAGACAGTCTGAGCTGGATTTCTCATTTCTGTTTCTGCAACATAACAATAACATTTGAAGTACAAGGGCTAGTTTTGTTTCATGTTGATTTGAGAGGAAAGAGTAAATTCAATGAGTTACATCAGTGTAAAGCTTGGAGGTGGAGAATTAGGCAAAGGGTGTGTGTGTGTGTGTTCAGAAAGACCCTAGCCTTTCCTTTGCTGAGACCTTGTGTTGATGCTCTGCCAGGTTACTGCTAGAAAGTAGGATTATAAGAAAGTAGGACTGGAAGCGATGTCATATGGTCATCTAGTCCAGCCCCTTGCTCAAGGCAAGGTCATCCCTGACTAAACCATTCCAGACAAGTGTCTGTCTAATCTGCTCTTGAAAACTTCCAAGGATGGAGATTTCACAGTTTCTTCAGGTAGCCAGTTCCAGTGCTTGACCATTTGCATAGTTAAAAAGTTCCTCCTAATCTCCATCCTAAATTTCCCCTGTTCCATCTTGAGTTCTGTCATGGAGAAAAGCTCATCTCCATCCTCTCTGTAACTACCCTTCTGGTATTTGAAGACTAGTTATCAAATCCCCCTTCAGTCATCTCTTCTCCAGACTAAATAAACCTAGTTCTTTCAGCCTTTCCCCATAAGTCTCGCCTCTTGGATCCCTGATCATCACTGTTACTTTCTCAGTTTCTAAAAGTTTCATTTCCAATGCACAATTTTTTTTTTTCCACCAAAAGACAGCAATAGCACTCATCTAGAGCTGAAGCTTATGATCTGTTTTTCATATGACAGGCCTAGCTTAAAGGAAGAAAAAGGAAGATACATTTTTATTTCCTAATTTCAGCAAAAGAATTTACATCAGTTGGAAACAAAGTCTCCAAAAAACTGCTCACATTAGCACATTTTTTCCAGGAGCTTAACCTAATAATTTGCATTGCGTTACACTAATGGACACAACATTAAGTCCCAGGCACAAGTCTCTATGTACTACAAAGGAAGTCCATTTTTAAAGAGTGTTTTATGCCTCCGAACACGGCATGTAGGAAACTAGTCTTTTTTTCCCCCAGCAGTCTACAGACAAATGAGTAGCCCATGATTCCCAGTAAATCTCCCTGTTCTTAACATCATGCCCAGTTGTCTTCCAAACAAAGAAACAATGCCAATGCCAATCCTTCCAAAGCCTGCTTTCTGCAGGCCTCTTGAAGCCACTAGTCTGTCAGAAGATGTAGACAAGGTTCTTTGAGTAAATGTAATATCTTTATTAGACCAACTAAATAGCTGGAACAATTGTTTCAAAAGACAAAATTCAGTATCTCTTATGCTTTAGGATTGTTGATTAGCATGCAGCCTCTGTTGATGAAGTTCCACCTTAACCATAAGCAAGCTTCCACAGGGCTATTGCCCTCTTCAGTCCTCCTTAATCTTCTTTTGATTACCTTGTATAAGGAGTACTGGTTACTGTAAGGCCCAGATTTTCTAGATTCTGTTCAATTCCAGTTCTCTTACAGGCTTCTTCCCATGTAAACTGAGTGAAAATACTTCATCTCTATATTCAGCTCCTGATCTGTAAAATGAAGGCTAAGAGTCTTCTTTTGACTGTCTTGTCCATTGAGATTCCAAACTCTCTTAGGAAGAGATTTTCTTACATGTTCAAACAGTGCCGTCCACAAAAAGGACCTTAATTCTGTGCCTGTAGGTATTATGCTACATAAACTATAAGAATTCAGCAGTATACATGCAATTAACTGCAGCAAGATCTCATTTCATCAAATGTTAGGGACTCAGTTTTTTTAAGATTAAATTGCCTGCATAAATCTAGTCATGTAGATTTAGAACACCACTCTGTATAATGCAGGCTTAAATACAGAATATATTAAACAGATGCTGAGATATATATCAATATCAGCATCTGTTTAATATATATTAACATCTCTCTCTCATATATAAGTGATGTTCCAAATCTATAAGATTAAATTCTTCAGTAATTAGGATCCAGCATTTGTTTGTATAGTGCAGGCCGAAATACAGAATTTGACCCACTGTGGGTGCATCTACATGAAATGCTACGGCGCAATAGCTCATTGCTATGGCACTGTAGTATCGCTGGGCACAAACCATGACAGCAATGCTACTGCACCACAGTAACGAGCTACTACACAGTAGCTCTTTGCTACCGGGCAGTAGCATCTAAAAATAGCATCTAAGAATAACCATGCAGTGATGGGACTGCACAGTAACGCTGGTTACTTATGCAAGTACTAAATGGCTGCACAGTAAGAACTGTGTAGTCCACTGCATATGCAGATGCGGCCACTAACATCTTGCAAAGTACTCTGATACCCTACTCCAAAGTAAATGTCTACCAGTAGCTAGAGACCACAATATTAATTTTGCTAAGAAAGCCTACTGGAGTCATAAAGGCAAGACAAAATAGTAAAAGAAAAAGAGAGGAAGAAAGAAACAAAGTCAGTCAGTCTCTTTCATTTGTTTCATGAGTATCACAGGCCTCCCCAAACCTTAGTGCAAATGATCTGGAGTGGTGCAATTCCATGGAAGTCAGAATTTGAAAGTCTATGAATTCCATGGATCGTTATAATTAGAGCCACAACCCCCCCACACAAAAAAAACCCAACAGATTTGTCCAATGCAGTAATTAATTTTCAGGTTCCTGGAATGAAATCCAAAGCCCTCAGGGCAGCATTTATGCTTCCCATAAAATACAGAGCTATGCACCTCAGAAAAAAGTCCAAAACTGCCAACATTATCAGGAACCAGCAAAAATCAGTGTCCTCAAGGTGCAGAGATCTGGATCTAACTAATAAGCAGCCCAGAGCCCAGGGGTGAGTCTTAAACCCCTCCTGCCATATACCTCATCTAGGACTGCCAGGAAGTATATCCAGTCAATCACGATCCACAGCAGGAAGCTTCTCCTGAAGCGGGGAGCCTGCGCCCTTTCAAAGAGCTAGCAAGACTCACTGTTTTCTTCCACCACTGCCTGAAAGGATAAAAATCTACATCTTCCACCTCCTCCCCACCAAGCAATAGGTTAGTCTGAGTGAAACGTCCTGCACCCCTCCTATTGAAGCTGCACTTCCACGTAGAACAGAATGAAAGTATTCTGCATGAGACAGTTCAACAAAATGCAAAAACTGGCCTGTGAGCAGGGAGTGAAACCCAAGACTCGCTCTGCTACAACAGCAGCCTAAATACTAGGCTGAGAGTTTTTCTACCTTTAATGCCCTTTCTCAAACCTAATGATTTTTTTTTTCATATAAAGGCTGAATTTGGCAGAACATGATTCTCCCATTTAACTTACATTTGTGAGCAGGATCTTTACTAAGTAATGGGACACATTTTGGCTCAGTGAGATGCAAAGATAAGCCATGAAGGGCAGAGGAGGAAGAGGTGTGGATCCAACAGAAATATTACTGTTGCAATAAACATGGTGTTGTCTTGCCTTCCCCTTCCCTCCCAGCCATTCACAGAGCCTGATCTGGAGGGATACTAAGAACCAGATCAGGTTCCAAAACCCCCCAGCTTTATTGTGTTGCTACTGAATAAGCCGATCTAACTCCAGCTGCCTAACAAACCAAAGCAGATAATTTTTGTATAAGGATTAACTGTTTTTGAATACTTTCCCCAATGTCCTAGGCACAAGGCTCCTTTTCTTCAACAGGAATGTGCTCCTGCTTGCTTCTCAACTATTTTTCCGTTAAACAAACATCTGCAATGTTGCCAATGAAGTGATAATTCCACTTTCTCCTCAAGGGGCTTTGTAAGAATTGGAAGGCTCAAAATACATCTTTTCCATACCCAATGCCTTCTCTGTCCATTACCTTCCAAAATTAATGAGTTTCTACATGCATTTAATCAATAAATACATATATCAACATCTAACCAGGCATAACATCCTAAACACCCAAGGAGAAAGTTATTCTGCTAACTAGCACCACAGATATTAAGTCAACATTTCTGTCTTCATACACTAATACCTGTAGAATCATAGCTGGAAAAGACCCTGAGCTTATGGTCACAAAATACTAGTACTCTAATGCAGGATTGCTCTTAAACTGTTTTTGCCAAGTCCAGTTGTCAGGTAATGGGTCTTCTATCATTTCTTTTGGGTGATTATTATACAGTATAACAAGTCTCCCTGATAGCAATCTTGTCATCTTGTTCAACCGGGGGCTCACATACATTACATCTTCCTTTCTTAAACCAGTGTGTCTCTCTGTCTTAAAAGCAGCTTAGATGTTTACCAAAATCTTGAAGTGTGGGCAGTATTTCCAGCTTATTTTTAGGACATAGCAATCAAAATACAGCCAGTGGAAAATAATTTAGTAGAACCATCCCCACTGGCAGGCGTGAGAGTTTCATTTTTTTATTACATTATTTGTTTCTACAACACATATTAAAATATTCTTGCTCATTAAAAAAAGAAAATAAACAACATGAGCTGCCTAGCAATCCCTGAGCATTGCTTCAGATACAGTAGAAAGCTTTAAGAAGGTGGAAGAGTTTCTTAAGGCACCACTGTGGTTTCAAGCTGTCAGAAGAATGGGCAATTACTGAAGTGACATGAATGAAAACTGCAGTGATTCAGAAAATTATTAATAGCGCATTAACAATGTCCCTTGAATAGCCCTCCACTGTATTGGAAGACAGTGGCAGGATTTTGTCCTATACCCACTCCTGGCTCTGCTTTATTTAGGCTTGTGAATAATTTACAAAGAATCTAACTGAAATCAAACTTGATTGGGGGTCTAACCCATTTGCAAACCTCAGCTCAGGCTCCAGAACAGCTTGCTGAACACAGGCTATCTCAATTCTCCCTAAAGGTGCTCCACATTAATTAAGTTTAGCTGGGACCAGGACAAAAACACAAGACCTTGCAGTTGTATTCAAAGGGTTTTCTTTCTGCAGGAGTTGCTTCTCTGCCAGCTATGATGGATAAACCCTATATGAATCAGTTCAAGACGCACAACCCAAATCCTGTAGGATTTATACAGCCCTATTTTTCTCTTCTTTTGAGCTTCTCTACCACAAAGAAACTAGTAACACTAAGCTCTGCACCTGTTTAGATGCTTTCAACAGTTCCGTTTTTGGGGCATAGAAACTGATTTTACCTCCTCTTTGCTTTATAAATCCATTGGTCATAGCCACACATGCAGGCACATGCAGTTTGTGGTGCCACAAACCTCAGCCTTGCATGTTAAAACGTGTGCCATGCTGCTAATTTGCTTGTGCTTGTCTGGCTACATCTTCTTGTCTGGAGACAGCCAACAAGTTCATTGCTGTGTCCCCCAAGAATATGCAGCACCAGCAGGAATGCAGCACAAGCTTAGTAGTACCAGCTTAGTTCTCACAGCGACAGTAGCACACTTACCTAGGCGTTCAATAAATATTTCATAACTTTGCCAGTGACAAACTCTGTGTTCACACAATAATCATCTATGACTTAATCAGGATTCAGTTTCTAGTTCCCCTTTTAATTTTTAGTCAACTTTGTAAACTGGAAAGTTTTTCTTTGCTTTCTAGCTACAGGCAGTAGGATACATAGTTCGTGGCTCTTTTCAGAGCAAATATAGCTATCACTTCTGAAGCCACAGAAGTCCTTCCCATCCCTGTGTTTGGCACAGAGATGGAGCAGAACAAAATGAAGGTACCTTTATTCTACTTCTGGGGCGCACCTACATGTGCTTCCATGGTGCAGTTGTTACTGTGCTGTCATTTAGTACTTTGTGCTGCTACACACACATGCCCCTGCTTGTCTGGATGCAGCCAACAAGTTCATTGTCGTGTGTCCCAAGAGGATGCAGCACCAGCTTTAGGAAGTAATAAATGACAGAGCAATAACAGCCATTACTACACTATCCCGTCAGTGCACAGTTATACATTGTTATAATGATGTGCTATAGAAAAGTAGCTCACCACTGCAGCAACGTAGTATTGGTATCACAAATTATGCCTGCCAACACTACATCACTGTAGCACATCGCTATGGTGATGTAGCATCAGGTATAGATGTGACCTTACAGTCATATTCTGGAGCAATGCCTCAGATGCCTGGGACTACTCTAAGCTTCAGTAAAGGCCTGATAGGGATGTGTGAAATGTAGCATAAACCTGAGCAAGGAATGAAAAACTGTACTTGTTAAAAGATCTAATCTTCTATCTTCTCATGAAGACAGTTCCTAACCCCTCTTCTACTGGCCTGGTGATGGCCAGTGGATGACCAGTGGTTTGATGCGTGGGAGATGGCTTTTGTGATCTTATACAGGGCATCATTACTCCCTTCCGTATCCCCTCTTAGGGTTCTGTGGACAGGTAGAATTGCTCTAATAGAAGAGTTAAGAGCTCCTTTTCTTCCTCAGTGTATGCTTGTCCTGAAGCCTAATTGTGAATGTTTAAATGACAGAATTGTTCATTATTTTTGCACTGCAAGGGGAAACAAACACCCAAGAACTGTACTTAGGCAGCATATGCAGATAATACAGAAATGTGAGATGGAAAAATCCTCATTTGGAACTTTCTTCTTCTGCAGGAAGTATAGCGACAGCCATCATCTACGGAGGACCAAAAGGAGCTGTGAGGGAACTCTCTCCCTGGTGAAAGCAGCTGAGGGGAAATTGTACTGCCATGTGGCACCTCTTATTTTCATCCCTGCTCATTCTAGCTTGCTGGACTGATGACAAGTCTCAGGCCTCTATAAAGTCACTAACTCTAGCAGCTTTGCTTCCTGTGTTGAAACCAAGGCTCAAGTTTTTATCAGTAGTCTGTAAACTTGCTCTTCTTCACCTCTGTTTGTCAAACCCACATCTGTGTAGAGCTTCTGGTTCAGCATCTCTAGTACAGATGGTCTTAATGTGGAGAAGCAGGCTTTTATGAGGTCACATGCTGAGGTCCATTGGTTGTCTCAATTGGTATCCTAGCAGACAACTCCCTCAGGTCACATACTTGACATCAATAGTTAAGATAGGGACCTCTGTAAGACTTCTAGGTCAACATCGTTACCTGGCTGAGGCAGGGGCTTTGAAAGGCTACTTAGTAGGGGAAACTGCCTTTACTGTCAAATGAACTCAGTGAACTCAATGCTGTGATTGTCAATAACTATTCCTGGTGGTGCTGCATTCTCTTGGGACACACAACAATGAACTAGTACTAACACACTAACAACTGCTTCATGGGGGGCACATGTAGCTGCACCCCAGAAACAGAATAAAGGTACCTTCATTTTGTCCTGCTCCATCTCTGTGCCAGGCACAAGGATGGGAAGAGCTTCTGTGGTTTTAGAAGTGATAGCTACATTTGCTCTGAAAAGACTTCTGAACAGAAGACTCCTATGGCCTGTAGTTAGAGAACAAAGAGAAACTTTCCAGTTGGCAAAGCTGACTAAAAATAAAAGAGGAACAAGAAACTGAATCCATATTAAGTCATAAGTGATTACTGTGTGAACACAGAGTTTGTCACTGGCAAAGTTATGAAATATTGAATGGCTAGGGAAGTGTGCTACTGTTGCTGTGAAAACTTTATGTACTAAACATTGAAGTTTTACCGCTAAAAACAGACAAAGGTTGCAACACAAACCATTGCTTACAATGAAGAGACAAAGATTACATCATAACTTTTTAAAAGTCCCTGCTACTTTGATTCTGAGTTACTCACCAGAAGCAAGTACTGAATTCTTGAGTAATCTACTGTTTCTGCATCTAAAAATATTGCATTTATCAGCATTGTAAATAGTATAAAAATTAGCTACAATACTGTAATTTTCTAAATAGTTTTAAAGCCTATGTTCCTTTTTTCTGGATGCCTTTCACTTAAGAAATATCAGATTGTCAAATCTAGTTTCCTTTTTTTCTTTTTTCCTCTTCTCGTTGGTTAGAAATTCAGGAGGTCATGATAAAGTGCACATACCTAGACCAAGGCAAAAGGTATCAATTAAATATTTCATTTGCCAAAGAAATGTATATGTGGGCTTATGAAAAACTATTAATAAATTATTGTCAAGTTAATTGTATTGTAATAAAAATAAACAAAGTGAAAAAATAAAAATAGTGTCAAAATGAAACATTTTGAGCTATTCATTTTTCATTAAAAATGAAAATTTGCTTAACAATTTGCTTAAATTTACTGAAGAAAAAGCTTTTTTTTAAAGAAATAAATTAAAAGAAAACAAAACTTCTTTGGTTTTTGTTTTCAGTTGAGCCATCAAATTTTTTAAAAATTTATTGGCGTATCTTGAGTTCTGACACAATGGCCAAAGGGTGAGAGTGTTAAATCTTTACCAGAATCACCCTTTCAAGTGTCAATTAGGTGTTAACAAAAACAAAGAGCTTTAGTCTTGCCTGTTTTGGAGGACAGTAGAGTTAGCACCATGTGCATCTCCAGCAGTGCAACTCTTTACTTCTTGTATACACCCTCATGTAAAAAAAGTTCCTTGCACTATTAGGGCTTATCTTGACTTTCAAATGCAAATTATAATTCATACCAATGAGGGGAAAAGGCATGGGGAATGTGTATGGTACCACAGAAGACTGCAGCTCCAAAAGTGAGAACTTAAGCCTTGCTTCAGGGCTCTGCTGAAGGCCATACTCAGTTGTAAATGATCATTTGGGCTGCGGAGTTAAAGACTCATGCTAACCACAACACACCCCTGTGTGCTCTTGGCTACATAAACTGATTTGTCTTAGCCATACTAACCCAATGAGCTGCTAGGTGCAGCTGGACCTTTAGTCTTAATATTACCCCACGGAAACCCTGATTGAAAATAAATCCCTTTCTCTATCATTAATGTTGTGTTTAGTTTCTTGTCTTTTCTGATATAGCATTGGTCACCCTAGTGTAATCAGGAGTAGACAAGAGCTAAATCTATAAAGTAAAAGACATACAGGAGAAAACCTCATGAGTGTTCTGTGTTATGAAATTAGCAACAAGGCAATAATTCATGAAAAATTGACTTCCAGTATTTTTAAATCAACTTCTCTGTTCACATTTTGGGGAAGTTCAGATCAAAATCTGAATTCCAACTTCTCAGTTTTTTCTAATGTATTTGAAATTTCAGGTAGAGTCATGTAAATATTTGTAAAAGTGTAACCATTAACATCCATAGCTTATTTTCAATCAAGTGTTAAGAACACTTCTTGAGGTGATCATTTTTTGTAATATCTTTTATTGAATCAACTACAGAGTTGAGAGAGCTTGCAGCTCTCCAGTGCTATCCTAGAAATCAATAACATCACAAAAAAATCCTTGTCTTTCAGACATTTCCTGTAGTGTTCTACCAAAACATAAGAAAATTATTTTAGTTTCTGCAAAGACATCAAATGGTAGTGCTTCTTGGTTTTCAATAATTCACCAAGCTGGAAAGTTGAATGACTTGGCTTGCTAAGCTGCATGACATTTTGGCAAAACCACTCAACTATTATTCAGACATGTGAAATTAGCTCTGCAAAGTGATATTTTAAAAACATATTAGAAATATTTTCAATGTTTTGTGACGCCACCATCTTTATCAGCATAATAGAAACTGAACTGGGGATATTAATAAACTCATACCCTCTTGGCTCTGGGCATATAATGCTCACTGGGCGCATCTACGTGATACACGTTAATGCACATTAACCCGATTTAATGCATATTACAGACACACATCTACATGTGCACACCCTTAATGTGCATTAAAATGGCAAAATTAGGCTAATCACATCTAAATTTGATACCTGCAAATACAGGTATTAAATTTAGGTGCGATTAGTTAAAGCACATTTATACATGTGTAGACATGACCTAGCACTAACTTTAGTGCTGGGTCTGCCCAGCCACTAGGAGCACATAGCAAGGCTGCAGGGACTTGGCACTAATTTTAGTGTCAAGTCCACTAACTTTAGTGCCCAGCCCCTACATGTGTAGACACCTGCTAAAAATCGCTTAATGTGCATTAGTTTAATGCACATTAAAATTAGTCATGCTTAAATGCATGTGTAAATGTACCCACTGTGGCTTACACTGAAAGGAACCTCAGGAGTCTAGTCCCCTCTCTAGATTTGCCTCAGAAGCCTCTCTGTCTCTTCTAGTCCTAAAGTTTAAAACTCCCTCCCTGAGTTACCCCTCCATTCCATGATCCCCAATAGGGGGGTCCCTAGAATCTGCCCCTCCCTGTTTCATGCATGCATGTACCATCTATAACTGGGCATGAAGAACCAGCCAGATTTAAATCTGAATGGTATTACCTAGAGACAAATCCTGAGGGCCATGCAAAGATCCTGAATACAGCAGCAATGGAAGGTTCTGCTGCATAAAGCATACAAACCAGGAAGGATGTTCAAAGTTTTTGCCTTAGTTTGTAAATTGTGGATGACAACAAGTGGGCTGGGGGGAGGGGAAGGGGGGGGGAGCAGGCACATTACAGCTAAGTACCTATAGTCAAAAAGCCCAAGGCTGAATTGATTCAATCTTTGCAGGTTAGCCTAAGCTGAGTAGATTGAATTGAAAAGCAAGTGAACAGACAGTCACTTTTAATTCCAGAAATGCAGCCACATGCCTGCAGTAGCTCAGGCGAGAAGCCAGGCGCACGAAAGCATGCCTCCCTGCTCAGCTGGAGCAGACAGCTTGGGCCAAAGCTAGCCCACCCACCCTATGAAGGGGGGTGGGGTTTGCAGGGAGGTGCAAAGCATCCTGGGATGCTGAAGGACTGTGAGTTAATTTGTACACAGAGGGAATATGGGACAGAAGTTCAATAAACTGGTTTAACCTAAATCAGTTAAGTCTGATACTACAACCATCCAGGTTTGTTTTAAACTGGTTTTGGCCATTTTTAATGCAATTTATGTGCACTGAATTTCTGTTGTATTACGGATTTGAACCACTTTCTGATCACTTATACTGGTTTATGTGTAACTTCTGTCCCTATCCTAGAGGAGAGTATTAGCATTCTAAATAACCCTGAAAAACATGGATTGAAATAAATCAGATAAAATTTAATAAGGACAAATGTAAAGTATGACACTTAGGATGGAACAATCAAATAAGCAAATATAACGTGGCAAATAACTGGCTAGACTATAATACTGAGGAACAAGATCTGGCGATTATAATTCACAAGCTGAATATGAATCAACAGTGTATTTTTTGGGGGGGTGGGGGGAAACCCAAAGCTAATAGGGTATTGGCATATATTAACAGAAAGTTCTGAGTTAGTACAGTGTCTACAAAACTTCAGGCCCAGATCATTGACTTTTGCTCCTAAGCATTATTGTACCACAAGTTGGAATAATGTAGGAACATTGTAACTGGTTGTGATGTCCCCAGTTCAAGACAGATGTTGACAAATTGGAAAGTGCTCACAGAAAAGTCAGGATTAAAGACAAGCACTGTGTGAAACAGCTATGTTTCATTTCCATTTCAGATTCGGCTGTTTTGGAGGGACAAGTGATTTGTTTCGGTGTTTCAGATCACTGTTCCATTTCAATTCAGCCGAATCTGTCTCAGAGTTTCCTGTTTCAGAGTTTCCTGCTGCACGGGTGTGAGGTGTGGGGATAGAGAGGGTGATCCCCACTGCCCCACACTGCACAGGAGGACTTTGCCATGAGCCCCTAGTGGCCCTGATCATTGGTGCTACAGCCAGTGAATGCAGGCTTTTTCTTTTCTTTTTTTTTAAAGTGCCAGGAGCCTGAGGCCAGGCGGGGCATGGGGCTGGGCAGGGAAGCCATGGGGGCTTCTCCCATGGCTCCCCCTGCCTGTGGAGAGGCAGGCACAGCCAGAGGAGCTGTGGGAGAACCTGCAGCCACCCAGCTGTGCTTGCCTCTCCCTGGCTGATCCGAATCTCTGAATCTCTCTGAATCTTTTTCAAATTGATTTGGAGGCTTTGGGTTCTATTCAGACTTTTTAATGGGTCTCCCAATTCCATTCAGATTCAGCTGCTGAATCAGGACGAATCTTCTCTGAATTAAATTGGCAACTGAAGCCTTGCACAGCCCTATTAAAGACTACAAAGCATGTTGTGCAGTAAAAGACTCCAAGAGTTCAACAGCATGGGCAGGGCACCAGCATATTAGGGCTGCTCTAATGCCACAAAATATGTAGGGGGACAGCCACAGCCAGACCCATGTCCTGGTGAACAAAGGGGGAAGGAGGAGTTCTGATCTTTTATGTTAAAAAAACCAAAATCAAACACCAGTATATATAGGTATTTAGAATTTATTACAATGATTGAGGCACTGGCGGGCTTCCAAATTGCTTTAAAATGGTAAATTCATCATTAAACGTTGTGTTTAACTGATACCTATATATAGTGGTGTTTCATTTTAATGATGGAAAAACAGATTTTTTATTTTTAGGCAAAGAATTTGGGGGGTTTTATCAGAGAATCTGCAATTTTTAATCAGAGAAAACCAAGTTTCCTGATCATGACACGGTACTACAATAGACACTTGTATCTCGGGAGATGTGTTAGTATGAAGTAAGGAACCTCCCCGACTACCTGAGCTGCTTATAATATTCTTATCTTGTGCAATGCATTTGGATTTCTTTTTATATGAACATGGATTCATAATTTATAGCTGAGAAATTATTTTCTTAAACTGTTTCAACTATTTTACTATCTTAAGTTAAATACAAAGCACAAGTGCAGTTTGTTTTCAGTGGCTCTTTTCCAAATCTATGTGGAGTTTTTCCACTGTTCATTTTCTATTTCTCTCATTGATTACTGCAGTATAAAAGTAAATTAAGCACCACCCTAGAAAGTTAACAGAGGTCTGTTTGTGTGTTACAATGCCCAGACATGCCCTTCATGGTTTCAACTGAACATTAAAAATAATGCCCTAAATCTACAAGCACTAAATGGCCTAAGATTATTAACCACATCATTAAAGAATATCAATTTTAATGCTTGTAAACATATTTTTCCATTCTTTACAAATAATGAAATTTCAGGATAGGTTGCTAAATTTAATAGGTGATTCTGCTGCTCTTATTTTGTAAAAGTTTGGTAGTTAATAGGGTTTCAAGTTAGTTTTGAGCATTTAAATAACAGTGCCGGCAGTTCTGTGTTTCTGTATTTTTTCTCAACTGTGATTTGAAAGGGCAAAGATATAAAGAATCTACTAATGTTACAAACAGTAAGTTAATGTTTTCACAACTATTCATAGATACAAATTGTAGCCGTGATAATAGAAGCCACTGGTAAAAAAACAAACAAAAAAATCCCCAGGCCTTAAATCTGAGGGAAGAAAGATTAAGAACTCAATATTGATGCAGTCATAATAAATATATAATTTCTATTGACAGAATGCTAGTAAACATGCCAGTATATTTGAGTGTCTCACATGCATATGTGTTGACAGTCACTGAGTGTGAAAATGGGTGAAAAAAATGGAAAAGGAAGAAAGAAGGGGGCATGAATGATATATGTGGTTACATAACCTAGTTTTGTGCCCATTTTCCAAGCTTGTGTCTGTTTTGGTTTTTTTTAAAGGATATAAATAAACCAGACATATGCAGTTAAATGTCTAGTGGAATTTACTTGCAGAAGGAAGTGCATGCACCCTTGAATTGAGCAGTGGGTAACTTTTACACTTAAAATAGTCAAAGGACGGTAGAAGCCACCTATGCTAAGGTGTCTTATATATAAGAACAGTTTCTTTTCTTTCTTGTATTTGTTTTATGTGAAAGGAATGCATACATCTGAATTTATGATACTGCTTGTATCAGAACTGTTCATGTTATAGAGATTGGGCTATATATAGTAAAACAATAAGAAAATCAGACACAGAAGAGCCATGAGACTCTACTACTCACAAAAAACAAAAGGCTAATATTCTCAGGCACGCTTGCACCACATATGTGAACTTCACCATCTTTGCAGATGGCCTTTCCACATCCAGAGAAATCCTTAAGAAATCCTTAATGATGAAGGGAATAAAACCTAATTGTTAGCTGTTATTATGAAAATTAAGTACCCATTTGCCACAGACCTAGTTTTCAGAGCAGCACACACATCACAAGCTGCTCCGGTGGCAAAGTCACATTCCCTCAGCACTATATCAAGAGTACAAAAAAGCCACAGTAGTGGACTTCTGTGTGTCTGTTTCATTTCAAACTAATTACTAAGTCACAGACTCTCGCCACAAAGTAAAGGAAACCGTTTTATTTGTGAGCAGAGTTGCTGTTTCAGAGCTTGGTCTTGGAAGCTGGCTACTGAGATATGATGGTAGGTCTTAGCTTTTTATTTGGGTACAAATAAGATATGCCAGAATTTAAAGCTTTGCCACAATATTGATGAAGACAATACTGGGGTCAATTGCAACTGTATGAGTCAAAAAACATGAAGCAGAGACATTTCACCATGAAAATGACACAGTGGTGAAGTATTTAAGGGCTGGGCCAGGAATGTGATGGGTTTAAAAAAAAAAAGCCTTCCACGGCGGCTTTGAGCCAACTTGAATACTAAGTGTGCCAGCAGCAGAACCAAGAAGTGAAGCAGACCACTTCAGGAAGTGATCTCTACTCTAACATCACTTCAACCTAAATGCTCTTCAGTTGGTGTAGGTGTCCTCCACTGTTCACTGGAATCCTTGGGCACAAGGCCTACTTCATGTGATGCAAAGATTTGGAATGAAATTCTTCAAGCAGTTCTTTACATCTGTGGTTCTTCAAACACGGCCATAGACCACGTAGTGTGGCCATAGACCATACAAGGAGGATAAGCCCTCTGGTTATCAGTTACAAGAAATGAAAAGGAAATTTATGGGAAGACCACTAGTCCCTTCTGCCATCTATACTGAGAAATTTATGGTAAGACCACGTGTCCCCTCTGCCATCTGACTGAGAGCAAACAGGAAAAGGAGAACGGAGTTTCTTCTCATGTTGCTGAATTGTGAAGGATAAGAAGAATCTTCTCTGCAGACACCCACCTCTCCTCTCATATTGACTCCTGAAAAGAAGTGGAAGGGATCCTTCCGTTTCCTTGCCTTTAAGGCTTATGACTCACCGCTCAGGTGTCTCACTCAGGTATAAGTCATACAGAACAAAGCAAATAAGATAAGGGAGCAGAAACTCAAGTCATATACATGCCAGGAATTTTTTGTAAATGAAAGAAGGAACTACCGACATTAAGAAACCACTCAAGAAGTTGTTTCATAAGGGTCCCTGCCACAAGAACCCCTGCCTTCAGCATTGTCACATTGTACAAGCCTGCCCCAGCTCGTGCAGCTGCTACTGCCACAGAAAGACTTCTTCCACATTCCCCACAAGATGAAGGCTGTGCTTGGGAATGACCTAAACTGCTTAAAGCCAACTTGAGATTGTAAGGGTGGCAGATCATTCCTGCCACCCATACCGCACAACATAGTGAGGCACTCTGCTCATGCCACCCTACACCCAACAGCATGACGTGTTTGAGACTGCAAGCAATAGTGATGTTATATCCATGTGGTGCTGAAGAGAATTTAACTGACAGGCACCATTTTAAAATGAGTGAGTGTTTTTGACCCAGTTACCCCCATTGGAAGGCAGTACCAGAACCACACTGCTCTAAGGGTTGGACATCTTTGAATTTGCAACCTTAACTAAATCAAAACCAGCATCTACCCATCTGATCATGTGCTGATATTAAATTATTTCCTTTCATTTCCTCACAGAAAAACTGCATGAAACCCCAACGTGCTGCAATCCCCAATGCTTATTACCCTGCTCCCCCAACTGGAAACCGGATAGCTGTGTCTGTGCAGTGCAGAGGTCAAGCTAAATGTCACAATGCTAAATAGCAGAGGTGTAGCAAGATCATTCAGAGCCTGGGGTGTGTATTTGGTGGGGAGGTCAGGTGAAGGGAAGGGAAGTCTTACCTACCTGGGCTTTCTGCATACTAAAGACAGCTGCCACTGCAGCCCTGAGATGCGTGCTCCTTGGGAGCCAACTATGATGCCCAGTTCACACTCCCCCCTGCCTCAGATGTGCTGCTGAGCACAGGGTTGCCTGTGTTGTGGCATAAGCTCCCCTGGAGATTGGGGAGGAGCACCATTCCACTCCACCCACTTGCCTCTTGCCCCTTCAGATACTCTGCTAGGTGCAGAGCTGTGCTGCCCAACTCCTACGGCCCTGCAGCACTAAGCAATCCCTGCCATGGCAAAGACTCCAGGGCAAAAGAGGGGAATCCTGCTTCCCTCTCACAGTTGGTGCCCGGGCTGATGCGTCAGTTGTTCCAACACCTAGTTACACTACTGCTAGATTGTTCCCATTTGCATCACATGGATGAAGCTATGCTGCTTCTGGCTGGTGAGAAGGGAGTCATGTGTGGAGCAGCATGACATACCCGAGGTCATCGCCAGTAGGCATGGTAAGTTTGTGGTCCAGACACAGCCCAAGATTAACCAAAAGAAAGCTCTCAGATACCTCTGCAAAGCAAAATCAGGGGCAAGAAACAAAAAACAAGACCAATACTTTTCCTTTCTTCCATGCGCAAAATGGTTTGACTAGACATTTTCACAAGATGCAAAATGGCTATACAATTACACTCAGCAAGCATCTCTAGTTCTCCCAAATGTTTGTTCTTACTGCAAATACTTTTCAGAGCCATAAATCAAGATGCTTTTGTCAACTGGTATAAATAAATCAAAGCTCTTTGCAATGAAAGAAGAAAATGCCTTAAAATGGCAAACTAAAAACCTTATCTAAAGTACAGAATGCAGCATCATTTCTCTTCTTACTGTTGGGTATCCTGCATTTCAC
The DNA here is from genome assembly GCF_001723895.1 of Crocodylus porosus. Classification (NCBI taxonomy): domain Eukaryota; kingdom Metazoa; phylum Chordata; order Crocodylia; family Crocodylidae; genus Crocodylus; species Crocodylus porosus. The sequence goes on from NW_017728906.1 coordinate 39,814,881, forward strand.
ACATCAGCAAAACTGAAGGTAATTATTATATGCTCAAAAGTTTAGCATCATCCTCAGGCATCATGTGACAAGCTGTAAGCGGGGATCCTAGTTTTCCATGGTAAAAAAAAAAATCACCAATAAAAACATAAAAACCCATGTTTCCCCATGGCAAGCCCCCCCACAATGCTGACTGGCTGAGAGGTCCTCGCATCAGCACCAGCCTTTGTTGCTAATAGGTCAAGAAAGCTGCCCTTCAGGCAGCCCCTTGCCACTGACTGGCCAAGAGGGCTGCCATTCATGTAGCCCCACCCCTTGCTGCTGATTGGCAAAGAGCGGTGAGGCCACAGGAGGGGCTGCCCTCTTAGCCAATCAGCAGTGGAGGAAGGAGGGGGCAGCTGCCACATGGCTGCTTCCATGTGTGCCAGTGGCTTCTCCCCCTGGCAAACTGCCATAACAGCCATGAGAAGCACTGGCTCCCACTGGGGAGCCAGAATTTTATTTTCAGTAAATTTTGCTTTTTTTTTCCTGGAAATTCTAAATATTCTCTGTAAAAACATATATTCCATGTTTTTCCATGGCAAACAGATTTCTGGGACCCCTGGTTATAAGAAATCTATCCAGTCCCCAGTGAACAAGAAGTTAACTCCACGTCCACCATTCCATTTCTTAGGTGCTCAGGAAAGGGACTGGAAGAGTTTTGGCATGTAGAGGTCCTTAAAGAAAGTTGAGTGCAACACTCAGATGCTGTAGGACTGACTTCTAGGTTGAGGGTAGGGTTGCCAAATCTGTTTGCGTCTATTCTGGGAGGTTCCCAGAATGCTAGCTTGCCTGAGACACAACGTGAACATGCCCACAAGCTTGCATTTATCAGTTACAAATTATGTTGCATAGACTTTATGTCAGGAAGGCAAATGCACATTCCTATTACATTTTAAAAACCGACTGGACCATTGTATAAATCATATTCAATATTTAATATTTATTATAACAAATGCCCTATTATTTATCTCCTGGGTGACTTTCCCCCACCCCTCCCTCAGCCCAGCAATGGCTGCCCTAGTTCCCGGCACTTGTAAAAAAAAAAAAGCCCCGGTCACTGGGTGCTGCCAGGCAGGGGGCAATCCCTGTTGCCCCCAACTGCCCCACACTGCATGGGGGGGCTCCACATGAGCCCCCCCGACTCCCTTCCCCTTGCTCCCCCAGGCCTCCCATGGGTGCCCCACCTGGGGCCTGCTCCAGCCCTTTAAGAACTCCCCCCCCCAAAAAAGCCCCAGGACTCACTGCTCCTGCCAGCTGGGGCATCCCAACTGCCCCCCACTGCCCTGCACCACATGGGGGGGGCTCTGTATGAGCCCCCAAAGCCCCGAGTCTGCTCCAGCAGCAGTGAGTCCCAGGGCTT